>NC_134147.1:37721666-38327500 GCF_033958435.1 Carettochelys insculpta
TGGATGGCAGGAGATAAATCACTTGATCATTGTCTTCTGTTCTCCTTCTCTGGGACACCTGGCATTGGCCACCGTCGGCAGATGGGATGCTGGGCTTGATGGACCTTTGGTCTGACCCAGTATGGCCGTTCTTATGTTCTTATGTTCTTATGACCAATCACTAATTTGATGGCTTTGAGAAGGGCAAAAACAATTATTCTGTAATTCTTTACTCTGAATTCTTCAGCATTCCTTGGAAGAATTTGATAGGCATAGATTTAGCTGGGTGACTAGTCTGATCAAGTAAATAATTACTATGGGTTTATGTTCCAAATTAAATAGTTGCTTATTCATGCAGCAACATTTTTTCCCCATTAACATCCTCAGGGGAAGAGGCAGACCACAGGGCAAACAAATGTATGTAAGCTGTGCTTTTCCAGCTGAGTTTCTACTTCTTTACTGACTAATATGACAAATATATAGACCATAGTATTTAACTTGCAATGATATAAAGTGACCTGGATGAAGAGATTGTGCAGAGACAGAATATTTTGGATACTTCTGAAAATACTTCAAAAATCTCTTGGATACTTTTAAAAATACCTGCCCACTTACTGAAATCTAGTCCATCCAAAAGCAAAAAAAGTTCATTCATATCTATCTATCTATATGTAAGACCCAAGAAAATTCACCTAAATTAAATCTGGTACTTTGCATCTTTTATCCAAGGGCCTCAAAGTACTTTACCTCATTAAAAACAAACACCTATATAACCAGAAAAATCCAGGCTGGTAGGTTATAATCAGGGCCAGTAGTATCACAAATGAAACTCTGACCCTAAGCCTCTGAAAGGTAAATGTCTTCATCCTACTGAATTAAAATACAAAGCAGCATGTTCCACTTACTGTGATAAAGGAGGGGGAAAAAAGAGAGAATAGAGAGAGAGATTCTTCCTCCAGTCTCTGTCTTGGCTCCCACATGGTACTTGTCGTGTTTCAGTTTACTCTATCTTTCACTATGTTTGATGGACCTTCCCAAGTTCCCAGCCCTTTTCTGGGTGTGTTTATAACTCCACCATCTGGGCAGAGGAGCTACTGACTATCAATTACCTTTGGTAGACTAACAGCAGTCACCTGAGGGAAACGTTAACAAGTGTAATGATGGCTGCTTTTCCCATGGTTTTCACCTCTGACGTGCAGGGTCCATCTGCTCTATGCCACAAAGATACTACAGAACTGAGCCATTTTTCAAATAAAAATATTTTTCAATACAGCAGGAGAGGCTACTGCCCTACATGGAGATCATTAAAATAAAAATATATATTTTTAATTGGAAAAAGCATAAAACCATTCAATTTCTCTGCAAACACAATAATCAATGGGGACATGTATCCTAATTTGCAGTAGCCCATTAAAACTGGCACCAATAGCTAATGTTAAGTGCTAATAGAAAAGGTTGGAAAGAAAGGTACTTGTACATCAAAATACCACATGTTTAATTGAAAAGAATCTACGTGTGCTACTTTAATAACATACACAGTATAGTTAAAAATTGACAATCCATTACCGGAAATCCAGTTATCGTTTAGGATGATAAACAAAGGTTTCAATTGTAGATTTCATGCCAACATCTTCTTACATTGTCCATTTAAATCCATACTTTCTGCTTGTCAATTTTTTTGAAAATTCTGTCATTATGTATGGTCATGGTCAAACACAATCCCAGCTTAGGAACATTGTTCACTTCAGAAAATGTAACACAAACAATTTCTGAGATATGTGTGGTTTGGAGGCTGCTGTGAAAGGAGCTTTGCTGTCACAGTCTATTTCACAGTATTTACTCATTTTGTTTGATTTCTGACCAAATGCATACCCTAGACTCTATGCACTTTAGCAACTTTAAACTATTGGGAATAAGTTAACACCAGTGCTCTGAAAACTATTATCATATAGTGACGTTATATACTGCCTTCACAGTATCACAGCACTCTCACTAAGATTATAAAGGCTATGTCTACACTACAGAGTTATTTTGAAATAAGATCATTCAAAACAGCTATCTTTAAATATTTTATTTTGAAATAATGTTGTTACACACGAAATGCATTTCAAAATAGCACCCAGCTATTTTGAAATTACATTCCGGACACCTAATGCCTATTTTGAAATACTGCCATTGGATGCCATTATGGCTTATTTTTAAAGAGTGATATTTCGACCTATTTTAACCTCTTTCAAAATAGCTTATAGGCGTTATTCCTCCTGCTATGAAATTTTCTGATTTTGAAATAATCCTCCCATTATTTTGACATTATTTTGAAATAGCATGTGTGTTGTGTAGGTGGTCGCAAAGTTATTTTAGAATAATGTTTGTTATTTTCAAATAACTCTGCAGCATAGCCATAGACAAAAGAGCACACAGGTACCCCAATAAACATTTTCTAACTGATGAAATGTTTAGATATACAAATATTCCCTCTCCAGATACTAGAGAAAAGAAGAGCGATTTGCAGTGAGCCCAGGAAGTTAAAAACTCCAGTCTGTGGTAGACAAAGGGAGAGAAAGAGTTCCTAAAATGTGGAGCAGTCAAGGAAGTCATTGGAAGTGCCTCCATCTATCACTGATGACTCAGTAGGAAGCCTCTCAGGATAACAAATCTCAAACCATTTGGGCGTTGGTGGTGGATGAATGTGCTGCTTGGGGAGACAAACTGCCCAGCCTGTAGCCTGCCCATACTCCACCCTTACTCCACTTCCACTCCACTGAGCCCTCCCCTGCCTCTCCCCATCTCCATCCTCTCTTTCCTGCTCACCCCCTTACAGTCATTTCCAACACATAGGAAATAATTTTTGCAAAAACATTCTTCCACAAGTTCTAAAGAAAGCAGAGCATGTTTTCCACTGTATGCCAGATTGTGAAGACTGGAGATGTAGAAGGAACCTAATTAAAAGCCCTAAATTTGGGAATAAAAAACATTAATCATATTTTTAATATACATATACACTGAAGTTTGCCAGACTTATTTGCAAAAACTTTGAAGTAAGGGCAAGTCAGCTGTCCTGATGAATACAAAATTAAATATTATGAAAAGCACGATGTAGCTTTTCTCTAAGTGCTAAGTAGGAGTTTTTATTCATAAATACTTTTAAAAATCTCTAAATAATACATTTTTGTGATTCTTAGAATTGTTTAATCATCTTTTCCTATGATAACCTGACACATTTCTTTCCTATACAGTACACAATAATTTAAAATCAAGACTTCTATTAAGTAGATTCCCCTTGATAATTTTCAGACAAAATTAGACTGGATGCACATCTGCAAACCTTTTCAAAGTTATTAGGCTTCACAGTAGTTGGAAATAAATGCAGAAAGGCAGGTAGCTCTGTGAAAGAGGGGCAAAACAGCTTAGTCACCATTAAAAACAGTTGCAGTTGAAAGCGGGTGGTTGAACTAAACATTCTCTTTTAATGATCTTAAATGTGGATCAAAATCTAGTAACAAATGTGAGTGTATCAGAGAGTGATTTCCACCCAAATTCACATCAATAAACTTTAAAATAGTTAAATACTTAAACTCCAATGACTCTTCATCACTCTGTTACCTTTTGTTATTGTTATGAATGACCATAATCAGGCTATTTAAAGTAACTCATGCATTCAGTTGTTAATTGTAAATGCCCACTGAGGGTACCTCAAGTGAACCAAAGTTTCCCTTCAGCTCTTTTCCCCATCCCCAAGCCAAAGGTTAAACAATGAAAAAGTTTAAGAGAGTATGGGAAGTACATCTGTCAAACCACCAACAACCTTCAGAAAAGATCCAGAACAGGAAGGAGGAATAGAGTGAAGAGGATGCAAACAAAAACAAACAAACAAACAAAAAACCCTTACCCTTACTTTTAAACTATGACACCAAGGTCACATCAACACTACAGCCATCTTTTGAAAGATGATCTTCCAGGAGATCTTCTTTTGAAAAAGCATGTCCACACACAAAAAATGGGGATCAAAAGATCAATCTGCTCTTTTGATAGAAAGCATCCATACAGACCCCGCTCTTTTGAAAGAATGGGCCAGGGACTGAAAAATCCAGGGCCATGAGAACTGCTCTTTTGAATAAAAGAAGCTTTTGAAAAGAGGTGCTGTTCCTGATTTGGGAGCTTCCAAAAGATGAGACACATTCTTTCAATTTCAGATCAAAAGAGTGAATTTTGTGCGTGGATGGTCCACAATGAAGTGAGTCTGTGCTCACGAAAGCTCATGCTCAAAACATTTCTGTTAGTTTATAAGGTGCCACAGGACCCTTCATTGCTGTCACAATAAGTAAGCGATGCAGCTCCATGTGCTGGATGTCCCTACACCTTTGACTGTCAGATGCTATAACTGAGCAATGGGACCAATCTTTCAACAATTGCCCTGTTCTGTTTATTCCCATGGAAGCACATGCCATCAGCAACTCTTAGGAAACAGGATACTGGGCTAGACGGAACATTGGCCTGACCCACAATGACCATTCTTATACTCTTATCTTGAGAGAATTATTCCAGATTGCAACTCAGCCTGAAGTCACCCCCTAACCATTTCTGTGGCCTTGATCCTGGGAGAGAGTCCATTTAAGCAGCCCCCAGCTTCTTCACAGAGCACCATGGAGGTCCAAGCTAGAACCTCAATTTATTTTAGACATTTATAGGGCTATTGTTTGCAGATGGTAGGACTTTCATGGCTCAGATTTTTAAGGGGAAATAAAGAAGTTATCCTGCATCCTTTCCTTTCAACGGCTGTAGATTCTCATAGAATTGTACCACTTTTACCCAGCAGTGAGGAGAAACAGGAGCCCCACATACTGGGGCTGCTTCCACAGTGACACAGAGCCCCCTTTTGTTAAAAGTCTGAGGGAGAGCTCCCCTTTTTCTGACTGGGGAAAGCAGCAATCATCCAACATCTCTCTTCTTCTTGGCTAGAGCACAAAGAGCTCTTCTTTCTCTTTCAATCTACTTTGACCACTGGCAGTGGTTTAAACAGGTGCCATGGGCCCTGGGGCAAAGTGGGAGGGGTACTCTGTGTTCCAGAAGGGGTGGTGCCAAAGGTGGAAGGGGCAGGGACTAGGGCATTTGGCCCTCAGTGCTGCCCAGACCATGGGCACTGTTCCTGCACATCCACGAGCAACAGTGTCAAAGTAGCAGCAGCAGTGGCCAGAGCTCTAGGACCCTTTGAAATATTGGGCCTGGGATACTGAATACCGAGCAGGAATTCTGCCAGTCATGTCAGACATACAGAAAGACTTAAAAGGACTATGTGATTCTGATCAGCCAAATAAAGTATGTGCACAAACATTAACTTAAATTAGTTTGGCTTTCCACGGTGTTTCCAGCTACTCTCCAGCACTCACTTTGGCTTTAGTCAACTATGATGTAAAACAGCCATCTTGACCTCATGGCACCCTTTGACCCCCCTCCTTCCCCATTGGCTGGCCTGACCACTGGGGGTCACAGAAGGGGGTGTAGTAGCTTAATCTGGCCAGTGGAGTCACCAGTAGAAAAAATTCCTTTGTTATGTAGAGAAAGGGATAGACTAGAATGTCACTATAGCCCAGAACCGGTGGTCATTACGGGGCTCAACCTACGCTGACACGCTTCTTCTCAGTGATAGCTTTCTCTTGTGCTGTTTTCCAAAGAACTCTTAGGGTCCCAAGTGCTGTATGAACATAGAGGACAGAATGTACTCTAAATGCATTTTTCTAATACTTGAAATATTCTGTTTCAATCAACTAAATAACTATTCAAGTTCTTATCCTGCAAAGATATATCTTAATATTTATATTCACACATGGAGTAGTTCCATGGATTTCAATGGGATTGCTACTTGGTATATAAAGTTGACGAGGAATCTCTTCTTGGCACAAAAAATACTGGAATGCCTGTAAGAAAATGCAGAGGCAAAGCTAATCTAGATGATGAGGCGTTGAGTCTCATCAACATAGTAATGCTAATTCTGTCCATATTGTTTCTTAATGGAAGCCAATGAGCTCATATGCAATAAACGCTCATAATCATAGAGCCTGAGCCCTATATGGCCCATAAGGGACATTGTGCAAAGCACATGTATATTCCTGTAATGCACAGTCTACAAACTGAAATACAAGTAAATAGGAAGAATACTGAGTAGTAATTCTGCCAGGCCATCATATCATATCATGCGAAATGACTTAAAAGGACACTGAGATTCTGATCATCCTAATAAATATGTGCCACAAACATTCATTTGAAATATTTTGGCTTTCCACACTGTTTCCAGCTACTCTCCAGTATTCACTTTGGCTTTAGTCAACTATGATGTAAAACAGCCATCTTGAAGCCCACCCACATGCTCTGAGATGCATGAGTAAGAGCCAGACCTGGCAAAAGAGAGCAGCTGGGAGTAGCACACATTGATTTACCGATTCCGAGCCTGTTAACAAATCAGTAATACTTCATTTAGTGAGGATTTTTTGCCCATTGGTTTTGGTTGGTTGGTTTTAATGTTAAATCTCCGCCATATAAGAGAATCAGAAGTACAGTCCAGTATTAATCAAGGAAAAATTGGATTTTAAAGTATAATAGGATGAGGAACAAAGAGAATAACTATTAATACAACTCTCCTCCATAAGGTGGTACTGGAGAAAACCATGTTCCATGATAAACCCATCATCATATTTGGCATTGCAATGTATCTTCTGAAAATATATAGATGTGAGACACAGGAAAATTGCCCTTAATCTGCACGCTATTTCCTACCACCAGTGTGTGTGAGGTTTCTGATAGCACTCATTACAGTTGATGTTCTGGATGCTGCAAGAAACTAGGAGGGGCAGGCGGTATGTTTATACCCCTTTCATCTTTGTGTATATTTGGAAAATGAGTACTTGAGACTCACTTGTTCACATTGTCTTCATTGTGTACAAAGCACAGACACCACTGCCATGAGCACATGTCCCCATCTGCTCTTAGTAAAGTTACCTGTTGTAAGGAAAATTGTTTGAATGGAGGGCTCAGGAATTTTTGTTCACTTTAACAACTATAATTTGCTTTCTGCAAACATTCGATGCCATGGTTGTTTTCCTGATTGTCTTCTCAGCATACAAACACCCCTGAGTGATTCAGGCTGCGTCCACACCACAAGACAAAATCAAATTTAAATCAGTTAGCTTGATTTTACTATGTCACTGTCATCACTATAAAGACCATTAGCTTGATTTTGGGTGCAGTAATCTCAAGATTACAAAACCGCAGTTATGTGACAGGTACAGCTTCAAGCTTGAATTCAGGAATTGGTTTAAATGCAAGTGGGGAAGTGCCATGTCTTAAAAGTGAATTTATTAGCCGCCAGAGGTGTCCCATATGTAACCCATAATGCCCCTCTCAGTGCTCCGCTCTGGCCACTGCTCTCCAGTAACAGGAAGAGCTTGAATTTCCAAGTGGGAGCAGCGAGCCTTTAGCTGTGGGCTCATGTTAGTATGACAGCCTGAGAAATGGCTTCTTTCTTTCTACGCTGTTACAGGTACGCATGCATCTACCCATCTACCCATTCAAATAGCCCCTGCAGGGAGGTTGCAGCTCTGTCTGTGCACCTGCTATTTTTTCTGCGCTGCCGTGTGCCAGCCCTTCCCCCACTGTACCACGTCAACAAGGTTGTACTGGGGGCCGTGCTTGCATAACATGCCGAGAAACTTTTTCTCAGCTGTTTACATTTGTGTGCAAACTCCCTTCCCTCCACCAAAGGCTCCATACAGTCTGGGTCCTTCCTGTGCTCAAGCATGTCACATGGATAGACCCCAACCCAACCCAATAAAAGGATGTGCCTGCCGTTCAGTGCTGACAATGCTGCCAGTTGCACGTTTAGGGCTCCAAGAGTGCGAAAGATATTCTGGCCTTTGTTGCTGCTGTGGGGAAGTCTCCCCCCAGCAGTTAAGATACTGGACGCTTTGCTGCTACCATGAGCAAGTCCCTCCCAGAGATTAAGATACTAAGAGCTTTTCTGACATGGGAAAGGACCACTTCAACTGTCCCCACAACTACTGACCCCGCCTTCACCTATACCAGGCCTCACTGCTGCCGAGGAAAAGTTTCCTCAGGCAACTAAGAGACTTATTGCTGCCAGGGGAGGACCACTTCAACTCATCATCCAGTGACTCCCCCTCCCCCCGACACACACACACTTGGCCCATACCTGGGCTTGTTGCGGCCACCGGGGAAAAGTCTCCCCTGGTGGCTAAGAGGCTTGCTGCCACCAGGGAAGGAACACTTCAACTGGCCACCCTCTTTGCCCATAGTGGGCTTTGCTGATGCCAGGGGGAAAGCAAAAATTCTTTTTTTCCTGAACTTTTCCATCCTTTTTCTTCTAACTTTAAAAACCAGCCTGGAACCTGGCATTAAGAGTGTCCCCAGCACCAATATAGTGTACGGGGAAACCAAAAATTCTCTCTTCCTACATTCTCTCAATGTAAGAAATATTCTGGGCCCCTGTGTTATTTTCAGGGATCACATTTCGACAATGATGGGAGGTGGGATGGATGGCTAGTTGAGAATACAGTCACTGCACCCGTGTTGGCAATGTAATGTATGGGGAAACCAAAAATTCTTTCTTCCTTGATTCCTCTCAAATTAAAAAACATTCTGGGCTCCTACATTGTTTTTAGGGATCATAGTTCAGCAATGATGGGAGGTGGGATACTCAGTGGATGGTCAGTTGAGAACACAGTCATTGTACAGAAGCCATATAGTGCACTGGAAAGCCACATACCCTTTAAATTAACAACATAATGAACAGGGAAACCAAAAATTCTTTCTTCCTACATTCCTCTCAAATTAAAAAAAACATCCTGGGCCCCTGCATTATTTCCAGGGATCACATGCATGCAAACTTCAGTGGATGTCCAGTTGAGAATACAGTCGCTGCACTCTTGTTGGCAATATAATATGTGGGGAAACCATTCTTTCTTTCTTCTAATTTTGAGGGTCTCTGCATTATTTCCAAGGATCGACATATTTTCAGGGATCAGGAGAAGAATGATGAAAATGCAATGGGGGAAGATGATGCTATGGGAATGAGAGAACTATGGGATAGCTTCCCACAATGCACTACTGCAACAGTCGATGTTAGCCAATGTGTGTGTGGCAGCAATGACTGGACTTTGTGGGGAGCATGATGGAAGTCGGGATGGTCAAAATCAAACTTACAAATTCCAGTATTAGAAAACTGATGTAAATGAATTAAATGTTATCTTGTAGTGTAGAGGCAGCCTAAGGAATGTATTGTGTTTATTTGTTATTCACTAGTTGTCAATCATTTTTCTGCTTAAAATGTTTCTCATCAGATGAAGAAACACACACTAAATACCATACAAACTTTGCTTCAAAATGTTCAAACATTGAACCAATAACTACAAATATCTTTTACAGAAACCAATTTTGTGTTTTGGCTGACAAATGGGGAAAACAAGGAATACCCCAAAACTAAATTCATCAGTTACTATGCTTGTGAAATTATTTAAGCTATCTCTTTCCATGAAAGCGCTGCACAAAGTGGACAAGATGGGATCACCCAAAAACATTTCATATTCCATGGACAATATCCCCAGAAGTGAGTCTAACAGTGGTACATGAGGTGTCACTACGAAGGATGAGTGGGAAAGCAAGTGTTTTGAAAAGAAAGTGTCTCAATCTCTGTCAGGTGCATTGATAATAATTTAAATAGAAAATATTTAAACCATTTTATGCTTAAATACCTACATAATTATATGCTGCTACTTAATATTTGTGTTTATAATTTTCTTTCCATGGAGTTAATTTGAGCATTTAGGCTCAGTTCTGGCTATGAAGGACTCAAATGTCAGTGTGTGTATCACTACAGTTTATTGATATGGGAAAGAAAATGCATAACTATTTGAAGTGTAGTTCTCTAAATGTCATAATCAATGACATAATCATGACAATCAGGCTGCATAGCAGCTAGAAGGCACTTCTACCAGCTATCATAGAGCACTTGCTGCCTAGTTTGTTACAAGCTGATTGTCCATCAAACCAAACTTTTGTTTGCAAAATTGAAATCTAATTCATGCTTTATCAGGTGTTGCTTTATCAATACTGTGATAAGGTGTGCATACCCCACACTGGATTGGTGGGGGACATTAATATCTGTAGGGCAAAGGAAGTCCCTCCCCACTGGCTGTACAGAGCATGTCTCAGGTCTGGGCTGGCTGCTGGAGAGGAAGGCCCTGCTGCAGGAGCTCCTGAAGCAGGCCAGCCAGAGATGGGAGTCAGAGACTTATGAGAGTACAGGTTGAACTTCTCTAGTCCAGTTTCCTTTGGACCTGACATGTGCTGGACAAGAGAATTTGCCAGACCACGGGATGTCAGTATCAACTAGCAGCATTACCAACACTTTCACTGTTTACTGGGTTTTCAGAAGACATTTGGAGTACATTAAAGCTAAATAACAGCATTGAACAGCGAGAGCCAGGACTGGTGGATCTAAACCAAATTTATGGGACTGTGGGAAACATGCATGATAAGGGGTCATCTGGGTGGCTAAAATCATGCCCTAGTTATGGATGGTGCTGGATAAGGGTGTTCTACATATGAGACCTCCAGAGACATGAGGGCTGGAGAGAGATACTGGTGCTGCAGAGTCTGAAGATCCTGGAGCCTGGTGGAATAACCACATGCCAGAGTGGGTCAGAAGTGACCCAGGAAGGATGAGGGAGTGGTCTCTAACCCAGGGGCTCAGCAGATTGTGGTGGGATTCACCGCTGACTGAGTGACAGTTTACAACCCCATTGCTAGTGCTCTAGGTCAGGACCCAGTGGAGTTGGGCAGTCCCACATCCCCCTGCAAGGGCATCTGCCCCATATTCTTGGACTTAAATCATTAGGCACTGTGTCCATGAATTACAGGGCTGTGTCAATGACTCAGGCCAGTGAGCTGGGATGTCTCAGATTAGGAGGTGGTAGAAGGGACTCAAGCAGTGATCACACCCTGTTAACTTTGCCCCCAGCATTACAATAACCATTTTGCTCATGTTTTTGTTACTTTGAAAACTGAGTCCACAGCTAATCATGTGAAAGAGAAGCAACCACCTGCAAAATGTTCCTTTTTATAATTTAAAAAAAATGTATTGCCATAATTCTCCAGGGAAGACAGAAAAATGTTAGGGCATGATTGACTATAAGGTCTTGGAGAAAAAGATCATCTTTGCATTATAATATGTATATTTTCTCATGCAATGGGACTCTAAGTGGAGTTTTAGGTGCTACTCTGCTGATAATATCATTGTGATAATGTAAAGCCAATCATCTACATCAAAATGAACCTAGAAAGGGAAAAAAAAACATTTCTAATTTCTATTCACCTCACAAGATAGTCATCAGAAGATTGTATTTTTATGAATTAGATTCTTTTTTTTTGTGTCCTTTTTTTTCCCCCGAGATCTTTCATCTCCAATTGTTGCAAGAAGTTGTTTCTTTATGACATGAGGCACATTTGTATGGCAAAAGAAAGCATCACAAAAATGAAACTATCGTTAAAAATAGTTGATCAGTGAAGGGTCATAATATTAAATCCGAAAATCTGTCATTTTTCATGGTCTGATTTATCAGCCACTCTACTTTGCAAAATATGAGTTCTCTTACAAAAAGGATCCTGACACTCTATTACACAGCATGAAATCGCTCAATCTTTGGGGCTCACTCTTCTCCAATATTTCATCTTCTGAGGACTGACATGCCAAGAAGTGTCAGAAAATCTATGTAGCCATCATTTCTCAAAAAGTTTTTTTTTCCCATTTTCTATCTTAAATAGGACACAACTCTGTTGTCTGGACCTTGCATGTATATGTTTGTCTGGACCGTGTGTGTGTGTGTGTGTTTATAAAATCAGCGTTTTTTGGCAGATAGAACATTTTTTCTTTTTGATGAAAAATCATTTTTGGACGAGAAATTAATATAAAAATTCAGCCCCCTCATGGTCCTTATAATAAAATGGAGTACTGGGTTCCATCATAACAGGACAAGGATTTAGAGGGTACATACACAACAATTTCTAGCATATTGTTTCAGAGTAAATCAGAATAACAAAGCTATAGGAAATTATCAATGTGCCACTCAACAGGACGGGAATGCGACTCAGTTAGCATTTGCCTCAGTGTTCTCTTATTGTTCCCAGTGATAGAAAACCTTAATACCTTAGACTTCTGAAACTGCGGGGGAGTCAAATCAGCAAATAGCATACATAGGTGTGGGCAGAGAGCCACCCACTCTACAGAACCAGCAAACTCTACAGAGCTGCAGGCAAAGTTACAGCAATCATCTTCAATCAATAATGCAATGAGTTAATCTCACAGAAAGGCTGGGAAAGATCATACAGGCTTTTGCTGTCCTGCAGAACAGTCCACTCAGACGTATAAATTGTTGAAAGATCACAGAGCATCTCAGTTTTAGAGCAGCCAGACCAATAGGCAAAAGGTAAAGGCAAAGAGGCAGTGTACTTATCCCAGAGAGCTGTGACTGATTGCTAGCTGGTTACAAGACTCCCAGTAAATAAGAGGCACCTGTAATGGGGGTAAGCAAATTTTAGGGACCACCCAAGAAAATCCAGTACTCTACTGTGCTGACTTCAGTTCAGTCCCATTGCTTCACAAGCCAACATAAGGGGGCCTTTTGATAAGGGTTGGTTTGGGGCAGAATTCCTAGAAGATATGAAGAAGCTTATTAGGTGACATTCTGGCCCCACTGAAGTCAATGGGCATCTTGTTATTGGCTTAAAAATGATGAGACATCTTCTCCCTCCTTATGATAATTTTATGGCCCCCATTACCATGGTCTCTGAGTTCATCACTAGTCTTTAGTTTCTTTAACTTCATGAAATCCTTATTAGGTAAGGGAGTGTTATTATCCCAATTTTTTTTTAAACAAAAGGCAGAACTGAGGCACAAATGGAGACTAGCTTGCCCAAAGTCAAAGAAGTCTGTGCTGGAAATAGGAACTGACACTGTGTCTCCCCATTCTCAGGTTAGCACAATGAGAGCAGAACCAGCCTTCTTCTCTTGGAGAGGAAAAGATTTGTCCAACCTCACAGAGCAAATTAGTAGCAGAGACATGACTAGAATCCTGAGTTCAAAGCAAGCAATCAGTCCAGTGAGGCATGCTACCTTATGGAAAGAAGCTCAAACAGTTTTAAACTGATGGCTGAGATTCAAGTGCTATATTTTGAACAGCTATTTCCCTATCATAGATTCTGAGTTTCCTAAACTATTTGATTTCTGAAATGTTACACAATTGTTGGCATTGTCCAAAACAAAACCAAACCAAAACAAACCTCTCCCCTCCCCAGCCCCCAAAACAGAAACAACCCTTGCAATACAGAGCAAGCACTGTCAGTTTCAATTTTTTTTTTTTTTGGAGTTAAAACAGTATGTACATTGAGCTACTAAGAAAGGACTAAACATTTTAGTGAACCTTAACCACACTTTGAGCATGTCTGGTTGATATCTGATTGAAACTGGGTGAAATTTTGTCGTTTTGGCCACAATTCTTTGAGTTTTCGAATTTGTTAGACCCAAGACTCAAAGTAGTAAACCACAATGAAAGATGAATGAAATTTAATTTTGTCTTTAGTACCATCATATGGAATGTATAATACAGACTAACCTAATGCTAAGAAAATCATATCAAATGATAAAAATAATGTCACAAACTTGAACTTTGTTGAAGATATTGCAAGGTTGTCCTTTATGCTTGTGCAGTTATGTTTATTAGTATTATAACTCCAATTTTTTGCTATTCATCAAAGCCCTTAAACATGTGCTTAGATTCCAGTGATTTCAATATACCTCCATCCATGTTTTGAACTAAAGATTAAGCGAGTACTTAAGTGTATTGCTTAATAGCAATGAATTTAAACAGATGCTTAGCTAAAGGTGCTTTGTTCAACTTGAGCACAGAATTTATTTAGCTGTATGTAGACTGTGTGCCAAAGCTTTTGATCTGTTAACAAATACATCTTTGTACAAAAATCAGAGCATGTGTTTAACATAAACTCAATGAAACTACTCATTCGAGTAAAGTTACTCATGAAAAAAGCTGTTTGAAGAATCAGACATAAAATCATAGCCCTGGTTTGAGAATGGTTGGACTTTCAATACGTCTGCTTAAAAATACGCATGCTGGTTAATAATGCACTTCTATAAAATTTCCAAGATACCTTTTCACAGCAATGAAGATGTAAACCAGTAAACAGTATTTAATTAATCCCATTCTCTGTCTTAAAAAAGGCAGAAGGAAAAAGAGAAATGATATAGTGCACATTACAATAATAGCCTTTCATCGAAGTCTTGTAGCCACTTTACTGTGCTGCATCTTTCTGGCTCAAGGGTGTGAAAAAACACCCCTTCCCCATGAGTGTGCCAAGTTACAGTGCTATAAAGTACCAGTGTAAACCAGGGTATAACACTGGGAGCCAGTTTCACAGAACAGTTAGCTACATTCCTGGTGCAGGTGGTTTACCTAGAGTGCTGGGAGACCTCTCTTACACTTTGAGATGAGACAAGCCACAGATTCAAAGACAAGCATCTCAAAATAATATTCAAGTGGGATGATGCAATTCTTTTTGTTTAATGGATAACAATAAAGTAAAATGTAATTCCCTGTAGTAATAATTGGGTAGCTATTCTGTTGCTTTTATGTGAGTAATGTAATTTAATAGGTTTTTAAGGCAATTTAGGACACAAGACAAAACATCTGGTGAAGACTAATTTACAAGAATTTGGCTCCTGAGTAACATGTGCCATCCATGGATCTGAAATATACAGGAGGGTGAGCACTTAATCGTATACTATACAACACCGTATGCTATACAGGTGTTCTGTAAATACCCTTAAAATAAATGTACATCTCCAGAAAAAAAGTAATGTTTCTCATGCTACATTCATACTTTTCCAAGGAACAGCTTGTTTGTCAATTATTTTCCTTTACATATTTTTTTCTTTATTCTCTGGTTTAAGGCATGATCTTGCTGTATTTTTTAAGAGATTAACTGATTTTTCATTGAAATTCATATGAGGATCACCAAATCTTTGGTACCAGAGAGTTTACCAGATGTTAGCGAGAGCTCCATTAGAATTGAGAATGAAAAGAGAGATTTACAACATCTACAATCTAAGTAAACTCAGATAAACAAACAACAATAACAAGTGAAAAAGTTCATTAATATAATGTACGAACATAGGTTAGGATATACTTTTAGAAATGACTGGTTTAAAGCAATGACCTCCTCAATCCATTTTTTCAATAGACCATTTTACATTCCTTTTGTATTAGATTGCATTGGTGAGTTTCAGAGACAGTGCTGCTCACATCTGATGGGTAATGTTATTTTGCAAATAAACATACTGTTTAAGGGGAGACTGACTTTCTTTAGAGATGCAATCTATTCTTTTCCAGGATCTCTCACTTTACACTGACCGATTTTATTGAAACTGTTTCTCAAGTGCAGTGAAGAGATATTACAGAAGGATTTAGAATATTTTAGCTAATGTATAATGATTAAATTGCAGCATTCCCATGAAATAAGATGCAGGTAGGAGAACCCAGTATGTGTGCTTAATATATATTAGCATTTATGTTCCAGAAGGAAATGGCCAAAGACTATAATTAGCTCTGAAGCTGAAGTATGAGCAGCATAGTAATATCTTTTACACTAAAAGGAATGTAATGAATAAAATCTCAGTGTACAAAGGAATACAATGTTATTATTGAAATTTGGACATTTCAGAAGGGTGATGGGAAAACAGCAATGATTTTCTGATTTTTCTGGGAAGTTAACTGAAATATAAAAGTGAGAGAAAATATAGTTGTACTTTGAAAGAACTCAAACAGGGTTCTGTGTGTGTTTCACAACATGCAATATTTATTATGAATCCTTGATCTGGGATGAGTTAAAATCCCTTGAAGATTGGTAGGTGTGAATTTACCCTTCAGTTAACATAACTGTGAAGATAAGGCTACACCTAAGGTGCATAACGTAGACATAAATACATCCTGGAGCTTTTGCTGTGTGTCACTTTGGGTAAGGTCACCTAATAAAATGAATGGGCAGCAGGATTAATACAAACTCGAGAAAGTATGTTTTCACACAATGCACAATTAGCTTGTGGAACTCATGCAATGGGATATTATAGAGACCAAAAGTATAACTGGGTTGAAGAAAAAAGAACTAGATTAGTTCACTGAGGGCAGCTCCATAAGCGTTTATTAACCAAAGATGGTCAGGGATGGAACCCCGTGCTGAAGGTGACTCTAAAACTCTGACTGCCAGAAGCTGGGAAGGAAGATGGGTGGGTAACACCAGCTGCCCTATTCTGTAAACTTTCCGTGAAGCTCTGGCAATGCCAAGTGTAAGTGACAGGATACCGAGCTAAATGAAGCATTGGTCTGCCCCATTATAGCAGGTGGTGTATTTTTATGAGTGCACAATTTCAGTTGGTGTATATGAAAAAGTATTTTATTCCTATTCACATAATTTAGAAACTGCTGAGATGGTTTTGCTTGCACTTTCCCAAGAAATTAAAAAATCACCTCTGGGCTGAGACCAAGCATAATTTCCATCTGAAAGGAACTGGTATAAGGAAGTCTGGACAGCTGACAAATGAGGTTACAGTAGAAACCACATCTTAAATTAAACTTTAATATATAGTGCTCCCTAAGTGTGAAAGCTACATTATATCATGCTGTTGTAAAACAGGGCTACATTAGCAGTCAATAAAATAAGAATTAAAGCCATTCTATTTTAACTTTCACTTTCCCATACTCAGAATAAAGTTTCTTGTCCTTTTCAGCATGGATTCAGTAACAGAATTGTGCAACTTTCTTTAGGCTGAAGTTTTTGTAGGTTGGCAAAGGGTGAAACACACCAAGAAGCTTTGACTTGACACAAATCCCACTATCACACCAACCTTGGCCCTTTGTCTTCTATCTACTTGTGTATTTTAAAGTATTCTGGCTACTTGCTAATTGTACAGAATCAGCAGTGCCAACAGCTGCCAAGGGCCATGGACAAGGTGGGAGGGGGACCTGGTTCTGCTTCCAGGAAGAGGAGGGGCCAGGAGTGTAAGGGGCGGGGCCAAGAGAAGTCAGCTCTTAGCACTGCACAGACCATGGCATTGTGCCCCCTGTCCCCCAACTCCCTCACAACCCTGTGCAGCTAAAGTAGTGCTGCCAAGGCAGTTCAAAAGGGCACAGGGCTCCAACTGCTACTGCTGCAAAATGCCAGGCCCTAAGGCAACTGCCCCCTTTGCCTCACCCCTGTCAGCAGGCCTGCACAGGAGACAAAATTTCTGTCTGGCTGATAGATTAAAAAAAAAAAGCATCAAACAAACTTTTTGTGCTTCAGCTAGCTGAAACACACATAAAATGCTAAATAGTGGTATCATTGAAGGCTGTCTGGCTAACCACCCATTTTGAGAAGCTGACATAGAAGTAAGAGTCAAGGAAATACACTCTCAGCACTAAACTAATAGCAACATATTTGCAATATTTTTAAGATACCCTCTATCCTTCTCTTTTCCAGATAGCTCCCAAGTAGCATGGCCCTGGCGCATTATGTAATTTTTAATGAGATTAGGCTGATTATCTTGAAAATTTCATAATACTCTATTTAGGAGTCTCCGGTATGTCTAATGAACTCTGTGATTACTATCCTGCTCTTTTCACAGAAACACTTCTAAAATCAATTAATAGGGCATGCAGAGGAACACCAACAAATTCAGTATTCTAGCCACTTATGCTACAGTCAGGAAAAAATGTGCGCATAGGACTGTGAGCCTATGCCCAGGTGCCAGCTAAAGGTCTGATGAGGCAAAAAGGGCGGGGGTGATGCTACACCAGCAGCTATGCTAAGCAGCCAGGGCAGGCTGGGTTCTTTGGTTTGTGTTTAGTTTGGGTACAGCAGCAAGAGGAAAATTACTCTTAGAGAGGCTTTAACAGTTACTTTTTATTTATACAAAGATAGAAACAATTTAACTAAGACAAATGATTAAAGTACAAGTTAGTACTCATGGTTCTTAAAGGGGAAACAACACAATTTAACTTAAAGAAAAGTTTTAGACAAACTATCTAGCTTAAACTAATACAATTAATGTGTACACAAGAAAGGCCTGTTGGAGGTGTGATTTTTACCCCTGCCTCTTAGACCTGGTGGAACCAGAGTCTTTCCCTCAATTCCTATAGGAAAGAAGTTTAATACAGGTGTAATTCTTACCCCTGCCCCCTAGATTCAGTGTGACCCAGATTCTCTCAATCCCTCGAGAAGAAGTAGATACGAACCAGGCGTCCCCAGTCTCGGGAGTTAATTCCAGACCTGGCCAGCAGGTGTAGGTGATTGAAACTCAAAGGGGGGGGTGGTCTGCCAAGCCCCTTTATACTGCTTTTGTCACGTATGCTTCTTCCTGGTCTCAAGTGGCCAATTGGGAGGAGAGTGTTTGAACCCCAGGTTTCCAAGGGAAGGTGCAAGGCTCAATTCGCACCTGTGAATTGTGGACAATTGGGCACCTTTGGAGGTGATGGGCAGGGTTCCCCAATCTTCCTGGGGAAGTGATCAAGGCTGGGGAAGTGATCAAGGCGTGTCAATTACCGAGATCAGCCAGAAGGGCGGCCATTAGCTAGCCCATCCACTGTCTGGTTTTTGTGTATAGTAGAGAGGCTGGGCGAGACAGCACACCTGCGTTCCCAGGACATCAAAGGCCGCCTGTCTCCCCTGCTTATTTCTCTCTCTGTCTCTCCCAGTGGGGGGGAGAGGAAGAAAAGGCCAAATGGGGGGTTCATGTCTGGCTACAAGGACTTACTCTGAATTTCCATATAAATGTACAGTGATAATTTGTTGTGAATTATTTTATAACTCCATTGCTGCAGATCCAGAAATGTCACCTTCCACAGGGTTTGAATGCTGTAAACCCTTGAAATGTGAGTTAAGTGAAACTCAAAATCCCACTTCTCCCAACCTTTGCTCAAACCCCTCAGCCCCATGCAGTTCCAGTTCAATACCCATCCCTCAGTCCCACTCACCACCTGCACACATTTCTGGCTCACTCCCAATCCCCACACTCAGCTCTGGCTCTGGCTCACCACCCCCCATGTGGCCTGGCTCACTAGCCCCACACATGGCTCCAGCTCAGCCTCCCCGCCCACCGTTCAACTCCCCCCTCGTGTGGCTCTGGCTCAACTCCACCTCCCTGTAGCCCAAGCCCACCCCAAGATTAACCCCCTTGCCTCCCTCCCATGGTCGCAACCCACTGCAAGGCTTAACCTTCACCAACCCCAGGACTTACCTTTTTAAAGGAGTTCCAGGTGCTCCTGCTGCTTCCCTGGCTGCAGAATTTGCATTCCACTGGTGGAAAAAGCCATCCCCTGACTTACATGAAACTCCAGTTATGCGAGGATGCCTGGGAGTGCAAATCTCACGTAACTTGATGGACTACCATATCTGCTAATGCTGCACAGAATCATAGAAATCTAAGGCTGGAAGGGACTTTGCAAAGTCATCAAATCCAATTCTCTGCATTGAGACAGTACCAAGTGCACTATCCCTAATAACTATTGTGTCCAACCTATTCTTAAAACAGTCCACTGATGGGAATTTTACAACCTCCCTGGGAAGCCAATCCCAGAGTTTATTGACCCTTATATTTTCTTATATTTAACCTTTATCTTGGAGGCCACTTACTTTTCACCCTTCTTTCAGTAGAATAACAATTGATAAGTCTTTTTTTATAGCACCCCTTAATGATTTGTCATTTCCACACTCAATTTCTTCTTTTCTCAAAGCTAAACATGCCCAGGTTAGTTGCTTTCTTCTGGATTTTCTCCAATTTGTTTGTCTTTCTTCAGCTGCGTCTACACGTGCACGCTACTTC
The DNA here is from genome assembly GCF_033958435.1 of Carettochelys insculpta. Lineage (NCBI taxonomy): Eukaryota > Metazoa > Chordata > Testudines > Carettochelyidae > Carettochelys > Carettochelys insculpta. The sequence continues at coordinate 37,741,582 of NC_134147.1, forward strand.
GAAGTAGCGGCACTAACTTCGAAATAGCGCCCGTCACGTCTACAAGCGTCGGGCACTATTTCGAAGTTGAAATCGACGTTAGGCGGCGAGACGTCGAAGTCGCTAACCCCATGAGGGGATGGGAATAGCGCCCTACTTCGACGTTCAACATCGAAGTAGGGACGTGTAGACGATCCGCGTCCCGCAACATCGAAATAGCGGGGTCCTCCATGGCGGCCATCAGCTGGGGGGTTGAGAGATACTCTCTCTCCAGCCCTTGCGGGGCTCTGTGGTCACCGTGGGCAGCAGCCCTTAGCCCAGGGCTTCTGGCTGCTGCTGCTGCAGCTGGGGGTCCGTGCTGCATATACAGGGTCTGCAACTAGTTGTTGGCTCTGTGTATCTTGCACTGTTTAATGAAAGTGTGTCTGGGAGGGGCCCTTTAAGGGAGTGACTTGCTGTTGAGTCCGCCCCGTGACCCTGTCTGCAGCTGTGCCTGGCTCCCTTATTTCGATGTGTGCTACTTTGGCGTGTAGACGTTCCCTTGCTGTGCCTATTTCGATGTTGGGCTGAGCAACGTCGAAGTTGAACATCGACGTTGCCAGCCCTGGAGGACGTGTAGACGTTATTCATCGAAATAGCCTATTTCGATGTCGCAACATCGAAATAAGCTATTTCGAAGTTGGGTGCACGTGTAGACGTAGCCTTCAAGTGCAGCACCAAGAATTGGAAATAGTACGCCAGTAGAGGGTTTTCCATGATGAGGAGAGCTGACCAATTTCCCATGTTTTACCTACAATACTCATAAGACTATGATCCAGATTATTTTAACCTGTTTTGCAACTCCTTCACATTATTGACCCATATTACAGTTTTGATTTTTTATAACCCCCAAAACTTTTTTCAGCATCAGTGCCACCTACTCCGATATTCATCATTTTGTGGTGGGGAGTTTGATTTTTCCTTCTAAGCATTTTGTATGTCTTTAATGAATTTCATCTTTTTCATTTCAGATTGATCCTCCAATTTATCCAATTTATCAAAGTCATTTTGAATTCTAATCCTGTCCTTCAAAGTCTTTGTAACTCCCTCCTTACACGAACACTAGGAAAACAGAACACTTTTAACAAGCCTCTCTGTATAAGAAAATAAACTATCTATATTGACATTAGGCAGAGTTTGAAACTCCTAGACAATCTTTACCATTATAAATTTACAGTAGAGTCACTGATTCCAAATTCACCTTAGTTTTTGGTTCTGGACTACCAAGTATGGTAAATCTAAATACAAATCTAAATTCTCCTTATACCAATCCTAAATTATACTTAGAGGTTAGATCCTGGAACAACAAACTTGTTTGCAACAGTAGCTTAGTTAATCCAGAGTGAAGAAATATTGATCTAAAAGTATGGTAACACCATAATTTTAGGGTTAGATCATCAACTGAAATTAATTGGCAAAGCTTCGTTGAAGCCAAGAAGAAATGCCCTTTAATCTTTAGTTTATCCTGTTTTTCCTGAAATAGTGCATAGTGAGTATCAAATATCACGCGTTTTTATGAATGTAGCAATATGTATAGTCACAATGGAATATCTTTAAATCAGTGTTTTGCTTCTATTTGAAAATGCTGATTCTTCAAAAATTGGCAAGGATAGGTTTTGATGAATTTCCCATTTCAATTTTTTAAAGAATTTCAAAATGTTCAAAATGCCCCCTTTCTATAATTTGTGAATTAAACTGTTATATTTCCTAGTTCTAAACCAATTTTCATTTAAGATGTACAATCATTTATATAAAAACAGTTTAAAAATAAAAGGTGAAGTCAAAACAACTTTCTGGAATTATTAAAACAAAACATTTTTATTGAGTCAATAAAAAATAAGGGTGTTAAGATTATTCTATGTCTGAGAAACTGTCAGACAATTTCTGAACTAAGTCAAGCTAAGTCCTGTGGAAATTCCTAGAAGCCAATGGAATTTCTCCATATAATATATATTCATCATATATATGATCAAATACCTATTAATATACAATATCATGGATTTCTGGATATAATTAAGATTCTTAATTGTATTTTTATGCAGCTTTTAAATTATTTGTGATAAACAAAACCTAACCTTTTGTTGTACCCACTCATTCTATGATCCCTGTTAAATCCCTTTTATCTGAATGATCTTTAATGACTGTATCTCAGGTGATCATTATGTCAGTGCATGTACACTGATTTCCTAGTCCATCAAAGCTGCTATGATCTGGCAACAGCACAGGCGGCAGCAGTTCAGGGTTCATTATACAGTTCTGAAAATGTTTTCAAGCCTCCCGATGTGAGAATTTGCTCACTCCCAAAAACCAATTAATCTTAAGAGACTGTCAACAAACGTGTCATTTGTGTTTGCAGTTTTGGGATGTGGACACCTGTCTTAACCATGGAATGAGATCGTCAGCTCATTTACATAGGGCAACAGATGGTAAAAATCTGCATTTGTTATCAGCTTGGGCTTTTCTGTGTCCCAGAGCCAAACCTCTAAGCCACCATGTCCCAGGAAATAATCACTACAAACAAAATAGAGTTCTCTAAATTATACTTGGGTTGAGTCCTTGTACAGTAAGCATCCACCCAGTGTAATTATATATAGAACCACTATAAAGGGCTTATAATGGTAACATCAGAGACTACTATCTCTTTTTCAGACCTGTGAAGAAAATAGCAGGGCCGGTCAAAATTTTTCTGTCAAATCCAATTTTGGTGGAAAATTAATTGATTAAACAAACCATGCCACAATAACTTATGACAGGAGAAGTACAATTCCCATATGTCACTGCAGCAGTATTTCGAAATCTTTTTAATTTATTTATTTATTTATTAATTTTTGGTCTGAACCAGCCCTAGGAAACAGGGAGATGTGTCAAGCCCTTGATTCAGAAAGGCTAGTAATCTAAACTGTGTTTGCACTTGGTAGATCCAATGGTGAAGTTCTAATGACATCCTGATGGCTTTGTTACCCTACAATTATTCTAGGTGCAAAAATAATGACACACGGTGAAACTTTGGGGCTCAGCCTAGATCAGAAGGGGGTTGTGTCATCCTGTGTCCTGCCACTTTAACTGTCTTCAATGTTAATGTGCTGTGTCTCACAGTCCTGACACCAACAGTACATATTTATAACTCTTTGTCTATATTCCATCCATCCATCTATCCATCCATCCCTAATACAATGATTTGGGGACCAGCGTGTGACCAGACGGCAAATGGTACCTTTCTTGACACCTTTTTGATCAAATTATCATCTCAGTGTGCTAGGTGAGTGTGTCAGGCCTGAAAAGAGTTGCTGGCACAGTGTACTGTACCACCAATGAGCCTCCATGTCATCTTATGTGACTCTTTGGCCCATATAGCCAACCAGATCTTTCCCTGGTGATTTTTCTAGTGCTTTGAAATGTCAAAGCCCTTTCCTCCAGCTAACTACCTCTTTCTGTGGTTGAAATATTTCAACTTTGCTATTTTGATTCTCCTTTTTTAGTAAATAGAAGATTGACACAGCTTTTCTTGGGTCCTTAACAGAGATAATTTTTGCTTTTCTTAATTTAATAATTGTTCTGGTATGGTGGTGAGGATGAGGATTTCAGTAATCAGGCTGTGCCAGGGAGAAAGGACAACCCCAGACCCCTCTCACCACAGCAGCTTTGGACTAGGTGAGAAGCCCCTATCCAGAGCTTCTGCACTTGCAGCAGACACAGCTGAGAGGGTGTGCATATCCCCTGGCTGAGGGAACAGTCCCACACACAAACAGACTAACTGTCTGAAATACATAGTAGATAGCTGTCCCTTTCTCCATCACTGCCCCCCTGCTAGCCCAATGAGTTTATAGCTGTCGTGGTCCTCATCTCATTCTACAGTATAACTCTTTCTCCTACCTGAAATCTCCCTTTCTATTTTATGAGAAACAATAAAATTCCAGGCACATCGCATTGTCCTGGCACAAACAAGCTCTAACCTTGCTTTAAGTTATCACAGCAGGAAACTGCATACCAAATTGGGTGGTCCATTGGTAGCTCTGAACATTTGAGGGGAATTTTTGAATAAACAGATTCACAGACAGACACACACAGAGTCAAAGTTTATAAAATATATAGTAGATTCATATTTTGCTTGTTAAATGACATTTAAGTGCTTTAGCGCTGCATCTGGTTCTTTATGGCCCGTTCTTCCAGCAAGTGGAGTGTTTTGGGGTTAGCTGGAGCTGGGACAGCATGACTGGGTTCCTTCACATCCTGGATGTTCTCTACAAGGTCCATAAGGGTAATATCAGTGTAGAGGGCTTTTTGTCCCCTAATAGTTCCTGAATAATGATGGATGCCTTAGTTGCTTTCCCTCAGTCCCTATGTGGGCACTGTTGTATCCTCAGCTAAGCTTCTGTCTTGATAGTGCTGAACTCAATGGCAAAACTCCAATTGACACTAATGGTGGAGAATCAGGTGGTAAGGGAGGATCCTAACAAAGATAACTATTGTGGGGGTGATCATTGTAAACATTGCAACCTGTTAATTCCTTTGCAAACCATGGAACGTGACATTCTACATGCTAACTTCTGTAATGTACTGTCAAGTGAATTGAGTATAGCTTTGAAAGTATTATAATGAAAAATCCCTTTAGCCATTAGTTATTATACATGCTGCAGAGAATCCATTCTTATGCTGTCATCAATTTGCCTCTGTTGCCTCAATGTGTCCCTGTACCAATTTGGCATGCTTTCTGTTTCTGGCATTGTCTAATTCCCTGGATCATTAGTTATGTAATCATAATAATTTTCTGCTGGGCAGACTGGTGTTATCCATCTCATCTCCTTTTTTTCTCATCACCTCTTTAGTCATGTTGGGGCATGGAGGGGAACATGGAACTCCCAGAGGGTGCCATCTGGTACTTCCATGTACGGAGAGAACTAAATGAATGACATACTGTAGGAGACTTTGTACTCATTAGTTACTGGTTCTTTGGTTTTTTTTAATTCATGCCATTACAAATTCCTCGGTTATTCTCTTCATCTTTTTGTTTTTTTACATCTTTTTCTTTATGCAACATATAACATCTCCAGAGGGTAGAGTAACCACTAACAAGGATAAAAGTGGCATACTGAGAGTTTCTGTAGATCAGGAATAATGTTGTGAATGTATGAATAAATCATACAGAATTAACATTTAAAATATATGCAGTGACTGACATAAGGAAAACTGGAAGTCACTACCAAATGTATATTTACGTAACTGGGAAAAGCTTATGTGAGCCACTTGTTTGACCATGGTGAGCTCATTATATTGTATAGTCCTTTAATGTTAAAGAACACATCTTTTATATGTAAATAACGCACAGAAGTCATTGGATACCTTCCCAGTAGAATTAAACTCCAGCCTATCTCATGCAAATAAAAACTTGAGCGGATATGAAAACTGCCTTCTAAACTTTCCATTAATGGGTATACATCATCCCACAACCTGCCGCTATGATATCTGCTGAAGTCAGTAGAGGTGATGTATACAGATAAAAGATAGTGTGTAGCCCTTATGTTTTAATTTGCATCTACAGGTACTTAAGGTTTATCTCAATAATCCAGATTAAATTTGTTTATTATATTATGGAGAATCATAAATGTCTGTGGTATTTCATACCCACAAATTTATCTTGTCAAATAGATGTCAAAGAAATTAAACATTAATTAATCTTTATAGGACAACCTGCTGTATGATATTACTTCATTCGAGATTTCTTATGATTTTGATGTTTGTGCATTGTGAATTTGAGTAGTTCTGAGGAGCGGAACTGAAGATGTTTAAACCTATATGAAGTGAAAACAAAGGCTATGTTTGAGCAAACTACAGGGAAAAAATGGGTTGGGTTTGATGCTCAGAATATTATTGCATTACGGAAGTGTAATCAGAAACCATATGCTGTTGGATGGTATTTCAGGAGTGTTCTTCCCCTTCATAATTCCATGATCAGCATTTCTTTCTGTTTTAATAGATATACACTGTTTTTGTTTAATCAGAAGGGGGGATGAAGGGATTGGGAAGGGTTCACAAAATGCACGAACATCTATAATCTAAAGCAAACATTACATTAACGTTCAATGTATAATACACAAATTATGCTGATACTCACCCCAGCACTTCTAGGAGTTAATATTATTAGCTATATTTTATTTAATCCATTAGATTAATAACAGGTAACATATCTTTCCTATCTAGAAGGCATTCATAATTTCTCCCTCTGTTTTTGAGCATGGTTTTCTTATTAATTATAATAATTTTTATTTCTCATTCATACCATAGAAGGGCCTACATGCCCCAGTCAGGGTAGTTTCTGTACAAATACAGAATGAAAGATATTCCTAGCCACAGAGATAACTATTTCAACTTCTTGGTGAAGGTGAAAACAGCTGAAAACCAATGCATAATTACAGCCTGGCTGGGTAGATCCTCAACTGGTGTAAGTGACTCTATTCCTATTGATCAATGGTTTCTCTGTCAGATGAATCATCTGCACATGTTCTCCAGATTATTTTCATTCTAATTTCAGTATTGGTAGGTTGACTGCGTAATATCCATTAAAAGTACTTGAAACAATAAAACAGGGAGTGAATGTATGCGCATTCTCAAGATAGTTTGTTTCCATTTATTTTCCTTTACATAAGCATCTATTTTCTCCTTGGCCTTTAGCTTTTCAAAGCCCTGTGGCATTACACAAGCCCTCTTTTATTCATAGCTGTCCTTCCCCTTGCGTTCTGACTCTCTCTTGTTTCTGCATGACACTTTCTCCTGCTCTCCTGCTTTTGGCCATAACTTTTTGTTTCTTAGTTCTGTTTTGTTTTTTGAGTCCTGTTGCTGGATTGAAATCCCCACTTTTTATGAAGCCAGACTGCTTTCTCATCCACCCCTAAAAGGCATCACTTTGTGCCAGCCAAGCTGACAGTTTGGCTATGTTCTCATTTACAAATGTCACTGCAGCACTGGCTACACTTCTGCAGTAGTGAATGCCACACTGGCACAGAACTAAAATGTCCAAATGATTTATACATTGCTGGGTTGTTTCCTGTTATTCCTCCTCTGTGCTGGTTTTGTGATAAAAACTGTGATGAAATTTTAGTATGAGACACATGTTCCTCAGATCCACACTTTTGTGTGTGTTCAAATTAATATAGACCTATGACAGTAATGATTAAAGACCAGTTCTTAGGGAGGAGAAAAAAGCACAGAAGGAGATATTTTTCTCTCGGCCTCTCTTTTCCCTGTCATCTGCAATTTATGATATTTTTTCTCTTCACACATTCAATTTTAAGCTCTAATCCTGCAATTTAATCCCCTTCTTTTTGTGGGGCTTTGCCAGAGCACAAGAATTAATTTACATAGGTCTGGTTGACAAATTTGGCTCATAGTGCTTATTCTACTTTAAGGAAAGTCCTAAGGTGTTAATTCTAGAATGAGTTGTCCCCTAACACATTTGGCTAAATGATATTTTCAAAGAAGTCATGCATTTAGTGTGTTGGAGAAATCAAAATAAAAGCCCTAGCTCACGGCCTCTGGATTAAAACTTTTCCTTTCAGAAAGTTTCCCTTCCAGCAGAATGTTGATGATTACAGGAATAACCTACTAACACATTCACACACCTCATCTGAGTTACCTGTGGAGCTCAGTGCAATTGATATATATTCTGTCTATGAATAAATAAAAACGAAGTAGAAGGGAGAGGAAGCACATCTCATTCTTTCTTACAAAGAAGTGGGACAGCACAGCAATGTTGTTGTGTTCTGTGGTTCATCTGAGTCCACTGCACAAAAATAATAGGCTGCTAAAACTACTGAAGGCAACTGGCACTAACTCTATAGGAACATTAGAAGGATCAGGAAATCCTTGACTCACATAAAAGAATCTCCTAGGGGCCAATCCATGCCCATTGAACTCAATGGAGAAACTCCAATTAACTTCACTGACCATTGAATTAGGCCTCTAAAGAGCACACCTAATTGAAGGATAATGTTAAGCTTGATGGTAATTGCCAAAAGTTAATATGCTTTTTTCCTGTGTTAGTTGTAATCTCACTACATTAAGATAATCTGAATTTTCTGCATTTAAATAATAAAAATGGGAACAGGATATTTGAATTTCCATTCACTAAATGTTAACTGTAAATGGTTACTAAGAAAGTAACTTAAAAAAAAAAGCGCTATTGAACCAAATACTCTGCTGGTATAAATTGGTGCCACTCTACTGAAGTGTTTGTCTGATTTACTAGATGACGATTCTCAGAGGGAAAGGTGTGAATTATAATAACCTGAAGACTGGTTTTTCTCCCACATGGTTTTCCAGATGCAGGCAACAAGACAGAAAGTTTTATCTTCCTTTCTCCTGTGGAAGAGTTAGCCCACCAAACAGTTCAATACTTATCACAGGTGAAAACAATTTATGGGGAAGGTTAACAGAGGAAATCTATATTTATTTTGGACTCAGAGTAGGAACCAGTACTGCTGAAGTAACATTGGAGCTATCTTATGAATAACATTAAGGATAATTGATGTCCCAAAAAAAAAAAAACATCCAAGGGCTGGATTTTGCAATGTTTACACACTGTGGGCTAGATTCCTCCCCCGGCCCTGGCACTAAGAAATCTTTGTACCACTCTATGTCTGGAGTGAAGGAATATGGAGCTACTCCTTTGCAAGACAGCCTCTAGGAGGCATGACTGAAGGAAAAATCAGAAAGGCAGGGTACAGAATTAATGGAATTTTGGCACTGAAGGATATTAGGGGCATGGAGTGTATGAAACTGATCGCTTTGTGTCCCTATGTGGGTGTGTACGTGTAAGAGTTTAAAGAATCAGGCCCCAATAATTAATAATGAGCTGTGTATGGGGACTGACACCTCCTATCCTTAGGAAAGACAAACTCCCACTGACCAGAGTGGCAGCAGCACACCGACTACAGAGGGAGATCTCCAGTACAGTGGTTTTCTATTATGCATATCTATGTTAATGTTATGACTGCTTCAATTTATGGATTGGCCCAACAATATGCACATTTAAACGACCGTAATGAAATACCATATGTGCAAAAGAGCTGAGATGATTAATCACTGGGAAGTCACTAAATGCTTGATCACCTCATCAAGTCATTAATCTGCTTTCCAAAAATGGCCCTGCCATATATATCGTCGATTAGAAGTGTTTTAAATGAGTAGAATTCAATATATATTTATATGGTTAGATCAATATCATGCATAATTTAGCCTTTATATACTGTTAGATGTTCTGGATGATTTTAAAACAAAGTAAACAATTCCAGTGAAGCAAAGAAATACTTTGGATCACATATTGTACAATGCATAATCAGTAACCACCGTGAAACTGTTTTATATTGACAACTTCCACGTTGCGTTCTCTTACACTGGGGAGGCTGAAACCATTAAGGTAACTGAAGAGTATTACCCAGCTATATTTTTTAATGCTTGTCCATTATAATTAAATTCATTATTATGAATAACAATATAACAAACTAGTTTGTCTTCCCTATACTGTCACCCTTTACTGGACTGAACCTGTACTGCTCAATGGTATACTAATTATGCTAATACAGCTTCAACCTCCCAGGTTTGGCACTCTTGGGACCCAAGTGGTCCCTGACCAGGGATTTTGCCACACCAGGAGTGGTCATTTCTGCCCCCTGTCCCACTGCTGTCTTCCAGCCCCTGCTTCCCTCCCCGCTGTCTCTCTCAGCTTCCCGACTTCCTACTTTCTGCCCTCATGCCCCCCACACCCACAGGCTCCCCAGCTGCTGGCTCCCTCCCCAGCCACAGCTTTCTGGGCCACGGCTTCATGCCGGGCCTCAGCCCCAGCTTCCCAGGGCCACAGCTTTGCACACAGCATTGTCCAAAGCTTCCTAGAGCCATAGGTAGGTATTTCTCCATATACATGGTTTCCTGCCAGGCCACTGGGATTAACTGCCATGAGCCACTGCTCCCCCGACAGGGACTTTGCGTGCAGCCCCAGATTCACATTCCCTGGGCCACAGCTTCCTGTTTGGCCCCCTGCAATGAACTGCTGTGGGTCTCGACTGCCAGCTTACCAATCAGGGCTCCCTGGCTCCTGCTAACCCTGCCTTGCCGCCAGACCAGCTGTGGCTGCCCTGACCTGGGCTCCCGTCCCTGAGTTGGCTGAGCCCTCTTCCTTCAAGCCTAGGGTCTCTCTGGTCTGAAAGATATACGGTCCTGCCAGATGATGGATGTTGCCAGTAGAGAGAGTGCTGGATTTCAGAGTTTCAACTTGTAGAGATTATCTGTTTAGGTCCAATAGTAAAGGTCTGTGTCATGATGTATGCTTAATAGGCAGCTTTACTGAGATCACTCATGATTATATTTTTTGTTTAGTTTGTTTGTTTGCAAAAATCATACATTCAAGAACAAGTTGTGGCCTCCTTTGGAAAGACATCATCATATTACTACAAAGATGCACGTGCTATATGGTGCATGACAAAATAACAGATTCAATGAGAGGAGAAAGAATCAGATCATCAGTGGGTGCAAATCAGCACAGCTCAGTTGTCTTCAGTGAACTAATTCTTATTTGAAAGAACACTCATTCTGTCCCTTAAGTGATTGAGTTTGGCTCAAAATGAAGAGAGCTGTAGGAGAGCTGTATCCTCACCCCTGAGCCACCCTGACCCATGTCTCTTTTGCAGGCTCTGTTGACAGCCATTTTGCTGCACTGTGATGCTGATGTGCTGCTCAGAGTGGAGGGAAGGATGTGGCTGATTTGTAATAGTGCAGCACTGCCTATTGAGAAGTTTCCTGTTACCATTGTTACCCCAGATGCAAATCTCTGGACTCCAATTTCAAAGCTACATACCCACCACCTATGTTCATAAATGCAGAAAAAAAGCATGTTATGTAGGTAAATGGAACCCCATGAGGTGTTCTGAAGCCCCTTTAGCCCCCTTTGTTTTACTGAAAGTCAGAGCAGAGAATGGAAATTCCATTTTGTGGAGGATTTTGATATTGCAAAATTAGTTTTCATTCAGATTTCCTGTGTCCACACGTTCCCCTTCCTTTTGAAAGGGGCGTGTTAATGAGCAGGTTCGAAAAATGCTATTGAGACGCTGCAATGAATATGCAGCGCCTCATTAGCATAATGGTGGCCACGGAGATTTGAAAGTGCAGCTTTTCGAATTGTGCTCCACCTGTTGAGACGGGACCTTCCGAAAGGACCCCCGCAATTTTCGAAAGCCCTTCTTCTGATCACCAGATAGGAAAAAAACATCAGATAGTGCCTCATTAGCATCTTGTGAACCTGTTCATTAACATGCCCCTTTTGAAAGGAAGGGGCATGTGTAGACCCAGCCCTTGAGTGCGTCTACACTTGCATTCCTCTTTCAAAAGAGGTATGCAAATGGGGTAAATCAACAATGCAAATGAGGTATAAATTTGCATATTTGGCACCATAGGGGTATAAGTGATGGGGGAGACATGAAGAGTTTCTGTCCACCTTTCACTAGAATAAAATGAGGTGGCATATACAGCCTCTGTTAGCTTTAACCAACCTTGTCAGGAACCACTGCCTGAAAAAAGAGGGAGGCATTTATGTCATGATCATACACTCAGCTTTGCTCTGTGAGGATTTTGAACTTGGACCTATACAGCCTGGAGCTGCTGCATTCACCACTACATCACCCAGCAGCTTTGCTACTGATGGGAGAATTGGGAGCCCTTGAGCACTGCACTGCCATTAAGTTCTTGCCCATTGGGAACTGCCTGGCAGAGCTCTAGAGACCCTGGCTGGCAAGATACTCATTGTAGCCCAGAAAGACACAGGAAGTTGTCTGTGCCATCAGGTGTCTCCCTGTTTGCAGTTGCGACAGATCCTGCTGTCTGCTACTTCCCAGCTTTATCCTGGGTTCCTGATTTTAGCTCTTCCTTCTTCCTGATGTCATTCACTGACTTGGGCCTTCAACTTGCCTCTCTGATTCTGGTTTGGGCTGTGACATTTGGCCACTGACTCCAGGCCTGACTTTCAGTTGATTCCTGATTCTGGCTTGGCTCTGGCATCCAGCCTCTGACTCTAGTTCTGACCCTTTGTTCCATTTGTTGGCTCTCGATTCCTGCTCTGACCTCATCGCAGGCCCTGACATATACCAGCCAGAATAGATGGCCAGGAACAGAAATGAGAGCTTGGTATAGTCTTTCAAAAATGGCAAAACCGTCACATGAGCTTTGCTACCCGGGGATCCCCAGAAGAATTTTGCTGCATCTGATTCCCAGTAGCATGCCGGTAGCCCTATCTATTCCTCAGGAGGGAAAATGTGTCTTTCAATTGACTTCAAAGATCCTTGCATCAGAACTCAATTGCTCACTGTGGCCATGAGTTTCATGTAAACCATTCTACCTCTATCACATACTAAAGCATTATATTAAGGCTAAGAAAGCACAGGACACAGTAAAAATAAACAAACTATTGAAGTAAATGTATATCCATTCATTTTCAATGTGTGCCTATACATATTGGAAATCACCACGCAAAAATTGCAGTCAAAACTTCCTCTGTTTTATGCATATATCCATAAAACTCATTCCAGCTCTGAAATGTCTGTGGACACTGTCATTTCATTCCTTGCAAAGTTCATAATCCAGTTAAGTGTTTAGTATTCCGGGTCTGTTTTAGTAAAATGAGCAGCCAACATTCCACTGGGCCAAAATTCAAACAGAAACTCAATTCATACAAACAGGACCAGCCTCACTTTTCTGAGAACTTGGATATACACCATCCTGTCACAACAGCTTCTGTCAGCCAAGCAGCTGGAACTGTGCAATGAAAAGCCAACGTCCTGTTTGGCAGGAGGGAGAGCGTGTTTGCTGTGATACACTTGGAGGTGAATTACCCTGGAACCTGTCTTACAACATCTACAAACACCCAGCATCCTGAATTCTTTCTAAAACACAGAATAAGTGTTATCTGCCAAGGACCAGCTTGTGGCAGTCCTTTTAGATGCCCATGTTAGGAGTAGTACAGTACAGTGCAACAGCAGGGAAACCCTAGAAACAGATCCCTCCATTTTTTGCACTGTTGTTTTGAATCCAGACCTTGTCTCAAAGTCAGCCTATTTCTGTTTCTTCTCTGCAGTTCAGATCCTTTTCTTTGCTTATATCTCTGCTAATTTAAAAGATGGTGAAATGCTCAAATAAAATATTGCATATGGGAAAGTTTTAGTTACAGAGTGCACCTTGGTGATAGTTTATGTCTGTGGTTAATACCTATCCAAGGCGGTGATACTCAGACTGAGGCTCATGAGTCACAAGTACTCTTTAATGGCTTTTTGTAGCACAAGATATTAAACAGTTGTGTGATTTAATTATTAACCAGTCTTAATCAGGATGATTTTACTGTGTTAACCAATTGTAATCAATAAAATAATACTGCTTGGTCATTATGGTGTGAGACTCTTACATATAAATCATATTATATTAAATGTAGATAACTGGCATACTCAGTTAATTTGCACCTGCTACACCAGAGGTCACCTGACCATGGCCAAAGGAGTGGGGCTGATGTCTGCAAGGCCCATTGTCTACAATGGGGCTGGAAGCCAACTGTGGCTGGGTTTGGTGGTTGTGAGGCTGGCTGCAGCAGTAGCGGGGCTGGGAGCCAGCTTCCTGGCCACTGGTGGCAGCAGCTGGTCCCACCCAACTATGGTAAATTTGATTATCCAGCACCCTCAGTTCTCCTAAATATTTCCCATCATACTGTTTAAATATGAACAGTATTGTAGTAAATGATACCATTAATTCACAATATTGTGGCTCTTTTGGAAAGTTCTGATCTCTAATTTGGCTCCTGAACCACTCAGTATCACTGCTCTAAGGCAAAACTTGGGGGTTTAGCAATACATATGTGGCTTTCAGAAAGTCTTTGGATTTAATTGGCTTTACCAGATGGTCAGCTAGTGCCAGTGGAGGGCCAGTCACAGAAGCCTTGCCTATGCTAACTGAAAGTTAGTCCTTGGCCACTCTGCTCCCTTAAAAAGTCAGGCAGAGTTTTAGAGATAGACGATATCTATAAAGAGAGTCATTGAAATACAGGTTGAGCCTCTCTAATCTGGAACCCTTGTGATCTTCCTAATGCCAAAGCACAGAACTTGCCAGACCACAGGAGGTCAATATTGTCTAGCAGCATTATCAACTCTTCTGCTGCTCACTGGGCTCTTAGAAGACATTTATGGGTGAATTGGAGCTAAATAACAGCACAGAACACTGAGAACCAGAACTGGTGGGTGTAAAAAACTTTATGGGACCATGGAAACTTGGCCAAATCCAGGATAATTGGATATCTGGCTAACTAAAATCATGCCAAACATCGATGTTGCTGGACCAGAGAGTGAAAAACTAGTGAAGTTTAACCTGTAATCCCATGAAACACCCTGATACTGTATGGTGATTTGATTATGTATTTGTAGTGCTGACACTGAGTCAAAACTATAAGGGTATGCCTACACTTGCATATTGTGTTGAAAAGGCAGGCCTTCCTTCAAAAGAATAGAGGGAGCATCAACATGTGCCATTCACTCTTTTGATTGGAAATCGAAGGAACACAGCCCAGACATAGAAAGCCAGACCCCGATCCTGTAGTGGGAATAGTACTCCCCATCAGCAAACTATTTCGGAACAAGGCACATGTAGACACTCCACAGACTACTCTTTTGAAAGAGGATTCCTGTATGGCAGCACCCAGCTGGAGTGTGGAGCTCTATGCTCTGCACATCCAGACACTCTTAAAGTAGCACAGACCCAGAAATCCCATGGCAGGAAGCTGAGAGCAGGCGAGCTGCGAATGTACGAGCTGTCAACAGCACGCCTGCTCAGCCGCCCCCAACAACTCCAGAGGCCACATGGCCAGTACCTGGCAGCCTTCTGAGCCCCAGGGCCCCCCCTCAGAGCCATCACAGCTTCCCAGGAGCCTGCCCAAAGAAGGAAAAAAAGGCCCCCTCCTGGATGGACCCTGAACTCTGAGACCTCCTAGGTCTGTGGAAAGAAGAGGAGATCCTCTGGGAGATGGGGGTCAAGTAGAGGAAAGCTGTAGCCTTTGCTCACCTGGCCCAGGGGCTGACCAGCCCATTGCCAGTAAGAGCAGACCCCGGATCAAGTCTCAGCTAAAGTTAAAGAGCTCCAGCAGGGCTACGCCTGGGTCCGGGGTAAGGCTAGCCTCTCAGGGGCAGGTCCCATCACCTGCCCCTGCTACCGGGAGCTCCATTCCATCCTGGGGCCCCGAGGACAGCTCCCCGCACCCAGTGGTCCTGGCTACACCTGCAGACCAGCCTGATTCAAAGGGGTTGGAGGAGCCAGGACCATCCAGCCTGAGCCAGGGGGCAGACACCACCCGGGACTGGTCCAGCAAGGAGGGCAACATCGTCATTGATGTCCCCTCATAGTCATCCAGCCAGGCCAAGGGAAGCTGGGTGACACTGGAGGTCATTGATGGACCCCCTCATAAGTGCATGGTGGGTCTGGCACCATGGGTGGCAGGGTGGGGGCTGCACGGCCACCAGTGGGCCTCACACAGGCCCAGAGGCCCAGGTCCAGACATCCCGTCTCACTGTGGCCAACGGCAATGCCCCGGCACCCACCTGCACCGCCCAGAACCCAGACCCGTGGACAGCTCTGGTCACCCAAATGCCCAGTTGGATGTACATGGGTTAGCCCGCACCCGGGGACAGTTCCACTGTGGAGGGGAACACCTGTGTGCACCTGACACTGCATGGATGTCATGCCCGCCATGCCCAAGCTGTGGGAGGACAGGGGGAAGAGGTCCCAGGGGAATGGGGCCCAGGGGGATGTGGGGATGGGGTTCTACCCGGGGACTGACAGGCCATCCAGCTCCCCTTCCAGCTGCAGCAAGCGAGGGCCTGCACAGCCATTTGACCTCAGTGGTCCCTGAGAGCCCTCTGGAGGTGGCATACAGGGGCCAGGCACCTCCAGAGGCACCAACGTGCTGGGAGCACTGGCAGAGACTGAAGCAGCATGCAGGAGATGACACTGCCAGCCTCTGCCAGGCTGAGCTGACTGAGAGGCACTGGAGGAGGCAGATCTGGTGTGGTGGAGGGAGGCATGAGACCAGTTCATGTCCCACCTGGAGGGCATCCATGGGACCCCGCAGCAGCACATGGTCAATGTAGCCCAGCTCCTGGCCCTCTGTACAGGGCTCCCCCCGAGCCCTCCACAGAGGTCCATGCTACAGATGCCCCCACAGGACCCCCCACATACTCTCCACCCCCACAGAGGCTCTCACCCCACCCCACCCCACCCCACCCCACCCCACCCATACTGACGCCCCTGCTGACATCCCCCAATGTCCCTACCTTCCAGTGCTTCACTCCCCATCCCAGCCCCAACATGAAGCTTGCACTTGGGAGGGGGGAAGGGGATTCCAGGGTTGTCGGGGCTCTTGGGCCACAACCCCCATCCCCCAGTGACCCTCCTGGTTCAGGCCCCCCATTTCCCAATCCCACAACATACATGGCTGGCCTCCCACCCCCATTGTAAATCGTTAAACATTTGCACAGGCACTGGGTTGTGGTTCATGTTGATAAACATTTATTGCACACCAGCGCCCATGTCCTGTGATCTTGTTGGGGAGAGGCCTGGGTGTGGTGGTAGTGCATGTGGTGGTGGGTAGATGCATTGGGGGATCATGAGGGGTGGGTGTCGGGTGGGGTCAGTGCAGCCCAGGGGCAAGGCTCATCCGGAGGGCCTCCTGGTTCCGGACCCCACTGTGGTTCACATGGGGACTGGTGACAGCAGCCAGCTGCTCAAAGCCTGTGGCAGCCTCAGTCACCCACTCCTGGATGTAGGCATCCTCCTTGCCCTACATGATGTCATGGAGGGTGCAGCAGGCACCCACCACCTGCAAGATGTTGCGCACCTCGATCTTAAGGCGCCCAAAGGCCCGCTCAACCACGTGCCAGGCCTGGTTGAGGTGGGTGTTGAAGGCCTCCTGGCTGGGGTCAAAGTGACCAGTATAGGGCTGCATCAGCCATGGCACTAGGGGATATGCCGCATCTGCAACCATGAACAGTGGCATGGTGGTGCTCCCAGCTGGCATCTCCCCCTGGAGGAAGAAGGTGCCAGCCTCCATACTCCAGCACAAGCTAGAAATGTGGAAGACCCTGGTGCCGTGGGTTTGCCCTGCCCAGACCTCTTAGATGTCCATGAACCAGCCTTTGTGGTCTGACAGGGCGTGAAGGACTACCGAATAGTAGCCCTTCCAGTTGATATAGTGGCTCATGCTGTGTGGTGGGGTGCAGGTGGGGATGTGTGTCCCATCCAGGGTGCCAAAACAGTTCAAAAACCCCAGCGAGGAGAAACGCCCAAAGATGGTGCCCAGGTCCCCAACACAGACGACCCTATAAAGGAGGATCGCATTTACGGTGCAGACAACCTGCATGGGAGGCAGACCAGCACTCTCATGAGGGTTCAGGAGGGCATTCCTGGCAAGTGTCCCCCCCAAGCCCTCCTGGCCAGCAGCCCACAGTGGTCCCCATGTCCAGGGGCTCCCTCCCCACTTCCCATTCTCAGAGTGTGCCCTGGGCCTGGCTTACCTCCATGAGCACCACTCTGACAGTGGCTTTGCCCATCCCAAACTGGTGCCCCACCGAGCAGTAGGAGTCCAAGGTGGCCAGTTTCCATATTGCGATCTTGACCCATGTCTCAGGGGGGAGTGCAGGCTGCATGGTGGTGTCCTGGAGCCTCAGTGAGGGGTGCCAGCCAGTGGCATAGCTCATGCAAGCGGTTCCAGCTCATATGGAAGTTCTGCAGCCATGTGGCATTGTCCCAGTACCCAAGCACCAGTAGCTCCCACTAGTTTGAACTGCTGGGGTGGCTCCACGGGCACCGGGGTGCCAAAGGGTGGGGTGCAGGTTGGGGGAGGGTCCATGTCCTCTGTGGGGCCGCCCTGTCTCCCAAGGAGGAGGCAGGCGGCCACGGCAACTGTGCAGAGAAGGTGGGCAACAGTGTCCATGACGTCTGCGTCCAGTGCGAGGACCAGGGTGTCATCAGCCATGGTGCTGCTATGCTGGGGACTGCGTTGCTGCTGGTACCTTGGCAGGCCTTAGCTCGTGCAGGGCGGGTGAGTTGGAGGGGGGGTCCCTTTAAGGAGGCTGTTGGCTGCAGGCCCCAGAAGGGCTTGGCAGCCATGCGACCCCATCCACAGCATCTCCACCTCCCTTCTTTCGAAAGAACACTCATACTCGTGTGGACAAACCCTTTCAAAAAAATGTGACAGACCGTCGAAAGAGGGGGTCGGACCTGAGATCCGCCTTGCTGTGTGGTCATAACGCTTTCAACCATTGGGATGTCGATTCCTGGCTTTTGGTTTTGCTGTTTCGCTGGTGGGCTCCCATGTAGACACAGCCTAATGCATCATGATTCATGCATGGTGAAGGGTGAGGCTTCCAGCACACCCAGGGCTCCACTGTTTCTGTACTCTTATAATGCTTTCCTTCTTTGCGACGTTAAGCTAGTGAAAAAGGATATGAACTTTAGTTTCTCAGCAGACTTTCCAGTCTGTTTACTTGTCACACTGCTTGAGGCCAGCTGTGCTGTACTGTTGCCGCCAGAGCTGCAGGAAGTCTGTGACAATGTGTCTTTTGTCTGTTTGCTTCTATTCATTTTAACTAGTGATGGGTGAAGTGTCGTAGTGTAAAGGAAATAACTTCTTTGCAGGATTCATGATGGGTGACCTTAACCCTGGGCTGGGTAGGCACAGACTTGGGATGCTGTGTTTCAGAGAAAAAGCCAGGATCCTGGAATGAGTTCAGGTAAAAGATGTAAAAATGTGTCCCTCACGCTCACAGAACTTCAGAGACAGGCCAGTTACCAGCTGCAGACAGCCACCTAAAGTCAAGAAAACACTCACCACCAAATACACACCACACCACAGGAACACCAACCCAGGGGCCTATTCCTGCAACAAATCCGGTTCCCAACTCTGTCCACCTATCTAGTCAAGCGACACCATCACAAGACCTAACCACATCAGCCACGCTATCAGGGGCCCAGACATCTACACATCCACTAATGTGCTATGCATCAGCAATACCCCCTGCCACGTATATTGGACAAATTGGACAATCTCTGAACCAAAGGATGAATGGACACACACCCGAAATCAGGAATTGGAACACACATAAACCTATAGGTGAACATGTCAGCCTCCCCAGACATTTGGTAATGGATTAAAAGTAGCCAAGATATCTGAATTAGTATTCATTTACAAGTTTAACACCTTTAACCATGGTCTGAACTGAAATCTTACCTGGCGTATGTATTACAATGGCAATTTCCCCATCTTTGATATTCTCAGGAATGAGAAATAGCTGACTTAATTTGCTTCATTAACTGGTCCTTTTAGTGACAAATAACTTCCTCCTTTCCCCCTTCCTTGTCTCCACCCTCCCCATCTCCTACTACATCAACTCTGGATTCTGTTTTTCCACTCCATTCCCATTTGAAGAAGTGGATTTTACCCATGAAAATTCATGACCTAATGAATTTGTTAGTCTCTAAGGTGCCACAGGATTACTTGTTACCTGGAAGGGAGAGTCATATTTCCTGAGATCTCATCCCAAAACAAAAGCTGAAGTTGAAAGCCAGACAGGAAGCAGAATGAGTAGCTAAATAGCATAATATTTTGGAGGAAATGCTTTGGATAGGTTTTAGAGAAGCAAAGAGATGAAGTGTTCCAGAGGACAGAAAAAGGATGAGAGACCAAGGACAAGTGGAAAGATCTATGCCAGAAACAGGTGACCAGAAATCAGCCAACACCCAATTATTTCAGTGAGTCCACAGTTTTACCCTTGACTGCTAGTGTTCTAGAGACCTCTCCAGAGTTGAGCTGAAATGAAGTTATGCTGAGGGTGGTAGGAAATCAAGTGTGAAAGCAGAGATAGAGATGGAATTTAGAAAAAAGGACAACAGAGGAGAAGGAGTTAAATCAGCTGATTTGGAATCACCCACTATTTGTGCTGTATTTTTTCCAATTTTCTGTTTTTTGGAAACAAAATATAAAATACAAGGATCAAACTCAGAACTTAATTACTTGTCTTAATTAACCTGAAGAATGTAATAATCTTGTTTCTCTTCAAGAATACCATTTCATTTACTGAACTATCTGCTGTTCTCACAAATATAGAACAATTATACAGCAACGTCATGCAGATGCCATGGCAGAAAAAGATTAATTTTGAGAAATTCTATTTCTGTGGATGGATAGGGCTGCAATTGAAGTGCATTGTTGAGATTTGATTTCTATGAAGTGTAATTATTATGATTTTCACGTCATGCTGGGGTGCAGAAAAGTGAGAAATAATTGTCTTCTGCATTCCTTTGATCTTTATTAGGTGATGCTGTTTTGAGCCAGTTTATTGCTGTTATCACTCTAGTCACATTGGTATTTGTTGCTGTGCTAGTTCAGAAAACTGCATAATAAGGAGATTACAGCAACTGTATAGCATCACATTAAATATCACTGAAATTTTAAAGGATTCGGCCAACCTTTTCAAATATGGGGACTTAAATTTAGAAATCTGATTACAAATTGGTTGATTTTTTAAAGGGGGTGACTAAATGAAGCTCCCATTGAAGTTAATGAGATTTGTTAATGAGAGTTAAGCATCTCTTTGAAAATCAGGCCATAGTTCTGTTTAGGTACCTACATGTGCATATGGGAGACTAAATTTGGGCATCTGGGTTTAAAATGTTGGCTGATATAATTGTTGTTCAAGGCATTATTTTTCTTTGAAGATGAGAACAAAACTGTTGCACATAGAAGTAGAGCAGTGTGGTCAAGTCAATAGCTTGGAGAAAGAAATATCCAAAGTACCAAGGACTTCATATGTTTAGTTAGGACTGGGTCTACACTCGCCCCCCAACTTCGAAGGGGGCATGGTAATCAGGCCCACGGGAGATTACTAATGAAGTGCTGTGGGGGCTAATTTCTAAGTGCCAGCATCAAACTTTGAAGTGCCAGCATGAGCATAGTCCCTTTTTGAGGAGTAATGCCCTCATGCTGGCACTTTGAAGTTTGATGCTTTAAAGTTGCAGTGGGGGAAAATTAGCCTGATGAAGTGCTGCGTATTCACAATTAGTGTGAGATGTAAGCCTGATTCACTGGTCTGTTTTGCCAGTGTTGTGCCAACATCATTGCACTGCTTTCAGTGAACATGTACCAGAATAAAATAGGAGTAAAGCAGAGATCAGTCACGTCTCAGACTTCTGATACATAATTTAAAAATGGAGCCAAACAATTTCCAAATGTGCATGTCTGAACTCAGCTTCTCGGCCTTTAGAGAGGTATTTTCTCTTTCACTTGATTTTCGTGATTAGCCAGAGCATGGGCAAAATGCAGTAGTACCATGTGTAAAGGGACACATCTCCCACTATATATGCACATGACCTCCTTTTCTTCTCTTAGCTGCTCACAATTTTCCCTGTGATCTTAAAAGATAAATGGAGGGTACTAAATTCCATTAATAAACACTTGAGTTCACGCCCCTAGCCCCTGTAAAAAATCTTCTGTTTTTATAAGTGCCTTTAACCCCCTATACCAAAAGCATGCATATTTGCTGAGTGTCCCCTGAAACTTATTTTGCCAAAAAGACTTGCGAAACAAACTCTGCTGTCTTTGTTTTACAGCATATTTTGCCAGGCTGCATTGTCCATTTAAGTCCTTAGTTTTACCCTTCTGAGGCCAATTCCAAGTTGAAAGAGTCACAGCAAAACTCATTCACACCTGCATGGTTTTGAAGATTAGACTTTTCATCTAGCAGTTCACCAGCTGACTTCTTTATCAGTTGCATGGCTTTGTTACGTGCAAGTGATGTTCATCTATAGAATACCTACAAAGGCAGGAGAGAACAGTCTCATTCTTTGATGTTCCATACAAAAGAACAGATGAATGCTTGGAGTTTTCAAACATCTGTCAGACCTTTTGTTCTCTTTTTCAAAACAATTGGCCCGGTACTCAGCTAGTATTATTCAGCTCCAATTTGAATAACTTTATTGCTGTACATGGCAAAATCTTAGCTACAGTAAAGAGGTCCCAAGTCCCCAGGAAAACCAGCAAAAGCAAATGCATATTTCTACTTCTTTTTGAGTTCCTAAATTATTCTGTGCACACTGCTTGTATGCTAATATAGTATTTATGATACAAGATTGTGCCCTCGGTGAATGTATTGAACATCATGTCTTATAGTCCTGTTATTTTGGAACTGTACAGGTTGGAGACAGCAAAGTCCTAACAAAAGTCCAATTGAGATATCAATGAAACAATTGTGCAGCCCATTACAAAGTCAGATGCACTTTTTGGTATTTATGCTGAGAAAGCAGTCTGTGTCATTAACATGACTCAGTATCATTTGAACTTGTGGTTCCCATTTACTTCCCTGGAAAGAAAAGCAGCTTGTTTTTACTGAAGTTCATTTAAAAGTAAAAGAAACCACATAGCAGTGACAAGAGTGATGGTTCCTGTGGACAGAGATTGCAGTAACATTTTTGATTAGGAGGTTTTATCATGCATTTTGTTAAGGAAGCAGAGCCTAGAGAAATCCATACTTCGGTGAAACATTTTAGAACCTATTTTGGCTGAGACATTAGGTTTGGATCCAAAAGCCTTCAGAAGGTGAGTGTTCTGGTTTGAGCTCATTAGTAGTTTTCACATTTGTTTTCAAAGATTGAAATATTTCTTCACAATTTTTTCTCTCATCCCTTTCTTCATTACAGACAATATCCAAGCCCCAAGCCTTCTAGCCATCTCTTCACAGCACTCCCCTTCTGGGATAAGAATGCAAATAGGCGAGATTGAAAACACCCTAATGCCACTAACAAAACAACAATATTACTGGATGGCTATAGCCTCAATTTTGAATTAAAATTTCGAAAAAAGGCTAATGTGGAAGTGTCATGTCTTTAATTCAAATTTATTAGCCTTCAGAAGTGTACCACCTGTATCCCACAAAGCTATGAATTGACCCTCCATATACGGCCACTTCCTTCTCTGCTGCTCTCCATCCAGGTATGTAGGAAGAAGGTCACAGAAAGCCCACAAATTTTTGATTGAATCCACTGTCAGCAATGAATCCAGAGCAGCCAGCAATTGTGAGTTCTTGGACCGCACTACAAAGATTTGCTCTTGAAAACCAGCAGCAGCAGCATTATAATACTGAACCTTCACTAAGCTTTGTAATTAAACTCCAAATTGTGGGACAGCCAGTGTGGTTGACGAAATGATATGTGCTATGAGTTGAAGCATTTGGGGATCCATGCTTGAGCTGGTGGAGAAAATGCCAGAGGAAATGGCACGATCTACAGTTTATTTTCACAGGGTTACTTGGTGCTCAGAATTTTGGGACAGTGCTTTGCATTCTGGGATTCTCACTTGAAACACCCACAAGTAACTGGGTCTAAGGCACTGTGAGATAGGTACCCACAATGCACTGCTCATGCTGTCAAACTTGCATAGGGCAATGGAAACACAGAAACTTGAAACAGAAAAATGGTGGGTCAAATTTCAAGAAGGTTTGTGGACCCTTAAATTTGAATCTATAAGAATGAGGTTAAAAAATCAAATTTACTAAAAATCAATTTCATCTTGTAGTGTAGATGCTGTCAAAGTCACAGATTCACTCCCCTCCATCATGTTGACTAATGCACTGAGCTGGCCTGAGGGGATATTAAACTGCACTTGGCAAAAAGCTGAATGATTTCCTTCCCTGGGGAGCTGACATAAAACAAAGGCATCAGGAGCACTTTCTCTGCACTTTCTGGAGCTCTGGGAGAGACTAAGTCTGCTTAGGCCATGTCTACATTGTGGGGAAAAATTGATTTAAGATACACAACTCCAGCTACATGAATTGTGTAGCTCGAGTCGATATATCCTAACTCAATTTTTTCCTGCTGTCTCCATAGCAGGAGGTTGATGGGAGAAGCTAAGTCATTGACTTCCCTTACTCCTCATGGCCAGGAGTACCAGGGTCGATGGTGGAGCCCTGACCATTCAATTTCGTGCGGGCTCACTAAGCACAATAAATAGAACCCCATAAGATCAACCGACACCATATTGGTCTTCTGATAAGTATATATGACCCTAAGGTAGTTTTTCAGCTAAAATGCATGGCTCTGCTCTGCCCCCCAGTGTTTTATAGACCGTATGTCATCCAGTGTGGCCCAGGAGAGGTGGAAGAACAAAGCTGTACCAGGATGGACAATGGCTAGAAGGGTGTACGTGTGATTCATATAACTATGTAATTGTATAGCTTTCCTTCCTTTGTATTGCACTTTCCCATTTGCAGGGAGGCTGCTTGAGAAATAGGGCAGCGGTTGATAGATGTGGCAGAGCTGATGAAGAATGAGGAGAAACACTGTTACATCATGGAGACAAGACTGTGCCCTCTCTCTCCCCAAACTCTACTTTATTTACTGTTCTGTTGCTTCTGCCTATACCATCTCACTTTGGATTGTTCTTTTGATCTGTTCCTTTGCTCTTTATTTTCTTTTTCTAACTGCTTCCTCAATCCTTCCTCCATAAGCTTGTGTGGCATGAGAATGGTCTATAAGGAGGCCAAGGCTGAAGCCCTTTTCCTGTCTTTCCCATTTCCTGTAAAATCTATCTCTTATTCCTTATTCAAGAATGCTTCCTCTTGTCTCCCTGTTACCATGTCTCTTCTATCTTCTTTCTAACCTCTGTGCCATCATGTGGCAGGGCCAGACCAAAAGAACCCATCCTTCTTGGAGTGGGCGGGGAGCAGGTTGGACTTTATTAAGCTCTTCTTGGGAAGCAAAAGCCATTTCTTTAGCATGTCAATAAATTTAATTCATCCTACAAAACCCAGGAATTATACTAGCTTCTTTAATGTTTTTTTCATCTGTTTGTTTATAGAGCATCCCTGTAGGCACAGAAGAGAGACATTCCTCTGGGAGGAGTGAGAACACTCTTGATATACTGATAACATTCTTCCTCACTATAGATTCTACCATGACGAAAGTAAAAACAACAAATCAGGGCAACGTATGATTCATGGCGGAAAGAACTGACAGGAAAATGTATAGGGGAAGTCATTTGCAATGCACAACCAGAAGAAATGTTATTGGTCCAACAAAATTCAAGCACTGTACTATGTATTCTCGAGTGATAACTCTTTGCACTATCTACCATATAGATACTATTACAGAGCTGTCCTGTAGCGTATGCCTCATCGTTCCTGCAATGGGTTATCAGAAAACAGTAGCATTGACCAGAAGTGACCCATGAGGTATGAGTACCTCAACTGTATGAAGGTATGGGACCCAGACATAGTGTTGTGGGTTTGCAATAGAAATGGATGAAATGGCAAGATTTTTCCAAGTCATATTCTGAGGTAACTGAGGGGCATTACTGGCCACCAGTGTAAATTTGAGTAGCTGATCTAACCCATGGTCTATTTTTGTGTCCCCCCACTATGTACCTTGGGTAGCAGAGAATGTCTGGAATTCACTGCCACACCCCACCTCCCTCTATACCCCACCAAAGATCTCCACTGCACACCACCTATGCAGTTTACTTATGCTGGTGTTGCACCAACCAGGGATTGTACCCAGAGATTTATTTCTGTTCCTTTAAACCCCCTGAATGTACATGAGTAGTATCAAGGTGTCTTGATGTGATGTGAAATTAAGGCCATTCTATTTCTACACAAACCCAACAACAGGTTTGGTTTATAAATATAACACTCCACGTTCACATCTGAACTTTTCTATGGTGCTATTTAAACAACAGTCACTAACATTTTGATTGAGAATTGTGTATTGGGAACAAATCCTAAAAGTAATATTAGTGAAATCTTTTCATCTAAATGTCTTTTCTTTTTATGAAGGAAGGAAACATTTAATCTTTCTGAAATGGAGAGCAAAAATGGCAAAGCACAGGTGACAAGTGCCCTCTAGTGATATCTGGAAAGAATAGCTCAAAGAAGACTGCTGTTGTGTCATCATGGCAAGACAGAATTTGTAGACCTCTGCTGGCATAAAGCTAGATTCAGTACCTCATTGTTTTCATTTTTCTTATTGCTGTGCATCTCCACTCTACTTTCTATTGAGGAATTCAATTTATCATGTTAATGTCAAGTTTGACGATTTAAATGGATCATTCTGATTTCATGTACAAGTAAAAAAACTCTAACCTGATTCTGAAATCCTACTAATCTTTATTATTTCTTTAAAAAATCCCTCAATGCAATGCATTTTTTCTAATTGGTGGAAAAGATTATTCCTGTTTGTGCATTGGCCAGTCAGATCCTAAACGCTTATATTATTAATCATCTGTTTGCCTGTAAGCTTTACCTAGAGGTTTCATTGTGTTAGGCACTGTACAGTGAACCTCAAAATGCTTACAATCGTTTTTAAAGGGGATCTCAGTGGGGGATTGAGGAAAGAAATGGAATTGGAGACAGTACTGAATATACCTTCACATTTCACACATTGCTACGCTGTCCTAGGCTACGTCTATATGAGAAGTCTCTGCCGACAGAAGTGACTGTTGGAAGGAATTTCCTGGCAAAATTTCTGTCAACAGATTGCATCTACAGATAAAAGCAAATCAAAACAGCAATCCGCTCTGTCGACAGAAAGCAGCCAGACTGCCTAGCATTCTCTTGACAGAATGGCTGACGGGAAGCTCTGCAAACAGGGCTACCTGGGTGAACCAGAAACCCTGTCTGCGAACAAAAGGGCCCCGGAGCACCTACATGGCTGTTTTGCAAATAGATCAACGTCAAGTGAGGTGTTATACCTCATTTTATGTGTACACGCTCCATGGTTTTTCATGACAAACACCCAGTTTTGCCAGGAAAAGCTTCTTGTATAGATGTAGCCCTCTTGGCATTGATTTAAAGCCCATTTATGCCAGTTGAAAGATGCCTCTTGACTTGAGAGGGCTTTGAATTACCTCCACCCGCCCCACCACAGTTCAGGTTATCAGCTGAACTCTTTTGGTGTATGGGAACATATCATATTAAAAGTGAGTTTATAAATCTGGATTTTGCATTTAAAACCCCCTAAATGCTGGAAAACAGATCTCCCAAAGAATGAATAGCTCAGACATGCTAAAGCGTTACAAAACTGGTATTTTGCTTTTGCAAGGCCAGCCAGTTTCCACATATCTTATAAAAATACAAAATGAAGCATGTATGCTGACCTGGTAAAAAGGAATAATGTGGCATGTGTGGAAGGGGAAATTTAAATCACAAATTCACCTGTTTTTTATTGTGTCACTTTCCCATTATGCTGCAAAATCTCTTTCCTGTTATGATGCAGTACCTTGTGAGCATCATATTCCATAATTATAGCTGCTGTGTACAACTGATTTCAGTATCATTGACTTCTAGACTCTAATTACATTTTTCTTTATGGCTGAGTCAGTCATCTGACTGTATGATTTAATTTGACTGGTCATCATCATTGTAGCACAGGCATTTTCTACACTGGCTTTATTATACACATTCATTTTTATTAAGTTATTTCCAGAGCATATTATTTATTTCAACAATAGAACAATAGGAAAGAGAGAGAGAGACTCTACAGAAGCTGCCAATAAAATTACTTAACAACATAAATATATACAGCAATGGCCTTAGTTGTATTTCAAACCCCTTTCTAGATTAATTAAAATAGCTTAATTTTCATCCAAAACCAATATTGTAGCAGGAAATACAAACACCTCTCCCAAGAAGCTGTTAGTGCTACTCAGGCCAATAACACACTGCTCTCCCCAGGAACTGAAAAGTTACCTCTGCAGTACTCAGAAAGCTTGATTTTCCTTTTCTTTACACCAATGTAAATCAGGAAGACTTTCAAAATTAATAAAGTTCCACCATTTTAAAAATGATGCAAAAGAAAGGATCAGACCCCTCTCTCTGCCAGCCTAGGACAGAGGGACATACAATGCAAATGCTGATTCTCTAGACAGTGTGACCAGATTGCCAGGATAATCATGCTGTTCAAGCAATTGTGTTGTCTGAGTCAGCACAAATGTAGCAGCCTTGAACAACAGCTAGAATGAACAGATGACAAGTCAAAGACATTTTGCTGGAAGAATTGTTTTTGTAAATTGAAGGAGCTTTTTTGTTGCATGCCAGAGTCGAAAAAAGTGTAGGACTCAGTATTTTAAAGTTTTGCATGCAACCTTCTGTGCTTTGTCAAGTATTTTTCAATGTGTGAGATAGTTGTAATAATCTTAATTACAAAGTACCACACATTTTATAATCAGAGCCCTGTACAGATACAAAGTTCATGTCCAAATCTGCACCTGCAAAAATAAGCCACAGATATGCATACTGACATCCACAGATGTGGCTATCCACACATATAAAGTGGATATTCACAAGATGGCGGTGTTCTTGCTACAAAATTTGCATCCACATGTATATCGGCAGAAATGAGCCACAAATATCTGTGTCCACATGGATGCAGACACCCATGGATATAAAGCAGGTGTCTGCAGATTTTCAGGGTTCTATTTATAACAAAGCTTTTCCCCCCATTTGCTGGAGAGATAGACAATAACAGTGCTTCTTTCCCTGGAGTGCATAAAAGAACACTTCGGCCTTTGAACAGCGCAATGTTGTGGTGTCAATGGTAATTGGGAGAGCAAGCTGAACTGTAAATCTGGGGCCATGTCTACATGGGCATCCTCTGTCAACAGAGATCACTGTCGACAGAGAAACCTTGGCAGTACCTCTGTTGACAGACAGCATCTAAACACAAAAGCAGATTGAAAGAGCAAACCGCTCTGTTGACAGAGAGCAGCCAGACTGCCTGGCCCACTCTTGACAGAATGGCTGACCAGAAGCTCAGCAAACAAAGCTGCCCAGGGAACCAGAAGCCCCCTCTCTCGACAGAAGTATCTACACGGGCACTCTGTCAACAAAACTCTGTTGACAGAGGCATTATAGCTGATTGGGAACAGGGATAATGCTGCTGACTGAACAGCTGAGTTTTGTCGACAAACTCTTGACAGATAGCTTTAACCGTGTAGACACTCATCAAGCTTTGTTGACAGAAGCTGCCTGTATAGACATGGCCTGGGAGTCAAAACTGTAACATATTGTCCATTCATTTCAGGAATTGGTTTACATTATATAAAGGGATTTTAAGAGCCCACAAGATCTAGTGTTCATTGTTTTAGGTATATGTTTTCATTTGATTAGATGTGTGTCTGTGTCAAGGCAGTGGTTTCTCCAGTAAGGATCATGGCTTAATTCATCTTTAGATTTTGTCTTCTCCTACCAATGCAGAAAGGTGAACTTAAATGTCTCATTAAATGGAGGGGGGGGGGGGAGAAAAATCATACATTGAACTTCTACACTCTTCATTATTCCATTGTATCTCTAGAATTAGTCTTTTATTTTAATATGGACAAAAATAGGAAATCAACATACAAAATGGAGAAAATGTGCCATAGAAAAGGCTGATTTGTAAAAAGTAGATGAAATTTCTGCAATTTTTTTCATGAAAATTCCATCTTGTGGGTTTTGGTTTTTTTTTTTTTAAATAGTGGTGCTGCTTGTTGCAGGTGGGGGTGTTTAGCAAGAGACCAAGAAAGATTCAAAAAGACCTAAACCAGAATCCTAATGCAAAAAATCCTTCCACCAAGTTGTACATTGTACGCTTGCTTGGAAGACAATAGCTAAACTTGTAATAGCAATCATCCCATGAAGTACAAAAGTCTCCTATATAGTGAATAGAAATTAAAACTGACAAAAAATAGGTAAGACCATGAGGAATTTTTGAAAATATTTTTGAACACGTAGACTTAAAGCATACGTGAATATTCTACATTTTGCAAGCCCTTATGAGGTGTCCTACAAATAGCGGGTACCCACGTAGTAGTGGGGTTGAGTATTGCAATCAAGGATACCCGAATAATTATGAACATATATTTTAAGAAGATAAAAATAAACTTTTTATGAAGATAAACTAGTGCCATAGTTTATTCTAGATAAAGAAGATGGAAGTAAAAAATGAAAACTTACACAGAACCACAGTTACAAAGACAGAGGCATAACTCTGGAACATGCAATCAAGCATTAAGGTTTAACATAAAGCACGTTAAATTTCATGTACAAATTCCTCTTGGTTTCAAAGGGTTTTGGATCAGAAGATAAAATATAAGAATGACCAACAGAAAACCACTGTTTTGATTAGAGACTACACATGCATACAAAAAAAAAACTTGCAAAGACTTGTTCCACAAATGTCAAGAAAGTTCAACTGGAAGAAAACGTTTTTTCAGCACTACATAGATTAACTTCATCTCTTTTTGACCAAAAAACAGTTCTCATCATAAAAAAATCCCACCTCAGGTAAATGAAGAAAAATGTTTCTCATGAAAAAGACTTTATCACAGATATCAAAGACTTCATGATAGATTAGAAAAGTCTATTTTAGCAACAGCAAAGGAGTCAGACAATAATGGGTTTTATCACTGAATGTCTTTAAAGGGAAATGGAATGTACATTGCTACTGATGACTGTTAAGCTCAAGTGTGAATTGGCACACTCAAGCTCTTGCTTTTGCATACGTTAATGGCAATTCTGTATACACATTTATGGAAAAATAGGTTTTAAAGTAGATAGTACTAATGTGCATTGAATATTGCAGTTGTTAAATATGTTAGCCTATATTAGGTATCTTATTGCTGTAGACTAAACCTATATTATAGATATTATTTGCTATTATCTTCCACTTCCTTCTACCTTTCACCATTTTATTCCATTTTAGAAGTAATGCAAGAGGCCTACAGACAAGGCATTAGCTTGACCTAGCTAGGCGTGGGCATTTGGACAGTTCCAGACAGATATCGATAAGCGGGAGTGCATCTGGGTTCCCAAACTTTAGTTTAGCTAGTATATAGCATTTTTATCTTGTGTGATGTCAAGATGTTATGGCCCCATCATATCACCCATCCTGTTTATTGGAAAGTGAAGGCCAAGGGCTGACAGGTGGTATCTTGGGCCAAATGCCCATTTTTGGAGTTTGTTAATAAGTTTGGAATGTGATACCTTGTGCATATTCAAAGGTGTAGGTGATGTTAGTTCTATTCTCCAATCAGGTATACGTAAGCTCAAACCTTTAGGGTGCAGAAGTCTAGTTTTGTCTTTGAAAGGTTGATTTGAAGTGATGTAGGCAAACCTATAGCACCCCAGAGCTTACGGGTTCTGAAAGTCTTTTTTTACCGTTCTCTCTGTTTTACTTTTTTCTAGTCATAATTGTTACAAAGTCATTCTGCAGCATGTGAAGGACTCCTCTGCTAAGTATTGTTCACCAGAATCAATTCTATACATGGACACAGCCTGGAATCTTGATTTGTTAATACTTCAACTATAAAGTGCTGAAATCCAGACTACAGATGCTAGGCTCCCCTGTTCACTTACCTTGATGGCAAGTGTTAGGACCCAGTACATAGAGGTGGAGTTATTTCTGATGACTGACAAATCAAATGAATGTATTAAAAAGGCAAGCCTCAATCCAGCAAAGCACTTAAACACTACTTTAACTTTAAGCCTCTGAGCAGTTCCAGTGAACTAATTAAGCAAACTTAAATGCCACAGGTTGTACCTTCTAAAACTGTCACTCTCTGGTTCAGTAACATCCATGGTCCAGTATGATTGTGAATGCTTATGGACCAGAGATCCCAGGCAGGAGGGCCTTGGTATCCTGGCCAGGAACAGAGGTGGAGCCAGGGCTTGTATACTGCAGCAAGCCCGCTGGAGGCAGCACAGGGCTGGACTGCAGCTGGAGTCCCTGAGCAGTGCAGTCAGAAACCCCAGCAATAGCGCAGGTATAGGACCAGAGTCTGACCGTGCCCCACAACAACTTTATGAGCAGCCCAGTGGTTGGGTGGTGGGGAGCCATGGTGCCAGCTGCAGGCTTGGGGGTCCATGGTAGAGAAACTCCACTGATCTGTCAAATTCTCTTGTTTAGAACCAGTCAGATCCCAACCATGCCAGACTATAGGCAACCTGTACTGACATAATTATGTCTTTCGAAAATTACATAGATAGATAGAATTGGTACCTGAAAGGCAGGGACAGAGAGGACAGAACCTTGATGCTAATCCCATAGATGTTGGTAAATGTGCTTCTCTAGTTCTTTTTAGTGGTAGCTCAACTGACAAATTTATGTTACCTCTGAACTGAGAATAGCAAAACTCATCAAAATGGAAATCTTAATTTGAATGTTTAATATTGAATATTGTTTAACTTGCCCATCTTAGAATACATTTAGTGTAGTGGTATAAGAGCCAATATACTGTGTTGGGACTCAGCTCCAGGGATAGCTCAGTGGTAGCTCATGGTGGCTCACGCACTGGCCTGTTAAACTCAAGGTTGTGAATTCAGTCCTTGAGGGGGCTATTTAGTGATCTGAGGCAAACAGATAAAAAAAACACTGCCAGGGATGGTGATAGGCCCCTCTCTGAGGGCAGGGGACTGGCCTCAATGACCTCTGAAGGTTCCTTCCAGCTCTACGAGGTATGTATATCTCCAGATATTTATCTATTCTCTATTTTAGAAAAGCAATAAAAAATAATTCTGTTCTTCCCATACAGACCCATATGCAATGGAAATCCAAGCGACATCTGATGAAAACAAGAGTGAAAAACTTTTCTTATATTACTTGGCATTATAAAATTAAAATAAAATTCTAGGATAAATACACATAGCTGTCCTATAAAACATAAGCAACAAACTAAGCCTTATTTCAGATGTAGCAGACAGAGATCACCTTATCATTGAAATGTTAATGATACGAGACATTGACGAGCCATTAAATAAAATATGCTAAAGGAACCATGTCTGCTTTTCCAAAGAAATAGGCACAATTCTATGGAAAATGGAGAATGATGGTGTCCCAGGCTGTTTTTAGCCTAAGATTTGTTAACCATTAACCATTTTTTAGGGTGAAAGTCTTGACGGTCAGATGTCTCATCTAGTCATCATTCAAGTCAGGTTCATAACTACAGGTTGAACATCTCTAGTCTAGCATTCTCTTGTCCAGCGATATCTGTAATTTGGCATGATTTTAGTTAGCCAGACAACCACTTATCATGGGTGTGGCCAAGTTTCCCATTGTCCCATAAAGTTTGTTTCCAGCTACAAGTCCTGGCTCTCAGTGTTCTGTACTGTTATTTAGCACTAATTAATCCCTAAATGTCATGTAAGAGCCCAGTAAGCAGTGGAAGTGTTGGTAATGCTCCTGGAAAATCCTGTGGTCTGGCAAATTCTCTCATTCAGCACCGGTCCTAAGGGTGACAAACTAGAGAGGGTCATAAATCCAGTAACAAAGGTGTGAAGACTTATGCTAAGGGAAAACTCATTAGGAGTGAAATTTAAATGTTTCTTTCTACAAAGAGTAGTTTATACGCAGTTTGACTTAAATCTGTTGCTTTCAACCTGTAGTCCATGGGTCTGGGTGTCTACAGACTATGTCTAAGAGGTCTGTGGAAGGTCACTGTAAAAATAGTGTTTTAGAACCCAGAGGAGACATTCTGTTTTTCTGATCAATCAAAAGTATATGAATAGCCCTACACACAGGTCAAAACCTGTAAGTGTTGGCATAGCCAGAGAAGCACATAATTTTTCTCATACTGTGGGAAATGCTGGGTTGTGCAATGTTTATAGCTGAATTTTGTTTTGTTAGCATTCCACTTAAGGCTTCTGTGGTAGGGTCTGCAGTCCATAGAGGCCACATCAACATGAGTGGCGTTTCCTGGCAAAACTGGTATTTTGCTGGAAAAAAAAGCATGGAACGTCTACATGGCAAATGCGCTTTATTGACAATTTGTTGACAAAACCTGGCACATTCACAGACAGCATTATACCTCTTCCCATTCAGGTATAATGCCTATTTTGACAGTGTTCTGTCAAGAAAACAGCTGTGTGGACACTCCAGGGCTCTTTGGTGGACAGACAGGGCTTCTGGTTCATCAGGCAGCCCTCTTTCCAGAGCTTCTGGATGGCTATTCTGTCAAGAGAGAAGCCAGGCAGTCTGGCTGCTCTCTGTTAACAGCAGATTGCTCCTTTGATCTGTGTTTGTGTAGATGTAATCTGTCAACAGACATTTTGCTGGGAAATCCCTTCTGACAGTCACTTCTGTCGACAGAGGTTTCTAGTGTAGACGTGGCCAGATAGAATTACAAATGGGTTTGCACCTCATTCTTAACTGTTTAGGGGTCTGAAAATGGAAGAAAAAATGAGATAAAATCCATTGAAATAAATGGTCAAGGTAGGCACCAGAAACACTTTGGATTGGTCCTTTGTGTTACACATTTACTATTGCTTATATCCAGTCACCAAGCAGATAGCACAACTGATGTAATTTACAATATAATTCCAAGAGGACAGACTTGCCATTGTCTTACGCCTTGTTCACTCTTGTGAAAAGATCTTTATATTGAGCCAAATGTGATTTACAGCTTTGCAAATGTTATCTAATCAGAATGATAGAATTTTGGGACCCAGAATGACCTCATGGCAGAAGTGTCAATGATGACACAAGGCACAAGGAATGGCAGACACACAGTCAAACTCTCAGTGAAACCAATGAAACTCCTGTAAAGTTAGTGGGGTTGCCTTTCCTAGGTCACACAAATTTATGGAGGGAGCATGGTCAGAAGGTTTCTAACACAGCTCAAACAATGGCTCTTTGGAAAGGAGAAGGCAGCAATACTATGTGATTACTCCTATGTAGATTCATTGACTCCTTTAGGGAGTGGAGGAGGGATAAAGGGGAACATGTAGGTACTCACATCTGGTTTTACTGTATTATCTAAAATAAGACCATTTCCCTCCTCTTCATAAAATACTGAGACTACCTAATGGACACGTAGCAGTAAGCTATAGGTATCTCAAAATCTTGAGTCACTGGAATCTCTTGCAAATAGAATGGATCCTGCATTGTAGCAAAAGGCTCTGATTTAGAAGCAAGTCATAGAATTTTTGTAACTCTTTTCTGTAATATTTACTTTAAAACAATACAGAGTATAGTAACAGTTGAACTATTCTACTCTCCTCCTGGATTACTCTTCCCCAGGCACTGCTAGTTTAGATATATATGCTTCTTTTCTGAGTCTTCACAGTGTTATTTATCAATGTCAGCCAAGCTGAGCAGTGAGGTGATACCAATTTTAAGGACTTCTCAGGGACATTTTTATCATTTGGGATCTCTTTAATAATAAATATGCTTTTAAAACTTTCCTGAAAATAACCTGGAGATTTTTGTCCTGTTTTGATCTGTCCCTGTTCCATTTCCAGGACTGTAGATGCCTTAAGGAAACCCTGCTGAAATCTACCCATCCTATTTTCCAAAAACAGAAAGTGAGATGTTTGCTTCCCAGTTGCATAAATGTGAGACATAAAACATGCTAAGCTTTGACAGCTGCACTACAAAAGAGATGTACAATATGCAGTCATGGAGTTATGCATTGTCCAATGTCTGTAAGAGACTACATCAAAATATAGATATAAAACATACACCTGACTTTGTCTTGGTGGGTTGTATGGATTTTATCTCTGGTCCATAAATAATGGAAGCATCAGCACATTCATCTCTGCACAATAAGAAATCCCATCCTCCTGGCAACTGAAAACACACTGTAGCTTGTTATTGACCTTGTATAAAATACTGACACGGGAAAAAGAAAAGAAATTAAAAAAAAAACCAAACAAGAAAGTTCTTTCCTTCCTCAACTACTCTCATCCAAAGTTCCGTTATGAGCAGGACACTACCAAATCTGATGTGAAAGAAATGAAATACAGTGTAAATGTTGGGCTATTAAATAGCAAGTAGTGAACAAAACACAAAACATTGTTGCTGTTCAATCTAACAAGAGAAATCCATTTATACAGTGTCACACTCCAGATACATTTTATTTTTTTAAAATGAATTTAATTTTAAGTGTAAACTTAGTGCATCAGTCCCTGTGACAAGACTGAATTTACAGATTAGTTTGTCTATTTTTTTAAACTGGGATAGCTCACACCCTCTGAGCTACATACTAGAATCTTCAGAAGCTTGAGAGCCCCAAGACACAAATAACCTTTAAATGTGCATTTTAAAAATATTAACATCCTACTTACCATATCATAGCTAAATACTGCAAGTGAGTATTGTGGGTCTTCATCCTGGTCTTGAGTATTTTGATATGTGGTTAATATGATGTCAAGGGAGTTTGGAAGTGCTCAGTCAGAGGTAAATTTGTAAGGACTATATGATGTTTCAGTTTTCCAAACTTCATTTTGGAGTGCACAGATTTGCAGCTGCATATTGTGCCAAAAATGAATAAATGACTCACTAGTCTTTTGGAACTGAGGATTTCATAACTGGCACTTGACTGCAGAACTTGATTGTAGACTGGGATTTATGCATCATATCTAAACCCTGGTTTTCCGGGAGTTCCAAGAGTTTTATTTTACAGTAGATGGTTCTGCAACCACAGTTTTGGGAACTGAAACAGTTCTGATTGAGCCTATCAACCGTGAACGGATTTTTTAGAAAGGCAAAGCCGGATCTCAGCTTCTGCAAATATCAAACTTGGCCTGAAAGTTTTCAGGTAATGATCTCTGTATTTCTAGAGTTTATGATTTTCTACTTTGATATCTAGGGATGTGTATACCCTACTTGTGATACGGGGAATGTGATTCAAGTTTCTTGATGCTATGTCTCTTTGTAGAAACTTTAAATTGTCCTGGAAGCTGAAGACAGTCCGAGTGAGGTCACAAATAATTTAATCCTTTGCTTGAAGTGACAAGTGGAGACTTCGCAGATGATGAAGAACATTAGATCTTGCAATCATTGCTCAAGCAAAGCATCAATAGGGCCCTAACAGTCCCACAAACCTGTTTAAGACATTGCTGGTTGATAACACCTCAGAATAAGATAGACAGAGAATTGGTTTGTCTTCAAGATATAGTTCTATGATAAAATTTTGACAATTTCCAGGGCTGATTTTATAACATATTCATACATGAAATATTGCCTGTGAAACACTTATGTTGGATGAGGCAATGAACAAGTAGAAACTCTGGAAATTTGGGATCACCTTTCAAACGTCAGATAAGACGTACTTTTTCCCCACTGTTGCAGATTCTCCATTCTTCGCAACACTAACAAGATTATCAAGTGGTAATACACCAGCATTTCTCAATGCTCAACCCAGTGCATAGTAAAGCCTGATCCTTGGTGCCCTCCCATTGGGCTTAAGCCTTAAAAAACTGTATGTGAGTGGTGGTTTGGCCCCACCTCATCAATGAGAATTCAAATATTCAGATAATCCATGGAGTTAGGCTGGAAGGTTTGACTGGACTAAAGGAATTAGCCTGATTGCTTGCCTAACTTTATAGGCACCTTTGTAATTCTCTGAATTAACACAGTACTACCCATGCTTAAATGCATCATTCATTTAATTTAACAGAAACATTTCCTGAAACAATGTCCATTTGAACTTGAATGGACTTTGGAAAATATATTTCCATCAAGATAACATAGCCAAAACATTTTCACATAAACTATCCCTCCCTACATTATCAGTTCTCAAGAACCATAAAGGGTTCTACTTAACTACTCTACTCAAAATGTTTTATATGAAACAGTTCTTATGATGGTAAAGATTATTACTGGTAACAAAATTGTCTCATAGGGACAGCCACATTAGCTTGTAGCTTTACCTAACAAACAAACAAACAAACAAGCAGTCCCACTTACTTTTTTGGGGGGAGTAACAAAATGCTATATTAGGCAAATGCCCAGACCAATTAAAAGCCCCACAAAATGTTGTGTAAAAAATTGTGTCAGGAGGGCTGTAAGGGCTGAGTTGAGTAGTTTGAATGATCAGAGGTCATCAGATGGTATGATGGGTTGCATAATCCTCAAGCTGCTTAAACGAGGGTTAAGATGAGAATGAACCCATGAGGTCACTTGGAGTGGGGGTTGGCATAATTGGTAATCAAATCCAGATGGGAAAGAGATGGGTCTTCGAAAAGGAAGGCAAGAGGGACAGTAGAAAAAAGAGCCGAAGATGAATCAGTGAGAGATAGATGGGTACCTACTTTTGGGCTAACAGCTGAGAGACACCCCAGAAGCTTGAAGCTAGAAGAAGAGGGGCCTAAGTCAGGAGGAAGCTATGGAGGCTATGCTCAGAAATAAGAACAAGAAAGATCTTTGAAGGCATAAGATGGACCCCAGAAATAAGCCTGGAAGAAGTATGGTGAAGGCACGTTAGAGGAAGCCTGAAGACATGTGTGTAATGGAAGGCTAATCAAAACAGGGGATAAAATCTCCACATTGACCCTTATACGGCAAAGGCAGCCGGAGGTAGTGATAAAGGTTATTATTACACTAGGCCCAAAAGAGAGTTCGATATGGAGCTGAGACTGAAAGAACAGCAAGTTGGTGGGAGATGAGAGTTGTGGTAAGCCTGAGTGTAGTAATACTAGAAGGTGAGTGGACATTTTATTGGATGGTCTATGTTGAAGATCGCTGGTGAGGAACTATGGATTTTAATAGTGTCCAGAAAGCAGTTCTGAAAATTCTGGAACTCTGGGTATAACTTTTATGCACACTTGAGAGTAGGGTACCTCAAAAGGAATACAAAATTGAAATCTGATCTGGAGAGATGGCTGAGTTGCAAGAAAAGATGGACCACTATAAGACCCGAATGTCCACAGATGCATGAGAAGGAAAATCCGTTACGCTACACCAAGCCAGGAGTGGTCATGCTGGTAGTGAATGAACCTTTTTTACATCTGCAAACTCACCATAACCAATATCTGAAAACATTTTAGGTGAGTGTTTAAGTAAATGCTTTGATGAATCACAGCTATAATGGCTCTGAAGCCCATTGGTGATGTCTGTTAATGTACCAAATTACCTCTACACAACTGCAATTAAGTCCTTTCACCAATGCCACTGCTGTATGATTAAGGGATAGATATAGAAATACAAACCATTAAATACCACTTTCTGCTTTAATGTAATTACAATATAGAAGTAACCTTGAGTTTGACTGAAATTGCATGAATCTCCTACATCATGCAGTTTCTTTTTGCTCCTTTCTGTTGCATTATTAGTTACATCTAAGTAATTAACCTAGAAAACCTTAATGTACATGTTCTTTTTCTCTCTAATGAATTTATCAAAGGTCACCAATATAAGTTAAAGGAGTTAAATACTCAAAGCTTACAAGTAAACCTGGGCTGACTTACAGCTTTTTCATCAAAGCAATGTAGCAAGAACTCCTTTAATGTATTTAATACATATGAAATTTGTATCAAGACTTTGTCTTGAAGCAAGCTATATTTACCATGAAATATACATGAGTGTCTGACCAAAGCTGTGTGGACTGAAATGAAAGAAAATGTTTATGGAAGCATCTGTAAATTGAAATGGTCAACTTTGGAAATAGCTGTTAAAATACTCATTGAGCAAGTCTTTTTGTAGGACTAATATAATTCTTTGGGGTTAAATTAATATTCATCTAAATTCCAAGCTTGGATCTTGAAGTACATATTGCCTGATGTATTCTTCACATTAAACCATTCCCTTCTCGGATGTGACAATGGAAATTAAAAACAGGATATTACGGCTGCAGGTAGCAAATGAACCACAGAGCACAGGAACAATTAAGATAACAACTAAATCTGTTTCCATGCAAATCTCTTCCATGATAAAGAATGAAAAAAGAGAAATACTGGAAAAAATACATTCATGGAAGTGTTTCTAAATGGAAAGTGTTTGAAAGTTTACTAGAGAGGCATCAGCTGTTGTTTAAATAAACAGAATGAAATAGTCTAACTTGTGTTTTTATGCACTCATAAAACTCCGTCTACTAAATGTTCAATGAAGTATAGACAGTAAAATGTGAGAGAGGAAAAAAAGAACAATACAACTTGAAAGTAAACATGGAAATACTATATATGCTTTTAAAGTGTTGCATCAAAATATTGTTCGTTTTATTTGAATCAGCGTAACAAGGTTGGTTGGTGTACATGCTGGTTCTGTTTTGTTTTTTCTTCCTATAACAGAGGTTTTACATGGTCACAGTGTCAAATGGACATAATTCCAGGTATAGATGGTGAATTCACGTCACAGTACAAATTAATCATCAAGCACTCTGGTGTTTTTGGAAACCAGGTATGATTAACTAAATGGCCTAGCAGCTTTCTTTAAGAGTTGGTATTTGCTTAATTGGTGTAAAGTGAAGCTCATTTCTAAATTCAGTGTTGGGGTTTTTTTTGACTTCTTAAAAGACTTTTGTTCTCTTAATGTGTTAGCTGTTCCTAAAATGACATAACTTTGGTGCTTTTTTGTGCTGGCACTTGCTGGTACTGAGTACTGGAATATCAGCAGCTCCAGCTGCACGATTGGTTGGCTGGGGGTGGGCAGGGCCGGGGGGTGGGGGTGGCTGAGAACCAGCTCCTCTTTTTTCTAAAAAAAAACAAAAACAAAAACAAACAAACAAAAAAAACCCCAAAAAGCACTGCACAGCTTTAAACAAATTTTTGGGCAGGAATGGCCTAAGATGGACTGGGCAATAATTTTGATGGTAGAGAATCAGGGTGGGGATTGGGGTGCAGGAGAAGGTGTGGGGTCTGAGAGGGAATTTGAAAGAGAGAGAGAGAGGTTGATGACCTGGGAACAGAGGATTAGGGTGCAGGGTCCAGGAAGCTATATGGGTGCAGGAGAGCATTCTGGCTTGGGAAAGACATGTAGGAGGGGGTGCAGGATCTGGGAGGGAGTTGTGACTTGGGGGTGGAGAGGATGCAGAGGGTTTGGGTGGTGACCTAGGGCAGGGAGTTGGGGAGTGAGAGGGGTTGGGTGCCAGAGGCAAGCTCTGGCTGGTAAGTGCTTACCTGGACAGGTCCCAGCCAGCAGCCCAGTGGGACCCTGAAGCAGGATCCCTGCATGCTGCAGCCCCAGGCTGCTTTAGCTGTCTGGAAGCTCCCCCCCACCCCTGCCTTTCCGCACTGCATGCCCCTTGGGGTTGGGAAGGAGACTTTGTGTGCTGCCCCAGCCCCAGCCCAAAGGGAACTGCAACAATTGCCCTGGGGGCAGGGGCAGTGTGCAGCATTTCCCACCAAGAGGTGTATGGTGCCTCGAGGGAGCTGCCAGCTGTTCTGAGAATCCCTTGGGTTTCAGCAGGCGGAGAACCTGCCTCAGGGCCCTGGCGGGGCAGGGTGCAGGACAGATCAAAAGGCTTGGTGGGCTGTATTTGGTCAATGGGACACATCTTGCTCACCCCGGTCTAAGACCGAAGGGTAAAACAATTCTTAATTGAGTCGTCACAAATCAGAAGGGTGGGGAGAAAACCTGCAAAGTGAGTATGGCAGCAAATGCATTTGCAGGGAGGACTACTTGCTCCCCTTATTCTGGAATCTGAAATATATCATTTGAAAACACTTTCTTAACTCAGCTGCACTCTATTGGATTGCACTAGCTAGGTTTTGGTTTGTCCATAGCACCTTTTCTGCATGGTACTGAGTACGTATTATGCCAAACAATGCAGATTTCAGTCAGATTCCATAGACAAACCCTGGGACATTGGTTCCCAGTCTGTTCCATACTGGGAGGCCAGAGGATTCCCCAGCACGCATCTACCAGGACTTAACTGGGATCCTTGGACCAATAATGGAAAGGCAATGTGGTTATGAGGCTGATCCCTGTTCTCTACCCTCCCTAGACTAAGAACTGTCTGTGTGTATGTGTGTCACATCAGGACAATACCGGATGCGATTCATATGCAAAATCCCTCTCAAAAACAGGCACTGTGAAGTCCAAGATATCAAAAATCTCTCAGTAAACAAGGCCCCAACAAGACACTGATTTATGAAAATCCTGTGAAATTACACAAGTGGATCCACAGCTAAAATAGTCAATCACTCACTTCAATGGTGGCTAAAGAAAAGTTAAGTGTAGTGCGCTGAGTTTATTTGTACACACCTGCCACTTTCCAGGTAGCTGTACACTTACACACAGCTTATATTTTAACTCACTTCAGGACAGCCAACAAACCTCTTCTATGGCCCATCAAGGTACCATAGGCCAGGACCTCTCATTTCAGCAATCTAAAAACTATTTCTGCTAGATCAAACAGTGCATGCTGATAATGCACATTTAAGAAGCTGAGGCTGGGCTTTGATATTCAGTATCTTCAAATTCTCCCCCAAGGATTTCTCATTCTTCCAATTCATTGCTTCCCTACTGTTTGGAAGGAGGGGAAAGACTATAGGGATGTTTGCCAGTTCCTAAAATGAGCTGACTGTTTTAAGCTTTCATCCTTTTCTCAAAATACTTCACACTGTTTGAGCGTTAGTCACATTGCAATAATTGACACACAAACCACCCATTTATGTTAAATTAAATGCAAAGTAACAGAAAGCAATTTAATGACTGCAGTTCAGTGCCATTCTGTTCTAATATGAATAAATAGAATTGTTATTTGATATGAAAAGCAATTATCATTTTGGTAAAATGTATCTGATTTTTTTTATCCAGTTACATCTGGCAGCTAAACAAAATATTCTATGAGTTGTAATAAATAGGTAAGGCTTTCATCTGAAGGTACAGCCAACACAAAAGGTAATCTTTAGGAGATTACATTTTCATCAACTTTATTTGTTAGGCTGTTCAAATTTGACATATTTTTATATTTTGGAATACAAAGGAACCTGAAAGCACCTAGTGATTATCAATTATCAAACTGCTTCCACAGCAAACATTCCACCAGATTTCCTTTTTCTTCTCAAACCACATTCCCCCAGACAACTGTTTCAACAAAAATCACTTTATTCTAAAACATGCTCTGTTCACAAAACATCGATAGCACATTTCACTCACATGAAAACCTGATAGGACATAATGAAAATAGTTTACACACATTTAAAAGACTTTTTTAATGTTCCTGGCTTGAAATGGCAAACAGCTAAAATCCAGACTACATAGGCATAACTTGGTACAGTATGTTTGGTTCTGTTTTATAAGGGGTATAAGAGCTGTATAAAGTCAGGCATAGAAGAAGAAATCAGCAAGATCAGGGGCTTGTGTGGCTCCATGGAAAAGTAATCATATATGATGCTTACATTGGATGGTTAGCTTAAGATAACCTGCAGTACAAATGCTTGTCAGAGCCTCT
Organism: Carettochelys insculpta; assembly: GCF_033958435.1. NCBI lineage: Eukaryota > Metazoa > Chordata > Testudines > Carettochelyidae > Carettochelys > Carettochelys insculpta. Next base: position 37,784,798 of record NC_134147.1, read on the forward strand.
GTACTAGGGAGGTTGTGGAATTTCCATCACTGGAAATATTTAAGAGCAGGTTTGATAGACACCTATTAGGGATGGTCTAGACGGTGCTCAGTCCTGCCTTGAGGGCAGGGGACTGTACTCGATGACTTCTCAAGGTCCCTTCTAGTTCCAGTGATCTATGATTCTATGATTTTCAGCCAGTTCTCCCTTCCTAAGACACAATACATTCCTCAGCTCTGTGGCAGTATTTGCTGGAAGGTGGGTGTTTAGGTGGCCACCAGGAGAAATTCAGGTGACACCCAGCTGATTAGGAGCATGCCCATGGCTGCCCAGAGCTAGTAGCATGTGTTTCTAATGGTGGTACACATCCACAGATGCCTCAGTGCACCTAACAAGCTGCTGCACCTGCATGGAAATACTAGAGGGAACACTGCTCTGTGATCCCTCTTTCCTTCCTTTTGAGAATCAGTTGAGGATGGAACAGCTTTCACAGGTTCTTTGTGTCACAGTAACTAGAGTTTTGCTCAAGAAGGTTTTGTTGCTGGGAGAGACAGAAAATGTACTTCTGGTTACTCTCTGGATAGTACTCCATTACAGAGATTACAGGCTTACGGGAGAAATTTCACTTGGAGGTTTTATGGAGAGAAGAGTGATCACCAGTGCATGACAGTTATAGGGGTCCTCCAAGTCTGTTATCCATACACTAGTTTATCACACAGTGTCATGTAAGGTTTTTAATGAAAGGTTGTGTCACTCTGGTCCACATAATCATTGTGAAATATATACTGCAGGGATCAGTACTGACGCCAAGGCTGGTATGCAAGCCTATTTTCATCATCGCATGAGACAGGAGCTCAGCCTCACACCTCCTCCATGTATCCAGGAGCTTGCTCAAAGCTATGCTGCCTATAGATTAACAAAAGACCAGCGAATGCTACCAACCACCATTTAAACAGTAAAGCTCTGCAGCTTTATTAGTGAAGTTGTTATAAGTAGGACTGTTAATGACATTTAAAATTATCACTGGGACTTGGACCATACATAGAGGTCAAAAGGTCAAATTTCTGCACTTGACCATAGAAAGGTTACTGACCCCTGGTATATTGTATATGGATAATAAGTAAAGGTGTAGGTGGGTATCCCGAATTCTGTTCTTAGGGTCTGTGACTTGAGCTGATCACCAGAAAACGTGAGGAAAGAGGTTCCTTTCATGTGAGATGTTTATCACAGTGGGCACCATTTACAACCTGAGCCAAATGCTAAGCAAATGTTCTCAGCAGCTTCTGGAGAACTCCAAGGCCAAAGGACAAGTGCTGGGGTTAGTCTGTTGCAAATGTGGTCAATGGAATTTTAGACTAAACTGTAGGTGGAGACAAAACTCTGTTCTTCCACTGAAGAGAGAAAAGACTAACATGCTTGTTACACAACCAGATCACTGCCAAGCCTGGCTTTGGTATGTCAGATAAATTTTTGGATGAGTTTTTGCTGTGTATGACATGATATTGTCTTGTTAGCTAAGTTGAGGCTCTAATATGCATGTTATGATTGTATTTTATGTGTAACTCTTTGTTTCCAATATTTCCGCTCGGTATTCTTGATATATTTCTGAAACCAATTTATGCTTCCTTTTGCTACAAACAAATGTAAGTGCTATGTGTTAAGTGAGGTGGTGTTCTAGTGTAAGCTACAGTGGAAACAAGCTCTCAGAATTCTGAGTGCCCAGAGGCCTGGCACTCTAGGAAGATTCTCAGAGAATGGGGGTATTGGAGTATGCCTATCCTTGACCTGTAAAGAAAGCTAAGCCGGAAGGGCTTGTGTTGCCAAATGCTGAAGCAGTTGCAGAATTCATCATTAGCAAGCACAGAGAAGGCTTCTTCTCGCTAAAGAAACATGGTAGTGATGTTCCCTGATGAGTCACAGGGGAGTGTAAAATGGGAATAGCCTGATAACAGAGAATAACCCAGTATTCATACACCCACTCTGCTATCTGTTCACTTGCTTGGCTGCCTGGCAGTTTCTTCAGAGGCCATGCTGCAGTGGGGTTATGCATAACAGAAAATAAATATACCTTCAGCGCAAAAGGAACATGACACAAGGCCCTAGAAATAAAGACCTTTGCAGTTTGCAAAGAAACCCATAGGCCTGCTTACTCAATGCACTGTCTGGGCAAGGCTCCAGATCATACCAACCCCCACCATTCCCTGAAATGAGCATACAGTCACCCATCATTGTCAGATATACACCAGATTAGGAGTTTTAACAAGTGGAAAGGCACTTCTTTCTGAGGACAGTTACCTGAGCTGGCAGAGGAGTTGAATTAAAGATGTTTGCCATGATGAAGGAGATAGCAGATTTCTGCAAGCAAGGCAGCTCAGATATGAGACTTGGAAAGGGAATCAATGGTGGGTTGGTGGGGGTAACTAATTCAGTACTGGAACTGTCTGGCTTTGAGGTGTGGAGATTTATTTATTTAATTTTTTGGAGAAGACTGCTGCATAAAATTTTGCTCTGTTTTAACACAAATCACACCTAGAGTCATGTCTTTTAAATCAAAATTCCTAATTTAAAGCAAATAAGTGTCCCTTTTACCTTTAATTTTTCCCTCCTCTGGAAAAAGAGGAAAGGGTAAAAATTCTGGGGATTTTAAATAATGAAGGTACTACAAAGGTAGATGTCCCTCCACTTTAAAAGTGTATAATTTCCAACATGTATCATTGTTTCCCATGTTCTATTACTGTTTTCCAACTGGAAAATGAAGGTAAACAGCTAATGTGAGGGAGCCCACCCTTTCCAAAAAAGTTTAGAAAAATTAGAGCAGCTTGTCAATACTTCCCTGTAAATAAAATCAAATAATATTTTCTGACTTTGATTTACTATGACTGCATCTCTCGCAACTACAAATTCCAGTTTATTTTGTGAGCACCACTTTGATTGTAAAACTCTGGACCTTCCCTATTACCTTTTACCCTTCTCCTTCTTGAAATGAAATTCCCAAGGTTCAGGGCAGAGAGTAAGTGACAGAGATCAAGTAAGGCATTAAGATTAAATTATGTTGCCCTGGACAGTATAAAAGGAAATCTCAAAGCTGAAAAAAAATCAGTCTGGTTTCCAGGTGGACAGCAACCAAGCAGTATTTTACCTGCTGAGGGATGGTGATCACCAATATTTATTTCCATTTTTTTTTGTTGGGGAGGGAAGGTATAAAAAAGCAGTGAGGGGTAGGGGATTTGTTGAGGCTCACCAAGGAGATTATATGAAAGGGGAGACCAGCAGTTTTAGAAAGACCACAGTCAGTTCTAGCAGCTCTAAAATTCCAAAACAAGCACACGAGAATTGCCAGCAGGAAGACAGTGGGCCTGGGACCCTCAAGAAACACTGACTAACTGCCTGAGAGTGCACTGGAGTGGGGAAGGAAGGTAGGCTGGATTTTTTTTCACACAGTTGTGGTTGGTTGGTTGGTTGGTTTCTGAGATCTGTGTGTCTCTTGTGACTATTTAGAGTAAAGAGTGTTGGGTTTAGCAATTCATCCACAAAGTCTGAACAGTAACAGAGAAAAAGCTGTGTTAGTCTGTATTCTATCAAAACAAAACAGCAGTCATGTAGCACTTTAAAGACTAACAAAATAATTTATTAGGTGATGAGCTTTTGTGGGACAGACCTGAAGAAGTAGGTCTGTCCCATGAAAGCTCATCACCTAATAAATTATTTTGTTAGTCTTTAAAGTGCTACATGTCTGCTTTTTTGCTTTGATCAGCAAAGTCTGTTTGCTTTGACTTTCATATGATCTGATCTAAATTCCAACTATAAATCTGGGTACATGACAGGTATGGAGTTCTAAAAAGGGTGTCTTTGAGGAGTCAGCCCTGGTCTTCGGGACGAGGGCATCTGGACTGCAGGATGTTATTTATTAAAAAGTGCTACCAGACTGACTGCTCAATAAAGCTGCGTCTACACGTGCACGTTACTTCGAAGTAGCGGCACTAACTTTGAAATAGCGCCCGTCACGTCTACACGCGTCGGGCGCTATTTCGAAGTTGAAATCGACGTTAGGCGGCGAGACGTCGAAGTCACTAACCCCATGAGGGGATGGGAATAGCGCCCTACTTCGACGTTCAACATCGAAGTAGGGACGTGTAGACGATCCGCGTCCCGCAACATCGAAATAGCGGGGTCCTCCATGGCGGCCATCAGCTGGGGGGTTGAGAGATACTCTCTCTCCAGCCCTTGCGGGGCTCTGTGGTCACCGTGGGCAGCAGCCCTTAGCCCAGGGCTTCTGGCTGCTGCTGCTGCAGCTGGGGGTCCGTGCTGCATATACAGGGTCTGCAACTAGTTGTTGGCTCTGTGTATCTTGCACTGTTTAATGAAAGTGTGTCTGGGAGGGGCCCTTTAAGGGAGCGACTTGCTGTTGAGTCCGCCCCGTGACCCTGTCTGCAGCTGTGCCTGGCTCCCTTATTTCGATGTGTGCTACTTTGGCGTGTAGACGTTCCCTCGCTGTGCCTATTTCGATGTTGGGCTGAGCAACGTCGAAGTTGAACATCGACGTTGCCAGCCCTGGAGGACGTGTAGACGTTATTCATCGAAATAGCCTATTTCGATGTCGCAACATCGAAATAAGCTATTTCGAAGTTGGGTGCACGTGTAGACGTAGCCTAAGTGTTGAAGAAGACAGAGCCTGCCTAGACCAGAGAAGCTCAGGAGGACATAGAACCAGAATGTGGCTTGAAAGCACAGCTGCCTGAGTTCAGCCAGGACTATGCCACTGATCAGAAACATTGCTTTGGAAAACTTCTGACCACCCTTTTTTTCCAGACCTGTTTGAAGCTTTAGTGAAAGTCTAAGAGCAGAACAGGGAATGGCTGAAGGATCAAGGTGAGATCGTTTTCCAAAATTGTCTATCCTCTCCAGGGGAAACATCCTCCTTTTGCATGTGAAATTTCTTTGAACACAATCAGATAAAAAATTGTGACAGAGTGGCAAAATGATTGTGTACAAACTAAAACCTCTCCCATACAAATGGTGTGGTGTGATCACTGCGTAGCACACTGTACATAATCATCTTGTTACTGGGTGCTTGATCATCTGTTTTTATCTCTGTGTAGCAGGGTGCTCTGCCCCTTGGGTGCCTAGGAAACCAAGAACAGCAAGCCCTGACCCAAGGAGAAGTCCAGCAAGCAGGTATTAGAAACCCAGCTGAAATGTAAATGAGGAACCATCTCTGTATGAAAAAGTCCTAGAACAGGTGTAGAGAAGGAGGAGGAAAGTGGCTCAGGGAAGGCAGGTCAGAAGAGGACTCTGACCTTAAGCCTATTGGAAGGGTGGGACCTTCCAGTCCAGATCATGACTGTCACAGGTGTACTCTTCCATATATGTATTGTGTTTGTGTGGCAAAAGAGTAATACTGTGCTGAAAGGTAAAATAAAGTTGGGTGTGGATGTTTTGTCTCCAGGAAGTTAGATTAGGTTCACCACACTATCCTACCTGCAACATCAGGGGTTTCAGTGGAATGAGGAAATAAGACTGTCCAGAAAACTAACTGACCAACCAGCTCCCAAAAACACCACAGGACCTGCCTCTCCTAAATCACTCAGCCTGTGCACCCACCCCACAACAAAAGAACACTTTTTCAGGCTGGGTCTCCCTGAGACCCAGCTCATGGTGGGTGTGGGGAGGAGAATGAGTTTATAACTTAAAATATGTTACAGATAATGGCCTCTCCCTATTCCTTTTGTGATGTTTGAAGGGGGTGTTTTGTTGTTTTTGTTCTGTTTTGCTTTGTTTCTTTCTTAAAGCATGAGCGTTAGAACTGTTTGCTTTTTAATTTGGAGCTCTGTCTGAGAACAGAGGCAAAACCAGTCTGGTCACAGGAGAGTGATGCATCAGACGTAAAGAATTCCCCTAAAGTGAATTTATGTGGTACATTAACAGCCAATACACCTTGTGCTGGTTCTCTGAATTTCATCCAGAAAGAACAAGGAGACAAGGATGTTAAGAGCCTCATCTATTCATTACCAGGAATGCCATGTGAACAGTTACAATTTCAAAACCATACTCTGAACTGACATGAGGGAAGGGTTGTAATACTCCCTTCTCAGAAGAGATACATATAAAGAGATCTACATCCCACAGAGCATTCAGGAACAGTAAAACACTTCTCTGCTGCCCTTTAGTCTTCATTCTCCCTCTCCTAGTCTGTTTACATTCCCCTATCACAATGAACGATTTGATCACTTTTTCCTATGGTACCGTGCTACTGCCCTCTGCTGTGTGCAGATGAAATAGCAGATTCTTTTATAAAAAAAACCCACCTTCCTTACCTCAATATCCTGCTAGGTTCTCAGCGCTACAATATTTTTATTATGCCCAACAAGATGACCAGGATTATGGGTGTCTGATCAATGGCAGCAGCACTACTGGACAATCAATTACATGTTAATATAGCTATTGGGAACACAATAGATACTGCGGAGCAACAAGCCAAGTAATTGTGTACTACTTGCTGCATATTCTTATTTTCTAACAAGATGCAGCTGTAACCCAGTTACATCTTCAACAAGTGCTCGTTATATTTTCAAGGAAAATGCTTAACTTCAATCACATTATTGCCCCATCTGTTTGCCTAGATCAGGGGTTGGCAACCGAAATAGCAGGAAGAGACATTTTTTCCAGTTCAGTAAAAAACTCAGTACAACAAAGTCCTTAATAAATAATGTCAAGCCATATTTTTTGTAACTTCTATTTTAAGAACAGTGCACACACAATTATTTGTAAAGTCAAAAACTCAGTATAGTTTGCTTTTACTGCTATTCATTTCTTCGTACTGTTTCTTGGTTTCCTAAATGGAAAAATATTACGAGAATAATTCCTCCTGGTATTGGTTGACCTAACAGCCATATTCCTGATATACACATATATACTTATACAGTCCTAACAGAAAACAAGAGACAAAGACAGCCATTGGAAAGTGACTTGTTTGCTAGTAATGGAGAAATTCTTCACAAAAGATAGAGCCCATAAATTGGGAAGGGGAGGGTAGGCTTCTTATTTTATAAATGTCCTGTGTTGACTTCTGTGACTATGAGAGAACACAGGTGATTAAATGGAGAATGAGTTTATGTTGCCATATGTCACAATATATTTCTGAATAAAGGAAGATAATAGCATGGAAAGACAAACACCTTTTTCAATAAGATGATAGAAAACTTGCAAGAAATGTCCCCTTGAGAAATGAATTTCCCCTTATTGTGTTTCAAGCTAGATTTTCCATTTGTAAAATGGAGTCAATGCTTAGCCACATCATAGGGTTATTGTGTTACTTAATGCCAATACAGTTTTTCATCTCACATCTTCAAATCACTATATAATATACAGCCATTGCTAATTAGGGCTGACTGGACAATGCAAGAACATTCCTTCACATTTGTTCATTTTGATCTTGTTCATGCCTGTTACTCACTATTCATAATCATTTGTTATTTTATTTTTCACAAATGTTTGGAAAACAGCTCTTCTTTCCCTGGATACTGTATTTATTTAAAAGTATGTCATTTCATTCAAAATAAATGACTATCAAATAACTTATTAGTCATGAGTGGTGACACTACTGCCGACTGCTTAAAGACTCTTAGTCAACCAATCAAAGCAGAAACAGTATCATGTGACTTGGTGACTGATAAGTCACACACCACACTTAGCAAAAAGACAAAGTGAACACTGATATATACCGTGCAATTTGGATGCAAAAACTATATAGCAATTACATGTAAACAATATATTTTTAGACCTATATATTAATCGGCATTTGCAATCAGGAAAAACAAAGGGTTAAAGGCATTTTCTGTAATTTTACACTGTCATGACTCCTCTAATGTAGTGGAAATGTCTCTGTATAGCTGTTAAGAACTATCCCTGTAAATAGTGAGATAGGTTTGAAATTCTGAATTTTAATAATTAAGTATTTTCAGCAGAATTTTAAGCTGTGGTAAAAATTAGCAAACTTCACAGCTGTTTGAAACAGTTCTAATCCTCTGATTATGTACATTGATTGTATGTGAAATTTCATCTAAGTGAATGATTTGTATTCAAAAAACACACACAAAGTATAAAAAGTATACTAAATTCTTCTGACTAGACACTAACATTTCTAAAAAGATAAGATGCCTGATATTTCAGAAGTATGATAACACAAAATAGAAAATATTACATGAAATATATTATCAAACATTGTTTTACATTGTATAATCCCCAATTCTAAATATTTACCATTTTTCTAGCTACAGAATAAATATTTTCCCATATGTATTATAGGTTTTTGTTATTAACTTACCACAGATGTACCATGTGTAGTAAAATCGTGGAAATTGTGAAATTATCCAAATATAATCGCTGAGATTTTTAGTGCCATTTTAGCAGCACTCAATCTATAGTTGTCCTTGAACCTGAATCCTGATTGACCTAAACATAATCTTAATCCAAACATCACATGGGCAGACCAGCCTCATGAAAATGTTGGTATTTCTATTTTTCATTCTAGTGTGGCATTAGGGTGCAGAAGTCAAAACATCAACATTTTCCACAGAATGGAAAATCTATTTTCTGATCAGCTGTGCTTAACTCTCGGGAACCAGTTCCGGTCTCTCCAATGTAGCCTGCTAATTTATAAGGCGTAGCAGTTTGGTCAAGGCTTTTGAGTGGGCTAGGCTATTTAAGAAAGCTGAGATAACTTAGAAAACATTCCTTTAAAGAAGACAGTATGGTATCTCCTTTTTTCTTTTTCTCTCATGTTGACACCACAAGCACCTAAAGGAGAAACAGCTTGTATAAATCACTTTGAAGTAGAATGCTATAAAGCCCCTTACTCCGTTAAAAACCAGCATCTGCTCGGGTCAAGTCCTTTCATAAATATCAGCCCACTCTTCATAAGCCTTTCCACCTAAGAAGAGGTTTTTATCTCATCAAAAAACACTGGGGAATATCACTGGGGAACAATCATCCTGTTGATTACATGGAATTAAGGCTGGGGTTGTAATAGAACATCTCATGGTTTTGCTTAAAACAAGCTTATACAACAAGGTATATAAGGTGTAACAAAGGTACTCTTCATGCCTGTTCAGGACAAACCACCCCCCAAAACTCTGCCAGTCAATTGCTCCCTTCTAAAATTGGGCCTTTTTTTGTCATTTAGGGTGACAAATACCAAAAGGTGACATCAAAAAGGCATAAAATCCCCTCGACAGAGTAAGACAGCAAATTCCATGACTTTGTCAAAAGGCCTACCTAAACCTCCTTCAAACTTATCTTTACCTGATACCATCTTCTCTTATTCTTAAATCTCTCTAACAAATGACCTCCTTTCGGCCGTCCAATGAAGTAGAACTGGTCTTGCCTCAGGTGGGCCTCAACACAAGGGAGGGTAAGTAACTTTTCTTACTCTTACGGCCCAAAGTATATACAACCTATATAATTAGTATATTGCCTTTAATAACTAATTCATTTATAGTCTAGCCCTGTGTCTTGAAAACATGTGCATAATTGCTCTCAATGTAACACTTATATACTCATAAATATTTGCTATCTACCAGTGTAACTCATACATTTACTAATAGGTACAGTAGAACTCCAAGATACATGCATTCAAGCTGCACATAGCTTAGGTGAGTGCAACTCTGAGTGGCAGAGACATGCCCACCTGGCTTTGGTTTGCCCGCCACTCAGAGGAGTGGGCAAACTGACAAGCACAGGGTCAGTTTCCAGGTTCCTGTCAGGGCTGGCAGTTGAGAGCCTGACTCTTGGCTGCCACCACTGACAGAAGCGGGGAAACTGACCAGCGCAGGAGCACTGGTCAGTTTCCTGGCTCCCTGAGTTACGCGAAATTCGACTTACATCGGGTTGTGCAAGATTGCAACTTCCACATAAATCGGCGGGTCTACTGTATTCTAAGTGTATGTTCAAACTAATTTGCTGCAAAAAAATGAAGGAAAATATTGTTAAAATTATTGGTATGGCTACTGGAAGTCTCAAGGGTTACCTTGTGCCTTGAACTCCTTGTGTAACTCCGGGCATTAAAAGTAAGTTGGAAAAAAGTTTAGGTATGAAGCTGTAAGCTTCGGATTAAATTGTATAGGCCGATAGCAGTCCATTGTATCCCAACCACCACTTTCCCCCACTTCTCCCTCCTAATACTATTTACATGAAACTGTCATACTATAGCCACTGACATTTCCCCCTGTCTTTCTGAGGTAAATTCTAACTCCAGTTCTTTCGGACTTCACTTCTGACTGAGTCCGATGTGAAATGTAAATTTAACAACCCGCACTACCATGAATCTAAATAGAAATGCATAAAGGGCTGTTAAGAGGAGTAGCAAAAGCCTAGCACACTTAACTTAGCACAGTTCCTCTTTCAGCAGAATTTTTATTTTCTAAAAATTTAGTGCTATATCAGAAAGCCTTTTCTTTTTTGATGTATAATGTATGATTCCCCATAAATTGGGACTGAGTCTAGCATTGGACATGTACAACCACTACAGTATAATAAATTTATAACAAAGACTGACTTTTACTGCTGATTTTTGTATAAATTCAAAGGATTATATGTCTTTCTACAGACTTCCCAAAGTTTAAAGCGTGAAGGATGTTTTTGCATTTTTTAATAGTTTCTCCTTTTTTATGTAAACACCTGTTACCTGTGATGAACCGCCACCCTGAACCTGTCATACACCATCCAGCTCAGTAGAAAAGGATCTGTGTTTTGGTATCATCCTTCAAATTGCCACTTACAGACATAGCAAATAAATTTCAGTGCTACATTTGGGCATGTTCAAGGTCAGTACTTTCAAAGTTTGCAGCATGGTAACAAAATGGTGGGACTGAGTGAAGGTTCTTTTTGACTGCTCTGATACACCACCAGTCTTAGTATCTCCTGGGTAAAGCTTGTGTGATGACTGCCATCTTGACCACCACACTGAAAAGAATTGAGTTGCTATTGCTTCAGCTAAAGTAACCAAGATCTATAGCTTGATTGTAACTGAATCATCTCTTCTGTGGATCAGCAAAGAGGGAAACCTGAAACTTGAACTCACCAATGGGTTGCACTTGCTCTCTTCTTGGATTTTTGGAATCAGATATATATGCCCAACCAAATTTTGTAGGAGTTCTTCATCCCTCACAGAATCTGTGGGATTCAGATGGGCCTTTGACTTAATGGAGGAGCTTTTCATATAAGAAAAACAATAAACCCCATCCTCATGTCACTTCTTTGGGAAAAATACCAAATCCCCAGTTAAAAACTTCATACAGTCTTTACTACAGACACAAAGATTATTGTAATCCAGTACTTCCCATGACCATTAAACAAGTTCAGTTTTCTCCAGGTACCTTTCAATGAATGGAATTTAAATTAAATTTCTAAATCTTGATTCAAAGATGTCCCATCGATTACTAGTTTCATCTAGCCCTTCCTACAAGCTTCTGGAAATTTTTCAACCATGCTGTTCATGAAAAGATGTATGCTGATCTGGTAGTAAAGTGTAATGGGCATCACTCTTCCTTTGCGCTTACAAAACTGATAACATAAAAGTTCAGTAGAATTCAAATTCTAAACACCTTCCCTATTCTCTCATTGCTAGTTCTCACTCTACACTCCTGCCACTTACGTCTCCTACCGGGTGCCAGACAGAACACTCAGGGCAGGGCAGAGCTGTGCAACTCTGTTGGTTGGTCAGGGAATTGCAGTCTGACTCTAAATGTCCTGGTGTGCTTAGGTAGCACCATCCATTAGGCTCATTTGGTAGGGTTGGTGTGGGAAGAGCATAAGCTTGCCTTCTTTTTGTCCCTTTTGGTGAAAGACAAGAGCCTGGTATTAAAATCAGCAGCAGTTCAGCTGCTCTCTTGAGCACATAACCTGCCTCTTCGTAAATGATCTAGTGCTTTCCCCGGTACACTGTCTGTCAGTGAACCAAGATGTTAAGCTCTTTGTTCCTAGCTTCTTGGGTCTAACTTACAAAACAGTGAAGGTCAAAAGGTACCCCACCTGGCAATGTCTCTATGCATCAGGATGTTTCCTGTGTTAAATGTATGTGGTTTATAAGTTAGGAACTGAATTTGCAGGCCAGGTTGTTGAGTTCAAATCATAGTTCTATACACTGTGAGGAGTGAGAACAGAAGCCTCAGTCTGTCACGAGTGACATGGGTCCAGGTCCCATTAAGTCTCTGTGGGTGTTGCAGCTATTTGACTGGAAGTGGAATTGTCTCATAGTTAATCTATTAATAGACTACTTGCTGTCAGTCTGCAGTCACACAAAGCCAATCAATTCCTCTAATGAATCAGGAACTGTAAAGGCAAAAGAGAATTATCTCTACTTTTAAAAAATTCTAGAGGGTCTCTTCTATGGACAGAGCTGAATCAGAATCTGACTAAAGTTTACTTGCTTTTGTTTATTATTAAATATGAAAACCATCAGAATTAAAATCTTCCCACAAGACTCGACTGAGGATTGGAGGAATGACTTAATTCCATTATTTCTGTGAAAAGAGGGGTTTGACTTTTTAGGGTTGAATTAATTTCTTTACTTTGGATTAATATTTTGGGAGAAATCCTAACGATTAAAATTAATATGAGTTCTTCCATTGACTTCAGTGGGGCTGGTATTTTCACCTTTGTCTAGGTCTTTACATTGTCTGGATGTAAAATAAGAATGGAAGTCTGGAAGTCTGCTTGTTAGTTGCACCAGGACCATTTAATGCCACTCTTTCAGCAGTGATTCGAAATATCCCTCTGAGACTCCACCTTCGTCTCCTTGCTTCTTTAAGAGCTCTCCACCAGCTCTTTGCCTCTTCCCTGTTTTCATAGTGGAGCACAACCTAAGCATGAGCAGCACTAACTTGTCTCAGCTTACCCCAGAGACTAAGCAGCCCCCAGAAACCTTGTCTCTATCTCTCTCATTCCTAAGGGCAGGAGGGGAATAATAGGGAATCAGGCTATAGGTTTCAACAGATTGTTCTGTTCTTCAAATAGTTCTGGGGTTTTTGTTACAGAAAGATTCCCTGAAGCCCCTAATAATAATCTCAAAGAGTCAGGTGGACCAACCTAAATTGCAATGGTCTGGTGTTATCATATACAAGGAGAGCTTTTGCTGACAGAGGACACTGATATCTCTCATCTGATGTGTGCTTCTTCCTTTTGTTAGATGTTCAGTGTGAAGAACTCTCTGGAGTGCTCAGAGCTTCCTCTGATTCAGAGCTGTATGAAACCTGACAGTTTCAGTTCACGAGAATAAGAGGAACATCTTTCCTATTTATAATGCTAACAGACCCAGATGTCTAGCACCAGGAATGGAACCTTGGAGTGTAGGGTCTAAAGCCCTGTACTCTACCATGTGAGCTAAAGGCCAGGTGTCTCTCAGCCAAGGCTGTAGAGGAGAGATTTCACTCACCCTAGATAAGGTTATAAGAATGGCCATACTGGGTCAGACCAAAGGTGCATCCAGCCCAGTATCCTGTCTGCTGACAGTGGCCAATGCCAGGTGCCCCAGAGAAGGAGAACAGAAGACAATGATCAAGTGATTTATCTCCTGCCCTCAGTACATCTGGGTGCTACATGCTTCCTGGGGCTGAGGAAGCACATCCCAAGTTTCTGAGACCTTCCAGCAGCTCTTCCCAGCCAATGCAACAATTGTAATGCCAACAGAACCAGGGTGCTGGCACCAGGAATAGAACCTGGAAGTATAGGGTCTAAAGCCCTGCACTCTGCCACATAAGCTAAAGGCCAGCTGGCTCTCAGCCCAGACTGTAGAGCAAAGACTTCATTCACCCTAGATAAAGTCTCAGTACTTCTGGGTACTACGTATTCATGGGTGTGTGCATTGCTTGAATTTTTCTTTGAGTTTCAGGTTCTTATTAAAAAAATTCATTCAAAGCCTTTCTCACCCAAAATTTCCAAACTTGGTCTGGTTTCGAGTGAAAACCTTTTTTGGCCCTGATCTTGAAGTTGGGCTGACATCTGGTTGTTTTAGCAAAATTAGACATATGAAAATGTTGTCCATGTACTATACCTCCAGCATATTTTTGCTCCAATAAAAATAAGGATATATTACTTATTATTAAAAGAAATAAATTAAAAAAATATTTTAAAATCAGATTTCAAAACCAAATTCAGGAAAGACTTTTAGGTATGTCACCTAAGAATCCATATACTGAGGATCTCTGGGAATTATGTGGAACATTTTTCAATAATAGGAACTGCCTACATTTCACATTATGGGAAATCTAACCCTTACATTTCTACTACTGTCTTTGATGCATATTGTTGTTTGAACATGGAGATTTAAGAGAGTTGTTTTGGTTTTGTTTTTATTGTCCAGGGGGTGGCAGAGGAAAATGGAGAAACTGTAACCCCAAATGTTAAATTATTTAAAATGCAATTTGTTTCGTTGGCCTGAGCAAAACAAGTTGACTCCAAGTATTTCCATTGACTTTAGTGGACTTAGAGTCAGCTTTTAGGGCTTGATCCTACTTTCATTAAAATCAGTCACAAAGATGACAATGGCAAAGGACTAGAAATTTAATGTCTCCATCTAATCTATGTACACTCAGTGGCTCAAAGAACAGGTAACACAAGGTATCACTTCATGTGTGTGTCTTTTTCCCAATGTGCCTGCAAATGGAAAACTTTTCAATTTTCTTTAGGAAATCATATGGGTGATTCATACAGGATTCATTACTATCCTCTGAAATCCTTACTGCAAAGAAAGGGTCTTCCCAGTTTTGAGCAAGGTAATTCTAGATTGAAATACTAATAATAAACAAATATGTGTAGTCACTAATAGAGATGGACAAAAATATTTATCAAACTTTTTGTCAAAAATATGAAAATTTGGGACAACACTATAAATTAGTGCTGATTTTAGAAAATTGCTTCAGTTGAAACAAAAATATTTTTAATCTGAACCTTTAGGTGCCTAAAAACCTTTAAAAATCTGTCCCATGCTCTTGGTATCTGCAGGGTAGAATATACTACACAAGACAAATCCATGAAGAAGTGGGTCTGTCCCACGAAAGCTCACCTAATAAACCATTTTGCTAGTCTTTAAAGTGCTACTTGACTGCTTTTTGTTTTAAGACAAATCCAGTCACTACTGAGTTGCACAGAGATTTAGATGGAAGTTTATGCATTCGTAATGCTCCTAACCTCCACAGCACCAACTCTGAAATATATGCAACAAAATAATATATTTCATCTGCTCTGAAGTCTCTAGCTCTATTTGTTTATATTTCAAGACTCACCTCTTAGTTGCAACAGCACTTTGGTCAATGTTTAAAATTCTCATGGGATTTCATCCAAAACACATGGAGAAAGAGGGCAGGGCAGACCCTGATAAACTTACTTTAGCGGAACAGTGCATGAGTCAGTACATTGAAGACAATGGACCTATTTCTAGAACTACAAGGTGGGGCTCAGTGTCAGCAAGGATTTAACACTCTGGCCCAAACAGAACAACAAATATTAAGGCTACATCTACACTAGCCCCAGAACTCTGAAAGGGACATGCTAATGAAACTAATCGGAAGATGCTAATGAGGCCCTGCCATGAATATGCAGTGCCTCATTAGCATAATGGTGGCTGCAGCATTATGAAAGTGCTGCTTTCGATCATGTGCAGCTCATTTCAAAGCATGTGGGGTCCTTTTGAAAAGGACCCCGTCTAGATTAGCTGTGGGTGATCGAAAGCAGCACTTTCAAAGTGCTACGGCCACTACTATGCTAATGAGGTGCTGCATATTCTTGGAGCACTTCATTAGGATATTTCAGCTAGGTTCATTACCCTGCCCCTTTCAAAGTTCTGGGGCTAGTGTAGACATAGCCCAAGGGTGAAATCCTAGCCCTCACTGAAGGGCCTAGGAGTTTTGCCCCTGATTTCAATGGGGCCAGGATTTCATCCATAACCTCATATGAAAAGACATATTTAAAGGAGCCCAAAGAAGGAAAAAAGCCTCCAGGTAGTTTCTAGGGTTCTGCTGTGGAAAACCCCCATTCACACTGTAGACTGATGGTCTTCAGTGGAACTAGGCTGTTTTACATCAATTGAGGATCTGGCCCTCCACTGAAGTAAACTTTAAATTGCTAAAACAACATTTCCTTTCAAAGTAACAACTGAAAGAAATTACTCTTTTGATCAAGACTTTACGAGATTAAACCCTGTAAAAAGGGATTAAAAGAGACACTTATGGATACACTACAGCAGTTGGAATTTTTGACACTGATATCACTACCTTCCGTTTTTGGTTTTTGAACATATCTATTGTATTACAGAAGCATTTGAAATGTTACTGTTATCAGTTCTTTCCACTCTTCCCTTATTTGCATACCAATTGAAATATTGTTTTCAAAATATATCGCCTGATGTTTTCCTGTATCTTTCTCTGTATGGATCAGTTAATGAAGAGCAGTATATCATCTCAGAACACTGTAACTTTGTATTACATCTTTCTTATTACATGTGATTTAATTTTACCTGGTGTTTTGACACAGTTCAAATGGAAAGCTTTGAAACTGTTTTGCATAAAATGTTCTATTCTTTAAAAAGGCAATTTGGAGTCTGGGTATGTTCAGAGTTGGAAGTATGAAAGACAGAAAATACCAGAATCAAATTCTATAGAAAAACCTAATTTATCAAAAATATGTTCTTAAAACAATGTATCTAAAGTGACTGGTATAATGTGATCGCTCAACATATTGTGCGTATCGAAGACAGAAGTTCTAATTTTTTTCCTGACATTATCATCAGGGACTCCCTTGCAAAGACCCCTTCTTCCTTACATCATATGAAAAGATCAGGTGGTTGTGACTTCCTGAAATCTGTTCATGTCCCACCATGGGTCATGGACCACTAGATTGAAATTATTCAGTATGGTGTAGGAAGATCAGAAGCACAACTGTCCTGATTGATGAAAGTTATGCACAATGCTTAATTTATGCAAGTGTTTGCTAGGGGTTGGCCTTCACATTTCTAGATTTAGCAGTTCCTAGCCACAGCATCTCAAGACTTGTCCCATTAGTTAGATTGAACTCTGGCATGTCTTTGATCAAGCCTTTTGTGATGAGATTCTGCTGGGTACAACCTATGACCATGGGACCCCTGTACTTCCTTATCTCTGTAGCCTAGTCTGTCTCTTACAATGCTTCGCTAGTGACAAAGCAGCAAACCCCTACAGGTGCTGTTATTACTCAGTACGACTGCACATGGAGCCACACATACAGCTGGATTGCACAAATGCTCCTAGAGTAATTCACAAATCACACAGTAACAGACATCAGATCCCGGCTTTGTACTGCTGGCAGATACAGACTTACACTCTTCAAACCCCTTTCTTGAACGATGCAAGTTTATTATTGGTGCACCACATCATCAATGGAAAGTG
Source organism: Carettochelys insculpta (assembly GCF_033958435.1). Taxonomy (NCBI): domain Eukaryota; kingdom Metazoa; phylum Chordata; order Testudines; family Carettochelyidae; genus Carettochelys; species Carettochelys insculpta. The sequence goes on from NC_134147.1 coordinate 37,802,191, forward strand.
AATATACCCCAACCTTTGTGAATCTAAATAGATTTACCAAGCTGTTCAAGCAAACTTACCGGTAATGACAAATCAAGTTGATTGATAACAAAAGATAGATGTTAAGTGATCATAAGGAATAGGCAAAAAGTCAAGTAGTTACAAAAGACAAGAAAATACAAAGCATGCAGTCTAAACTCTCAGTCCTATTAAAATAGCTAAGATCTAGACGGAGCAGTTTTTTTTGCACTCCACTGGATATTACAATTCATAGCACATAGGTTTCACCTTTGCAGGTTGAACCTGGTCCAGTTTCCTGTGTTGGAGTCTTCATTCTTCCAAGTGTCCCTGTTGCTTGTCGCGTAGCTTGGGGAGAGGTGGGGAGGACAGAAGGTAAAGCAGTCACTCTATTCTCTTTTGTATACTAAAATCCATATGCAAGTCCAGGCATGTCTAGTAGGCATTGCTGAGCCACTAGACAAGGTTGAGCAATTATCCTGATGTGGCCTTATGCAATGAGTTGTTGCATTGTAGTTCCCTTGCTGGACACTGGCTGTTGATGGCTACTCATCCCGCCCAGATATTGGTAACCCCCTGGATATTGTCTGTGGGGTATTAGGATCTGAGTATTTCCCAAACCCATAGCATATTTTACCGACAATCCTATAGCACAATTCTTATACCTTCATATGCATTACTGCTACATACATTTAGCTAGAACAGGCTGACACTGGCTAAGTCTACACTTCTTTTGAAAGAGCACATCCATACACAAAAAAAAGCAGATGAAGAGAGTATCCATGCAGCATCTGCTCTTTCCAAAAAATGGGCCAAGGATTGAAAAATCATGTGCCATGAGGACTGCTCTTTCAAAAGAAGGTGCCTGCAGAGTGTCTACACACATTTTCTTTTGAAAGCTTCTTTCAAAAGATGTTCTTCCTGAAACTGTAGTGGAAGAGCGCTTTCAAAAGGCTTGTCATGCATCTGATGAAGCAGATCTTTACCCACGAAAGCTTATGTTCCAAAATACCTGTTAGTCTATAAGGTGCCACAGGACTTCTTGTTGTTTTTGAAGATACAGGTTAACACAGCTACCTCTCTGATACTTGTCACATTCTTTCAATTTATTTTCAAAATAATTCTTTTTGGGTGTAGATACTCTATTGGATCTTTCAAGAAATCTTTCAAAAGAACTTGCTGATATAGACACAGCCATTTAGACTTGCTGGGACCACCACTGAAGTCCAAGCCCCACTGTCCAGAGCTGAAGCTGAAGCTTGAAGGCTTCAACCCTGGGCAGCAGTGTTTAGAATACAGGCCCCCCTGCATTGGACTGAAGCCCTTGCACTTCAGTTTTGCCCCCTTCCTCACCCTGGAGTGGTGAGTTTCATGCTTCCCCCCGTACACCTGTGACAGTAGAGCTTGGGTAGGCTCAGACGTCCGTCCTTCCTTCTGGGGCTATGTAGTAATTTTTGTTGTCGGGGGGTGGGGGGGTGGCTGAAGGACAATGAAGTCTGGGAACCCCTGAGCTGGAGCAGATCATAACCTTTTCAATGATACTGTTCACCTTATATGCAATATCTCAGTTACAGAGAAATGATGAATACAGGGTGCTTTCCTGGGGTACAAAACGTTACACACTGGCACCTCTTCCATTACATAGTTATGGTTTTAAATCTTGAAATCAGAAAAAAATGGACTATGGGTTATGTGGCTACTGACAGAGCACTATAGCTGAATATGTGATCTTGCAAGGCAACAAAAATACCTCTGAAATTCAGAGCGCCACAGATTTCACTCAGGGTTGAGGGCACCATCATCATATAGGATTGACTTCTTAACAGGATTTGATTATTTTATTTTCCCATCACAATTATACATCATTTTCTCTATCTCTGCCTTCAAATTATTTAACAAACTGATTTTTTCCTACTTTTATGAAGGAGAATTATAGTCAGGCCTGCCAGTGAGGGTGGGTGAGGTGGAGGTCAAAGGGGGCAATGCCTTGGGTCCTGGCAATTCAACAGATTCTGGAGCTCCCAGCTTCTGCCCTTGCTCTTGCAGCAGGGGTCTTGGACCCTTTAAATCACTTCTGTAATCCCACATGGCACACCTGAGGTGAAAACAGGGCAGCCAAGGCCCCATTCATCTTGCCTAGGGATTGGTTATTCAGCTGCCCACCTCTTCCCCTATTGTATTTACTTATCTAATATTGATAAACATTGTCATGTTGCTGTTTGGACAAAAAAGCCTTTTTTGTTTTGTTTTACCACCTCATACAGTGGTATTTACCTGTATAGACCCTCTTGAACACAGAGAATCCCACTGAAGTCAGTGGAATTCAGCACATACAGATCGCATAGCATGATTTGCATTCCTATGCCAGTTTCTTACATTGTGGAACTCTTCATGGGACTTCAGCACATACTCAGTGGTAATGTTAAATACATGTTGTGCTGAACAGGGATGAACTCCAGCATGAACTCACCTACAACAAGACCCACATCCTTTACTTGATAGCAGTATGGCGTGTATCCCATCTTCTCTCTTTTTGCAGGTCAGTGATGAGGTCTGCTTGCCAAGGGACTCCAGCTTTAATAACAGCAGTGAGCTGTATCTTTTCTACATGCCCCAGTTTTGCAGTTCACATTGTGAAAGAGATTTACAATACACACTCTCTGCACAGGTTTTATGTGATGCTCAGCAAACTTTTCTTCCATATCTTTTCTCAATGGTAACGGCATTTGGCTGAGAGAATGAATTCACACACAATTAAATTAAATAGTGTGGTTATAATATCAACTGAGCTATGGCAATAGGATAGATGTATATTTTAGTCAAAGTTTTTTTTTAAAAAAAATCAAGACTGATGCTTGCAATACATAGTGTGCTGGAACAAGTAGTTATGCAATTGAATTATTTGAAGTAATTTAACTTTTTTATTTTGCAGTTCTTAGACAACATACTTTAGGCTCCTCATTTACAACTTCCTGTATAACATATACTTTCTTATTCATGTGGCCTACAATTTATGCACCTCATCTGAGTAGATGCTTTGCAAATCATAAATTAAACCATTGCGTTATTGCCTCTCGTTTTTCTGACATTATTGGCCTTGTCATGGGTCCCAGATACAGAATTTTATGACATCCAGTAAATCCCTCTGGGTTGTTTGTTACACATAAATTCAGCCTAATAGCTTTGACATCAATAACTTTTTTTAAACAAGAACAAAATTTCCCAGGGTTTACACCTGGAAAGATAATTTATAAGGCTATCGTGGATAATGGCAAAAAATCTCATTTGAATGTTTTCTGCTCGCACACATACTACTTTTAGAATATCAATTGATCCAGTGAAAGGTCAGTTAATTCCACAACAATTCATATATTCAATTCTCTTTGTCAACCTCTACTGAATTAGGAGTTTAATAATATTTAGAAGCTCTATGTTTGACTTTTCTAATGAAAGGAAATTTATTATATTCAGTGAAACTGTTTTCTGTGAAGAAAATATCTTAAGCAATAGAAGTGCCAAAAAATAAAAGGTTGTCTATTTTGCATGTTGTTGGTTATTAATAGTGCTCAAAGAATGTTGTGCAAGCAAGAAAAAAGCAGCTAAGCTTGGGTAGATAATAGGGAATATTCCTGGAAAGGATATACTGAAATATAAGTGAAAGAAAATATATCTATATATATTGCAATCCACTGATTGTGCTGCTGATGCCGTCAGTATATTATATCCGCACAACATCGCTAAACACTTGATCACAAAATGATCATGGTTACTTGAATTGTAATTAAATTGGTTTGTTAATAATATGAGACTGGTAATGCTGATACATTTTCATGCATAAATGACAACATTTCAACTAGAACACACTACAATTTCCTTCAGTCTATCTTTAAGGCATAATGTTGTGTTTTAAATGGTGCATGATTACTTGACTGGTTTTGCTTATCAGGACTTAATAGTCTTATTTCTGGTATCTCTCTCACATCTGACAAAGTGCTCTTTATCCATGGAAGCTTATGGACAAATAAATCTGTTAGTTTTTAAGGTGCCATGCCTCATTGCATTATCAGATAATATAGCATTGCTTAACCAACAGCTCTCCAGATTCCTGACACAACTGAAAAGCCAAAATGTTACTGAGCAAAAGCAAAGAGAGAAAAATCAAACAAATGGTTAATAATAACTAACCAGCTGAAGGGCACACTCACATATCAAAAGATATAGAAACAGGGAAAACTCACTCTCATTCAATGTATTCTTTCAGGGCATACATGAAAAGTTAGTCAAGTTACATACCAACCAAACTGCTGTGCTAAATTCCCTTTCTAACAAACAGAAGTTTCTACGAGGATGTAATGTAAATCATAGGCTATGTCTACACTAGCCCCAGAACTTCGAAAGAGGCATGCTAATGAAACTAATTGGAAGATGCTAATGAGGCCCTGCCATAAAAACGTAATGCCTCATTAGCATAATTGCGGCCACAGTACTTTGAAAGTGCTGCTTTCGATCACGTGCGGCTTGTCTATGCAGAGTCCTTTTCGAAAGGACCCTGCACACTTCGAAATCCCTTTATTCCTATAACCAGATAGGAACAAGGGGATTTCGAAGTGTGCAGGGTCCTTTCAAGGAGGACCCCATGTAGATGAGCCATGCGTGATCAAAAGCGGCACTTTTGAAGTGCCGTGGCTGCCATTATGCTAATGAGGTGCTGCATGTTCTTGGCAATACCTCAGTAGCATCTTTCGAAGTTCTGGAGCTAGTGTGGACATAGCCATTTGTCCCTGTGCAAACTGGAAAGCAGAGTACAGCGATATTGTTTTTTTCTTTTAATCTGGTATTTTCCTGAAGTAAATAAACAGAGCACTGCTCAATCCTGTATATCAAGTTTTGCAAACTTTAATTAATTGACATAGCTCACAGGAAACCTGATCCTATCACACTAAGGTCTACATCTACACAAGAGGCTTTTTTCAGTAAAACTAGGCTTTTGTCAGGAAAAAACATGAAGCAGCTATGCTCAAAATGTGCTTTGTCAACAGTTTGTTGACAAAACCCTATATGTCCCTCAGCAGCATTATACCTCTCACTATTCAATTATAATGCCTCTCTTGACAGTGTTCAGTTGACAAAACAGCTGTCTAGATGCTCTGAGGCCCTTTTGTCAAAAGACAGGGCTTCTCTTTCACCAGGCAGCCCTGTTTGCAGAGCTTCTGGTCAGCCTTTCTGTTGAGAGAGGGCCAGGCAGTCTGACTGTTCTCCGTCAACAGAGCAGATTGCTCTTTCAATCTGCTACTATATGTAGACAAATCTGTCAACAGAAGTTTTGCCAGGAACTCCCTTCCAACTGTGACTTCTGTCAACAGGGGCTTCTTGTGTAATGTAGCCAAAGACGTTGATTTAAATACGAGCAAAATTGTGACTTAAAAATGCCACCTTGGACTACTTAACTGAAAAGGGTTGTCAATGCACACAGGAGGAAGAATGAACTGGGTGTTCTCAGTTTTGTTCAAGCTCAGTGTAAAGAGTGTGGTCATCTTTGAAGCTTGACACATTTTGCTAAAAATATACACTTTCTCAAAGCCAATTAGTGCTTGGTCTGAAAGCTCTGTATGATTCCTATCTATTTCCATGGCAGTTGTGTAGCTGAATCCCCTAGCTGATGTTGACAATTTCAGCCATTAATCCTGATCCTTCTTCACTAAGGTCAAACACAAAATTTCTATTGACTTTTTTTTTTTTTGGCCCTGAGTTCCTGATTCAATTCAAATAAGAGAAATATGAAATCTGAAACACTTAACTATAAATCTCAATAAGATTTTACTGCTGCTACCATTCCATGAAACATATGCCCTGATTCTCAACTCGTTGTAGAATAAATCAGAAGTAACTTCACCTATGTAGCTTCTTGATGTTATAAAGTTTTATTTTTTTCATATTGCTGAAAATGTATATGGCTTTCATTAAAATTTGAAATGAGTGTGTGAGCAGAACTTTAGAGGCATGCTCCATTTAGCAGTAATCACTGTGCTATTTCTGCACATGACACTTTGCCACATAGCATAAAACATGAGGAAAATTTCATTAACTCCTGTTTTCCCCAAAACATATTTAATGAAAGCTGTAGCCACCAGCGAGAATGAAAGGAGGCCCCACTGTGCAGGATTCAGAAATACAGGTAACGGTGTAATGTTTGTCTGAAATTGTATGTTCCTAAGTTTTGTGGTTAGACGTTTAGTCTAATTCTCAGTGGGGCTGACAGCCTGGCAGGACCCCTGGGCAAAGTGGGGAGGGAACATTCACCACATCCCAGAAGGGGCAGGGCCTCAGATGGAAGGGGTGGGGCTAAGAGCAGCTATATCTCAAGACAACCCAGATCAAGGGGCTGCCTGGAGCATGTGGCATCAGTTGAGTTTGGTCCAGTAGCCCCTCCCAATAGGCTGGGGGAGTGTCTTTGGCCCACTCACTTCCCTGCAGCCAAATAATCTGGAGCGTGTGCACTGCACTTAAGCAGCAGTTTGAGGGGACTGAAACTCTGGTTGCTGTCACAGTAGTCAAGGCTGGGAGCCCCAGGCCTTTTTGGTTCATCAGGCCCTGGGGAAATTGTCTCCTTTGTCTCCGACGTTGGTGGGCTGTCTAATACTCAGATATACTGCATCCCCTGTAGATCATTCTGTTATTATGAAGGTACCTGACATATGTGTGAATGTACATGTTTTTGTCTGAATGAGGTTCTACCTTTTTCATAATGACATAAATCAATTAAACAAAAATGAACTGAAAACCAATAGATCTAATATTAGCATCTGTGTAGTTTTAATTTGATGCTATTTACATGGCATTAATATTATAATATTCCCTTTCTCCTGTGTGGTGTTTTACTTTTTTTTTAATGAAAGACTTCTGGGATGAGAGCTTTTAATTACTGTGAACCAGAGCTAGGGAACAGTTTATTCCAGGTGATTTATAGACTACCACATTTTCTTTTTTAAGTGCAGGCTTAGAATTATTTACTTGACCTAGCTTATTGCTATTTAGTCGAGCTACTAAATTTATTATTCTCTAAAATACCTTAGGAAGCATTGCATAATAGATGTATGATTATGGCCTAATTTGCATAATGCAAATCAGTAAAATTTTGATTGGAAGTAATAGATGTTAAGCACATTCTGAAAGGTTTATTTTTTCAAAAGAATTGCTTGTAAAATTTATATTTGATTAAAGCAGAAAAGAAGAAATTGGCACCCAGTGCAAATGAGAATATTTGTGTGTTAGATTTTGTATTATTCTAAAACAAGTTTGTGACAATGAACTATTGTATGGGTTGAGAAAAAAACAACAGCAAGCAGCTGATGCCAGTTAAACAGTCCACTCAAAAACTTGTCAGTGTGTGGGGTAGGTGGTCTGGGCTTACATAAACTGCCACATTCAGCTCATCCCAAGACAGGGGAGGAGAAGACAGCAGCATTTGAGATGACTTGAAGTGCAAAGAAGTATCTGAAAAAATGAACAAAACAAAAAAATCTAAGTGTAACCCCTGCTGTTCATTAGCCTATTGTGAGGTCATTCAGCATAGGGGAAGCCAATGACCTGGATTTATCGCCTTTATGTAAGTTTGGGAACAGTTAGTTCCAAGGGCAGATCTGCATCTCCAGGCAACTGTAGATGTGCTGTATTGGTAAGAGAACTAAGGGGAAATGGGAGCAGAGACTTTGAAAATACTGATAGACACTTTCATAACTATTACTAATCTCTCTCTCTTTTCTTTAAATGTCCCCTTCTGTCTTCTTTTGTGATGAGGTCATCCTGGCTCACCAGGTGATAGCTTTGTGACAAGGGTATGCAATTATGTATTACAAAATCTTCCACCACACCCTTTTTTCAAAGGGTCTTTAAAAGATGAATAACAGAGTGCCCTTTTTTAATATTTGTTACCCTCCATTGCTTGATTTATGGCCAAATATTATTCTGGAATCCATTAGCAGGAGTGCTGTCAGCAGGGGTGAAAGTAACTTACATTTCTTACAGATACAATTGTATAGAAACACACCTTCAGGGCAGGAATTTTGGGGGGTGGCACTGTGATACAACAGTACCTGTAAGAAATTTAAGGGTGGAGCATGCAGGGCTCAGAACAAGGGGTTGGGTGGTGTGTGGAGAGGCCCTGGTCAGGGGTGGGGCTGTGGGACGTGCAGGACCCAGGGTAGGTGCCTGAAGATGAGGCGGGCTCAGGGATACTGTGGGGTTGCAGAAATCATGGTTAGGGGATGAGGAGGGGCTCAAGACAGAGGGTTGGGATATGTGGGGGGGTAGAGGAGTCAGGGAAGGAGTTGGAGGGGTGGAGGAGTCAGGGCTGGGGGTGGGGTGGGACTCAGGGCAGGGGGTTTGTGTGGTGTGTGTATGGGAAGCACACGTGGCTCTAAAGCCCTCTCCAAGGTTTGTACCAGGATCCTGCTTCCTGCTCCTGTCCCTGTCAGAGAGTGAGAGGAAAGTACACAGCTTGCCTGCATGCCACCCAGCCCAGCCAGGTGAAAGGAATGCAGCAAACTGTGCACTTCCATCTCACTCCCTGATGGAAGGGGAACACTGTCCTGGTATGAAATGTGAGGGTATGTGGGGAGGCAGAATTCAATCCCTTCTGTCTCCCCAAATGGCCTGGGGTGAAGAGTCTTCAGGCAGCCCAATGCTGGTCAGGGGACAACCCTCCAGATAGCCCCAGGTATCTGCTTGCTGCTGAGCATGAAAGCTTTCCAGAAAGCCCCAGGAACCCATCTGGAAGTGTGCAATGCCTCTTCCTGCAGCTGAGTGCCTCAGTGGGCCTGCTCCTCCTTGCCAGAGTGGCACACGAGTGTACTTTCACCACTGGCTTTAAGACATGAGAAGTGATTTGTCTGCCCTGCTCCACACTGATTGGACCTCAACTAAAATACTGTGTCCAATTCTGGGCACCCAACAGGGACAACAGCTGCACTAGGCCCAGGGCAATGTATGGTGGCGAGGGGAGTCCTGGTACGGGCAGAGGCTCAGTCAGTCAGCTGCTAGCACCACCCAGAATGCGATGACTCCCCCATCAAGCCTCAGAGCTCTATGGCGTGGCACTCTGGGGGCAATTCTAAGGGGGCCAGGACTTTGAGGCTCCTTGAACTGCTGGGCCCCAGCACCAGGGACAATGTGGGGGGGTACACAAGGGGTCACATGTATCCCTCAGTACTCACTCCATGCCCCTACCCAGCATTCACCATCAGCAGCATGGTGCTTCTGGAGGAAAAGGCAGGTGGAGGCAGAGCAGAGGTAGGGCAGAGATGGGAAAGGAAGCTGAAGTAGGGCACATGGCCAGCACCCCCAGGGTCCCTATCTCACCAGTCACCATTGTCTAAGGCAGTTGCCCCCTTTGCCCTTTCCCCCAACTCCCATTGGGTCTATGCATTCCACATTTCAGAAAAGATGTGAACAAAATTGGACAAAGTCCAAACAAGAGCAATAAAATTCATTAAAGGTCTAGAAAACACGAAAAGGGTGAGGGGACAATTGAAAGAGTTGGGTTGTTTATTCTGGAAAAAGAGAACTGAGAAGGGACAGGATAACCATTCTCAAGTTTATTCTAAAAGATTGTTACAAGGAATGGGGGTGAAAATATTTTCCTTAACCTCTGAGGACAGGTGCAACGGGGCATGACTTGCTGCCCAGGAGAGATTCAGGTGTCACTCAGCTGATTAGCAGAGTGCCCACAGCTGCCCACTGCTGGCTGCATGTGTTTCTATTAGTGGTGCACATCTCTACTTGCTTTGGTTCACATAACAATATTTATCCCACAGATAGAGGGAAAAAAATAGATGGAACACTGTCCATGCCAACTGAAATAAGTAATGTCTTTATGCTCCATTGCGATCTTCTGTCTGGATCATACTGGGGACACACACTTGCTAGTTTAGCAATCCTGTGTATGAAACCTCCTCCATAGTTGTTTTTCATGTTTGGTGGTATGGTTTCCTCATGCTCATGGCTATGTTGACCTAATTTTAGTTTCTTTTTTGTCAGCATTTTAGGTGTTTTGTTTTTTTTTAAATTCTTATCCATCTTTATTGGGTGGATGTGTCCAGGTTGTGCACCAATTCTGACTTACATTTTTGTTTGAATTTTGTGGGTCATGCCCCAGTTTCTCTGCTAGGACCTGATCCCAAAGCCCCTAAGTCAATTGTAATTGTATGCCAGGAGTACCAAGAGCAATTTCCTGATGCCAGGAGGCTTTGGGTCAGGCCCCTATAGAACTGGATTTCTGGAAATAAAACAGAGAAAATTGAAGTTCAATGGAGGCATTTATGTACTTAGAGTTAAGCAGGAATATGTGTTTTTGTCACATCAAGGTCTTAGATTAGAACCCTTTGAAGCTGTGAGGGTGTTTAGACAGTAGACATTTAGACAGTACCTAGAATGATGTATTAAAATGCATGTGCTCTCAGACTAATAAATAATACTAACTGTCAGGTACAAGAAATTGGAACTTTATGCAAGGAAAACATGAGTCCTCCCTTTTAAAACCATCACGGAGATTAACAGCCATAAATATACGGAGGAAATGAGTTAGTGATATTTTTCCCCAAAAATTAGCCAATAAATACTGGTCTCTGTCAGGAGAATTACAAATCCAAAACTCAACCTTGATCCAGAGTATTCTTTCTTGCCCATATCTCTAAAATTGGTACTCAACCCCCAGATCCAACATTCTTAATCTGTCAGGAGTTTGAACTTCATGTCCATTTTTTGAACTTGCAGCCCACTTCTTTTTTGCATACAACATTCTTTATTGCATACAGTTGTAGAATCCTCAGCAAAAGAATATTAAATCACCACTGGGAATAAAATAGATTTTGAGTTTGCTATAGTTCTATAGCACTATACAATTGGTCTTGTTACACTTTCACTTACATTTCATTCAGTTTCAATCCCGTAGAGCAGAATACAGATAAAAATACATAGAAAAACTTGATGCTCAGCTTTTTAGGAAAACAAACATGAATTTGCTAAATCACAATAATTACAGAATATAGACTATGCTTTGATTATAATAGTGAAATGCTGCATTTGGTACTCTTGGCATACAATTATCCACTTCATCTTCATTTGTCAAATGCTTGGATTGATTTATTATAATAATTTCAGCTGACCAATGTTCTCTAAACGCCTGACACTTATTATTGCTTTGTTCAGAATAACAGATTTTCTTTTGTACAGTTTTCATTTTATATGTCAATCATTATTAGTTGTAATATCTTTAAAAAGACAAACGTCCATGGGTTTCTGGATGTACCTTCCTATTAAGAAGCAAAGAGAATGCTAAAGCTTATATTTTCAGAAGGAATAAAGTAGTTATGGTGGTTCAGTTTTGTGATCCTGATCTCACATACTTAACACAGGTTTGCTATTTCTGTGGTTGCTGGGAATCTGCCCTCAAAAATATGAGGCCCAACTATGTATGTCTCAGGTTGGATACACAAACAGAGACCTGATAGATTAATAATATATTTCAGCAGATTTCTCATCTCATTAACATAAGGTAATTGTTAAACTCATCAACTGAGATTTCATCTAAGAGCCTGACCCTGCAAAAACTTACCACATGTGCTTAATTTTAAGACTGTTAGTAGTATCACATCAGTCTGTTTTTTCGCAATAAATTACGTCCCCTTTTCAGAAGAGGGGACTAAGACCTCCTTTAAACTCTGTCCACTGTCTATAGCAAGGAATCTAACCTGTCTCCCAAAGTACCAGCTTTCAGCACTGTTCAGCTTTCAGGAGAGTTCAAATATACTGTTTGGCAATGAATTATGCATAACATGGACAGGCTGAAAAATTCTAACCAGAATCCTCTAATACAGAAGGTATATAGCATTATATATTTACTACAGTGAGTGCCGAATTGAGTCTATGTTAATTAGTATAAAATTTCAAATGTGCTAACATACATGTTAAAAATCAACATAATTATATTCCAAATATTTACAAGTTCAGTGAAAACATAGGTCTAAGAGTCACCTAAAACTCATGTTTTAATTGCATCTCATTAAATTCATTCATTATTAAATTATATCTAATGATAGTCTACTTCAAATATGTTCTTATTAGAATGTCAGTTGACCATGCTACAAATGAAAGTAGTACTTTTATAAGTTTTCTGTCATGTGAATAATGACTAGGTTTCACAAGAAAACGCAGCAAATTGCCATCAACACCAAACCACTATAAAAATTAGATGATCTGAGAAAACGTATTTCAAACAATTTTTTGGTTTGTTTTTTTTTAAGGTGATCTCTAGTGGATTTATATGTCTAGATAATGAGTACCATCTTAATTCATTAAAATCAAAGAAACTGTATGAGGCAGAATTTCCTTTCAATTTTGTTAAAACTCATGTAGAAATTTCTTGGTAACTGAAATCTATATTATTTTAAACATTTTCTATTTGAAGTAAAACCATAGTGAGAAGACTAATTTAACAGTGGCAAAGCATCTGATTTTTAAGATGCTCATTATGTGAAGCCTTCAATTTGTTCTCTGCACTAAGTTGAATTTCATACTATTTGCTGACTTCTTCACACTTGTAAAGCCCCTGGAGTGTAAAGTAAAAGGCTAGCCTGAGAAAATATGTCTAATAGCCTGTCTAATCAGATATTAACAAGCCTGTCCTCTGTTCATCTTCATTATTAAAGAAAGTTCAGAAAAAGTTAGGGGAAATTACAAAGACAAGAAGCTTCCAAAGAAGCATAATTTTCAAGCATTATAATCACTATGGCCTGGTCGAAAACTGACAAATAGAGATGCCAGTTTTGGTAGGCTATATTCCTGAAGGTTTCATCACACAACAGTCTTTAATTAAAAGGTTAATCTTTAATGCCCTGGGGACTCCAGCACAATCATAGAGGAATGGCAACCCTATCCTGAGGATTATTGGAGTTTTTCCATTGGCCTTATTCCTTAAATGACATTCTTAAATGTGTCAAGCATGGATATTTGGATTCCATCTATTTTGCTAACTGTATCTGAACTCTAGATGCCAGCTGCATTGGGTAATTTCCAGTAGTCCTTTGTTTTGGCCTAACTGCTCCTATTGAATCACTGAGGCCTGGATCACAAAGGGTGTGTCTACATTTCCCCTCCCTTTTGAAAGGGGCATGCAAACGTGATTGAAAATGCAAATGAGGCACTGATTTGCATATTCAGTGCCTTGTTTGCACAGCGTTGGCCACTTGCCATTCCAGAAGTGCTGTTTTCAAAAGCCAAAACAGCATTTAGACCAGGTTCCTTCAAAAGGAAACAACCCTATTGAAAGCATTCCTTTTCCTGAAAAAAATTAGAAAGAGAGCTTTTGAAAGGTGGGCTTCCTCTTGAAGGAACCCCATCTACATGGCTGTTTTGGCTTTCAAAAACAGCACTTCTGGAATGGTGAGTGGCTGCCATTATGCAAACAGGGCATTGAATATGCAAATCAGTGCCTTATTCACATTTGCATATCTCTTTTGAAAGGGCAAGGCAGCGTAGACATGGCCGAACGGATTCAGATATTGCAAACAGCCCAAGTATGTTTCACTGGTATCATCTAGGAAATGAGAGGAACAGCATGGTGGTTCACAAATTCTCGGTCAGAAGTCTAGGCTTTCATATACAGAATGAGGAGAAGGGTCCCCTTTAGAATGGGATCCACAAAAACCAGCATTCTAGATGGGCTTCTGCTTCCACTAGCCAGTGGGAGATGCCAAGGAGAGGTAGGAACTGCCCTGAAGCTCCTGCTTAGGAGCCTGTCTCTGATTGTCAGTCCACAAACTAGAACCCCTGCCACGGCCACCTGAACTAAGAGTTTCTTGCAGCTGTGTAACCCAATACAAAGTTTCCACCATTGGAGCTAATAGCAGTGATCACCTTGCAACTTTTCACAGCAGGGCTGACAGACTTGCTTGGCCTCTGGGCAAAGGGAGGGGCAGCTCTCTGCTCCCTGAAAGGGCAGAACCTCAGGCAGAAGGGACAGGGCTGGGGGCAGCCATCTCTCAGTACCACCTGGAACTCACCACTGCCTCCCCTCCCAAGCAGCTCTCAGAGCTTCCTGGAGCATAATGCGGCAGCATTCTGGCAGCCTTTTAAAGGGTCCATAGCAGCAGTGGTGGAAGAGAGGATTTGAGCAGTGCCTTGCACTACCTAGGAGCATGGCCTAGCCACTGAGCTACCAAGTAACCTGACATGAGACTCCCTCGATGTCTTCCGCAGAATTTGTTACCCTCTGACTGTTAATGAGTTAATTAATGAAAGAGGTACATGAGGTACATGGACTTCAATTTTCCCAACTCTCAGGTGGATGACCCATGAGACTAGGCTGTTAGGTGTCACGCAAGGGTAACTGGGGGGACCCATGTGCATCAATGCCTAAGTTAGTGGCACTGGAACAGAGCTGCACCCTTTTTCCCCATTCATGCCTCTCACTGCCACCTGCAGCTGAGGTGGTGACCAGGCAACCCAATGTGAGGCCAGCAGCCAGGTCCCTAGGTCCCGCAGCCAGGCTGAAGCCCAGGACTCAAGGTGGATCCCCCAGATGCAGGGCCAGCAGCTAGCTGAGGCCCCAGTACCTAGCAGGACTCCCAGGCCCAGTATCTGAGTGGGATCCTAGACAGCAGGGGCATGTGGCTTGGATGCTACAGCACTCCCCAGACTTCTACTTCCGATGTCTATAGCTTAAGTCACCTGTAATGGCAGGGAATGCATTAAATGTGAATCAGCCAGTTAATCAAGACAAGTGACTCTCATATGCTACAGAGAAAATTGAAAAAACCTCCAGCGCCACTGTCCATCCAACATCTCTTATAGCAATCCATTAGGCCCTGTGCCTGCAAGCAACAACCAGTTAACTAAGCATGTAAGCTGCTTAAGGGTGCTTCACTGGAGCGTCATTGATCATGATGGGCCTGATCCTGCTTGGCCATCGATTTGAATAAGAATTGGTTGTTAGCTCTTTGCTGTGCAGATAATCTTTTTGATGGCTTTGTACAGCACCCATCATGATGGGGGTCTTCTCCATGACTTGGGCTCCTGGGCAATACCTCAATACAAACAGAATGGCAATCTAAGTACATTAAAAATGACACTACAGGGGGCTGTTTTTAGCATTTACGCTAGTACATGCGATAGTCCCATGCCTGTCACACTCACGATTATCTTAACTCCTTGGAGTAAACTTGCAATGGCATGGTCAGGGTTCTCTGCTTACATACATCTGATGGGATATTCTGGCAGGAGACACAGAGCTGGAAAACTAGCTGAGATCAGTTACCTCCTTCTGACACCTGCCGAATCAGTCAATGCTTCTTTTAGACCAAGATAAAAATTTCTTACCTTACATATTGAAAATTATACATTTTTGAAAGGGTTGCTTCCTGAACCCAGTTTTAAACCTCATTTGTCATCAGCGGGAAATTCTTGGTGAGTTTTTATGAATAAATTAGTGGCCTTCAATATAGATATTACAATATTAAATGGATTTTGCCAGAATACATTACTACCATTAAAATATAACAGACTATTAAACAGAAAAAAGGAGAATCACCAAGGAAATGTAATTCCATACAACTTCATGACAGAATCAATTAATCAACTAACTGTAATCTAAGACCCTTGCTAGGAAGCCAGTAAAGGAAAAGGGTAATAGATATCCATGATATATTTCATCATTATGTGAAATTATGGAAAATACATTTTGCAAAGCAATATCATAAACTTAGAAACTGTCCATATCACACACTGTATTATATGTGGAAAGAGGTTTTTATTTCTTTCTTTCTTAAATACCCTTTGGTTAAGTTCCATGTTTGCATCATCACCTAGAAGCATTCATGGAGGCATGAGAATCCCCTGAAAAACATCTAATGTCTTACAAAATAATCAGGATGCTCATTCTGCCCCTAAAATACTCTATAGTGAGAGAGTAAGTAGTCAGACAATTTGTCCCCTCATAGATGCTGCAAAGGATGTATGTGGCTCAGCATACATAACAGTGAGTTTTGAAGAAGAGGCAAGCAGTCCCAGAAATTCTCAAGTAGGAAGAAGGCATGTAAGCTCCCCACAAAGCTCTTGGATGGTGAGGCAGCCCATTGGATTTTTCTTTGAAAGAAGACTTGCTTTCTAAATGACCAGCAGTTACTACTGATGAAGAGCTAAATCAGTGGGTTCTTTCTTAAAGGTGTAGCTCCATATAGTTAAACCTCATTGTCTGTTCTTGGACAAATCACTCCTCTGCCTCTTGTTCCCCACTGTCCTTATTCATTCTGCTTTATTTATCTAGATAGGAACTATTGGGGGCAAGGACTTCTCTGTTTGTGTGCACATGTGCACAGTACCTTGCACAATGAGATCTACAGGCATTACCATAGAACAAACAGTGAGAACCAGAATCTGACATAAGGTCTGAGGTCAGGTAATAGATAGCCCAGGAGATGAAAAGATGCTCATTCTTCCTGCCCCATGGCCCCTCCCAAACCATTTTAACCACCCCCATTCAATGTATTCAAGTTTAAAAAAAAAGTTATTTCTCAGCTCCTACTCAAAATATCAGACATTATAGTTTACAGAGACTTCAATCCTGCAAGTTACTGTGGAGACTGGTCAGACTGCAAGCCAAATTCTGCAAGCTACTCTACCTCAGTTCTGATCAGCTTAAGCAAGAGGTGAGGGTGTTCAGCACCTTGATGATTAAGTTGTTGGCTGAATCAGATGAGCTTTTCCCTTCCCCACGCCTTTCTAATCAGAAGCTCCTCAGACTGTCTCTGTGCCTTAGGAATTTACCATATACAGAATCAATGGCAGAGTTAAGCAAACAAAAATTGTGACTTTCTTGTGAAAAACACAAAACCATGTATTTTAGCAGTAACCTAAGGTGGAAGCAAAAGTTAGATATGGAAGAGACGAATTCATCCATTTTGCTAGCAAATCAGCTTGTATTTTGGATATCTGTCTTGTGCTGTCTTCCAACCACTCACAATTGGAGCATAAAGAAGACTAGAAATGATAAATGGGGTAGAAACTGCTTAAGGTCTTTGCAAAGTTTAATGAAAGATTTATCTCTTGAGGGTAATGTTCCTCTTTCTTTTACTGAATCAAGAGTGTGATAACCTCTCATTGTGCATTTGATAAATTACATTTCACAGTCATAACTAAAATGAGTAAGTGGAAAATAACTAAACCGTGCTTTAGCCTTTTTTATCTGAGCCTTTTAAAACAAATCCAAAAACTACTAAGTAGCACGCAATGTATTTTTAATCACATAAGTGAGAACACTATGATGCAGTAATATAATAGCAGATGAGAAAGAACTCCTATATCTTGCTGAGTGTATATTGCATCCATTAGTATTTTAAAAGATAGCCCTGGATTTTATTGAAGAAGCCTCTGAACTGGAGTATTTCTCCTTTGGATTTCCTTTTAGCACTAATTCCCTGCCACTAATATAGCAATCATATTATCATAGTGACAAATCTAGCCATGCACTCCACTTAAAATCATGGGTTCTTTTCCAGTGTTAGGCCTTTTTCCTGGAATCTTCTCCATGCACATAGAACATGACAGTTAAGCCCCTATCTGGATTGAGTGTAAAAGATCTACAGATGTGAATCCATGCCCTGTAACTCAGCCAGTGAGAGAGGCTACTGAGTAACATGTGCCTTGTCCCCTCTATTCCAAAGATGGACCAGCTGTAGCCTATTTTTTAACATTGCAACCATAGAGCTGGCTGGAGAACAAAACATCTGTCTCATGAAAACCTCATTGAATCAAAACGAAACTCCAGACTTCAGAATTGCCTGCAAAAAGGAATGTTTTGATTCAGGAACATGCCTGTATCCCTGATATCTGTATTAGGTATCTGTATCTGCTATGGAGAGCAACCCCCGAACTGACTGGAGGAGCCAGGGATTATGTAGGTGAGCTGGCAGGAAAACTCCCTGGTTTCCCCCAGGCTTTTCCCTGAATTTGGTTATGGTCCTACCGAACACTTCATTTTTTGATAAACTGGCAATTTCTGACAGAACACATTCCCAGCTAGCTCTGCCCCTCACAACATTGTCACCTCTAGCACTCCCACTGAAGCCTGAGGAGCCAGCCCATGCAGCACTGGTGTCTGACAGAGGATGGACAGAAACTCCATTAGCTGCCTCATGTATTCTCCAGACACAGCTTATGTGATTTTAAGGGAAATGCTACAGGTAACTAAGTGTTCTGTAGCAATACAACCCATCTCATTGAAATTCCCGTGGGAAACCAGGGAGATTTCCAGACAGCTCACCTACCCAACTCCTCCACAGCCTGCCTGGAAAGCTGAAAGGGAAGCCAGGGAGTACTGGGAGTCTTGACTGTGAAACATCTTATGTAGGGTATGCCTACATTGTAATTAAACCCCGGCAAACCCCTGCCAGCTGACGCACACTTGGACTAAGGGTCTATTTAACTGCAGCATAAACGTTTGGGCTGCAGTCTGCGCTTGGTGATCATCTCACCTCACAAGTCCTGAAGCCTGGGATGCAGCCCATCCCTGAATGTCTGCACCATAATTAAACAGTATGTTAGCTCAAGCTTCTTAGCCCTAGTCATCCGACCTCAGACACAATTTATTATTCTAGCTTCCTAAGACGATAGGTAATCAGAGGCCACTGGCCTAAATACCTGCAGTGCACTATAATATAATGACAGGTACATTAGTGATGGGGAACTATTGCTAGAGGGATATCCACGGCATGAATACTCCAAAAGTTTTGTCATAAAATCCAGAGCTATATTTTTTAATTGCAGTGTCACCACACCCAAAGGACATTATTTTTGCTTTGTATTCATGGACATTTAGGCTAATGATCCGTTGCTTTCCTCTGATTTTAGAACGCTAAGATGCAAAATTGTTTCTGGGGGTTAAAACAAACACAAATAAAGAAGGGAAATGTAAAGAGGTAAAAGAAAAGTTGTTCACCTTATGGTGTCATTGGACAAAATCTGGACATGTTGGCAGGCTGCTAATTATTCAGCAGCAATAGGAGAAATTACTTGTTATCATTGCCTTTCTACAAACTAACCTCTGTCACTAACATTAACAGCAGAGCTTGGAGTCAAAGAGAATTGAATGGACAAAGGCAAAGAACTACCTTCTCATCCTGCCAGAACAAGGCTGAGGTACATTGGCAGGGCAGAGTGGGAAAACTTGCAGTGACCCATGCTCTCATCTCAGCGGCAAAAACGCTGGAATAAGGCTGAGATATATAGGCCATCTGAGGCCAGGAAGCTTGCAAAGCCATTGTTTCTCCTGGGGCTAGGCTTTCTTCTTGGATATATGTAGTACTTCATTATCCATTGCTGTCCATTTGGTAGCATTCCTCCGGGATGCAAGAGTGTGCTGTTTCTGATTCAAATGACTATTGCTGACAGTGTTAGTTTGTCTGACTATGCTGTACTATTGTCATAAAACTACTAATTGTAATAGACTACTGGAAGAATGTGTATAATAGTAAGAGCAGCAGCAGCAGCAGGTGCTGAAATGCTGCATTATATTTGCTCATAAGCCAGCACACAGAATAAGTGTGGAATACCTACAATATAAGGTTTGCTACTTAAATTTGGAACTCTCATTGTATGTCTATGTGCTATAGATATATAACTGTCAGACTCTGGCTGAGACCAGCATGGTTCATGGAGCCATTAGTAAGAGAGATGCTGTTGTACTTTGGCTTTTTCTTTTAATGTATAATATAGCAAAATTCTTGAAACCACAAGGGAAAGTACATTTTTTTCTGTTGAAAACAGCACTATGAAGGAAAACATTCACTCTATTATATGTGCACATTTATCTTTCAATTTTTTTGTTTACAACAGACGCATAATGTTCTCTTATGTGGAAAACCTACAGCAACATTTTCAGGGAAGTCACTATTCTACTCTACAAGAAACAGGATCTTCCAGTATTTTTTAGGTATTGAGTGCATGCACTGTGGCTGAGGAATTATAAAATCGCAACATCGAAGTACGAATCGTGACTCTGTTCTGCTTATCGGGCTCTGCTGTTCACTCTGTATGATCACAAGCAAATTCCCTAACCCCTTCATGCTTCAGTTTACTCACCTGTAACCTTGGTATAAAATGTATCTTCCTACCAAGGTCTGAGGTAGATCCAAGCTGTTCTGAAATAAATCAGTGACTCTTATACCAAATAAATATGTGAAGGCTGTTTTATTTTATATAATTGTCAGGGTGTGCCTGCATTTTCTACAGCTAAGGATATTTCTACTGTAGTACTTTAAAGACTAACAATATAATTTATTAGGTGATGAGCTTTCATGGAACAGACCCACTTCCCAAATTTTCCAGAAAGCTCCTTGACAAATGAATTATATCATTTCTATTGAAAGTGCTACAGGACTGCTTTTTTAGTATTATGAAGGTACAGACGAACACAGCTGCTTTCTGTGATCTTTCTACTGGTAGTCCAACATCCAAATTAACTGTCCCGTTGAGAAGCAATCTCTCACTCTAATACATAGCATTAATATAGGCAATAAACAATAAAAAAGTCTCAAATTAAAAAGGGCAGGAAATTCTCAGAGTGTCACTTGCAGGCATTTTCAAAGTAGATGGCATTTTATGAGACAGAGAGGGACCACTGGGATTCAATAAAATTGGTCCCATATCACGAACACTGTAGTTTTATGCACTCCTTTTAATACACTTTTAATTAAGTGATTATAAAAAGGGCACGCTGCTGTATGAAGCATTAACCTTGCTCACAATTAGCTAAACCATGAGATCAAAGATTTGGAAGATATCCACATAAAAATATACAATTTCAAAGACAGAGCAGCCATTATGGTTGATATATTATAAGCACATACATCTAAAACTTTTTATAGTTGAATTAAATATGTTTAGAGTAAATACTTAGAACAAGAAAGTAAAGTCTGCTATGTGGAGCTATTTTCCTGAAATATCTGGAGACCAGTTTCTTGGCACCATTACAGTGAAATCTATATGCTAGAGAGGTGGTAATGCTACAGCGTAGAACAACTAAATTTAGAGTTCTGAATCTTAACTGATCAGCACAACTTCATTGACTTCGAATTGGGTTTGTTTTAACCAGTGCTCTTTTTGTGCCTGTACTTGCCGGTACTGAGTACCAACACTGCAGCAGGCCCAACTGTGGGATTAGCTGGGGAGGGAGGATGGGGAGCCAGCTGAGTACTGACTCCTCCTTTTATTGTTAAAAAATAAAAAACATAAGCAACATAAAAAAAAAACCTAAACAACATGTCATGTATGAGGTGCCATACATTAGAATTTTAAATAGCACACCAACATTAAAAGATTAGAATGATTCTGATTTAAATGAGAGTGACTAAGAAGGAAAGGTAATGAAAGGGCTGTCAAAGTGATTTTTAAAAATGTAATCTTGAATTTTACTTTAAAAATGGCTTTAAGATATTTAAGACATGTTGTTATTATTGTTAGTAGTAGTAGTTGTAGTAGTAGTAGTATTATAAGAGGAGGGATGAAACTGGAATTTCAGTGGGACTAAGTTCCACATTATAAAGCTCAGTGCAGTAGAGGTGCTGAGTTACTTCAGAACAGCCTCTAGCTACCTCATACCTTGTTATGTAAGTAGGTTTTACACCAAGGTAACAGGTGAGTAAACTGAAGCATGAATAAGTTAAGGCATTTGCTTGTGATCATACAGTGTGAGCAGCAGAGTCAAAAAAGTGGAAAAAATCTGTTTTCTACTTCTATGTTGCAATTTTATAATTCCTCAAGCATTCTGTTCTGTTCCGGGGTGAGCAAACTTTGCATGTCATGCCCCTCTTTTTATCTCTGCAGTTGTCAGGGACTCCCAACCTGTCTAATGTAATCCAAACAGATGGAACTTTCAATTAGGTTCATATGAAAAAAGTTCCTTTCGGCACGTGTAAAAAAATAAGTCCGTAGAGTGTAAAAGCTTTCTTAACTGGTATATAAATGTGAATGCACAGATTTAAAAACAGTAACATATTTCAACATTTATAATGAGATGGATGAGCCTGAGACCCAGCTGCTGATCATGCTACACTCCCCCTTTAGGAAATTTCGTGCCCCCACCCAGTGGGGCTCACCCCCCACTTTGTCCTTCTCTGCTCTATTTTTTAAAAACATACTGGAAGAAGCTGTTTCTTGTTCAGTAGAATAGTCATCTCCCTGCAAATGCTGCAGTAGGCCTTCAGTGAGTATCAGCTGAGAATTGCTTTATGCTGTCAGTCTAAACATATCGCTGTGCCTATAGGCATTAAATGCTGCACAATCCAAAATGAATAAACAGATGTGTGACAGACAGTGAAAATAAAGGACACAGGATGGGTTTAGTATTATGCTCACACCCTGTGATGCTGTGCTGCTGCATTATCTGAAGCCCTACAAAGAAGAAATTATACTAATCATGTCTCAACAGCACAAAGGCACGTGTTGCAGTGTCATCAAAAGATAAAGGGCTAGCTGACCTGAAAATGAATAAAAATCAAAATGTTTTCTAAATGCTCCTGAAGTATTCAGGCAGAACAAGGAACTCATGGCCCAATTCTTCATTCCTTACTATGCTTATCCTGTCGATTTTAATCAGCCCTGTGCTACCTTGCGCTCTGCTGTCTGTTGTATCCAAATAGAAAATCAGAGTCAACAGGTGAATTGTAACTTCTTCAGGCCAGGGACTGGATTTTTGCTTTGGGGCTAACATGCCTGCAGTGGGGCTGGGACTTCTAATTACCATAATCATCATAAATCAGTATCAATAAATGTCTTCTAGAGCCAGAACTGAAAGACATAGACTGGAGCCACTGAATATTTTCCTGAAAAATACTATCTTCAGAATGCTAAGATACACATTTTTAAATGATTCATTTGAATGTTGTCCAAGACTTACTAACTTTTGCTCTTCGAAGGGATTTGGACCCAACTTTCTTGACAGTAGATCACAAAGGAGATAGAAGATCAGTCCATCATTATTTTTACATTATGTCCATTTCATCTCTAGAAAATTCATTGGTTCTCTTTTACCACCTTACTTAGCACTGTAAGCCGTGCTACTCTATACACTATCAAAACAAAAGGCAGTCAAGTAGCACTTTAAAGACTAGCAAAATAGTTTATTAGGTGAGCTTTCGTGGGACAGACCCACTTCTTCAGACCATAGCCAGACCAGAACAGACTCAATATTTAAGACACAGAGAACCAAAAACAGTAAGCAAGGAGGACAAATCAGAAAAAGATAATCAAGGTGAGCAAATCAGAGAGTGGAGGGGTGGGCGGGAAGGTCAAGAATTAGATTGAGCCAAGTATGCAGACGAACCCCTACAGTGACTCAGAAAGTTCCCATCATGATTTAAACCATGTTAACATATGGTTAAACCATGTGAACACATGGTTTAAATCGTGATGGGAACTTTCTGAGTCACTATAGGGGCTCGTCTGCATACTTGGCTCAATCTAATTCTTGACCTTCCCCCCCACCCCTCCACTCTCTGATTTGCTCACCTTGATTATCTTTTTCTGATTTGTCCTCCTTACTTACTGTTTTTGGTTCTCTGTGTCTTAAGTATTGAGTCTGTTCTGGTCTGGCTATGGTCTGAAGAAGTGGGTCTGTCCCACGAAAGCTCACCTAATAAACTATTTTGCTAGTCTCTAAAGTGCTACTTGACTGCTTTTTGTTTTACTTAGCACCGGTTATTGAGTTTCCCTGGCATGAAAATTATTTCCTCTACCAGTAGTAACCATAGATTAGCTGACAAATATGTCAAGTAACAAATTTTGATTCAGGATAACAAACACTATTGTAAAGAATTACATGTTTGTATTTTATTATAAGACTGCTAAAATCTGGTATTCCTTCAAAATATACTGGCTTTCAGGGGATATATTTTAAAGAACTTTTGTAAGGCATAAAATCAATTTCTACTCAGGTATGATTTCTTGTTTCAGATTTATACTCAAATTCAAAGGAAATCACATGAAGCTATTTATGTGCTATGATTCAGACATGACAATAATATGGAAATTATTTGTTTTACTCCTTTTGGAAAATGAAGCTAGCTTGCCACTGCAAGTAAATGTAATTCCATAAAACTAAATGGAGGATCCTGTCACATATACATCCCCACACCCTGTGAGAATGGAGAAAATCAATAGATTTTAGTATCTTTGTTATATTTTTGGGGGTGAGGAGTGATTGGCCTGAACCTCAGCCAATGATGTCATGCCAGTTTACTTCTGCTGAAGACTTAGCACAAACTTCATTAATTCTTAGTCAACATCCTTTCGTTTATAAAAACGTTTGAGGAAAACCCCATGCGAAGTGTGTACAATCACATCCACTTGTAGTCTGGGAGAAACACTGGTTTTGGGAGATAAAACTGAATTCAATGATGCATTTGTACCTCAATGTAAAATGGAAAGTTCTGTTTGTGTCACAGACGTATATGAAATACACAGGGTTAAACTTTGATCTCCTTAATCTTGTCTGTGAATATTTACTCACATACTTAAGTCCCACTGGCATCAAGAGGAACTGTACAAATGAGAGTCTGCACACCTGTGAGTGCTCAATCTACCCTTGTCCACTACGTGCAAGATCATAACTCCTTCTCATTTCTAGTATTCCTATTAAGCATTGGGGAATAGCCTTAAAGTGTTTATGGAGGGCAGGGTAACAGATGCAACATTCACTCTCTTCAGAGAGATACATCTAAGGATGATTCTGCCTTATTATTTTATTTAATGCTTGATATGTCAGACAAAGGCATTCTATAATCCTTCTGTGACCTGCCTCAGTACAATAGGTTGACTTCTTTTCATAGACCACATCTCAGTACAGCTCAAATATCTATGGACATGGTGACTAGAACAATTTGATTGAGTAATAGGGTCAGATACTTCCCTATGTTTGTTTTGCATGAGAGGTCAGCTCTGAGATATATTCCACTTGTGTAAAAATTCTTATGATTCCTCTGACGTAAGAGAGCTATGAAAATACAATGTTTGGTGATCTGTTAACTGGCTAACTCAGAGAATGAAGTAGCTTCTTAGCATAGTCTATGTGATTTTAGAAATAGAGCCTGTCATCTTTATTGCTTATTAGTACAGTGCCGAGTATAATGTGTTTTGAGCCTAATACTGGGCTGGGATTCCAAAATACTTGTGATAGATTTATATAATATTTTCTGTATTTGTCTAAAACAGCTTTTCTCAATGTCATAACACCATAAATCACTTGCAAAAATGAGGCAACCACTAACAGCACAGGGAGTCTCTTTGTCTCCCCACTAATAGCTAGGTTTAGAAGTCTGCTAGTGGTTTTGAGATAATGAATATATATTGTCTATGTATAGAGATGTCCTGGGTTCAGTCTCTGGTGAGGACCCATCCAAAGGATTAGTTACATTTGCACTGACATTGAACAAAAGCCTTTATCAAATGAGCACTGCAGCTGTTAACATTAAAGCTGGGAAAGCAAGTTTAGGGAATTTTTTGAGCTGAAGTATTCTCTGTGCTTGTAACTATTTTGAAATTTGAGTGCACTGAGTGAGAGCCAGTCATCAATAGGAATATAACAGTTGACAGTGCTGGTAGACAGATAAAACAGGTGACAGCAATTGGATGAAATTCAATGGTACTAGGGTGCAAGGCTGTGCACTTAGGGTCTAATAATAAGAATTTCTGGGGGTCCCCTCTTGGAAGTAAAAAAGGAGGAGATATACTTCTGCATTTGTGTGTCATTCATAAGATGACAGAGCCACCAAGGTGATGTAGTTGTGAAAAAGGCAAATGTCATTCCCAGTTGGAGAGAGCAAGACAGAAGTATTGATGACATTGTACCAGGTACTGGTAAGACCACATTTACAACACTGTACTCCCCCATAGCAAATAATTGGCCCCCAGTGTACAAGAAAAATGAATATAAATGAACAAAAGCAGAGAAGAACCATCAGGATGGTCAAAAAATGAAAGGCATCTTATGTGAAGAGATGGGAAGAGGTTGGCATGGTTACCCCAGAAAAACAAAAGCTGTCAGGATATGATTGTTCACTATAAATTAGGAGAGTAAGTGCAGATAGGGTAAAGAGCTAATCAAGCTGAAAAGACAATGTTGGCACAAGAACAAATGCATATTAACTGGCTATAAAGAAACGGGATAGAAATTAGAAGAAGGCATCTAACAATCAGATTGGTGAAGCTCTGGAACAGCCCCCCAATAGGAATGTCAGGGCCAAGCAATATAATTCATTTTGAGAGAGCTAGACAAATTATGAGTGAGATTGTGTGGTTTCTTACGATGGTAGGAGACAGGGCCTGACAGCCCTGGGGTTCATTTCCTGTTTGTCTTCTGTTCCTAAAGCACATGCTTTATGGTTTCAGCCAGATACTGGCAGGGGTCAGATGGTATTTTCCCTAATTGCATTCTGAGAGGGATCTTATATCTCTCCCCAGTATCGGGGATGGCCACAGCTGGAGATGGGACATTCATCAAGGTGGGACAGGGCTCTGAGCTGGCACCAAACATTCTTTCTCTGAAGTACTTAGCCAGCTGGTCATTCCTCACATGCTCCAGAGTGTAATTGATCAATATATTGGTCCTTAGAAAGAACTGCCTCCCATATCAGATTTCCAAAGACTTTTTTGCCACCCTCTGTAGTATATAGATGCAGATCACTTAACTATTTCCCTAACATCAAAGAGGCCTTAAGGATGAGTGCATCTCGGTCTTCCTGTTGTCTGCTGATAACACTTGATAGTCTAATCACCTGTGGGCTCCAATACTTTAGTCTCATATTGGTGGTTGGATTCAAGGAGTGGTTTCTGGTTGTGCAGGAAGCACGAGATATGAATACCAGATCTAAGACTCTGGTCCTCTGGCGTTAAGCACTGATTCTGTGACTGAAAGCAGCTAATCTGTTCCATTGGTGGTGATCAGGGAGAAATGAGAGTGCTCATCTGGAGGTACTGCAGTAACATATTACCAACACATGCAGCATCTGTAGCTCCAAGCTAGGTTGCTGAAGAATCTTAGAAGAATGAATATCCTGAGAAAGAGGGTGGAGAATGGAGAGCTGGAACACATTAACATAATAATAGAAACACAGGTGTGGCAGATGATTGGGATAAATGGTTGTCCAGGGTTGGTGATGGAAATTTGCTTCTCTTGTGAAAGAAGCAATGGTTCCACTGATGTAAAGCTAGTAAATAAAAATATAGGGAGGATTTATGTATGTAAATTTCACAATGTTCTTATAAGCTGTGTCTACACGTGCACGCTACTTCGAAGTAGCGGCACTAATATCGAAATAGCGCCCATCGCGGCTACACGCGTCGGGCGCTATTTCGAAGTTATCTTCGACGTTAGGCGGCGAGACGTCGAAGTCGCTAACCTCATGAGGGGATCGGAATAGCGCCCTACTTCGACGTTCAACGTCGAAGTAGGGACCGTGTAGACGATCCGCGTCCCGCAACGTCGAAATTGTGGGGTCCTCCATGGCAGCCATCAGCTGGGGGGTTGAGAGACGCTGTCTCTCCAGCCCGTGCGGGGCTCTATGGTCACCGTGTGCAGCAGCCCTTAGCCCAGGGCTTCTGGCTGCTGCTGCTGCAGCGGGGGATTCATGCTTCATGCACAGGGTCTGCAACTCGTTGTCGGCTCTGTGTATCTTGTGATGTTTAGTGCAAGTGTGTCTGGGAGGGGCCCTTTAAGGGAGCGGCTGGCTGTTGAGTCCGCCCTGTGACCCTGTCTGCAGCTGTGCCTGGCACCCTTATTTTGATGTGTGCTACTGTGGCGTGTAGACGTTCCCTCGCTGCACCTATTTCGATGTGGTGCTGCGCAACGTCGATGTTGAACATCGACGTTGCCAGCCCTGGAGGACGTGTAGACGTTATTCATTGAAATAGATAGGCTACTTCGATGTAGGCTTCACATGTAGACGTAGCCATAATTATTTATCCTTATTAAAATTAAAATTTGTAAAACGCATAAAACAAAATTCTGAACCAGAATTTGAGAAAATGGGGAAAACTGGGAAAAAATAAACAAAAAATCACTTTAAAGTTTCTTGAATTTCACAGGAGCAAAGGTTTGATTGTTCGTTGGAGAAAGACATTAATATACCACCAATGCAATGACAGACTGCACCCCACCCCCCCGCTACACAAGTGTCTGTGCTCCCTGTGAATTTAGGAGAAAGGATCTCACCCTTGGCCAGGCACGCTGATGTGGGGGAAGGGGAAACTGCCAGCAGCCTGGCTAGTCTAAAGGAACCCTGGGCCCTTTAAATCACTGCCAGAGTGCTGCTTTCATGTGCTCTGAGTGGCTCTGAGCGCTGGCTGGGAGGAGGGTCACAGTGCAACATGCTCCAGGTGGCACTGAAGACTACCCCCTCCAGCCTCACCACTTATGGGAGCATGGAGCCAGTCCTCTCACTTTGTCCCGTGGCCCAGCAAGTCGATTGGCCCCTCGTCCCATGGCTTTACTTCAGTCTGAGATCTTTGTGAGAAATATGGTAACGTGGCTCTATTGCCAGCCATAATGCTGTAAAAGTTTTAAAGTTTTTCAGATTAAAACCACTTAAGTTCTTCTAGCCATAATTATAATACCCAAGTGTCCAATTTAGTTTGCATTTCCATTCTACTAGTACATGAATCATGTTCCATAACCTCCCATCTGAGAGCTTTATTGCTGTTTAAGTAAGAATTAAAACTTACAAAAATAGAGGCTATAAATCATTGCAGAAATTGCTAGGAACTGCCACTGATCATAGGTCTAACACCCAGTCAGACCAACACTCATACCATCTGTGGGGGAATACAGTGTTTCTGTTCAGAATTGTTCTTTCCTATATTTGAGTCAAATAGTAACACGGTCATGGCTGAAATGAGGTGCATGTTTTTCACTATGAAGAGACAATCAAATGATGTACTACTATTTACTTTTATGAGTGAGAAGACCATAAACCAATTCACATTATAAAAACCCTGCACTTTTTAAGCTTATGACAGCAAAAAAAGATGGCACGCTTATGTTTCAATAGAGTTATTCAAAGAGATACTGTCAGGAACTATTCTTGTCTGAAATATAATGATTCCCATATGAAACACTAGCCCTGGCACTAACTCAGTGCTTCATGTACTCTTATGATCTTTCTAAGTCCCCTAGCTTGAAAATTATGTGATCTAATGATACTAGAGGACAAGCAAACCAAATTATTTGCACTGACCTGGAGATTTTCATTTTCAAAATCCATGAATATAATATAACGGAAAATCTGTCTGGCATTAGTTTCAGACTGTGGGAATACCATTCCTAATCTGAAAAATTTCATACCCTGCAACATTAAAGCCAATGGGTCACTTCTCTCAATGACAACTGGCAGCCAACATGTGTCATCTGCTGCATTGATTGTCATATTGGTGGGAAAAAATGCAAGGGATTTCCTTCTTTGCAATGTAACCCTTCTGTTAGCTGGTAGCAGCAATAAGCAGGCTAGGATCAACATGGAGCTGTTCCTCTTAAACACTAAAAAACAGAACTGGCTCAGCCCCCTACCTGAGAATCTGGGAATACAAAACCCCACTCCTGGGTGCCCAAAAGACAATATTTCTCAACTTGCTACCGCTGAAAGTATATCTACAGAGCAAAGTTATTTTGAAACAATACCCCTTATTTCAAAATAACTTTTCTAGTGTCTACCCAATGCAACTACTATTTTGAAATCATTTTGAAATAGCAGTTGGCTTATTCTGAAATTGGTAAAACTCATTCTATGAGGAATAGCTGCTATTTCAAAATAGCTAGGTGCTATTAAGTGCATTTAATGGTTCTATTTCAAAACAGGCACGATGGCTATTTCTACACTACAGTGACCTTCCAAAAGATGATCTTCCAGAAGATCTCTTCCAAAAGAACTTGTTCTGAAAGAGTGTGTCCACACTCAAAAAAGTGGATTAAATGTGTGATCTGCTCCTTTGAAAGAGCGCATCCACACAGCCCCTTCTCTTTCAAAAGAATGAGCCAGGGGTAGAAAAATCAGGTGCCACGAGAACTGCTCTTTCGAAAAAAGGGCCTGCAGAGCATTTACACACCTTTTTTTCAAAAGAAGGCATTTTTCCTGAAACAGGAGTGGAAGAATGCTTTCGAAAGGAAGGAGTACTGCATTCTTTCAATTTAATTTCTCTTCCCAAATACCTTATTTTGAAATAAGGCTGCTATGTAAACGTACTGGCCATGTCCACACATGACCCTCCCTTTTGGAAGGGGCACGTTAATGAGGCACTTCAGAACAGGTTAATGAGGTGTTGATATGCATATTCAGCCCCTCATTAGCATAATGGCAGCCAGTCGCACTATGAAAGTGCTGCTTTTGAAACTCAGACTGGCTGTATAGACTCAGGCATTTTGAAATAAGTGCCACACTTCAAAATTCCCTTATTCTCAAAACACATTGGGAATAAGAAATTTCAAAGTGTGGGGTTTATGATCTTTATTATGCATGTCAGCACCTCATTAACCTGTTCTAAAGTGCCTCATTAACCTGCCCCTTCTGAAAGGGAGGGCCAAGTGTACACAAGGCTACCTTGAATCTGTGTGGCTATGTCTACACTACATCAATCTTTCAAAAGAAGTCCTTCCGGAAGATCTCTTCCAAAAGAACTTATTTCAAAAGAGTGTGTCCACACACAAAAAATCAGGTCAAAGGAGTGATCTGCTCTTTCTAAAGAGAGCATCTGCACAGCCCCCACTCTTTTAAAAGAACAGGCCCGGGATCAAAAAATCAGGCAGCATGAGTAGGAAAACATGAGAAGGAAAACATGGCCACAGTTTAAAGCACATAGAGGATTAGTAAATACCTGCCTTATTGTGTGGTGGTCAGCATCTTTTGCCTCAGTTTTCCCCTGAAAGTCTGATTGATGCACATCCCTTTAACATACCACTGTCTTTTCGTCCATTGGACCCCACTCACAGTTGGTTGTCCAAGGGTCCATTCAGCCCCAGAATTCAGTGAAACATTCACCTCAATTCTCCTCTTACCCTGAAAGGGGGATGATGAGCAATGCCATCACTGCTACTATCTCTGTGGCTGCTCAGCACTGCCAGTGGTACTGCTGCTGTGCTTGCCACTTGCTGCCACCACTGTTATGCCACGTTCTGGAGTTCTGTCACATAATCCAGTTCTTAGCGATTTCACTGGACAGTGGGGAAATCTCTCTGCTACTGCTGACTCTGCAGCACCCAGGCCACATCTAAAGCTCAGTCTCTAGACTGACTCATCAGTGATTGCAGTTCTAGTAATCACTGAACAGAAACAAGAGTCTGAGCTGCTTTGTCACCCAACAGACAGGGAGGGCCAAATGGTGTTGACTGTTTAAATAAAGTCCTAGGGAGTGTCTGCCCCTATCAAATGCATCTGAGCCCTCTCAAAAGTGGCCAAGGCTGTGCCTCTCCAATGTCACCCCCACCACTCCTCTCCTCCTTGAAGCCCTGCCCTCACCACTCCACACTGGGGCTAGAAAGCCCATCCTCCTCATCTGCAGTGGGGCTAGCCTGAAAGCAACCCCCTCCATACTCTAGGCCACCTACCCAAGGAAGATAGAGGGACCTGGATCTGGCTGTGAGTGGGGAGTTCTCAGAGCCACAGTCCCATTCTGGTATGAGCTGGACAGGCAGCTCTGGGGAACTGCTGCCAACCCTCCACCTGCCTGCAGTGCAGGGGGCCCACTGAGAGCAGCCCCTCCCCTCCTTCCCTGTCTTCATTCCTGGGCCTCCCCAGCCAGGAAAGGTGGAGCGTGTTCAGCTCCCCATATGATCTACCATAGCCAGGCTGTGGCTCCAGAGTCCTGTCCCCTCCCTAACCCTGGCCAGTTGGGTATGACCTATCATCAACCCTCCACCCCACACGCACACAGAGTTGGCAGATGTAGAGCACGCGTGCGCGCACACACACACACACACACACACACACACACACACACACACACACACACACACACACACACACACACACACACAGAGTTGGCAGATGTAGAGCACACACAGCTCTCATAAGAGCCAAGCTCTCCTCCACTGTTCACCACGATTGGGGATGGGGCCATAAGGGGAAGAGGAGGAAATGGGACCATTCATCCTGGTGCAAAGTGGGTGGGCCAGACTTATCCACTTTCAGAAAGTGAGAGGACAATAGCTACCTTGGCTGTCCCCACTGGTGCTTGTGCTCTGGTCCACACCCTCTCTCACTTTCACTTGGACTTTGCATTCCTACCACCTTGCTTAGCTAGCCTCTCAATCAGAGCTGCTTCAGTACAGACCTGAGGTCCTTTACTTATGCAATCAGGAAATTTTCATTGCCCCTGAATTCAATACTGAAGTGCATTTTAACCCAGAACAGCAAAATTCATCACATTGACAAAGCAGCTTTGTCCACTGAACACCTAGGCAGAGAAGGTGAATCTAAGAAAAATGTGTGTCCTGATATCTTTCCCTCTAGTTTTCCATTAATTGGCATTGAACTTACTCAGCCCCTGGCTTACACAAATACATTGCAGAGGCCATGGTCTAACCATCTGAGGGCAGGAGTTTATTCTGTGAATCGGAGGATTGGGGCCTTGAATTAGACCATCTATTCTATTTAGATGAATTCTGATAGCACACTCATCTGTACAAAAGTATCTTCCAGCAGTGTCTTAAGCGACGTGGCTTTCAGCTGTAGTTTGTTCTTGCTCTCATCTTTTTCCCCAAGAAGGCAATGCGTACAGTGTAGTATTTTGGCAAGGTTTTTTTGTTTTTTTAAATATCCATGCTGCTATCTGTTACCTTTCAGGCAAATGGGACTATCCACTTGCTATTAGGATAAACATTATTAGAAGCAGTGAAATGTAAAACAATTATTTTGCTTTATTAAATCTTTTGACTATTCTTTTTCTTGCAACTGTTTGTCAGAAAGAGGTGCCTCATGTATATATCACAAAACAAAAACTGTAGCATTATGAAAGTTCAGCCAGCCTCACTGATTTAAGGACCCACCTAAGTACCCTGCAGTCTGGCTCATGAGCACTCCTTTATAAAAGGCCATAATGTTCCTGGCATGCCCAGTAGTAAGACCACTTCCTTATTGTCTGGAAATTGCATCTCTGATTTCTACTGCTAAAATGGGAACATTAACATATATGCACAGTTCAGGTTTCTTAGTTTTCCACTATAAAATATGGGTTAAGTGCTATGATTGCTACTTTATGTTCTAATTTCACACTACAGCCTTTGAATGATTAGTATTAAATGTGTTTTTCCACTACACAGTTTTCTCTGTATAGGTTGCATTTTTACCTGTTATAATGATTCATCTGGACTTGCAGTTGGGGACTTTTTTACTAGAAAAGTGATTTATGTCAGGGCTAGAAGGGCTAAGTATTCTGAGTAGACCTATGGTTTTAAAAAAATCTGATTAACTGACACTTGCAAGGAAGAATCTCTACTGCTTTGGACTGTTTTGCAGGAGAGCACTGACAGCATAATCTCCACCCACCTTAGATTATTTCAGTGCTAAAACTAAATTCTGGAAGCTCCAGAAATTTCATTCACTGATCAACCTTAATTTTTGAAACATTATATCCTGAGTTCTAATCACTGAGTTTGATAGTTTGATCACTTTCTAGCTGAGCTGATCACATGAGAGGTCCAGTGATAAAGATGGTGTATCTTTAGGCAAGTAGGTAGTAGAAGCCTTACCCAGTCATGTCTTTTCCTTGAACAAATGTTAACCTGGTGTAAAATCAAAGAAATACTGTTTCAGTAACAACAGAAGACCACATCTTAGGCTTTCAAAGTAACATGTTTAATGGTGAGAAATTCTGTTTTTGTGCTGTCAACCTCGCTCAAGCACAACATTTAAACAATCTAGGCAATATAATCACTAATCAGATATATAATCTTACAAAAAGAGTTATCAAAAGACTTCAGCAGTCTTTTCCACTTTCACTTCTCTTTCTTCATTATACCAATGGTGGGTGTGAATGATGTCCACAGACTGAAAAAGATAGATCGATAGATAGATTCTTTCTTAGGGATCTGTTTTCAAAGCCAGTCTTTAACATCCATGTGCGGGTTTTTTCCACCCATGTGTGGAATAATTATTATGGTCACTGAGGCATATGCGAATGTGCACCACTAATAGAAACACAAAGCCTAGCTGTGGATGGTCTGCTAATCAGCACTTCAATTCCTCCTGTGTGGCTGCACAAGGGACCACCTTACAGGAAACACTGTCACAAGGTATTTCCAATGAAGCTCATTTTTCTTTCCTGTTAAGAGGAAAGTATAGGTCTTGTAACACAGCTATAGTTACAGCAACACAAGTTAAATATCTAGAATCTGCACATACACTTTATGAAAAGCACAAGTGTCCCAGGAATCATAGAAAACAAATTAAACATGAAAGTGAATTCAAAGCTTTTGTGTTAGTGTCATGTGATTTGTAATGGCGAAGGAATAAAGATCATGATTTTTGCACATATTCAGAGATGTTTCTATTCTAAAAAATATCACTATCCATCTCCAAATACTTCAAGCTCACCTTTCCCTCTATAAGATGAACCTAGCAGCCTGAAAAACCTGCTGTGTTGCAAGGAACAAAGAGAAAGTAGGGGAACATGAGACAATGAGACATAAAGGAGATGTAACAGAATGGTGTTAAGACCTTGAAGATTAGGAAGTTGAATTGTACAAGGCATGAAAGAAGAATCAGTGTAGGTATATTAACAGAGAGGGAGCCGTGCTAGTCTATATACTATCAAAACAAAAAAGCAGTCAAGAAGTGCTTTAAAGACTAACAAAATAATTTATTAGTTGAGCTTTTGTGGGACAGACCCACTTCTTCAGACCATAGCCATACCAGAACAGACTCAATATTTCAGGCACAGAGAACCAAAAACAGTAATCAAGGAGGACAAATAGGAAAAAAAATGATCAAGGTGAGCAAATCAGAGAGTAGAGGGGTTGAAGGGGGCTGGGGGGGAAGAGGTCAAGAATTAGATGAAGTCAAATATGCAAACGAGCCCCTATAGTGACTCAGAAAATTCCCCTCCCCATTCAAACCATGTGTTAATGTGCCGAATTTGAATATAAAAGACAGTTTGGCTGTCTCCCTTTCAAGAGTGGTGTGAAAACTTTTCTTCAGTAACACGCAAACTCTTAAGTCATTAACAAAATGGCCCAGTCCATTAAAATGCTGACTAACCGGTTTGTAGATCTGGAGTGCTTTTATGTCTGTTTTGTGCCCATTAACTCTTTGTCTAAGGGAGTTTGAAGTCTGTCCAATGTACAAAGCATTGGGACATTGTT
Organism: Carettochelys insculpta; assembly: GCF_033958435.1. NCBI lineage: Eukaryota > Metazoa > Chordata > Testudines > Carettochelyidae > Carettochelys > Carettochelys insculpta. The sequence continues at coordinate 37,837,577 of NC_134147.1, forward strand.
GGCACATGATGGCATATATGATGTTAGTTGAGGAACATGAGAATATGCCCGTTATTCTGTGAATAACCTGGTTACGTCCAGCAATGGTATTTCTAGAAAAGATATGCGGACAAAAGATATGTGGACACTGTACCAGAAACCCAGTGATCGCTACATTTACCTACACCCTTCTAGCTTCCATCCTGCACACATAACTAGATCCATTGTTTACAGTCAAGCCCTTAGGTACAATCGCATTTGCTCTGATCCAACTGACAGAGACCAAATATTTATAAATCTGAATTACCCACCAGGAGAAATAAAAAAAAATCAACAGGGCCAGACGAATACCCAGAGACCAGCTACTCCAAGATAGTCCCAAAAAAGCCAAGAACAGAACACCACTGGTCATCACCTACAACCCCCAACTCAAACCACTGCAACGAATTATTAAAGACCGACAACCTATCTTTAATCAGGATGCCACACTCCAGGAGGCCCTAGGTGACAGGCCTGTTCTCTCCTACAGACAACCTCCCAACCTTACGAGGATCCTCACCAACAGCCACAGTCTATACCCCAGAAATAGCAGTCCTGGAACCTTTCCTTGCAACAAAGCCCATTGCCAGCTTTGTCCACATATCTTTTCTGGAAATAACCATCACTGGACCTAACCAGGTTATTCACAGAATCATGGGCACATTCACATGTTCCACAACTAACATCATATATGCCATCATGTGCCAACAATGCCCAGATGCTTTGTACATTGGACAGACTTCAAACTCCCTTAGACAAAGAGTTAATGGGCACAAAAGACATAAAAACACTCCAGATCCACAAATCTACGTTTTAGTGGTTAGTCTACATTTTAATGGTGTGGGCCATTCTGTTAATGACTTAAGAATATGCGTGCTACTGAAGAAAAATTTTCACACCACCCTTGAAAGGGAGACAGACGAACTGTCTTTTATATTCAAATTCAGCACATTAACACATGGTTTGAACCGGGATGGGAATTTTGAGTCACTATAGGGGCTCATTTGCATACTTGGCTTAATCTAATTCTTGACCTCCCCCCCTTTGACCCGTCTACTCTCTGATTTGCTCACCTTGATCATTTTTTTCTGATTTGTCCTCCTTGATTACTGTTTTTGATTCTCTGTGCCTTATATATTGAGTCTGTTCTGGTCTGGCTATGGTCTGAAGAAGTGGGTCTGTCCCACGAAAGCTCACCTAATAAACTATTTTGCTAGTCTTTAAAGTGCTTCTTGACTGCTTTTTTGTTTTGATAGTGTAGGGATATGAAGAATTAAAGATCAGGGTTAGAGTAACTGTAGAGAAAGATGATTCTGCCAGTATTGTGGAGAGTTTGGGTGGAGGAAAAAAAGAGGCAAGAAAAGGCCAGAAAGCAGACTATGGTAATTAAAGAGAAGAGAAAGGCATGAACAAGGATTTTTGTAGGGCAAGTAGAAAAATTCCCATTGTCTTCAATGGACTTTGGGTTCGGCGCAGGTGAGCAAAGGGTAGATTTTAGTAAAACAGAAATTGGTGCCAGAAAGAAAAAAAAAACTGTTTGCTGCTTTGAGGAAACAACTAGCTTCTGATATTCTCCATTTCCTGGTAGAATAGCAGATCCTTTCCTTAATTATAAAGAGGAGATTGTGACAATTTAAATGATAATCTTTCTATATTGAAGATATGTTTTGTTATCAAACTGTAATTGAATGAGGTGAAAGATACTCTTTCACAATTTCATGTCTCCTTTTGTGACTGACAGTAGATTTCAAACTAACATTCATTTATGGAATACGATACTAAATATATTATGTGAATATACGTGATCACTGTATCTTTGCCTATGGCATATTGCTTTCTTATTCGTTTTCAGACTGGAATGTTGCTGTATTTCAGAATGATGCCTATTTATATATCTGTTAAATAGAAGAACTTTTTCTGAAATTTGATTTTTCCCACAGGAGTTATGATCAGCTAAAATTGAATATAGCATATATGTTATCTGTGAAGCAAGATTTCTTATTGTCAAATCATTTTTGAAGCAAGGAAGCATTACTCACTCAAAATTACCTTCTGGATCCTCCTCACAGAAAGTAAAAGCATGTCAAAGCTGTTCTACCTACTCTTAGAGATCACAGTCTTTTCAACAACATCTCATAAGCTATGTCTACACGTGAAGCCTACATCGAAGTAGCTTATTTCGATGTAGCAACATCGAAATAGCCTACTTCAATGAATAACATCTACACGTCCTCCAGGGCTGGCAACGTCGACGTTCAACATTGACATTGCGCAGCACCACATCGAAATAGGCGCTGCGAGGGAACATCTACATGCCAAAGTAGCACACATCGAAATAAGGGTGCCAGGCACAGCTGCAAACACGGTCACAGGGCGGACTCAACAGCAAGCTGCTCCCTTAAAGGGCCCCTCCCAGACACAGTTGCACTAAACAACACAAGATCCACAGAGCCAACAACTGGTTGCAGACCCTGTGCATGCAGCATGGATCTCAAGCTGCAGCAGCAGCAGCCAGAAGCCCTGGGCTAAGGGCTGCTGCACACGGTGACCATAGAGCCCCGCAGGGGCTGGAGAGAGCGTCTCTCAACCCCTCAGCTGATGGCCGCCATGGCAGACCCCACTATTTCGATGTTGCGGGACACGGATCGTCTACACGTGCCCTACTTCGACGTTCAATGTCGAAGTAGGGTGCTATTCCCATCCCCTCATGGGGTTAGCGGCTTCGACGTCTCGCCACCTAACGTCGATGTTAACATCGAAATAGCGCCCAACACGTGTAGCCGTGACGGGCGCTATTTCGAAGTTAGTGCCACTACTTCAAAGTAGCGTGCATGTGTAGACACGGCTATAGACACTGTGTAATGGGTAGCTGGCAGAGCTGCGGATTGCATAAATCAGTGGAGTGTCATTGGAATCATTGGGTCAATGCTGATTTATATATACCAGCAGTGGCATGAGAACATTTTTAGGAGTGCTGGCTGAGATCCACCTCCTACTCCAGCTGAGGTCAGGAGCAAAGCCCCAGTGTGCAGCACTGGCAGCTGGGAATCCAAGGATAGGGATGGCAGCAGAGACCTCTGACAGGTGGGGCCAGCAGCAGAACCAGCCACTGCATGAAGCTAGCAGGCAGAACCCAAGTATGGAGGGATGGTGGCTGAGCCTCCCATGTGCAGGGCCAGAAGCAGAGTTTCCCAGCGTGCATGGCAGAGGCCAGGAGCCTGGAGGCACTGCAGCACCCCTCAAGCACCTAGTTCCTGCACCTATGCAGCTGAGGATATGTCATAGATGTTGGCAAATACTGGTTTGAGGGCTGGACCCAATTCACCAGGGTTAGTGTCTGCTGGGCCCCTACCTTTATATATACCTGCAACTCCTTAGGTATTGGCCAATTACAGCTCTCATTGGCTTCGGATCACTGTTTGCAGACAATGGGAGTGTTAGGAAGCAGTGTTGTGGTCCACACTACTTCCCACTGCACCCATTGGCCACAAAAAATGATGCATAGGGAGAGCTACCTTCACCAATACCTGCAGAGGCATAGGTAATTATAGTGGTAGTGGCTAATCTTGGCAGGCTGATGCTTTTCATTGCATGCCCGCAATGTAGCACATTATCCTTATCTATAGACAGAGGCAGACTATTGACCAATGCCACTAGTGCAATTTAGTCTATATCCTGGTTAAATCCCAGAGGGACCATAATCAAAACATATGAAGAATGACAACATTGCCTTAGCTGATTACCAGTAATCTTTCCTAAAATATTTGTCAGCGTTGACAGTGTTTGTTGTTGTTGCTTAATAAAAATAATTAGCATATTCCCATACCCTATGTCTGCACGTGCCCCTTCATTTTGAAAGGGGCATGTTAATGAGTAGGTTCGAAAGATGATAATGAAGTGCTGCAATGAATATGCAGCACCGCATTAGCATAATAGCAGCCGCGGCGATTTGAAAGTGCAGCTGTTCAAATTGCGTGCCACCCATGGAGACAAAATCTTCCAAAAAGACACCCCAGTTTTTGAAAGCTCTTCTTCCTATCTGGGGATCAGAAGAAGGGCTTTCAAAAACTGGAGGGATCCTTTCAGAAGGTCCCGTCTCCATGGGCGGCACGCAATTCGAAAAGCTGCACTTTTGAATCACCACGGCTGCCATTATGCTAATGAGGTGCTGTATATTCATTGCAGCACCTCATGAGCGTCTTTCAAACCTGCTCAATAACATGCCCCTTTCGAAAGGAAGGGGCACATGTAGACCCCGCCATAGTGCCTAGGAACCCTAGTTATAGGGTCAAACTTCACCATGCGACGTGCTGTACAAACACAGAACAAAGAGATGGCCCCTGCTTTACGGAGTTTGTAGTATAGAGGGCTTTTCTATACTACTGAGAGATTGACCTGTTCAGGGTCTATTATCCAAAGTTCGATTTTGTGCATCTAGTAAAGATGCCTGTAAGGCCTAGTGTAGACCAAGCCTAAGTATAACACAGGGGACAGCAGATGGATGCAGACAGATAGAGTACACAGGAGCAATGGGACTACTGGTAGTAAGGACTGATCACAGTATATCAGCTTAGCCATTGCCAGATTTGTATTGGCATCATGGCAGAAGAGGGTTTTGAATAAGGCTTTGAAGGGTGATAATGAAGTAGCTTTGCTGATGCTTACAAAGAGTACTTTCAGGCTACATGGGAGAAAACACAAAAGTTCAAAGACTCAACATACTTAACATGTGCTTAATGGAGCCTGGTATCTCTTGAGTACAGACCTCATCAGTGTCTATTTCTGAAAGTCCTGAGAAAAAGAGGCATTACAACCTTCACAACAGGCCATTGTGTCACCAGACCGCAAAGGAAAAAGTTCCGGTGGACAATACTGACCCAATGGAGCTATGACAATTTACATAAACTGAGGGTCAGCCACTTGTAATTTGAATCCACAGTTTTTTTACTCTGGGCTGACTTTTGCTCAGAAATAGAGATCTCTTTGCAGCTGAAAAAGTGGATCAAACAATGAAATTTTCAATCACGGGCAACTGTTGAGATTTCAAACAAAAGACAAAGAAATTATCATTTCAAAGATTTTTCACTGTCTCGGGACAGTCACATATCTTTGCTGTCATCCTATTTCAGAGTCTTTTTTCATGTATTCTTAAAAATACATGATAATTTTATACTGGGAGGAACAAAATGCATACCTTTATGGACATGATAAAAGTAGCTAGGTGCTTGGTAAGTTTCTTTGCTACAGCACAATGAGTAGTTGGTCAAAGATGATTATAAATAGGTATTGTTCTGTTAGCTGAGGACCTGTCTTTATACACTGAAAAGAAAATTCACCTTTAGGAAACAGGCTCTTATGTTAAGTAGCCAATTCATTCACTATAAATTAAAGAGCAGCATGACATGGAAAAGGCAATAATTCCATAAAGAGTTCAAAATGTCCTCTCCAATGCATTTTTCTTTAAAAAGAAGACAGTCTGGCTGTCCTTCCCATTACACAATAGAGAATTGGAGTAGCTTAATTTTAAAATGCTTTAGTGTACTTAACTCCAGTTCAGAGTTTCCTGAAGTCAAACCATTATTGTTGTAATACACTTTATTTATATTTAATTTTATTATACCTTTATAAACTGATCAAAGATAAGCTAAACAAGTGGTGCACTTCATTCATTTATCGCTCTTCAAAGACTTTGTGCAATAATGAGATGGGCTACAGAACTTTTGCTAAAGATCAAAGTTAGCACAACACTTCAAAATGTCTAGAAAGTTGGGCTAATTTAAATATGATAAATAATAATAGTACCAGCCCTCAATCATAACTACATAAAATAGTAAATGTCAATATAGTAATACAACATCATTTCTTTGGGGCAGCGTTACATTAAGGGGGGAGGGATAGCTCGCTGTTTCGAGCATTAGCCTGCTAACCTGAGGTTGTGAGCTTCATCCTTGAGAGTGCCATTGAGGGATCTGAGGCAATTAAGTTTTGAAAAAATGAAAGGGGTGGTGCTTGGTCCTGCCAAGGGGACAGGGGATTGGACTCAATGACCTTCAGAGGACCCTTCTAGTACTATAATTTTTTTTAATTAAATTCCATCCAGCTGCACATGACTAACTAATGAAATGCAATAAACAACTTTGCAGCAGAAAATAATAGGCACAGACTATAACAAGTGTGTAGATAATATTGTTACCCCTGCAGAGCAAAGACTACATGGTTGTGCAGACTAGCAACTTGTGTAATTAATAGGTTTTCATTCAAATATTTTGTTCTTGTAGTATTTATCTTTAGATATAAATTAACCCTTTGATTCTATCAAAAGAAAATACCTTGATCTTTTCAGTTCCAAAATCTACAATTCATTCTTTCATTAAACACAAATGCATAGAATATTTCACATTAAAATGTCCCTTTCCCTCCCCCCACACGTGTCCATTAAAACCCCTCTATTCCAATTGGCAACTCCCACCTGTTCCATTGGTGGTCTCTCAGTGGCATATGTTCCATGTGAAATCATATAAAATACAGACAAAACTAATTACATATGAGGGACATATACATATGAAAAGAGAAGGGTAGAAACCAACCTTTGGTAAGCCTCTCTCTACTGTTAGGTAGGAAACATGATCTAATGTCTAGGACAGATGCTTGGTTTCCAGTCCTAGTTTAGTAACAAGATTGGTACCAAACGCATGTTGAAAACAATACAAGCTGGGTGCCTGAATAGCTTTGAGGCTCTGGGCCTAAATCCTGCAACTATAATCTCCTTTTAGAATTGCTGTCAGAGGCAGAATATTTCACTGGATAGATGATTGTTTTTAATGGTTTGTTATTGCCTATGCACCTTTTTCCCTTGTAGTAGATTAATTGCTATAGACAAATTTCATGAGGCATGATAGATAATAAATATTTCTGGGAACTGCCCATTTCTGTTGTGCACCTAGCACAATAAAAAGAAACTGAAAAACAATTCAATTTTGACAGACTGGATCCCCCCAGCTTCATGTATCATTGCAAAGGCCTTTCCTACAGGGCCTGGGTAGTCCTGGTCCTCTCCCGTGACTTGGTGATTGGATGACAGAGAACCTTTCCAATAAGTTAATCATGAAGAGGAATCATCAGGGCAGTGGCATAGGTTTTATTGTTGCAAATGGGAGGAAATACAAAGTTATGAGGTTCTCTGTGAAATGTAACTCAGATTGCACAAATAAACCAACACTGGTTTGTGAGCAGGATTCCCATGAGCAGGGGACAAACTGGAAAAGCCAGTTTTCCCATGCCAAGGGAACTGAATGAGTTTCAGACTGCCTCTCTGAAGGAGAAAACTGCCCAGCTGATGGATCATTCCATCAATATTGTGCATTCAGATATAATAGGGGGCCAGGTATCTAGCAATGAACCAAAAGAACTAGAATTGAGTAGGGACCCTGCATTCATATCTTGTTCAAGAGCACCTGAGTTTTTTCACCTCCAAGGTATATTGCAAGACATATTTACCCAGAATTTTTCAAGGTGTGAATTAAGCAGGGGACATATTGGTTTTCTATGTTCTGGGGAGAGTTTGGGTATGTCTCCAGCTCAGTAAAACATCTTGCAGCTGGCCCAGGTCAGGTTTTCAGGGTTCAGGCTGCAAGGCTACAAAACTACAATATACAGTGTAGCTATCTGGGCTTAATCTGGAGTCAGGGTTGTGAAACACTAATGGGGGAACATCCCAGAACCTGGGTTCCAGCCCAAGCACAGACATCTATGCTGCATTTTTATAGCTCCACAGCCCAAGCCTTATGAGCCTGGGACAGTTGATCTGGTCTTCAGTGGCGTTAAATTGCTGTGGTAGCATACACTTTGTGCTTATTTTGTTAGTGTGTAGCTTACAGATATTGCCACTTTTTTTCCCCATTTGTCTGCATAGAAATACTATGCTTGACATGTGTATGGTATAAAGAAAATACGGATATTTTTAGTAATACAGAATGCATATTTCAGGGCTGCTAAGCTGCAGTTGCTTTGGAAGGCATGCCTTTAAATCTCCTGACTTATGTACAGTTTAATGCCATGGTTCAGATTTCAGGTGGTTTTCTTGTTGCCAGTGTTGTCTATGTTCTTAGCTGACTTGCTTGCAGCACTCTATTCTACAGAGGTTTATCTACAGGGAATATACAAAGACCATTCCTGACTTTTTGAGGTGCATTTTGCTGTAAGATAGTGATAAAATGCCACTCTGAAGCTTACTTTTTTCTCCTGGCTTGAATTATTCTGCTTAAGTCAAACTCAGGAGCTGAATTTTAATTGGAATGATGTTATTAATAGGGTAATGAACAAGACATATGTTCTACTGTGCAAGACTTTGCAATGTGAATAAAAAGGAGATTCGTAAAATTTACTCTCCCATGTCAAATGTTAAATCTTCCCATTTACTATTCTCTCTTTATTGCACATCCCAATCTGATGTAAAATTATAAAGGCCTTACATCTTGGTATAGGAACAAAATCACTATATTACAAATAGTTAATACTGTACAGTAAAGAAAACATGGGGGACTTGGGATAAATTTAGTAAGGTTAATATAATGCAAACAATGCTTTATTTTTTCAACTATGTAAATCTCTAAATATAGCATCAGTAATGAAACATGAAGTGATATCTGTGGAAAAAATGTTTCTAAACTGCAAGTGTTTATCTGCAGTGTTCCCCATCACTCCAGAGCTAATGCATTTAATACAAGCTCCATTCCACTACAACACTACAAATAATTATGGATGTAGGCATTCTAGGCAGTTGGCACACATCCACTCCTAAAAGCCAGCCATTCATACAAAAAGGCCCTGAATGGTTTGCTGTTCCCAATATTTATATTGTCCAGTGTCTAAGATTTGACTGGACTGACCAGAATATAATTCAGTAGTTTACCCCAGGCGAAACACACTCAAGCCCATGAAATTTTTTCTTGGAGGAACACACGATTATACTTCTGGGGAATCCAATGTTTGGATTTGTGGAAGTTTTGCGATGCCAAAGCTAGACATTAGGGAATAGCCATAGTATGATAAAGTAAGCTCCCTACACCTTCATCTGACTAAATTCTAAGAGTTAGATTCTGACTTTACACACTAACTTCTGTGAAAGACTATGCCTAAATCGAACCAACCCAAGAGGAGCCCAGGAGAAATTGTGACCCTGAAAAGGCCACTGAATCACTTTTCCTCCTATACTTCCTCTTGTTCTCATGGGGGATGGAAAAGTACGTTACTCAGACTCAGTTCCTCTGGCTTGTTCACAAAGTTTCCAACTTTTCCCCCCATACCTTCTTGCTCACCTGCTCAAGAAGGTACTGCACTCACCATAGATGGCATGGTCCCCCCAGGAGTCAAGATAATTGATGTCATAATCTAGTCCCAAGAGAGGAAAACGTTATTGGACCAAGAAAAAAATTTCTAGTAAAGCACCTTAATGGCTGGCCTGACTTGAAACTTGCACCATGTGTGTAAGAGTGCAGAGAAAATGCAGAGATTAACTAGATATTTTCCTTGAGCATAAGATATCATTCAAAGGCACTGTATTGATTGGACATATCTCATGAATGGTGTAATAGTATGTGAGAGTTTGTCTATTTCTGAAGATGTTCACCATCTTCATTGCTCACTGTGGGAATGACAGCATGCTTTCCCTGCATGACCTTTCTTCATAATTAGTTGATGGCAGCCATTCTGTCTTCTCTATTCCAACACAGTCAGCTCTCAGTCATCCCTTGCAAAATACAAAACACACTGTTTTTGAAAAGATTTGAGACCTTCTTCCCTCTGCAGTCACCCCGGTGCAGACTTGCAGCTGCCTTCTATTAGAGAAGTATAACTCTTCTTAGCATTCAAACCAAAGTAGTAGTGCACTTTTCTCTCTTGTCCATGACGATCTTTAATTATAATATCCAACTCTTTCAAATAAGCTGTGTGACTAGAGAACTCCGCAATGCAGAACATTCTAAGCTATAGCTGGGGAGCAATCATTGACTGCGGTCCCTCATTTCTAAGAGTTAGGCCGCCAGTTTTAGATCTTATCTTTTTCGTTCTCATCTCCACAGTAAACATATTAAAGCTACAGGGAAGAAAAACTCATTATTACAAATTAATCCTCCAAACTCTGTATTCTTATTATTTTCATTATAGCTACAGTATCTCACAATATCAGCCTTTATCAACATACAGCCACTGTTGATAGCTATCAAGTAGCACTTTAAAGACTAGCAAAATAGTTTATTAGGTGAGCTTTTGTGGGACAGACCCACTTCTTCAGACCGTATCCAGACCAGAACAGACTCAATATTTAAGACACAGAGAACCAAAAACAGTAAGCAAGGAGGACAAATCAGAAAAAGATAATCAAGTTGAGCAAATCAGAGAGTGGAAGGGTGGGGAGAAAGATCAAGAATTAGATTGAGTCAAGTATGCAGACAAGCCCCCATAGTGACTCAGAAAGTTCCCATCACGATTTAAACCATGTGTTAATGTTCCGAATTTGAATATAAGTGTCAGTTCGTCCACGTCTCTTTCTAAAATGGAGCGATAATTTCTCTTCAGTAACACATATACCTTGAGGTCACTGACAGAATGCCCCATTCCATTAAAATGTTGACTAACTGGTTTGTGGATCTGGAGTGTGTTGATGTCTGTTTTGTGCCCGTTGACCCTTTGTCTAAGGGAGTTGGAAGTCTGTCCAATATACAAAGCATCTGGGCATTGTTGGCACATGATGGCATACATGATGTTAGTAGAGGAGCATGAGAAAGTGCCCGTGATTCTGTGAGTAACCTGGTTAGGTCCAGTGATGGTATTTCCAGAGAAGATATGTGGACAAAGCTGGCAGCAGGCTTTCTTGCAGGGAAAGGTTCCAGGACTGGTGTTCCTGGGGTATAGACTGTGGCTGTTAGTAAGGATCCCCATGAGGTTGGGAGGTTGTCTGCAGGAGAGAACAGGCATGTCACCCAGGGCCTTCTGGAGTGTAGCATCCTGATTAAGAATAGGTTGTAGGTCTTTAATAATTTGTTGCAGTGGTTTGAGTTGGGGGCTGTAGGTGATGACCAGTGGTGTTCTGTTCTTGGCTTTTTTGGGCTGATCTTGGAGTAGCTGGTTTCTGGGTATGCGTCTGGCCCTGTCAATTTGTTTTTTTACTTCTCCTGGTGGGTAATTCAGGTTTATGAATATTTGGTAAAGTTCTTGTAGTTTTTGGTCTCTGTCAGTTGGATCAGAGCAAAGGCGATTATACCTAAGAGCTTGACTGTAAACAATGGATCTAGTCATGTGTGCAGGATGGAAACTAGAAGGGTGTAGATAAGTATAGCGATCAGTAGGTTTTTGGTACAGTATGGTACTGATCAGGCCATCCTTGATTAGTACTGTAGTGTCCAGGAAATGTATTTCTTGCATATTGTAATTGAGGCATAAGTTGATGGTGGGGTGTACATTGTTAAAGTCTCTGTGGAATTCTCCTAGAGCCTCTGTACCATGGGTCCAAATCATAAAGATGTCATCAACGTATCTTAAGTAGAGGAGTGGTAATAGGGGACGAGAGCTGAGGAATCGTTGTTCCAGGTCAGCCATAAATATATTAGCATATTGTGGGGCCATGCGGGTGCCCATAGCAGTTCCACTAATCTGGAGGTATAAATTGTCCCCAGAATGGAAATGATTGTGTGTGACAACAAAGTTACAGAGGTCAGACACCAGATTGGCTGTGGTGGTATCAGGGATGGTGTTTCTGATTGCTTGTAATCCGTCTTTATGTGGAATATTAGTGTACAGAGCCTCCACATCCATTGTGGCAAGGATGGCGTTATCAGGAACTTTTCCGATGTTTTGTAATTTCCTCAGGAAGTTGGTGGTATCTCGGATATAGCTGGGAGCGTTGGTGGCATAGGGTTTGAGGAGGGAGTCCACGTAACTGAATAGTCTGGTGGTAAGGGTGCCAATACCTGAAATGATAGGGCGTCCAGGGTTTCCAGGTTTGTGGATTTTGGGAAGTAAATAGAACAATCCAGGCTGCGGCTCAGATGGTGTGTCTGAGTTAATGAGGTCCCAGGTAGCAGCAGAGAGTTCCTTCAGTAGTTGTTATAATTTCCTTTGGAATTCCAAAGTGGGATCAGCGGAGAGAGGTCTGTAAATTGTGGTGTTGGAGAGTTGTCTGGCTGCCTCCTGTTCATAGTCTGACTTATTCAGGATGACAACAGCACCCCCTTTGTCAGCTGGTTTGATTATGATGTCTTGGTTAACTACTGAAGGAACTGTCCAAAGATCATGGCCACACATGAAAGCAGATCAATCTGTCAGAGCATGACCAGAATGCCTATTCACTGGCTTGACAGAACAGCCAACCAGAAGCCCTATCTGTTTATAGAGGGGTCCCAGGAGCATCTACACAGCTTTTTTGCTGACAGATTCTGTCAAGAAAGACATTCTGCCTCCTAGGGTAGAGGCAGATGTGCTGACAAAAGTGCCGAGTTCTGTTGACAGAATACATTTTTAATGTAGACGATCCATGGGTTTTGTGGGATGGGGTGAAATAATATCTTTTATCGGATCAATGTCTGTTGATAAGAGACAAGCTTTTGACTCACACAGAGCTCTTCTTCAGGTATATTCTGTAATATCCAACTCTGTCCTTGACAGGACAATATATGAAGTCAATTATTATTTAAGTGAATATGATAGAATCATAAGTTTGGAAGAGGCCTCAAGGGGTCATCAAATCCAAACTTTTGCTAAAAGCACAGCCAATCCCAACTGTGTCATCCTATCCAGGACTTCTTAGTACCTTTAGTGACACAGACACCTCATTTTAAACACACTAGATTAGGACCTGAAGAACTTTGTGTTGGCCCAATGAAAGATATTATCTTGTGCACTTTGTCTGGTACCCTGGAACTGACGCTACTACAACTCAACTGCATATTTATTCATCAGACCTGATGCAGTTTCTGGAATTTTGCATCACTTGGCTATTTAAGTATACATATGGCTATGTGTACACTGCAGAGCTATTTCGGTATGCCAGAATACTCCATGTGTATAAAATGCACTGAGTATTTTGAAATACTGGGCGTGCTATTTCACCATCCCTCTACACATTGCAGGAGGAGTAAGGGGTACCTCGAAATAGTGCAGTATTTTGACATTTGGCACTGTGTAGACTATGCCAAATGCAAAAATAGCTAATTTCAAAATTAAAATGAAATAGCATATCTTATTTTGAGTTAAGGGCAGTGTAAACATAGTCTATGGGACATAACACTGGGCAGTAAGTCTGTATTAGTGCCCAGGAGAAACATGCATGGCAGGATGTCCTCCATTACAGATCCTGTTTATTTGAGTTGGCATTGTATTAACATTATAACTTTATTTGTGTCACCTTTGTTGGCATCCCATATTGCTTTCTCATGCAGTGTGGTATGGTCTGAGAAATGTGTCTTATTTTTGTTTAGGAAAGGCAATACAGTCCAGGGCACTGTACTGGGACAAGTTCCTTCCTGGTTCAGCCACTGATGTGCTGGGACACTCTTTGCCTCTGTTTCTTCTCTCACCCTTTGTCTGCCTGGGATTGGTAGGCTGTAAGCACCTCAGAGCAAAGCCTGCCTCTGATTGCATGTCGGTACCATCTGATGTACAACGAGGCCTCACTGTTCTGGAGCTCTGAGAAATGTAAATTAAATTGTAAACTAAATTGTTAAATTGTAATTTAACTGTGAAATTGTTTCCCACAAATGGTCAGATACTGGGTATATTGCTTCCTATTCTTCTTAACTGGCACCATATCAAATATTTTTACTTCAAATTGGGCCATTAGTGGAAAATATTTCTGATCCCATGACAGCAAGAGAGCACACTTCAGCTGACTTAATTGGAGCTCTGCCCACATGCAAGTTGTTGCGATTTTACACAGCAAGTGACTTAATAAAACAATAGGCAAGGAAAATGGGGCACTGTCGTCTGGGTGCAGGGGAGCTGCTTACTGCATGTGGTTCAAAACAAAACAGAAATGGCAATATCAAAATGAGGCATGGAAGCATCAGGTTAAAAATAGAAATATTGGTGTGATTTAAACCATAGAAAGCCTCTGTCATGATTATGCGGCTGCCTCCACTTCTGAGACATTCCTTGATCAAGTGAAAGGAAGAAACCTGCAATTCTCCCTTCTTACACCATGTCCACAAGCTATAGCCCTCTCTGTATCAACCACGATTACTCAGCAGGTACAAATGAATTGGCCTTTTAAGCATCAATAAAGCAATAGCCATCTGAAGCTATTATCCTGTATCCCTGCATATGTGAAGCTCCCCCCTGCTGGAGTTGACCCCTTGTAATCATACAGCACAGCTACCCCACAATCCAACAAACATATGGCACATGCAATATTCATAACATCTTTCACTGCAGGTACTAAACTTCCATATTCACTCCAAGGAGGACGCCAAACTGTGCTCTGACAGAGCTGTTGACGTAGCAGCTTAAGTGTTCTGAATAACGTACTTTATCTCCGCAATGATTTCCTGCAGTGTGCGGACACACCGTTTGGAAATGCCACTGACTATTGCACCAGATAACATTATTTCTGTAAACGGAACAAAAATATCAAAAAGGCATTTCCTGCAGCACTTCCAAAATATAGATTCTGTGCTAAACTGCTCACTTGTAGCTTTGGAGCGACCTTACAACAGAACACATATTCTATTTGGACGATGCCTGATTACAGAGAAATGAATCTTGAAGTCCATTTGATCTAGATCCTGCCGCTTTTTACTTGTAATGAGAACAACCTTAGTCTGTAAGCAGATACATTGAATTTAGAGGAAAAAGGTACTACCTGCATCAATAAATATGTCAGTCTCTGGTCCCTTGTAGTCACAAAAATACAACTGCACTTTTTCGTGAGGTAAAATATTACTTTCCTGAGAGTTCTTGGAACTACTCATGTGACTACTTACTGCAATATGGAGCCTTGCCCTGTTCTTATTGCCCCCAGAGTGAAATGGGTGTAAAATTATACTAAATTAGAACAGCAGCATCTTACATTCACTTTGAACCAGTGTAAATTATGAAATAATGTGCAGAGAAATAGATAGACAACCACAGCAGGTCTGAACAAAATGCACCATCTTACTGTACAAAATAGCTGACAAATTTATATGCCCACAGTCATCTGGGAATATGTATTGGTGAGTAGTAAAGTGACCTCAAACACCCATGTTTTAAGAACACAAATTAAAATTTTATATGAAAAGGTGTTTGTATGTCTTTAGGCCTCCCAGACTTTTCTTTTTGATTCATTAGAAAACATCCATCTTCAACATACAGCTGACAAGTTCTCTGCTGGTGTAAATCAGCACCGTGCTATTGACAATAATGTATCTATGGAGATTTACTAGGTCTAGCTCTTACTATTTAAAACCATAGTATCTTTTCTGTATCTCTCTCTTCACATCTCTTTTAGTAATGGAGACATACTTGTGGTGAAGAAAGAAGCTAGGGTGGATCTTCAACTGTGAACTTTATATAGCTAGAAATTAAAAAAAAAATTGTGAAATAACATTTGCGTGGAAACAGCCTAGCCATCTTGATGTTGGTGAAGATTTTCTGTGAAACGGAGAAAGAAACCCACTAATTCTCAAAACTCCAGTAATGTTGCCCATAAAAAAATTACACACCCTGATCAATAAAGTGTGACAGGAATGATGAAACAGACAGTATTTTTTTCTGGGACAGCAATTTTGCTCCATGAATATTTATAAGGTCTAAAAAGTAGAAACAAAAGAAGTATGAAAGCAAGGCTTACCTTATCACTCATAATCTTGAAAACAGCTGCAATGAAACTAATCATTTGCTACATGCTGGGGCATCAAAGAACAATGTAATATTGTGGCACATAAAAATGTATTATAATACATTAAAGAAATTAGTCCCTGGTGAGATGATCAGTATAGGCTGTAAGACTCTCTTCTTAGCAAAAGTTACTAGTTTTGCTGACAAATTGAGTTTCTTCAGAGCTATCTTGCCCTGGCATCAAGGATCAAGTTAAAAGCACAATATAAAAGATTGACTTTGTAGTTGATTTCAACATGTGACAGGAAAAAAGATTTGCTATGTAATGACTTCTCAAATTTTGTGAAATTGAACTACTATAGATTTCAGGCTTATTGCTGCAATAGGAGTAGGAGTTCCCTCAGGAAAGAAAATTAACCAAACCACTAAATTGGTCTACTGTTTTTTTTTTTAATGTTTTAACTGAATAGAGTGTACAGGGAGATATAATCATTGGTTCTTTTATAATGAGGAGTTCTGTGGCATCTTAAAGACTAACAAATTCAATTGGGCATAAGCTTTCATGAGCTGGAGCCCACTTCATCAGATGTATGAAGAGGGAACTTCAGGTTGGTGGGGATATATACATGCATATGTACAGGAGGCTAATTCAAACCAGGGAAGATGTGGCCCTTTCCCAATAGCTGATAAGAAGGTGAGAATACCAAAAGGAGGAAAATTACTTTTTGTAGTGAGCTAGCCACTCCCAGTCTCTATTCAGATCTCCGTGAGTTTATTTTATATGATAGGTTTATACATTTTTGCATAATAAATTCACACAACATATTATTACACATGCTTCCTAAAAGAGCGTGGAAGGTGTGTGGAGAAAGTAGTTCCTTAGTAACTTGTTTGTTTTCTTTCCCAATAAATCTGAAGCCTTGTATGCATATGGTGGTGTCTGCATCAGCAAAACCTCTAGGCACTCATATTTCCTGTTCAAATGCTGACATTCCATAACATGTTACCAATTCTATATTGTTCTCATTTAGCCAGCATCTCACAATATCGTGAGATGTTAGCAATGCTATTTAAATCCACCAAGTTCTAGTTGTTACAGTGACACTAGGTATGGAGAAGACGGTTCATCTGCTAATGAACATTGCTGATGATATTTGTCTTGTTACCTTTGTCTCCCTTATCTCTGCCACTGACCGCTCTCATTTTATCTTAGGCTGCAAGTTCTTGCAAGCAGGTATTTTCTTTTGCTATTTCTTTGTGCAGCACCTAGTACAAAGACATGCTGATCCCAGCTTGGGTTTTGGGTGGCATAAGTGCTAAATCCTTGCACAAGAATTCAAACCACTACAGTTCCACTCCTGGCTCTGCCACTAGCTTGTCAGCTGCTCTTGGTCAGATTACTTGACCTCCATGTCTGTTTCTCCATCTGCAAAATGGGAGTGACTTCCTGGCTTAAAGTGCAGTTTACAGCTACTACTAACAATAATATTTTCTAAGTATGTATGTAGACATACTTCTTGTGGAAATGACCACTGAGTTATATTTGCACTCACCAATACTAATAAAGTTATTCTTGGCAACCCTGCAAACTGTGGAAGTTTTATCTCCAGAGATAGGAGCTGAGTCAGAGATGTTAAATGATCTAGGTCACACAAGAATTTCATAACACTGGAATTGAACCCAGCTGTCCTGACTTCCCCCTAATGGCATAAGCAAAAGTCTATCTTTCAATAATTTCTCATTAATTTCCTAAACATATTTTGAAACATGTAGTACATTTCCACTTCTGTTTTGGCACTTGCAGCATAAATTACAATTGTGCAAACACTGCTGAAGTATCTGAAGTGCTTGAGTAGATTCCTTTAGAGTTCTGTGATAATATTGTGGTATTTTTCACAACACCACAAATCATTCTTTCAATTTTATGTGCCTTTTTCCCCCCATGAGTTCACTTCACTTACAAGCAAGAGGGAGCCCAATGCCCTTTTGTACTGGTGTGTCAAAAGACCCCCCATCTACACAGGTGGCGTGTGTTCCAAAAGCAGCACTTTTGAATTGTGCTGGGCTGCCTTTATGCCAATGAGGTGCTGCATATTCATGTCTGTGCCTCATTAGCATCTTCTGAACTGCCTCATTACCATGCCCCATCTGAAAGAAGGGGGCTATGGTACACATAGCCAGACTGTCAGAACAACCTTAAGTTTTCTAGGCGAGCATTTTTAGGTAAGGAAAAACAGGGATAGTATATCTCTAATAAAACATTTTCAGTGCAGTAATAAGCCATTCAATATTTGATGATATTTTTAATAGTTTTTTTTGTTAGGAGACTTTACCTTTTGTGAAAATTTCAGTAGCTTAGTCTCACTTATGCAGGACAGGATGACAATAAAACGCCAGTGAGCAAAATTGAATTACAGGTACAGGAATCGATACCAGCGTGATTTTCCACTATATAAAATCCTATATGCTTTGTTTCCATGGATGAGCAGAAATAGGTACCCATCTCTAGAGAGACACATACACATGTATAATTAGTATAGAAAAATATATACACTGATGACCAAATGTTTAATATGGTAACACTAATATTAATGAATGAACATGATTGCTTACTGATATTTGCAGCAGCTTATGAAATGCTATCCATGGAAAACTGTCTGGAAATCCAAAACATTTTCTATTATTAAAAAGGAGCTATGAATCTTTTGCAAAAGCACATGATATAAGAAAACATACAGTACCGATTCACCTCCCATGAGTGCAGCAATGGCCTCAAAATAACTTAGCATACTCATTTCTTCAGAAAAGGGGAAGGTATTAAAGTGTTAAGAAAGAAAACACAACCTAAGTGATGTTCCAGATAAGGTCTCAGTTTGCTTTTTGCATTATTAAAATGGAACACAACTTTCTTCTTGAAGAAATTGAATTTAAATTAGATTATTTTTCTTTTAGTTGTATTCCTTAACTCTGCTAAATAGCCTGACACCTGATGTCAAGGTATACTTGTTGTGACAAAGTCCCTTGTCAGCCCCTGCAGGTACCTGCACTCCCTGGCAGTTTTCTCTGTTGTGCCTCAGAGACTCATGGAGACCCCTTATCTACCCAGGCCTTTATAGAAGCAGGAGTCTCTGCTTAGCAAGTCATTCTTGTCATAGGCAAGCCCATAATGGGGAGGATAACGCCAGTCCCCTTGCTCCCCTCCTTCTACCCTGGATTCTGGCCCAGGGTCCCTAAGAGGACAAGAGGCAGCTGGCAGGGCCTTCACCCCCACCCCAAAGTAGCAACCTCACCCTGGGCCACTTCACCCACAGCTTCCCCGTGGTACCTTCTCACTCACTCTGTTCTGCTCCCGCTGTCCTCCGGTGCACCTTCCAAAGCCTTCCCCCCACTACCAGATGGGGAGCCTTTTATAGGGAGCGCAGGGCCTCAGCTGACCAATGAGTACTGTTTCCTAATGAGTCCCCAGCTGCCTGTCCTAACTGGGCTTAATCAGGAAACAAAAAGGCATTAGCCCACCACCCCATATACCTCCCTTCCAGAAGGTTCCTGCAGCTTCCAGGTAGGGGTCTGCCACATTGTACATTGATGTCAACTGCATTACATAGTTAGAATATAGCAGAAGTTAGTTGTGTGTTGTTTTACATTAAGCATACATCTGCACTACAGGGAAGATCAACCCTGCTGCAGTTGATCTTCTGGAGTTCAATTTAGTGCACCTAGTGGGAACATACTAAATAGAATTGACAGGATGCCCCCATCAACCATGGTACTCCTGCCCCTATTAGGAGTAAGGGAAGATGACAGGAATGCAGAATCCCATCAATCTCTCTTTAATTAATTATATCACCATACCTTATTCTGAACTTAGTGCTTGTTCTAGCAGCAGCTAAGTTTGGAATAAGGGGCTATTTTGAACATTGCGTTACCCCTCTAACGAAGAAGGATAGTGGAACCAGAATAGCACACTCAAAATGGAGAGGGCACAGAAGCCAGAATTAAGAAACATTGACTCTAACTATGTAATTAACATACCTGGAATTGTGTACCTTAATTTAACCTTCCCCTGTGGTGTAGACCTTCCCTTAGATATTTCGGATGAACACAACACTCAATTTCCCTTGAAGTCAATAAGAAATGCAGGTATTCAGCACTTCTAATAATTGGACCTCAAATAATGAGTGATGGGCTAGGTCTACAGCAGATAGATCTAGCTCTGTAGTTCAGGGCCCCAGAGTATCTGGGTGTATAGCTGGGATTCAAGCCCATCTCTACCAACCACAAAACTGTAGAGCAGTGTTTGCTCAGCACAGTCTCCATCTCTGTGCACAGAGCAGAGATTTGTCATTGTCATACATAGTCACAGAGAACTTACGGCCGTAATCCCACAAAGTCAATATATGTACCTTACCGTAAAGGAAAGAAAGAATGCCATAAATTATCTGAGCTGGAAGCTTGATACACTGGGAACATATTTCACTTTCCTTATACTGCAAGCTTCATGGCCATCATATTTTTAACTGCATAAGAAAGGGAAGAGAGGGGGGCTGGGGGGTGGGGGTGGGAATATTGGTCCAGATTCAGTCTGAGAAGAAACAGTCACTTTTTCCTTTGCAGTCAACTGGAGATGCACTCATTTATTTCGGGAGCAAAGTTGGTCTATTGACCACAAGTTCTTTCAGGGCATGTCCATGAGCAGTTAAAAGACCATGGGTAGTCTATGACAGCTAACGCAGTGTCTAAGGGGCTGTTTAACTACAGTGTTGATGTTCAGGCTAAGGATTTAGAACCTGCAAGGTGAGAAGGCATCAATGCTCAGGCAGCAACCCAAACCCAAATGTATACACTACAATAAACAACCCCTTAGACAAAGCCCCACGAGTACAGGCTCAGCTGGCACAGACCAGCCACAAGTGTACCCTAGATGTACCCTCAGAGGAAGGATGGGCTGACCTAGCTCTCTGGAGACCTACATTAAATTCTCTCTCTGCCTCAGTTCCTCATCTGTAAAATGGAATAAAACATTTGTTTTTCTGCACCACAGGCATGTTATGAGGATAAATACATTAAAGACAGCTAAGTGCTTCAAACTAAGGTCATGTCTACCATCCAACTACCAGAGATAGTTTATTGAATTTCTTTGTGCTGCAGATACACTGATATTAAAGCCCAGTGACCAAAACAATGCTTGAGAACACAGTGATAGGAGTCTTAGTCATGTCTGAGAAAGAGAAAGAGATCTTAGGAAAAATACAGACAATGTTGATTATCTGCTATACGTTAGTCTGGTTGAGATCTCCTTCTGAATGTAAGCACTAGGACTACCAAATTTGATCTACAGCTTCCTCTTATCATAATGTAAAAGCAGCATATGGGGTTGGTTCTGCCAGGAAACCAGGATGTGTTTGACATGGGCTTCAATCTGAGAAAAGAGATAAATTGGAGGAATTTTGAATTTTGGCACAGATTAATCAATGTTTACATTTTGAAAATTAGAAGAAAATGTTATTGGAAACCCTTTTATTTTCTTTATTACTTTAAAAATAAAGGAGTGGAAGTCCAGCTCTCAAGAAAAGAAATACAAAATACAAATTCTAACACATGAAGTGCCACAAACACAGATAGAAAACAAAGGGGAAATTTACTGGGCACAGGAAAATTAAAAGGATCTTGAAAATGAAAGGGTGAAGTATATCTAAAAAACATGCAACATCAACAATATAACAAATTCCCAACCTCCCATTATTCACAAGAATACCCCTGCTCCACCTTACTCTCCATCACTATCCAAGGAAGACAGCTTGCATAGATGGAGTAAGGAGATACACGCACAAGGACCTTCTTCAGATTGTTTTTATCCCTTTGAGGGGTACAGTCCTCTCCTGGTCATGAATCCTGTGGAGGTATTGGCTGGCTTTAGGTAGCTTGCACCAGGCTGGTTTTCTGAGTCTGACCTCAGCTATTTGCACAGCTGGAGCTATCTCTGAGCCATCTTAGACCTCTCAGCAGCAGTTTTTTTGTAAATTGGTAGCTAGCCACAGACTCATCTATGATATCACCTTCCAAATTCAGAAGCTACAAAGCAAAACTAAACTTTGCCCATTTGTTAGTGGATCTGCCTGTCCCATGCCATGGGTGTGTGAGTGTGTGAGAGAGAACAGATTGCTTTGGACATAGGCAACTATGCACTCCTAGACCGAGAGTGAGAAGCGGAAAATATCTGTTTGTTCTGGCAAAAGACAGGAAAACTGCAAATATTGTCTGCTAACAAGATCTATCTAATGTTTGGATCACATGAACTTTTACTCAATTTTTTTTTTGTTTTAAAGAATTAAAATCAAGAGGATCCGGTACTCAGATGGCACTCTGTGGCTAGGGCTGCCAAGGTGCTGGTACTCAGTACCGGCAAAAAAAACCACCACTGCTCTTAACACAAACTTTTTCCTAAATATTTAAAAAAATATAATCATTTAAATAAAACACACACATTTTCTCTTTATTAAAATATCAAGTTGGTTAAGGACCCAAGCAACGCCATGTAAATCTGCTAGTGTATGATATACACTGGGTATTATATCTCCTGAATTACCTTTAAGACAATTTTGCAAGACAAAAAGAGGCCTCTACTTTTCCAAACTCAATCCACGGTCTGTGGATTTTGTTCATGACAGTAAAAATGATCATGATTATGGTTAAAAAAAAGATTATGCTCATTGCTCATATGTGGTCATAATGAAACTATGGGGTAAAAGCAGGCACACGTCCCTTGGGCAAAAAATGTAAGGGCAAAACTGATCATGAGATTATACACAGGAAGCTTTTTTATTTTTATTTTTCTAACCGCAGCTAAAAGATTTTCAAAGATCTCCATGATTAACCTGTAGCTTGTTCTCATAGTCATAAGGGCATGGACAGGATGGAGGGAAAGAGAAGTGTCCTGTCTGCACACAGGAGAATCCAGTGTTGGACTGCACTGAAGGGTTATTTGTCTGTACAGAGGAAAACCACATCCCATCACCTAATCACCTGTAAGATTTGTATAGACTGTATCTGGTGGAGTGAAGTATAACCAGGAAAGGTTGGAGGAACTGTCACTCCATACAGCATGTTTCATGGAGGTCAGGGTTTACATGACATTTGGTTGTGTATTTTTGTTCCTTTTTCTTTAAAAAAAAACTCTTCCTTTCTATACTGTCAGCAAAGCTTTTGCTATGTTCTCCCACAGTGTTCTTGACAACAAATTAAGGAAGTATGGATTGGATAAATGGACTGTAAGGTGGATAGAAAGCAGGCTAGATTGTCAGGCTCAACAGGTAGTGATCAACAGCTATCTGGTTAGTGGCCAGTATCAAGCAGAGTACCCCAGTTCTGGGGCTAGTTTTGTTCAACATCTGCATTAATAATCTGGAAGATGAGACAGATTGCATCCCCAGCAAGTTTGTGGAAGACAGTAAACTGGAGGGAGAGGTAGATATGCTGGAGGTTAGGGTCCCGAGTGACCTAGACAAACTGGAGGACTGGGACAAGAAAAATCTGATGAAGTTCAACAGGGGCAAATGCAGAGTACTGCCCTTAGGACAGAAGAATCCCATGCATAGCAATAAGCTTGGAACAGACTGCCTAAGCAGCACTTCTGCGGAAAAGGCCTGGTGGATCACAATGGAGGATGAACTGGATATGGGACAGTGTGCTCTTTTTCCCCAAGAAGGCTAATGGCATATTGGGCTGCATTAGTAGGAGCATTGTCAGCAGTGAGGCCATATTTGGAGTGCTGTGTCCAGTTTTGGGCCACTCCACGACGGAAAGAATGTGGACAAATTAGAAAGCATTCAGTAGAGGGCAACAAATAAGTTAGGGAAATAGTGTGCATGACATATGAGGAGAGGCACATGATGGAGAATCTACCTAATAATGTAGGAAAACTTTAAAGGTAACAGTTTTCATATATAATACAATGTACGCCTGGTATTTGACTGCAGAACCACTTTCAGGGAAACAGGAGCATATACCTAAAGCACCAGTCCCCCATCCAGGGTCTTAGACCAGGGTGTCCCATTTTTTAAAAATGTATGTAGCATTCTTATTCTATGGCACAAATTCAGTGCACTTTAGGAGGGAGGCATACAAGCACAGTCTTAACAAAAATACAGTTAGTTTTCTGCCTCCTCCGATAAAAGTTCTGCAGAGTTACACCCTACACAATATTTTAAGTCAATTTCTCTCTCTTTTTTTACAGAATATTATGAGATTTGATTATTTGATTATTACAGGCCAGTTATTTCTTAAAAATGAGTAACACTTATACTGAGTACTGCTAAAATGCACAGAGGCATATTTTAATTGCCTATGAATATTCAAAATCCTATTATTGTTACAGTTCTATAATTATCCTATCCCCCTGACAGAAACATGCAGCCCACAATAAAAAAGGCAATCCATTAAAAGTGTTGACATCCACATGCAACAGTTTTCTGGCTTTTATGCTAACTAGGAGGTTGTTTATCTTAGGCTAGACTATTAAAATAATTTCTGGAAGACACAGATTCCAAATTTAGACTAGACCCTGCCTGTGAAAATACAGTTTGTATAGTTAGTATTCTAGACATGCTTTCATGTCTGATATACCAAGCAGTCTGGACAACCAGAAGGAGCAGCAAAGACCCAGTCCTGCAATGAGCTCTATGCAGCAGTTGTTTGACTGACCATTGCAGTCAAATCTCTGCATGGATACAAGGGTCTGTCAGTGTTGATTTTATCACATCCTCAGAGAGTGTGTGTTTCAGATTCCCTTCTGTGCCAAATCTACCATAGATTTCAGTTTGTTGCATCCCCCAGACAGAAAGCATTTTTTCATTCAGTGTCCCAGCAGGCTGAAACGCCCCATCCCCTCTTGAGATGGGGGTGAGATATTTATTCTCTCCACAGCCCCACTCTGCTACATGGGACACAGCATCCTAATGGCCAGAGTCAGTTACAGCAGTCCTTGTCTTCAGGGCCCTGTTGCCTAGTGGCAAGAGTCAGTGTCTCACTCCTAAGGTTGAGAGTATCATGATTCAGTAGCTTATACCCCAGGGCAATAGGGAGAGCCACCATCAGATGGGTGGCAGCCCCAGCAGGGGGGCCCAGCCCTGCCTTCAATCAGGCCCTGTCAAAGAGAACTAAAAGTGGCAAAGTAGTCCACCACAGGGTCAGGGGAATCATACTGCAACACACTGACTCACTTGGGTGGGAGGTACCACTCCCTCACCCCTATCTCTCTTCCTAGCATATGTATTGAAACCACTATCTGTGGCAAGTTGGGGCTACTGAGCAACTCCACAAGGCTGATCCTCTGGGTTTCCTTGGAGTATAGGCTTCCAATCTGGTCCACAGAGCTTCTCAGCAAAGGTTAGGGTAGCTCTTCAGTGGAAGTCTCAGTCGGAGTCCTTACTCTCCCACAGTCCACCCTGAAAGAGTTGCAATGCTTTTATATGTGGTCCTCAGTTGGCACATCTCCATCAGGTCCATGAGGGCAGGGCATCTTCAGCCCAAGGAGTGGGCTTAACCCTCACTGTGCCAATGCGGGACTGATGCGTCCCATCACACACAGTCTGTAGCATCATATGGTTTTAGTTTTGGAGGTCCCTGTTTTACTGTGTGCTATCTGATTTGGTAGCTCTCCTATGCCAACTGTGTTTCTTGTATGCTGTGTACTTGAAGAAGAGAGATTCAAATGATGCCCAGCTGATTAGCAGCGCTCTCACAGCCACCTACAGCTAGCAGTTTGTGGTTCTACTGGTGGTGCATATCTGCAAATGCCTTAATTCACATAACAAAATTTATTCCACTCTCAATGGGAAAAATAGAGGGAACTTTGCATGTCAATCATGCAATTTACATTCTGGACTTTAGTCTTTTTTCATGGAGGAAGATAAATACAGTAAAACCAAAAGGCATCTTCAGTTTTGCAAACCAGGAACTGCAAAACTAGGATCAATTTCCCATATTCAAGAAAATTATCTTGGATGAATTCTTTGTAGTGTGTACTCTATATTGAGACACTGAAATCGCTACTCTTTGTTTCTTTTACTCAGTGCTGTTTTCGTGTTTGTTTATTTTAGACATTTAGAAAAGCAGCTGCTGAAAGCAACAGAATAGTAATGATATTTACCAAAGTCTGGAAAGCTACTATAATTAACATATCAAGCAAATCCCTGTGGTTGTTTTTTTTTTTTTAAACCGTGGAGGTTTCAAATAGGCTTTTGCAATCAAAAATTAAGCTTTAAAGCTTTAAAAATGGTCATGAGGGGGTTGGTTCTAAAACGGATTTGGCCATCCAGATCCATGATGCGTGTATGCAGGACTTCATTATTCTAATCTGGATTCTTGCATCCTATGAGAGCAACAAGTATGCCATGCTGTTAAGGTGAAGTTACAGCACAGCATCATTGTTTGGGGTACTGAGTATAGAATCGGGGGGTTTTGCTGCATCCACTACAAAGAGCATTGGCAGCAGAATGTCATCTGTCCTTCTACGTATATGTTGTGTAATTAGTGCTTTTTGAAAAGGTTTCTTTGGGTATTTAACATATGGAAAGGTTGCTGGGGTCATCTTTTCCCAGTTGTCTCTTGTGATCTCTAAATATATAAATAAACTTATTATAGCTCACAGTTTCCTAAATCATTTGAGCAGGTTTTTGATTTTAGCACTTTATTGTCAAGTAACAATGGCATCATGATATTTCATCATAATGTGTTCTACACTCTTTGCAGGCTATATCTGTATATGTACATTTATTTTCTTTCTGTCTACTGTTTTTGTGGTTGGGTTTCTGCACCAGGGATTGTTGTACACTTTCTTTAAGTAATGCCAAGCAAACTAAAGTATAGAGAATAGAGCAATCAATGCAGACATGAGTGATGTAGCAGAATATGGTAAGGTAGGTATTTCTCTACGCACAGAGGACTGAATTATTCTGCTCTGTTCTGAGTTTGTCCATGCTAAGGATTTAATTAGCAGTAGTTGATATGAGACCAGGATGCTGCTAAATTATTCTGTGAGTTACTGCTATTTACAGGCTCATACAGTTGTTTCTGAAAAAGTTTGTCAGAAACAAAGATAAGGAAGGAAACCAGAAAACATGAAATGCTTGTCAGCTACAGTAAAAGTAACAGCAGTGTAAAAATCTGGGAAATTAGGAATAATGACAGCTGCTGCTCAATGGTATCTAATTGTTGGCTGAATTTATGCCCAGCAGGCAAACTCTATGTAAGCTAATTATAACATTGAACTACAGCACAGAATTTGCTGTTGCTAAGAAAATCTAAATGAGAAGCAACAAATGCATGTGAAAGTACACTTCAAAATTTAAGGTGTCTTGGATTTATATTTTAACCTATACAGAAACTGCTATTATAAAGGCAACATTTGCCTACAAGCACAATATAGTTAACCATACACTTACCTTTAAATAGCAACCATTAGACTATTAGTAAAGCAAATACAGAATTGAGATCCATAAAAGTTAAGGTACCTAGCCTCTGCGGACTAATTGCAATATGAATAGTGATTCCTTTAGTTATCTGCAAGCTTTATTGCCAAAAAGCATGTTTCGAAAGTACTTAAGAACTCAGCACTTTGAAGAGGCTGGGAAATGGGACAGAGGTGGTGGCAGAATAGTCTCTTGAGACACATGAACTGGTGAGTCTGGTATCTTGGAGGGCTGCCACATTGCTAAATCAGCTCACTTGTAACAAGAACACATAAAAGGCAGGTACAAGAAGAATGCACCTCTTACCACCTGTACCTTTTCTTGAGCTAGCACTCATGATAAAAAAGAATCTGAGGTGTATAATCACCAGCTCTCTCTATTTTGTTTTAGTTCCTTGTGCATGTTGAACCACTCTAATCCAGAAATATCTCATCTGGCAAATTTTGTAATCCAGCATGATTCTAGTTAGACAGAAGACCACTTTAATGGGTGTGGCCAAGTTTCCTGCAGTTCCGTAAAGTTGTTTACAGTCAGCTGTTGTAGCTCTCAATATTCTGTGCTGTTATTTAGCTCTAATTTACCCCTAAAAGTCCTCTGAGTCCAGTAAGCAGTGAAAGTGTTGGTAATGTGCTAGACAACGTTGCCATCCCTTTGTCCAGAAAATTCTCTCATCCGGCACAGGTTAGGTCCTAAGGGTGCCAGATGAGACAGGTTCAACCAGTAGAACTGATCAGAAAGTCCCATGGAAATTTTATAGAAAAGCAGAGAAAATGTGTGTTCATTGACACTTTCAACGAAAGTTTGTCTAGATGAAAAGTGAACCTCCCCCCTTCCACCCCCAAAATTGTTTTGGGCTAGTAATTTTTAGTTTTGTGCTGAAAAAATTCAAAATTCTCTAACGTAGTAGACATTTGCCATGAAAATGTTGATTACGTCCGAAATTGACTTTTCCAGCAGACAGAGATATTGGTAGGAAACTTTCAATCTGCTCTAGTTATTGGGTAGTGTAGGATGCTATGGGGACAACCATGAAACAGTCAGATCAGGACTTCATATTTTTTAAATTACTGAAAGCTAATAGTGACTCCTTTAGTTATCTGCAAGGGGCACCCTACAACTGGGGCAATCTTCTGGAAGAGCTGAGCCCTCATTTAGATGCCTAAATAATAACCCAAACTGCAAAAATACAAAAGCCTAGCCATTGCCATTTGGACACTTACGTCCAGATTTTCAAAAGAAGCCAAAATAAGCAGTGAGCTGAGCTCTTCTGAAAATCTGGAAGCTTATTTTGATGCCTAAATGGAAATACTTTAGTTCTCTTGAAAAACTGGCCTGATGCTTAAGGCTTTGGTAGGAGTGGATGTGAATTCATTTCTTTTATTTTGCAGGCCAGAAACTTTCTCTTTTTCTTACTGTGTTATTGAATTATCTCCTGCTGACACAGAAGCCTGTCTTCTGTTCTAGAGACTGAAATGGTATCATTGAAGTCTTCCTTTCTTGCAAGAAATGATTTCAAGTCTGCACAGAGAAGCTTTCTCTTCAGTGGGTGAAGAGGTTGTTTGGGAAGAGGAGAATCTGAGTACATACAGTTCCCTGGAGCTGTGTTATTATGGTGTCAATGAAAAAGGCTGGTGCTCAACACACAATGTTATCTGAAATAACACTGGCATTTTCAGTCGTAAATGACTATGATGCCATTGTGTGGTGACTGACAGGGAAGGTTGATTTTGATGGTAATAGCTCAGAGAAAGAGTGGAGATAAGAACTAAGAATGACCATACTGGGTCAGATCAAATGTACATTTAGCCCAATATCCTGTCTTCTGCCAGGTGCCCCGAAGGGAATGAACAGAAGATGAATTATCAGGTGATCCAGCCCCTGTTGCCCATTTCCAGCTTCTTACAAATAGAGGCTCACCATTCCTGCCTGTCCTGGCTAATAGCCACTGATGGACCTATCCTCCATGAAGGTGTCAAGTTCTTTAGCATTGGAAACATATCACAGTTAGTGCTGTATGAAGGGGCAACCTTTATTTATATCTATAAGGTTGTTTTCTTATGGAAAATCACAGCTAGCTAAATCTGGAAATCCCAGTAGGTATAGCTTCCTATTTTGGTCAATCTTGTAGCTAGCAGCACAGAGGGGAATGATTCTTTATCCTGCCAAAATTCTCGTATAGCACTACAGCAGAAAAAGGAGCTGAAAAAGTACCTTTGCCACCAAGGCTGCCCTACTCTGTATCCCCCTTGACACACACACACACACACACACACACACACACAATGCCCCAGGGAGAGAGCAGAAGGGGATGTAATGAGATGGAAGGCAATAGGTCTGTAGCAGAACATGCAGATTCTGGGGCAATTCTGGATTGTGGACCTGCCCTCTTGCAGCCCAAGCAGTGATGCTGTAACTTAAAGCAACCCCTTGGCTACCTGAGTTATTCTGGAAGCCATTTTGGTCTCTAACCAGTCCAGTATCCCAAAGGCAGAAATATAGCTGAAAGCCAGTTTTGGCAACTTCTTCAGCCTTCTGGTCTGGACTTATGTGTACACATAAATAAGGCTGATTTATTTTGTCCTGTGAGTGTGTTGTTTTGATCAATAGCCAAATGGCCATACTATTTGAAAGCTAGTATTGCGGCTGTCAAAGAGATATGCACAGCCTGTTTGTAGCAAGAGAATATTAATTGTGTGATAGTGTTTTTTATGCTTCACTAATGGGATAATGCTGAGATGTCTGGTTTGTCTACAGAACTTATGAAGCTTGAAGTAATATTCACTAAGGAATAAAAAAATAGGAAGGCTAGCCTGCAAAGTGGGGGAATAGCATAATTAGTATTAGATATCTGCAGGCACTTACTCACAATATACACTGCAGCTGCAAAAGGCAATATGCAGTTACAGCACAAGGTACAACGTAACTTTCAGATGCCTCAGAGTATGGAACATTAAAAGGAAGTGCTACAGAGTGCAGATATCAAGAATTACTCAATAGAGGAGATAGCTCTGCTCTCACTGAAGCAAAGTAAGGGGCATGTGTTCTACCTCCAGAAGCATTAAATTCAAATCAAGCTGGCAAGGTTCATTGGCCTAAGACTCAGCAGACTTGGGTTCTAAGCTTGTCTGTCTCATTAACTCACTATGTGACCTTGGGCAGGTCTCTTATGCCCTTTCTGTCTTGGCTGTAAGCTCTCTGTTTATGTGTTTGTATAGTGGGGCCTAAGAAACAGTGTCATACCAATAAATAAAAACAACTCTTCCAGGCAGCTCCAGATCTGCTACCTGCAATCTCAAACACAAAGCCACACCTAACATCAGTGGTGGCCTTTCCATGAGTACCATCTTTCACAGGGCTTTTAGTACATGGGAGAAGCCAGCTGTGCACACACCAACCCCATTACACAACACAGTTGGAATGTCCTGGGATATGCCCTTCAAATTCCTAACCAGTTCAATGGAACAAACAATGAAGTCATTGCCTTCCCCACCTTTCCTAAGAATCCATCCCATGCTTTACACAGACTGAAGTGCATTGTGGGATAGGCTTTTGGGCATTTAAGGCCTTTCCTAGGACATTTGAATCTATGTTGAATACAGATCCTTAGTGAGTAGTGGGTGACCAATCAACCATGGGTAAATCCTGCCCCTGAAGAGGAACCTTTGGTAATAGAACTACTAATGACCACACAAGAGAGTGGTATGGTTGGAGGACTTTTCAAATATTTCAGTAAGGAGTTCCTAGAGCTGTGGAGATGTTTTTGACTGCGGTGGCTCCAAATCTACTGTGGGAGAAGGATATCTCTCCATTCCCATGATCCTCAAAGGCAGCTCAAAGCAAACAGCTGCCCTAGGCAATAGCTCAGTGTGCCACACCCTCATGCCTCTCAAATCTGGTCTCTCCTCAGCTACACCAATATAACAGGGGAGAAACGCAAGCAAAATCAGAGTAGTGTTGCTACACCCTGTGTTGAATCACAATGCCACCGTGATTTTGCCTGGGCACCCCTCCATCATGCTTTGATTTAAGAAGGTTCCTATAAGTGGGCACATGGAAATAGGATAGGCATCCCAACACCGACTTGTATCTCTGAGCTACCTCCAGAGTTAATACAAATGTTAACGACACTTGTAGTGATAATTGCATTCTCAGTTATTTAGCTGCTAACTTTCACTTTTATAAGGTAATAAATCTCATTAAATGCTCCTTAAGCAATCAATTGATTCATTAACTAGTAATAAATGCTTTTTAACTGCAAATTAAATACCAATCCAAAACACCTATTTAAAGTGCTACCAGTGTGATTTATACTTCTGTGCTCTCTGAAAACCCTGGGTTTAGTCTGAAAAGAACCACAGAAGTGAAGTTGTTCCCACTACACTGTGACTTTTTTCTTTTGCAGTAAAGTACATCTAGGCACAAGCCATGAGTCTCCTTCCTAAGCCAATAAACAAAATCATTTCATGTTCCAGGTGAATGAGCTGCCTGATTTGGAAACTCTTTTGGCAAAGCATTCATATCTTTTGCAAGTCAAGATGGCTGAGCTAAATCCTGCTCCCATCAATGACCACAGCATATTGACTGCATTAGAAGTAGGAGTCTAACATTTAAAAGAGTAAAGTTCTGATCCTTATTTGTACAGGATAATTTGGAAGTGACCATTACATACCAGTCTAGTCCCCCATTGTCAGGTAAGCAGACTGAAGGCTTCTCTGTGAAGGCCAACAGCCCCAGCAAGGATTTTGGCAGACAGAGTTTATGGGAAACTTTGGTCATGTCCCCTTTTCATTGACCAAATGCCTTATAAATACGATAAGTAAGGTGATGGTGCAAGAGCTGCCATGCCTTGTGAAGGCCAAGAGAAAATATCTCTGCTAGTGAACAGTTTAATGCAGTCTTAACATGTGGTGAATTTCAGCCAAGCATTGTATCCTTGGTCATAAAGAGATGGGCATTGGATTTGATCACTACTGGTGGTGCAATACTCTAGGGAGATGGGAAAGGTCCACCAATTTTTCATGTATGAATTGTTTGGGTTGATCAGGAAGAATTACTGAACTTTTTTGTTTAATATGAAAATATTTGCAAGGGGAGGCAGACCCAGTGTGGTGGGTGATTGTTCTTTGTTGTGGTTTGAAAAAATCCATATAAATAAATATGGTGGTTTCAGAATGGTGAAAACAAGACAGGATTTCATAGGAGCAAAGTGAAGGGTTGCTCTTCATTTTGGCGTCTGGATGTAATAGCTTGAGACACTTTAGTTGTTCCTATAGTTTTTTGCTTCTGAGACTGAATAATAGTCTGTGTTGGCTGCTGCTGTCATGCACTTGAGCTACATACTGGAGTTCTGATGGAATCGGTGTGCTAGGATTCAAGCAAACCCTGAATTAAACCTGAATTTATATTTTTGTTAGCTTTTTTTTTTGTTTTGTTTTGCCTTAGGTAGTAATTTGGCATGCTGAAAGCTGTAGGGCATTCTCAGTATTTCACATATTCTGGGAATAGAAAGCTGTGAAAAGATTATATCTAAGGGACGGGTTTTTTTCTCTCTCTTGTTTCTACAATTCAATCCTTGTAGCACTAAACAAACAAAACCCTAAAGCTATAAACATAAATACAGTCCATGTTCCCCTACTAAACAAGATCCACCTAGACCCTGGCCTACAACAAATAGTCATAGGCAGGGTTACTAATAAGTGCAGCCTTCTAAAAGACTAGGAAGGTTTGAATAAGGGGTAATTGTAACGGAGTCTAAGACTTTGATGCACAAAAACATTTGAGTGCCAAACTGCTAGGCTATGTCAACATGGCGCTTTGCACAGCTCCACTGCCAGAAGAGGTATGCAAAATGAGCTTCTCAGCATTGCAAATGGTATGCCATTTGCATACTCCTGCAGCTCATTACCATAATCCCGCGAGAGTTCAGCATTGGCAGAAAGGGGTGCTGGCACTGCAGAGGCCGTGTGAACGTGCCGCTGCTGGCTAAACCCCCCTCTGTCACCAGTCCCTTATGTCCTGAAACCGGAAGAGACACGTCCACGTGGCCTCTGCAGCACCAGCACCCTCTTCTGCCAACACCAAACACTCACACAACTCTGGAAATGAGCTTTGTGAGTATGCAAATGACACACCATTTGCAATCCCAAGAAACTCATTTTGCATAGCTCCAGCCAGCAGTGACACTGGGCAGAGAGCTGTGTAGACCGGCCTGAGATTTGGACCACATGTATTCAGGCACTTCTGCGGCCAGAAAACTGGTGTTTGGCTGCTGCCTAACCTTGTGGTGCCTAAACACACCTGGCACCTACATTTTTCGCCTACTTCTAAAAGTAGTAAAAGTTCCCTTAGTGTCTATGTTGCTTGCCTCTGTGCATGCTCACTGCTGCCCTCACTCTAGGCTACGTCTACACTAGCACACTACGTCGAAGTAGCTTATTTCGATGTAAGAACATCGAAATAAGCTACTTCGACATGTATCTTCTACACATCCTCCAGGGCTGGTGCCATTGACGTTCAATGTCAAAGTAGAGATGGAGAACATTGAAAGGAGCCACCCTGGAAGGAAACGCAGAGCGTCCACACACACAAGCGCTCCCCATCGAAATAAGGGGCCAGCAAAGCCCCAAGCTGCTCCCTTAAAGGGCCCCTCCCAGACACACTTGCCCTGCACAGCATGAGATCCACAGAGCCAACAACCGGTTGCAGACCCCATGCACGCAGCATGGACCCCAGCCACAGCAGCCAGAAGCCCTGGGCTAAGGACTGCTGCATGTGGTGACCATAGAGCCCTGCAGGGGCTGGACAGAGCGTGTCTCAACCCCTCATCTGATGGCTACCATGGAGGACCCTGCTATTTTGATGTAGTAGGATGCAGATCATCTACACATGCCCTATTTCAACGTTGAACGTTGAAGTAGGGTTCTATTCCCATCTTCGGATAGGAATAGCAATTTCGACGTCTCGCCGCCTAACGTCAATTTCAACATCGAAATAGCTCACAGCACGTGTAGATGTGACGCGTACTATTATGATGTTGTGCCAGCAACTTCAAAGTATCCGGCTAGTGTAGACACACCCTAGATGTCTAGGCATCAGTTTTCCCTGTGCCTTCCCCCACCTTCCTTTAGCCCCATAGTGAGCCACAAATGGGAAGAAGATAGGTGTTTCTCCACCTAATTTGGATGTGTGGCCCAACACAGTAGGTATGCTCAGAGGCTCCTTATCCCCACAAAAAACAGCCATAGGAGGCCCTCACCCTGCTCTTATAATCTTTAGGTCTTTCATTTAGGTGCTTACCTGGGATACAAGAGACCCTCCTATTCATGTCCATCTTCCACCCAATAAGGAGAAGGGAATCTAAACAGAGAGCTACCACCTCTCAAGTAGTTGCTGTATTCACTAGCCTCTGGTATATTCTGAGGTGGGCCTCCCTCAGTCTCTGTTATTGAAATTGTTCCTCTTTAACTAATAATTAATGGTATTGTGCCAAAGCAAGTGAGCATCATTATAACGTTTATAATAGAAGTCCTTCTTTCAATGGCTGTTGTGTGGTCTTAGCTGGCTTCTGAGTGTACACACTCTATTGGGCTCTGCATGCAAGGTAGGCAAAGGGTTTCATTCTACATAGGCACCTCCCTACAGCCTGGACTTGGACAGCTATCTTCATGATCAGGGTTGGCATTAATACACCCCTCTCCTGAACATCTCCATTTGGTTAGCTTGACACTGGTTGACTTGGATACGTTGTCCCTGTAAGCATCCAAGAAATCACAAGCAAATAACACACAGGAATTTCTGTTCAATTTGTTGTTACTTTGAAGCAGGTACAAAGTATCTCTATATAATCATGATGCAGATGGATGCTGGCAGGTTCCCAGTTCACGAAATATCTGAATTAGTTTGGATGGTTTTAGCACATCTGGAGCATTTAGTGCTTTCTCTGAACATTTCACTTTAATACACAGATCATGTTAGTGCTTTAATTAGCTCTGCCTATGCTCTCTTAATAAGAGTCAAGTACTACTGGTATTTATAGGTCAGTTTGAAAAATTGAAAGAGAGTGGCCATTTAGAATGGCAGAAAGTGAATTTTCTCTTCTTTGTTAACAAAGAATTGTTTTTACTTTGGATTCCTTTAAAATGATAGTGGTTACCTATTGTGTTTAAAGGAGTATTTTTGTTCCTGCTTCAGAAAGTGGGCAATTTATCCCTGCGTTTTCCCCTCTGCTCTTGTTACATTATACATACATCTCTGCACTTGTCTTTGAGGCTTCATAACATGGTCTCCGTCCATCCTTCCAACTGACATCCGCATAGAAGCATTACAACCATTGAATAAGACCTTCCATGAACTAGGCCCAATTTTTAGAGGCGCAAAGGGCTCTTTATACACCAATGGCAACATAAAGGTGGGTGAAAATAGACTTCTGGGATTTCCTGGACAGCATTAAGTGGGTTGAAGGTTCTATAATACTCCTGCTTTTAGTCCCTAGGTGGATAGGGTGTTTCTGGAGTGGAAGGCATGGAGGTAGGATTAAGGAGGGGCCATGATCAATGCATAGCGTGCACCTGATATTCCCAAAACCCATAGTGAACAATGGGAAAGACAACAATAGTGAAAGCTGCTCTCACTTACAGTGGGTGTGATGTTTGTGTCTCCTTCTCATTCCTGTTCATGCACCAAGCACAGGAACAGAGGAATTGAGCAAGGTTGGGCTTAGGTAAAACGGTGTCCTGGGTGAGCTTGTATTTTGGCACCCCTATTCCTCATCCATGAATTCCCACAACCTGCACTTCTGCTCTGTATTTCCTTTGCCTCTGACCCCTGCCCTTTCCTGACCCCTGCTCCCTGTGCCCCTAATCCTACGTACTGCTAATCCCAAATTCTGCACAGTGCTACTTTCATCTTTAACCCCTGTTCTTCCCTCCCACCTACGCCCCCAATCCCAGCCCTGCACTGCCAGTTTGCCTACCATAGTGCATCCTTGTGCAGTACTCTTCCAGCCCCTTATGCCAAGCAACACCCATGCCCTGTGGTCCCTCACCCTGAGCTCCCTGTCACTGATCCCTATGCCCAGCACACTCCCACCTATCCCCCTTGCTGCCCCTCTCACAGCTCCCCTACATCTACTGAGCACCCGGTATTCCTGTGGGCATTCAAACCAAAAATTAAACATTCTCTGCATAATACTTTAAAATTCTGCAAATATTATTTGTCAATAAATACATGTGAAGGTTCAAGCATGGCAGTGGTAAGCATAGGCCACTGGCTGCTTCTACTGTGGCCGTCACTACAGGGATGAGGGGCCTGGAGCAACTTCCCATGGCTGCTACCTGTGCTGGTGAGTGCTGAGGTAGGCCTGGCCCCTGCTGTCCATGACAATAAGCCTCAAGGCTGTGCTGGGCCCCCTAAAGCATCCATGGGATGCTTCCCCGAACAGTCCAATGGTTAAGACGGCTCTGCTTAGATTGTAAGATCTGTGGGGCCAAAATTAGTTTTTTGATTCATGTTAGTCCAGATTGAAGGACAACAGCTGGGGTACTCCTGGGGTCAGCTAGAAGATTTTTTCTGAGACAGAGTGAAGTGGAGGAGACAAGTAGATGATCTGTGCTCCATCTGGAGTAGAAGGGTATAAATCAAGTCCAGCACCTTGCACAACAGTACTCTGCTCCACATCTAAGGGCCCTATAATAAGAACAATAAAAACCATCCATAGGTCTGTTACTCTCTAGAACATGTCAAGGTTTGGTGGACTGTATGGGAGTTACAGTCACACAATTTTATTCTGTTTTTCTTTCATTTGTTGACTTCCTGGGTGTTAGTTCTGTGAGAGTAATGAGAGCAGAAGTTGACAGAATGTGTTGAATCGCCATTATTAATACTGAATTCCCTTGTATTTCTCTCAGTATGACTGTAATATTCGGCGTGGGTTTTTTTTTATATGGCTATTTTTTTTCATTTACATATAGTGCCAGCGCATTTTACTATTAAGTATTTAGCCATTTTTATTTAATGCATGGCATGTTTATTAGACTGTGTATTAGTCCTGTCTGTCCTTTATGTTTTCACCAGTTTGAATTATTTCACTTATGTCACGTAATCAAATACTAACGTATCAGAGAAGTTATATTCCATTCTGGAGAGACTTCATGGAACAAAATAAAACTTCTGAAGGCTCTAAATACAGTTTCTTATCAAGCTTATATTTTTCAGCAGCATACTTTTGTTAGCTCCTCTCCCTCAAATTTCTTTTCAAAGACCAGTGAACTTACTCCCCTCTCTTTATACAAAACAGCTGACATTCCGTGCTAAGCCTAATAATATTCTCTGTAGGAGGACTAAAGAGGGAGCTGTTGACTAAAGATGGTTTGACTTCATTACCGAGTATAAAGGCACTATTGGTACCTGGATGAAATCCCAGTATCTGTTGCGCCTGACTATGATGTTATTGTACACAGTGAAATAACGAATTATTTCATGGCACCGTTGATTCAACAAGGAGTATTTGAGTTGTTTTTAAAGGTTTGGGTGGGAATGAGTCTTTGATTTTTTTTTTGCAAAGCCATGTTGAAAGAGGTCAAAATATTATTTTGATTTATGACCGGCCCCAGTTATCTAGCTCTGTTTAGCATATAGATTGGGAAGAAAAAATGTGATTTGTACAAATGCTATAGTATTAATAGTAAATTAATAACATGGTGGTGAACAATTGATTATTAAGGCCCTAAAATAGAAACAAAAATCACTCAGTGTAATGAGCAAAACCATTGATAATGCTTTTTTGTAATGATTCACACATATGATGCTAGACTTTGATTAGAAAAATTCCTGAAAACCCATGTTTAAACAAATTAAAGGTCTCTGGATAGTTTGAAGGCATAAGGCTTTCTAGCTCACCCCAAAAGGTTATAATGATGTGTACTGACTTAAGATGTTGAAATATACAATGGAGAACTGATAAATGGATAGTGAATGAGTTTAGACAACGTAAGTCTTATGCCGAGGTCTCAGCCAACCTTGTTGGTCTGAATGCTTTGCAAATTCTCCTCTTTTCATATATATGCAGATTTGCTTAAATAATGCTACTGCTGACATGCCAAATATGATACACTGAACTGGAAAACTTTAAGAAAAAGGGAAAGTTAATAACTACAATGAACATATAAACCTGACATCAGAAAAGTTTCCCTTTTACTGGGAAAAACACAGGATAGGGTGGCATGAAAACAGAATGATATGAAAAGCTGTATAAACAGCAAAAGTTGTGTATATTGAGCTTGCACATGAGTCTTATGCTGGTTATATAAAACACAAAGCTTATTGCCAACTGGGGAAAGTGAATGAATAGACAATGTGGAAATCTATAAGAAGCCAAGCAAATAAAACACAAACTGGAGAAACACTAGACAGGAAACTGAAAGATCAGAGTAAGGCTCAGAAGTGACAGTGACCATCTTGCAGTTCAGGAATACTTCCTAATACCACAGAATTTGGAAACTTGGGATACAGCATATTCTATCTGTTTATTGTCTGATATAAATGTATATCCAGATGCTATAGGTGAAATTTTATAAATAAACAAAAATGATTTAGCCTAAATTGGGATGACTTGTGACCAATGTTCCTGCTATTTTTCTACCCATGAGTGGAATAAATTTTTTTGTGTGCACCAAAGCATATGCAGATGTGCACTACTAGTAGAAACACAAGCTGGTGACTGTGGGCACTGTGGGTGCTCTGCTAATCATCTGGGTGGCATTTCAGTTTTTCCTGAGTGGCCATCCAAGCACTCAGTTTTTAGAGAACACTGCTTGTGACTCAGTTTCCCATCTTACGTTCCAACAGCCTAAAATTGATGACATAGCTACATGGATACAAAATTGGTATCTGTATCTGCAAAAATAATCCATGGATGTGGATGCCCATGGACATAAAGTAGATAGCCACAAATTTGTAGATTTCTAGGTACAAATTTGTATCTACATCTGTATTTGCAGAAATGTGCTCTCGATATTCATGGATTTGCAAGACTTTAGGCATAGTCCCTTTGATGCAGTTGTATTACTGATATACATCTGTACAACCACAATACTGAAACTTATTGTATATGATAAAAGATGTACTTGAAAATTCAGAACTACTGGAATAAAGAAGAGAGCATATTCCATATTTCATAACAAAAGTCATGCATGTGCACATTTAATAAAAATCAAATGGAAATCTCTGTATTTTCATTAAAAAGAGTGTGACAATGAGTTTTCTGATCCTGTAATGACTAGCATGTGTTCAGCTTGATGGGCCCATTTTTTAGATGGTATAAATTTGCATGGCTCACTGGCTTTGATGGAGATATCTTGTAAGCTGTGTGGGACAGTGATTGTCTCTTTGTTTTCTTTGTGCAGCACCTAACACACGGGTGTGCCAGTTATGGACCGAGACCCTGAGCTCTATAACAATACAAATAATTGTATGCTAAATTACACCAGACAATTTCGAGGTCTTACGCCTCTGGGATCCTGAACCTGCCAACTTGCATGTGCTTAACTTTATTCATGTGACTAGTGCCATTGGCTATTTAACGGAAGTGTTTGCTTGCATGTGTAATAATAACTCATTCATCAGTATTTGCAAAATTAAGGGTCAAGGTGTTTTCCTGTGTATATGACATAACTTTGTTTTAAGTCAACATTACAGGTTGCAAAGATGAAACTGTGGATCTTCAACACAAATGTGAAGAATGTGCTTGTGTATGAATGCAAGACCTGGGATACTAAAAAGTCTTCAAATCACAAGCTATGGACATTCATAAAAAGATTCCTGACGTACATCCTTCACATCAAATGGCAAAACTTGCTCACAAATGAGGAACTTTGAAACAAAGCAGGACAAGTACCACCTGACATTCAAGTCAAGAGAAGAAATGGTGATGTCTAGGCCACATCCTCAGGAAGCCATCATCCAACATAGTCTGTCAAACTCTCAAATGGAAACCACAAGGGAAAAGGAAAAGAGGAAGACCTTGAACAACACTGAGATCTACTGAGACTGAACGACAACAACTGGGGTACTCCTGGGGTCAGCTAGAAGTTTTGTCCCAAGATATAGTGAAGTGGAGGAGACTTATAGAAGACCTATGCTCCACTCAGAGTACATGGGTTTAAGTCAAGTCACAGGATGAGGCTTCTGATGGAGATTTAGCAAAACTCCTATTGTCTTCAGTGGGTTTAGGCTTGGGAAATGTGTGTATGAATAGTGCATTGTGAGATAAAAGTTATTTGCATGACTTCACTCGTGAAAATTACTCATTTTGGGTGGGTTAATTAATGTGGGTTAATTAAAATTTTTATGCCACATTACACCATAATATATTCTGCATAAGTCATGTATTTAGCAGAAAAGCTGTCATAGAAACATTTTCTAGAGTTTAAGACAAACCATGGCACTGAACAACTCAATACAAATACTTAGGAGTATATTAATAAAAGATAATATCTTTATACCCAAGAAGATCAAGAATCCTCAAAATTATAGTGTAGTAACTAACATTCAGATATGGGGATTTTATGAGTTGTCTCAAGAGAAGGAGGTTTCTAATTTAATATCTGCTTTTTTAAACTCTGACTTTTCTTCAAGTATTAATGATATTTTGTAAACCAAATAAAATTTCACTAACATAATTAAGCCACATGTAGCCAGACAAAATCTCCCCACCACAGACCAGCTTTTGCCTCCCCTCTAAGGCGCCTCAGAGCACACAGGGCACTGAACAGCAGTTAAACAGCACAGTCTTTGATGCCTTCCTAAAGGGGCCCAGATGTTCTGGCTCATCATGACCCTGAGGAACTGAAAACACAGATAGAGGGCTAGCAGACTAACCATTAACGAAGGGCCTCAGAGAACTGCCCTTGGCTGGCATTGATGGAGTGATGCACCCACACAGTTATCCCAGAAGAGAAATCTCCACCCTTGTAAAAGAATGTCCTGTACTCCCAAATTCTTTATCGCCTGTCTTACAAGTGCAAATTAAGTAAGAATTGCCCTTGTAAAAACTGGCGTCACAAAAGACAGACCAGTACGATCTGGCACCATAGATAAGAAAGAGAATATGTGACCCAAGGGGTATAAAGATGGGCCCAGCAGCACTCTGACTCTGAGTGCATCTTCACCAACTACCTGCTGGTTGGGTCAGATGATTGCCTCCCGAGGTCCGCAACTGGGGACGCCCAACCTCGTATTCGTCTTTCCATGGAATTGAGTGACAGATCCTGGCTTGTCTACGCTGGTATCGAGAGACACAAGGAGGGTGAGATGTACCCACATTAAGGTCTCCTTTTGGTGTACACAGTTAAAGAATTAGAGCTCTATAGATTGATGTCGTTGTATTAAGATGTCGTTGTATTGGATTGTAACGTAACCTGTTAACACCTATACTCTGCTAGCATATAAGAAGTAGACAATAGCCTTTTGTAACCTCATGCTTATAACGGTAGCTTAATAAACTTGTAACTAGTTAAGATCTAAGCCTGACTGCTGGCACTCTGTGTCACTCCAACACAGCCGGTACAATCAAAAGAATTTTAATCATTTGGTTACCACAGCCTGGCCATAGGTGAGAGTGCTAAGAGCCTAGCGTACAGTCGTGCCGCCTCCACGGGGCAGACTCCTGGGGCGCCCATCAGTCAAACCTGGCTGCCCACTGCGAAGGAGCTCCCTGCTCTAGCAGTAAAAGACTCGGGTGTTTAAGACCCTGGGGCATCCGTCAGCCTTGCCCAGGCTGCCCGCTGCAAAGAAGCCCAGAGCTCTACCAGTTAAAGACTCAGATGGTAACAAGGGCATAGTTGGTACCTCACCGCACATTACCCGGCTACCAGCTAACACCATATCAAGGGTATATTTTCTTTCACAAATTGTTATTTTTACTCACTTTTAGGCTGGAAAATATTTGCAAGCGGAGAGATAGCAAGATCCTTACATTTCCTGAGCTTTCTAAGGCCACAGAAACTAGACAAAAAGTACTACTACAGGGAAAAAAAAAAAAAAAGAAAAAAAAGGTCTGACTGTTTTAAAGTTTTCTCCATAACATTTCTATCATAGAAGATTAGGGCTGGATGAGATGGCTGGAGGTCGGACTATTTGACCAACCCCAATACAGGACCAACCACAACTAAATCATTCCAGCCAGTGCTTTGTCAAGCCTGGTCTTACAAAAACTCTAAGGATGGAGATTCTACCTCACTAGGCAACAAATTTCAGTGTTTTACCAATCTCCTAATGAAATAGCTTTTCCTAATATCCAATCTTGATCTTCCCCAGTGCAAGTTGATATCACTGTTCACTGTTCCTCATTCTTTTGTCTGCTACCACTGAAAGTAGCCTGTCTCCATTCTCTCTGGAACCCCCTTCAGGTAGTTGAAGGTTGCTATCAATCTCCCTCTCATTCTTCTCCTCTGAAGTCCAAATACGTCCAGCTACTTCAGTCTCTGCATAAGTCATTTGCCCCAAACACCTAACCATTTTTGTTGCCCTCCAGTGACTCTCTGACTTGACCACATCCTTTCTCTAGTGAAATTGTGGTCCAAGATTGGACATAATATTCCAGATATGGATTTACCAAAGC
Source organism: Carettochelys insculpta (assembly GCF_033958435.1). Lineage (NCBI taxonomy): Eukaryota > Metazoa > Chordata > Testudines > Carettochelyidae > Carettochelys > Carettochelys insculpta. The sequence goes on from NC_134147.1 coordinate 37,880,486, forward strand.
TGAGAGGTGGGGAATAATCACTTCTCTCAATCTGCTGGCAACAATCCTATTAACACAGCCCAAAATGGCATTAGCCTTCTTGATAACAAGGGCATACTGTTGACTCATACCCCATTTTTATCTATGGTAATCCTCTAATTGTTTTTTCTGCAGAACTGCTGCCTAGCCAGTGAGTCTCCATCCTCTAGCAGTGCATGAGATTCTTCCAACATACATGTGGGACTCTGTATTTGCCCTTTTTGAACCTCCACAGGTTTCTTTTGGACCAATCCTCCAATTTGTGTAGGTTCCCCTCGACCCTATCCCCATCCTCCAGCATATCTACCTCTCCGTCCCAGTTTAGTGTCATCCACAAACTTGGTGAGGATGGAAACGAACCCATCATCCAAATCATTAATAAAAATGTTGAACAATACCAGCCCCAGGACTGGCCCCGAGGCACTCCGCTTGAAAGCAGATACCAACTAAACATCAAGCCATTGATCATTGACCCCAATGATCTAGACAAATTCCTATCCACCTTATAATTCATTCATTCAGGCCACACTTCTTTAACTTGCTGGCAAGAAAACCATGTGAGATCTTATCAAAAACTTTGCTAAAGTCAGGGTTTTCATTCACTGCTTTCCCCATATCCACAGAACCAGTTTTCTCATCATAGAAGATAAGCAGGAGAGCATAACTTTCCCTAGAAGGTAATCAGGATAGCATTGACTTCAACTGTTCCTGATCACTTTCGTTTCTTCCAAAAGCTTCAAAATTGATGCCTTGGGGACTTGTTCCATTTCTTTTCCAGAGACTGAGGTGAGAATGACTGGTCTGTAGTTCCCCAAATTCTTTTTCTTTTCCTTTCTGAAGATGGACACAACATTTGATTTTTCTAATAATCTCTTCCCTCCCCTGATCACCACTAGTTTTCAAAGATAATGGCCAGCGGCTCAACAATCACATAAGCCAACTCTCTCACCATCAGATGCATTAGATGTGGCCGCCATGGACTTATTCATGTCCAGCTTTTCTAAATAGTCCTTAATTTGTTCTTCCACTTCTGAGGGCTGCTCACCTCCTCCCACTACTCGGCTGCCAAGTGCAGCAGTCTGGGAGCTGACTTTGTGAATACTGAGGCAAAAAAGTCATTGAATGCTTCAGCTTTTTTCCAAATCATCTATCATACCTTCCCTATCAAGGTGAAATACTTTAGGGACATCCCTACTTCTATCTAATAGGAACTTACTTGTCAGGTGAGCTATTGTATGTAAGTTAGATACTAGTAATCATAAATATGATTAAAAAGCAGAATATTAAAATGAAAACTGGAACTTTTAAAATACCCGTCCTACTGTTAAGGTGAGTTATGCCAATTCCATAACTAACTGCACAATCCTCAGAGAAATAACTCTAATACTATAAGCACCCAAATTTCACCTCAAGCAGCATTTCCAACACATGCTCACTGCATCTACACTTGCATTTCTCTTTTGAAAGGGGCACACAAATGGAGGAAATTGAAAATGGAAATGAGGCACTGATTTATATACGTGGCCCCTAATTTGCATATTGTCCTTTTGAAAGATCTTCCTCCAAAAGAAAAAAAGAAGTGTACATAGGGATCTTTTGAAAATAAACTCCATCTTCAAAAGAACCCTTCTGCCTGAAACAAAATAGGAAGAAGGTTTCTTTTGAAGATGGGGTTTATTTTCAAAAGCGCTCTGTCTACACTGCTTTTTTTCTACCAAAAGAAGCTCCTTCAAAAGGGGGATATGCAAATGAGGTGCAGATATGTAAATCGGTGCTTCATTTGCATTTTGATTTCCTTCATTTGCATGCCTCTTTCAAAAGAGGAATTCAAGTGTAGACACAGCTAGGCTACGTCTACACGTGAAGCCAACATCGAAATAGGCTATTTCGATGAATAACGTCTACACGTCCTCCAGGTCTGGCAACGTCGATGTTCAACTTCGACGTTGCGCGGCACCACATCGAAATAGGCGCTGCGAGGGTACGTCTACATGCCAAAGTAGCACACATCGAAATAAGGGTGCCAGGCACAGCTGCAGACAGGGTCACAGGGCGGACTCAACAGCAAGCCGCTCCCTTAAAGGGCCCCTCCCAGACACAGTTGCACTAAACAACACAAGATACACAGAGCCGACAACTGGTTGCAGACCTTGTGCCTGCAGCATGGATCCCCAGCTGCCGCAGCAGCAGACAGAAGCTCTGGGCTAAGGGCTGCTGCCCACGATGATCATAGAGCCCCGCAGGGGCTGGAGAGAGAGCATCTCTCAACCCCCCAGCTGATGGCCGCCATGGAGGACCCGGCAATTTCGACGTTGCGGGACGCGGATCGTCTACACGGTCCCTACTTCGACGTTGAACGTCGAAGTAGGGCACTATTTCGATCCCCTCATGAGGTTAGCGACTTCGACATCTTGCCGCCTAATGTCGAAGTTAACTTCGAAATAGCGCCCGACGCGTGTAGCCGCGACGGGCGCTATTTCGAAGTTAGTGCCGCTACTTCGAAGTAGCGTGCACGTGTAGACACAGCTCTAATGATGTTGTGGGATTTGGGTTCAATATCCAGTGTTAGTGTCATGTTGAAAGAACAGTAACAAAAATATGTTAAAGGTGGTCTCCTGATATTCCAGTGGTTTAAAACTCTAATTTCTAGCCAATGTAGGTTATGAGATCGCACCTAGAATTGCCACTGAGCCAGGACTGATCCTCTGTGCTGAGTAATGGGACATTATAATTTAGAGAAAATTATATATTGGGGGAAAGGAGGAAACATATTAAGCTTTTAGAAGTAATATACAGTGGCTGCTTGAAGCTTTCAAGAGGTTTAGAAAGTTAGTGATAGTCCTCATAGAGATGAATTAACAAACAAACTGGACTGTCAATACTTGAGACTATTTTGACCATTCAGACTTCAGATAAAACATTCCTAGCATTTTAGAACATTATTCATCTCTATGTACATATGCACTAAAGGTAAACAAATGTGCTGAGTGGTTACATAATTTCCATGTTGCCTATGACTCAAAATACTCATCTTCATCAGTGGGCTTTATTAACAATATTCAAAGCCATAGGCATTCTCAGCTGCATATCTTTTATTCCAAGTAAAAACTGCGAAAGAACTAAAACGAGTGAAAGAAACTTGTTTCCTACAGTACTGTCATATTTCACCCCGTGGGAGGGAGGCTCTGGGCAGGAGAATGAGAGGATGAGCTACAACAGTGCTACTTTCACCTGCCTGGCTGCATGCAGCTTTGCACAGCAGACTTCAGGAGAGCCTTAGGAGCCATGTGGGGAGCAGTCAGGCCTCTATCTGCAGCTGAGCACAGCAGCTGTCTGGTTCCTTCTTTATGGAGTGGCGCACTGGGACACACCAACTAACTTTCATCTCTGTATAAAATGGGAATACTGGCAGATTATAAAGCACTTATATCTTAAATTGATAAAGTACAGGTTGAACCTCTCTAATCCAGGATTCTCTAGCATGGCAACATCTGAAATCCAGCATGGTTTTAGTTAGCTGGATGACCACTTATCATGGGTGTGGCCAAGTTTCCCATGATTCCATAAAGTTTGTTTACAGCTGCCAGCCCTGTCTCTCAGTGTTCTGTGCTGTTATTTAGCTGTAATTTACCCCTTACTGGTCTCTTAAAAGACATTTAGCAGTGGAAGGGTTGGTAGTACTGCTAGACAATATTGACCTATCATATTCTCTTGTTTGGCACTGGTCAGGCGCCAGGGAGGATGGATTAGAGAGGTTCAACAGGTACCACTCCAATATTAGCTTTCCTTTAGATTCTTGGACAAAATTCATCCTGCTAAATTATCAAAAAAGATTGAGAAGACATTGCACCACAATAGGACAAAGCCATTATGTATTTGTAAGAGTCCTGGGACGCCCAGCCCTTGGCCTAGGGCGGGGCAGCAACCAAAAAAGGGTTATAACACCGGCCCAGCCCTCAGTTCGGGGCGGGGCAGGAATTCACCGGTAATACAATACAGGCCCAACCCTCAGTTCAGGTCGGGGCAGCAGTTCACAGTTGTAACACAATCCCGGCCCATCCCTCAGTCTAGGGTGGGGCAACAGTTCACAATAGTAACACAGTACAGGCCCAGCCCTCAGTTCGGGGCGGGGCAGCAGCACAAGGGTTTGAGCACAGGCCCAGCCCTCAGTTCAGGGCAGGGCAACAGCACAAGGGTTTGAGCACAGGCCCAGCATGGGCTGGCCCTGTCAAGGAGGGGGTAGGGGGTCGCAGGTCCTCCCACTCCACTGCAACCCAGCCTGGGGCCCTGGGGGTCGCTCACACGCAACCATGGCAGTAGGGATCCAGGCCGCAACACACTGCCATGAGTTCGGCAGTGTCGTTCCCAGGGCCACTTCCTACCTCTACCTCCACCGGGGGAAGGTCCAAGTCCATCTGGTCAGGGGGTCCCGCAGGGTCGGTCTCCTCCAAATTGTCCACCTTCGGGGGTCCAGCCAGTCGCTCATGTCGATGTCATTGGGATAGTCTGGTGGCCCGAGGCGATCCTGGGCCTGGGGGCTGCAGAGGTCCGCCGGGACTCTGGGGCAGGCTGCTCCTGGGGCCTCGTGGTCGCTCACCCTCACCGGTCTGGCCGTGTCTGGGGTTTCCTCCAAGGCGGGGGGTCTCCACCGGTGTGAGGGTCCTGGCAGGTCTGGGAAGTCCGGGTAGTCCCCCTGGGGCATCTGGATCCATGGTTGCTCGGGGCCGCTGGGGGCTTGCTTCTCCGGCCCAGCCGGGTGGCGACAGGCCCTCTGCCCCTGGTGCCGGGGAGCTCACGCAGGCGCCTCCTCCCTGCCCGGAGGCCCAGGCTTTAATGGGTCCCGAGCCCTGCCCTTGGCCCTTCTAGCCCTAGGCCCCGCCCTCTGAGGGGCGGGCCACTGGTGTTCTGGCTCTGGGCCTGCCCACCAGGGCCTCTGCGCAGCCGCCTCTGCCTCTGAGTCAGCAGGAGGCCATACTGACTCACTACAGTGTCAAAGATTGAAACTTTAATTGTAATATTGATCAATGGTAAGGTAACATATTGCAATTGTCTCTTTTAACAACACAGATAGTTACAGCATGAAAAATCAATGAGAATAATGCATCATTTTTGAATTGCCAATCTGATACAAAATCACTGATTCATACTACTTCTAGCACAGGACATTTTGAACTTGTAGACATACCATATTTTTGTGACAAAATTTGTTGGGGTTAGCAACAGTGTCATGGCACAATTGCTGTGTGCAGAACAGCTTATTTGCTCTGTCTCTGTGGTATTACCTACAAACCCTTTAAAGTGGCTAAAACTATTGTTCAAGTAATGTGTTACAGCTACCAACAGCATCAATGGACAGACAAAGGTTAAATATGGTTATTTGTATAAGACAACATGAGATCATGTTGTACCACTGTTATTGTACATTACTTTAATTCTATCACATTTTAATAGCTATATATTCTTCTGTAGGCTATTCAGTGGATTTAGGAAATTCACTTTTACAGGAATGATCTCTTAATACCATGAAAGCCATGGCAAAAAGAGGGTAAGTGTTTTTCCAATCCCAACAGATAGAACATGTGCTGGGATTAGAGTTCTGGTGTTTCTGTCTCCCAACCTTATTCTGAGACCAAATGCTCATTCACTGCCCTTGATTTTCATGACAAGAGTTTTAATGTTTTTATTTTCCATGATAAATGTTATCCATGTGAAACACATAACACATACACAAAATAACAGCACTAATCTGTTGCTGGGTGTCAAGCCTATGTACTTTCCAAGAAACTTAAATACCTCAAAATCTTCATGACAAGAAAGCACTCATCAACCTTCCTCACCTGATACTTCCTTGTGACTGTCCATAGCACCCCAGCTTTTATCTTTTGACAATGTAATCAACCTGCCAAGAAAAAGTTGCCACCTGAGGCTCCACCATTTGTTTTGGACCTTCTTGGAAGGTTCTACTTCAGTTTTTCCGCAAGCAAGGTCCTCAGTCCCAGCACCTGTGACTCCATCCCTGAGGGCAGGCTATTTACTCTGGTCTTGGTGGGCTTCCCATGCATGAAGTGTTGGAGGAGGACTGGATCTTCAGACATTCAAAGCAGCTCAAAACCTTATCAGGGTGATGAAGGCTCCACTGGTAACATAGCCCAAAGCACCTCCAGCACCTCTGCTCATGATGCCAACATCAGCACCATTCATGACACTGACCATATCCCCCACCTTTTCTCATCAGCACTGCTGCCTGAAGGACTGTACATGGTATCATCCATACCCCAATGATAACATCAGCACTGGGATCAGTTCTGGCATAATTGGTAGCACCTCATCACACACAGCACCATGGACAGCCTTCCTCAATGGGTCACCACACTCAGTCTCTGAGATACCAATTTCCAGCACCACTGTGATCAGCTCCCTCCCTGGGCAGGCTCAGAGTTCATCTCTGATTCTAAGGCAGACTTGTCTGTGCCCTGCAGCTCATTGTACTGGTCAAGATCCCAGCACCACCCTCCGCCACTCCTTGCACTGCTAAACTAAAGCACCTCTGGCCCTGGTGATGTCCTGATCCCCTCAATGGCAAACTCTGATATAATGGCATTTCTAGACTCCATGGGCCTACAACCAGGGGGAAGGCCAGGCCTCCAGGGTTGTATCCATGGTCCTTTCTGGCCATGCATGTCCATCAGCAACCCTGGTGTCCCTGGAGCCCTCCCAAGACCTCATAAACCATATCTGCGGGACATGACGCCTGAAATGCAGGTGTTTTCAGCCATACTACCTCCAGGGCAGCTCCTAGCGAAGAGCAGTACTAGGGAGCCTGAAGGACTAGAAGACCATATCGCCACCACAACTTCTTCTTTACCTTTGCCAGATGAGGCTGTAGCTGGCACAACAGTGTCCCCTCTGTCCATGGACTCCAAAGCACACCAGAATCTCCTGTGATGTGTGGCACAAAGCCTCAGTTAGTTCCCAGCATAGACATATTGGGGTCTGAAGGTCCTTCAAGAGTGACCCTGACACTTAGACTATTCAGAACATCACCAAGGTGCACCTGCAAGTCTCAGTTTCTATACCACCAGTGGACAAGAGAGTGGAGAGGTGATACTTAATTCTGAAGAAAAGATATAAACACTTGTTCACTCATCACAACACTAAGGAAGATGGTGGCTAACACAGGATCACAGCAAGAACAGCACCATCCTATAGTCCCTCCACCTCACAGCATGGAAACTTTATGGTTGAATTGGCTCAAGATGTGGCACTCTAATTTTGTTAGGGAAATCCTATTGGGCAGCCCTAAACTCTTCACTTGCACAACTTACCTGGGAAAATAGAAATGTTCCTCAGTTTCATCCCAACAAAGTGTTGCTTCCCCACAGCAAACTTCTATCCCATCAGTATTTCTGCACTTGAAACACCAGGGTTGGCTCATTGATTACGGTCCCCCCAGCAGTAATCTCTGTGTTCCATCCCAGAGCACAGAGCATATTATTTTTGTCAACCCCAGGGTGGGTTTGGACAGGCTGTCCAACCAGGTGACACCCTGTGTCACACTGAGAACTTAACTTGGTCCTTTCCAAATTAATAAAACTCCCATTCAAGTCCCCAGCTACTGACCCTTATGTTACCTCCTCTCCATGGTGGCCTTCCTGGTAGCCATAACCTTGGCTAGATGGACATCAGAGCTGCAAGCCCTCATCTCAAAGCCTTCATGTACTGTTTTTTAAAAGGATAAGATGCAACTGCACCCAGACTATGCATTTCTACTTAAGGTATTGCATTTACATGTGAACCGGAACTTTTCTCTACCGGTGTTTTTCCCAAAACCCTATGTCAACAGCAAGGAGTGAGTGCTCTACTCACTGGATGTGAGACATGACTTAGCCTCTTACATCGAGCCCACCAAGCTGTTTCACAAATCACCACAGCTCTGCCTCACTACAGCTCAGAGAATGAAGGGACCCCCAATTACATCTCAACATATCTCGTCCTGGACTGCATTTTGCATCAGAATCTGCTATGGTATGGCTAAAATCCTAGCCCTGTTGTTAACAGCCACCTTCACCAGAGAACAGGTATCCGCTTGGTGCAGTTTCCTGTCCAGAACAACCATAGAGTGGCAATGTAGTCCTCCATCCACATCTTTACATCCCGCTATGCCATCCCCAGCAGGCAAGGGGGACAGTGGCTTTTGGCAGGGCAGTTCTGCAATCAGTAGCTCACTAGAATCCAATCCCTCCTCTGTACAAACTTCTGGCAAGTCACATAATAAGAGTGCACAAGAGTCATCACTGGAAAAGAAAATACAGTTACCTATCTCTCAAAACTGTTGTTTAAGATGTGTTGCTCATGTCCATTCAAGACTCACCCTCCTCCCTTCCATTGGACTATTCTGGCAAGACAGAACTGAGTAGGCAGTGAGTCAGCAGGGAGCTGTATACAATACCATGAAAGCACCACTCCAGGGTGTTCCACAGCTGATTTGACAGGTAAACCCTTCTGGTGACCATGCATGTGGCATGTGCACACATATATTGGAATGGACAGGAGCAACACATCTTGAAAAACAATTACTAGAGGTAGACAACTGTCTTTATCTCTTGTTGCCAACTAGGATTCATTTGAAAATAGAGAAGACAACGAAAATATGCCCCTCTAAATTTCCAGTGCATTGCTCAGGATATCCTTGGCATTTTATGTTTCATCAGTCTCAAAGCTTGTCTATTCAATAGAATTTTTCTAAGTACATATGAATTCTGCCTCTTCACCTTTTGATTATAATATGCCTTTTTCAACCAATGCTATAATTTGAAGGCATTTAAGCAAATCACAAGGAGAGAGGAGAGCTTTATCTTGTAAGGCTACCTTCTGACAAATGGGTGGCAATGAGCAAAATTCAAGACCTTAAACACCGCTAATGACCTATTATGTGATGCATAGGCTTCATGCAAGTCTTCTGCACAGGAGTGAATTTCACTCTGTTGAATATGCAGCAGCTGTAATTAAACTGCCATGTGGGCGAGTCTGGCAGGTTACATTCCTCTTATGGAGTTTTAACAAGCTAGAATATAACAGCGAAATGATGTCTTGATGTTAAAATGTTCATGCTGGGCACATTTGGGTTAGTGGTAGCTAATTATAGATGTACCATACATACATGTAAATGAGCTACTCAACTGAATTTTGCATTAGTATTTTAGTCCACATTGAAAGTTTGATCCCAACTCTGACACTAAGTAAGCAGAATGGTTGAATAAATTATTACAACACATGCTGATTTGAAGAAAATATGTCTTGGTTGATACAAGCCATGGTTGCTGTCTGTTGGAATTTACCACTATAATAATACAGACTGAAAGTTCCTTGTATTATTCAGCACCAATATGGTAGGGGATTATGCTCAAAAATATCTAGCAATATATGTAAGTAAGCAAACTATACCCTATTAAGACTGTTTAGGTGGGCACAGTGAGAATATCAGTGCTAACACGCAGAGTCAAGTTAGCCCACCAAGAAACAACTCCAAACAGCATTAATCGTTTGACTGGAAGCCACAAAATTAATCATCAAAGAGATAGGTTACATAACATGCTAACTTTTTGTCTCATGAGTACCAGTTAAGATATGGCTTAGATAACATAGAAATTGAGCCAGTGGCCTCATGCATAGTATAAAACCACTCTCCAGTCTGCCACAAGTGAGCATGGTTTAGCCCTCTGAAGAGAAGTTTGTGGCTCTGACACTGAAGTAGAGGTGTGCAATTAGTCTGGTGCAAGTGTCTGGTTTGCAGCTGATGCTTCCTTCTTCTCAGAAAATCAGTCAGCAGATGCAGGAAGCTACACAAGATGGTTTGTGACCCTCAAGTGTAGTGGAGATAATTCTACTTACTTGGGGTACAAGTACATGAGGTCTGGGATCAATCATGTCTTCTGCACTTAGGAAGCTTGAGTGTTGTGTGAAGCTAATAACCACAGAAGAGAATAATCTTCCCTATGAGAACAGGGGAGAGAGAACCAAGTGAACTAGGCCCAGATAGCAAAAATCACACTCTTTAGCACCCATGCTTCCCTGTTCGCTTGTTAGAAGTCTGGGAGCTATGGCTAATCTGTGCTAGCAGATGACAGTTTGGTGCCCCAAGTTGTTTCCCTTATTGTGATGTAACTCTTCATACCTGTATTAAAAAAGCTTTCTTGGGAATATAGGCCTTATGTAAGATTTAATTATTTTAAATGGATTATACCTTGAGAGGTTTTAAAGTAACTTTTCCTATCAATCTGAGAACTTTCAAAGATAAGCTGTTTGATTTATGGATTAGTTCCTAAATATAAAGAAAACTAAATTGCCTTGTCTTGCAAGAAGAATGGTGACATCTGGTCATAAATGTTCAAATTTATTTTTTAATTTTGCTGATGGATGAATGTTGAGTGGTTGGTTGCTGCTAGGTCTTTTCAATCAGTTATTTATATTGGATTGTGAGCTGAACTTTCTGTAAACTAGTGACAATGTCACTTCAAGGCATTTTCACCAAAGAACATGTAGGCTTCCTCTGACATGGCCGTATGTTTTATATTTTTCCTGTTGGGGAATCATAGGCATAGCCCCTATGATGTGCAATCATCAAGTATTTCTAGAGTGGTTGGCCTAAGAAGGAATGTTTCACACTGACCTCAGGTGATTTAATTTGATCCTGACTGGACCAATTATCGGAGGGGTAGCCATGTTAGTCTGGATCTGTAACAGCAACAAAGGGTCCTGTGGCACCTTATAGACTAACAGATAAGTTTTGAGCATGAGCTTTCGTGAGCACAGACTCACTTCATCAGGTGACTGGACCAAGTTGCACAGCTTTGTCCAAAGGCCTTAAAGAAGAGCCTCTATTCTCTCCATACTGGCACTGAAAGAGTTAATGCAGATTAAGAAGGACTTTAACACAGCAATCCACAGCTGAGATAAATCAGGTGTCTAAGTAATCCCCTGACTGACTGAGGGAGCCCAGCTGTGGAGAAACAAGGTGGACTAGACCTGTAAAAGAAGGAAATCTGGCAGCTGAGGGGGCTGTGTGAGGAGAGAGTAGTAAATCTGGCAGACTGAGGAGAAGAAAAGAAAGCCAGAAAGCTAGGGAAGGGTTCCGGAAAATATGACAATGTCAGGGGTGAACAGACCTTTACAGTTGATTAGAGAGAGGGTCCCTGAGCCAGAACCTGGAGAAAAGGCAGTGGCCTGGGTTCTCCAACCAGTCACTGGAGATGTGGTACTGGTGCAGCAGTGAATAGGAAGATTGCCTGAGCCTGTTTGTGGGAGAAGACTTTATAAACCTGCCTGAAGGTCCAGTGACAAAAAGGCAAAAAACAGCTCGAGAAGCAAGAGAGGAGTTGCAGACCCAAAGAGCTAAAAAGAGAGGTGGAGGATGATGTACAACTGCATAAAGAGGCATTGACCTCATAAGGTATCCTCAGTGCGACCAGGATGTGGTGCCATCCTAGTGGTGAGTGGACCAATTATCACAGCAGTGCTCACAACATAGAAAGCCAAAGGTAAGGTTGAGAAACTTTGTCTTTGGCTGAATATACACTAGCAAGTTCTCTTGAAAGATTTCTCAAAAGAAGGGAGCTCTTTCAAAAGGTCCGGCAGAGCATCTACAAACAAAAAACATTCTTTTGAAATTAAATCAAAAGAATGTGGCTCTTGTTTCAAAAGTGCTCTTCCACTTCCATTTCAGGAAGAATGCCTTCTTTCAAAAGCAAACCTGTGTAGACACTCCTCAGGGCCCTTCTATTGAAAAAGCAGTCCTCACAGCACCTGATTTTTTGATCCATGGCCTGTTCTTTTGGAAGAGCAGATCACTCTTTTGATCTACTTTTTGTGTGTGGACTCACTCTTTAGAAAGAAGTTCTTTCAGAAGAGATCTTCAGGAAGGGCTTCTTTCAAAAGACCTGTGTGGTGTAGACATAGCCCAAAGGTTTGCAAACCTTCCAATCCAGTATGCTGCTATATTTTTTTTTTTTTAGTTTGAAGCTGTACTGCATTTTCTTAGCTTACTTTAATAGTAACTTACCTTTAACATAAAACCATAGACCTGTAAGGACCCTTAAAATGTTATCCAGTCTAATCCCCTGCACTCATGGCAAGACCAAGCACCATCTGGATCATCCCTGGCAGATGTTTATTTAATTGGCTCTAAAATCTCCAGTTCCACAGTCTTCTTCTCTTATCATGAAGGTTAAGAAGAATAATTTATTCTATCTTCCCTTTACAACCTTTTAGATACTTAACAGCTGTTATCACATCCCCCTTCAGTCTTCTCTTTTCCAGACTAAACAATCCCAATGCTTGCATTCTTCCCTCATAAGTCATGCTTTCTAGACCTTTAATCATTTCTGTTACTTTTCTCTGGACCTTCTCCAGTTTGCCCACATCTTTCCTGAAATGGGGTGCCCATATCTGAACACAGTACTTCAGTTGAGGCAAATAAAAGTAGAGGACAAGAATTAATTCTTGTGTCTTGCTCATAACACTCCTGTTAATACATCCCAGAATGATTTTTTCCCCCAACAGTATGAAAATCTTACTGTTGATTCATATTTAGTTTGTGGTCCGCTATGACCCCGAGATACTCTTTTGCTATACTCCTTCTTAGGAGGTCATTTTTAGATGTGCAACTGATTGCTTCTTCCTAAGTGGAATACTTTTCATTTGTCTTTATTGAATTTCATCCTATTTACTTCAGACCATTGTCTTCTTGATGTTTTCTTGACTTTTCTTTAACAGTTTTAATAAAAAAAAGTATGAAAGTGATAGTTATGTCTTTCATTAAGGATTGTGGGGCCAGATCCTTTGAAGTTTTTAAGGGCTATCAACTGCCTACATTGAAAGCCTGACTGCCTCACACTAAGTAACCTTTGGCTCTCAAAGGCCCATCTGTACCTCACAGTGTAAATAGAGATTTCCAACTCACTTGATCTTGTACTGTGATTACCCCACTCCCCAATTATTCAAAGGTTTCTGAGGTCCAACCATCATCTTGTTATTGGACTAGCAATGGGTGGGTTTAGGATATTGGTGGGAGACTGTTCTGCAGACATTGTTTCTTGGAAGTGCCTCTGCCTGGCCACAACTTTTCAAAATCATCACAGAATATCATGGGAGACACCCATATGGCAAAATACGGAGTAGAGCAACTTTGTGTAGTCAATTAGAACTAACATACATAAAATCAATAAAAACCACTATTTTTATAGTAAGGGCAGGCAACTCCATCTCCATAACAGAGCTAGTAGTCAGAACTGCAATAATTTAATGTTGATTTTGAAAGGAGATTTTATCACTAATCTGAAAGTTGATGAATATCCTCTTTCTTTAGTGTATTTTTAAGTTATCACCATTGACCATGTGTCCAGGTATTGGGAAATGCATGTTCAGTCATTTCCCATCGACCCATAAGATTCTTTCTCAGCCAATAGTAGCCATTAAACTATGTAGCATTGCAGCTGAAGTTAATTTGTGCATAACAAATTCCAGTGCTTAATGATTTATGCCACAGTATAACTTCTGTGCCAGGAAAGATAATGGAGCAAATAAGTGAGGAATCCATCTGAGAATATCTAGAAGATAAGAAGGTGATAAGTAACAGTAAGCATGGATTTGTCAAGAACAAAACATGTCAAACCAACCCAATAGCTTTCTTTGGTAGGATAACGAGCAGTAGACATGATATACCTAGACTTTAGAAAATCTTTTGATAGAGTCTCACTGACCTTCTTATCAATAAACTCTGAAAATACAATGTAGATGATACCAATAGAAAGTGGGTTATTCAACCAATTGTGCACCTTTCTCAGAGGAGTTATCAGTGGTTCACAGTCATCCTGGAAGAACATAACAAGTAAGTTCCACAAAGCTCAGTTTTGGGACTGGTTCTCTTTAATATCTTCAGATTTAGGTAATGGCGTAGACCGTATGCTTATAAAATTTGCAGATGATACCAAGCTGTGAGGAGTTGCAAGTACTTTGGAGAATGGGGTTATAATTCAAAATCATCTGAACAAATGGGAGAAATTATTTGAGGTAAGTAGGATGAAATTTAACAAGTAAAAATGAAAAATACTCCACTTAGGAATGAACAATCAGTTTCATATGAAATGGGAAGCGACCACCTAGGAAGTAGCACTGCAGAAAGAGATCTAGGGGTCATAGTGGACCACAAGCTAAATGTGAGTGAACAGTGTGATACTGTTGCAAAAAAAAAAAAAAAAAAGCAAACATGATTCTGGGATGCATTAACAATAGTGTTGTAAGCAAGACAGGAAAAGTGATTCTTCTGCTCCACTCAGCACTGATTAGGCCTCAACTGGAGTATTGTGTCCAGTTCTGGGCATCACATTTCAAGAAAGATGTGGAAAAATTAGAGAAAGTCTAGAGAAGACCAACAAAAATGTATTAAAGTTCTAGAAAACATGGCCTATGAGGGATGGGTGAAAATTAAAAAAAAAAAGGTTTGTTTAGTTTGGAAAAGGGAAGACCAAGAGGGGACATAACAGCTTTCGTATACCTAAAAGTTTGTTATAAGGAAGCCAAAGAAAAAATATTACCCTTAACCTTTGAGATTAGGACAAGAAACAATGGGCTTAAACTTCTGCAAGGGAGATTTAGGTTTGATATTAGGAAAAACTTCCTAACAGTCAAGGTGGTTATGCGCTGGAATAAATTGCCTAGGGATGTTGTGAAATCTCCATCATTGGAAATATTTAAGAGCAGGATATTTAAAAGCAGGATAGACAGACTTCTGTCAGGTATGATCTAGATCCCTTTCAGTTCTATGATTCTATGATGATCATAAAGTTCTCTATTGAAATATGGAATTCAGGTCTTTCTCTGCAGCCCATACCAGTGTGTGGTGTGGGGCATTCTCCCTCAACACCATCTGCTGCACCCAAACTACACACTTGAGATAGTTTTGCTTTATTTTTAAAAAATAAAAATTCTCAACTCATTATATATCTCCCCATGTGTCACTGTCCTTTCTTCCCCAAAAGATTCCCCCCAAAATATTTATTACAATCTGAGGGATGCAGTGATTTGCACAGCTTGTATGATGCCAGTAGGCAAAAGAGGATCTGAGGTAGATAAGTGTGTGAGATATAGCAAATCCACCTACATTTGCTCATCTTCTTCCCGGGAAGTTACTTCCCCTATTCCTCAACTGGGTGTTTTTCATCTTGGTTCTATGCAGACAAAGTGTATGTTGGACTGTGGAAGATTATATATTTATTCTGGGCAGGATCCAAAAATAATTCAAATGCATTTAGTAAGCATCCATTTCATTTCCTCCCCCCAGTTAGAGACTGTTTAAAAAGTTCTCTCTGAACTATTGTAAAGTCTGATTTTACATTAATATGCACATATTTCCTTTCATCCACTTAACAATGTTATAAACAAGCTGTTTCTCACTGATGAAGAACTGAACACAGTTTAAAATACCACTTATTTGAAATTCATAAATCAATCCTACCATAACTTGGTTCTCCCCTCTTACTCAGAAAATGACAGACAGCCAATAATGCACTGAGTGGAATTTTCTGTTCACTCATGTATTGTTCCACCTGAGTTTTGAGAGCTGAATTCTTTTCATTTTAAGTAGTGCAGTTTAAAGTCAAAACACCTTCTCTATTAATAAGACCTGCCTTATTGTTAAATATGACAGAACTATGTTCCTATGTTAAGTAACTGTCCATTTTTGATATAGAAAGAGTCTATCTGCACTGTAATATGTCCTCTTAAAGACAGGAAATAAAACTGCTATATAACTCCAGAAGATTAATTCAAAAGTCTAGCCCTCCTTTAACATGTGCACAAAGACGTATACAAATTCCTCATTGCAGGGACAGGAGACATCAAGAATCCATGTCTGCAATGCATTGTGGAAAACTTAGTGTTAAAAGAGAGCAAGGTTCAGGAAGAAGAATAAACACATAAAGCGCTTGAACCACAGTTTGTATGAGGTACCACAGTACATCTTGAATTACTGTATTTGAGTTATTCAGTGAAATTTGGAAATTTCCCATAGAAAGAAGATGCTTCTCATGAAAAAATATATTTAATCAAAATCCTATTTTCTACTGAACATGGAAAAAATTGACCAGCCTTAAAATGAACAACTATGCCACTGAAGGAACAGAAAATCCAGGCTTAGAGTTGTTCCTGCATCATTTCTAGTACTAAAAAGCCGCGTCTACACATGCCGGCTACTTCGAAGTAGCCGCGCCTCCTTCAAAATAGCGCCCGTCACAGCTACACGTGGCGGGCGCGACTTCGAAGTTGACATCAACGTAGGGCGGCGAGACGTCGAAGACGCTATCCCCATCAGGAGATGGGAAGAGCGCCCTACTTCGATGTTCAACATCGAAGTAGGGAACGTGTAGCCGTTGTGCATCCCGCAACATCGAAATAGCGGGGTCCGCCATGGCGGCCATCAGCTGAGGAGTTGAGAGATGCTCTCTCCAGCCCCTGAGCTTGATGGTCGCCGCATGCAGCGGCCCCTTAAAGGTCCCCACCCCCTGCCTTCCTGTGCAGGAAGCTGAGAGAACGTGCAGGCAGCAGCCCAGCCACGCAGCCAGCCTGCACGTCTCTGAGCAGCCACATCAACCCCCACCACTGCGATGGCCGCCCCCCAGCCCCTTAAGTGCCCCCAGGGCACCCCCCCCAAGGGAAGCCAGGGCTCGCAGGCTGGCAGCCAGGCGGGGAAGCGGCAGTGGGGCCCCTCCTGGACGGAGGCCGAGTTTCGGGACCTGCTGGGGCTCTGGAGTGAGGAGGAGGTGCTCCAGGTAATGGGGAGCAAGAGGTGGAACGCGGATGCATTCTCTTGGCTGGCCGAGGGCCTGGCCACCCGGGGTCACCCTGCCCACACTCCTGACCACGTCAGGAGTAAGGTGAAGGAGCTGCAGCAGGGTTACGCCCGGGCCCGGGATGCGGCTGGCCGATCTGGGGCCGCCCCCGTCACTTGCCCCTTTTACAGGGAGCTCAGGGCCATCGTGAGCCCCTGGCACACCTCCTCCCCTCCGGCCACTCTTAATACCTTGGCCGACGAGCCCCAGCAGGCCCCGGAGGCGGAGTCCACCCCGGAGGTAAGCTCTGCACCCCAGGGGCCGCCCCAGAAGCCCACCCCTGGGGCACCAGAGGAGGAGGAGGAGGGGGAGTCCTCCTCCAGCGACGCCGGGCTCTGGATCCACATCCCATCCCGGAGCTCCAGCAGGGCATCCATCCACCGGGTGTCCCCCGACCGTGGGAGTGGACCATCAGGTATGTACCCCTCCCGGCGCACACCCCTGGGGTTGAGGGGCGGGGATAACAGATATGACCAGGGCCCTCCACATGCCCAGATGACCATGGCCCCAAGGACAGCAGTGGCATGTCCCTCAGAAGAGTGCATCAGCCCCTGCCCCCGCAGCAGGACAGTGCCATGCCCCATCCCTGGGGATGGGGGGAGCGGAACCTAGGGTCCCCCAGGGGGAGGGGGGTGGGACACCGATCATCATCAGCAGCAGATGTGCAGCATCTCCCGGGTACGGGGATGGGGAACCAGCAGCAGAGGGGTGGGGGGACAAGGGCCACGGCTCGGGGCCCACACTAACGGCTGTCTCCACTCTTCTTTCCCCCCGTGTTCCGCAGCTGCACAATCAGAGGGACCGGAGAGCGCCAGCGAGGCGTCAGTGGTCCCGGAGAGCCCACCGGGGCCATCACTCCAGGCCAGCCCCTTGGCGGAGCACCGACTGGCCCCAGGGCAGGGACGATGGCGGAGCCAGCACCATCTGAGGATGGCGACAGACCTCCAGCTGCTGGCCATCCTCTGTCAGCAGCTGGAGGTCTCCGAGCAGCAGCTGCGGGTGGAGGAGCGGCGCCTCCAACTACAGGAGCGGGCGCTGGCCTGGCGCCAGGAGGCATGGGGGGGAACTTTATGTGCACATTTGAGTGCATCGCAGACTACCTGGCCCCCCATGCTGCGCCGGCTGCCGCTGTGCCCGCCCTGCCTGCTCCACCAGTGGCTCCACCCGCTGCTCCACCCGCCATCGCACCGCCGTCCGCCACCGAGGGCCCTTCCGCTGAGGGGGACCTGGGGCCAGCTGACACCCTCCGGCCTTATCTCCCGGTCCGCCTGGCCCCCAGCCAGCCCCGGCGTGGGCTGCGGCCAAGGCGCAGGTCGCGGCCGCCCACCCCCAGTGCTGGACATTAGGGGGTGTGGGGCCCAGGACGTGGCCCCCCCCTCCCCCTTTGTATATATCCCTGTAACACATCCAGAAATGCCCAGCCCCTTGACCTAGGGCGGGCGGCAGCAAAAAGGGGGTTAGAGCACCAGCCCGTACTCAGTTCGGGTGGTCAGCGGCTCACCGCTACAACACCATACAGGCCCCAGCCCTCAACCTAGGGAGGGGCCGCAGTTCACAAGAGTAGTATAGTTCTGGGCCCAGCCCTCAGTCCAGGGCAGGGCAGCAGTTCACAGGTAATAGTACAGTTCTAGGCCCGGCCCTCAGTTCAGGGTAGGGCAGCAGTCCCAAGTACTAGCACAGTTCTGGGCCCAGCCCTCAGTCCAGGGCAGGGCAGCAGTCCCCAAGTACTAGCACAGTTCTGGGCCCAGCCCTCAGTTTGGGGTGGAGCAGCAACACAAGGGTTTAAATGCAGGCCCAGCATAGGCTGGCCCTGTCAAGGAGGTGGGGGGTAGGGGGTTACAGGCCCTCCCACTCCACTGCGACCCGGCCCGGGGCCCTGGGGGGTCGCTCACACGCAACCCCGGCAGTGGGGATCCAGACCGCAACACACTGCCATTGGTTCGCGAGCGTCGTTCCCTGGGCCACTTCCTACCTCACCCTCTGCTGGCGGAAGGTCCCAGTCCATCTGGTCAAGGGGTCCCCCTAGGTCTGTCTCCGCCGGGTCATCCTCCTTCGGGGGCTCTGGCCAGTTGTCCATAACAATGTCGTTAGGGTAGTCGGGCGGCGGTAATACAGGAGACGCGAGGCGATCCTGGGTCTGAGTGCTGAAAGGATCCGCCAGGACTCTGGAGCAGCCCGCTCCTGGGGCCTCTTCCAAGGCGGGGGGGTCTCTGCCGGCGGGAAGGTCCTGGTAGGTCTGGAAAGTCCGGGTAGTCCCCTTGGGGCATATGGACCCGGGATTGCTTGGAGCCTCTGGGGGCCTGCTCCTCCGGCCTGGCTGGGTGGCCGCAGGCCCTCTCCCTTTGGTGCCGAGGAGCTCGTGCAGGCATGTCCTCCCTGCCCTGAGTCCCGCCTTTGGCTCTTCTAGCCCTTGGCCCCGCCCTCTGAGGGGCGGGCCTCTGGTCTCCTGGCTCCGGCCCCGCCCACCAGGGCCTCTGCATAGTCTCCCCTGCCTCCCGGTCTGCAGGAGGCCATACTGACTCACTACAATCCCCTTCACCTATCTTTTGTAAATAGTTTGTATTAGACCCCTGTTCTGTTATGTTATGATGATACCTGCCCCCCATGTAAATAGTTCTCCCCTTCCTTGTCTTCCCCTTTTTTCCCCTTTCATCTTATAATACGTATATATATAATATTTATTTTGGCTGTACAGAGTTATGATATAATAATAAGAGTTCAACATATATATTCTGGTTTCACAAAAAACATGTCTGTCTTTATTTACAAGAAAAGTGGGGGGGGGTGTTCTTGGGTGCTCTGTGGTGTGGGCGTAGGGGCAGGGAGTGTTGTGGAGGATGGGGGGAGTGCAGTGGGGGGCCTGCCAGCGTTCACCCGGCAGCCTCGTCGAACTGGGCCCGCAAGGCCTCCCGGACCCGGGTCCCTTCGGGGTCCACCTGGCGACTGGGGGCAGCGGGTGACTGCACATCGGCCCTGCCGGCCTCCACAGCCCAGCCCTGAAAGAAGGCCTCCCCCTTGCTCTCCACGAGGTTGTGGAGGGCGCTGCACGCGCCCACAATCTGGGGGATGTTGGTGGGGCCCGCCTCAAGGCTGGTGAGGAGACATCTCCAGCACCCCTTGAGGCGGCCAAAAGTGCACTCCACCACCTGGCACACATGGTTCAGGCGCATGTTGAAGCACTCCTGGCTGGCTGACAGGTGGCCCGTGTAAGGGTGCATGAGCCAGGGCCGGAGCGGGTATGCCGCATCTGCAATGACGCAGAGGGGCATGGTGGTGTCCCCCACAGGGATCTCCCGCTGGGGGATGTAGGTCCCCGCCTCCAGCCGGCGGCACAGGCCCGAGTTCTGGAATACCTGGGCGTTGTGGGTGCTGCCAGGCCAGCCCACATATATGTCCAGCAAGCAGCCCCGGCTGTCCACCAAGGCCTGGAGGACTACTGAGTGGTAGCCCTTCCGGTTTAGGTAGCGTCCTCCACTGTGCTCCGGGGCGCGGATGGGGATGTGGGTCCCATCCAGAGCCCCGAAGCAATTGGGGAAGCCCAGGGTGGCAAAGCCCATGATGGCAGCAGCCGGGTCCCCAAGCCTCACGAGCCTGTGGAGGAGCAGGGCGTAGATGGCGCGGACGACCTGCAGGGGAAGCACATGGGAGAGCACCAGTGAGGGGTGTGCAGGGTGTGTGTGGCCCTCCCCCGCCAGGGCTCCCCTCCCCTCCCCTCCCCTGCCAGGGCTGCCTCCCCATCCCCCCGTGGGTCCTCTTACCTCCATGAGGACAGCCCCGACGGTGGCCTTGATGATGCCAAACTGCTGGCCTACGGATCAGTAGCTGTCTGGAGTGGCCAGCTTCCAGACAGCGATGCCAACCCATTTCTCCACACTGAGGTCACGCTGCATGAAGGTGTCCTGGTGCCTCAGTGCGGGGGTGAGCCACTAGCATAGCTCCAGAAATGTCTGCCAGCTCATGCGAAAGTTCTGGAGCCAGCGGTCATCGTCCCACTCTCCGAGCACCAGCCACTCCCACCAGTCGGTGCTCGTGGGATAGCTCCACAGCCGGTGGCGTGTGAGGCGGGGGGGGGCGGGGTGCTGCAGGGTTTGGGGTTGCTTCCTCCTCCCCTGCGGGCAGCTCCTCCTCTGTGGCTAGGATGTGATCAGCTGCCTCCTGCATGGCATTGAGCAGGGCGAGCACTGCTCCTACAGGGGTGGCTGGGTGGACCTCTGGCGGCTGCTGCTGCTGCTGCTGGGGGTCCATGACTGCATCGCTCGAGGTGTGCGTGCCTATGGCTCTGCAGACCGCGTGCTGTGCAGGCTGAGTGTGTCTGCGAGGGGCCCTTTAAGGGAACGGCTAGCTGTTGCCCCGGAAGCGCTCGTCCGCCCTGTGACCCTCTCTGCAGCTGTTCCTGGCACCCTTATTTCGATGTGTGCTACTTTGGCGTGTAGACATTCCTTCGCAGCGCCTACTTCGATGTGGTGCTGCCCAATGTCGACGTTGAACGTCGATGGCACCAGCCCTGGAGGACATGTAGACGTTATTCATCGAAATAGGCTATTTCGATGTCATGTTCACGTGTAGACGTAGCCAAAGAAGGGTTCCTTTTTTAGACTATCAAAGTTTTAAAGGGCCAAAAAATGTTTGTTGACAAAAAAAAATATTGCATATCATCCATCCAGCAGCAATTGAATTAAATTAGGGTAATTACATGTGTAAAGGAGGAAATCATCCAGTAGGAGGAGGAGATGATTGTCTACCTATTGAACTGAGTAACTGGTGGGGTCAAATCTCCAGTAGAGAAAAGGTGATACAAAGTCTGGGGGAAAAACTGTAGCGAAGATATTTGCAGATCTAAAGATGCATGTTTTGGAGGCTGACTGTAGTAGGGGTGGGGAGGTTGTCTGCTGAGAATCTAAAAGGGAGAGATGTGTATTTTGAAGAGACATACTGACATACTCTTATAGCATGTCAACCAGACACAGGGTCAGCATGATCCAGAGCCTGACCTGAAAGTACTTACTTACTTACTTAAACCCTTACACTCCAAGTGGAGCATAGGTCATCTACAAGTCTCCTCCACTTCACTCTGTCTTGGGACAAAACTTCTATGTGACTCCAGGAACACCCTAGTTGTTGTCCTTCAGTCTCAGTAGATCTTCTTCAGGTTGTCCAAGGTCTTCCGCTTTTGCATTTTCTTTGAGGATTCCATGCAAGAGCTTGATGGACTATGCCAGATGATGGTTTTCTGACAGCATGGCCTAGCCATCCCCACTTTCTTCTCTTGATTTGAACATATAGTGGTTCTTTTCCTGCTCCTCAGAGTGGCCAGACCAAATTAATTGTGAATGTGCTAAGATCTTAAATTTAACAATGTCCCATATGTGTAAAAATATTACAGGATTCCTTTGAGACCTGAGCCAGAGAAGATATCCAGATAAGTGGAGCTGAAACATTGCTAGTCCTATCCAGTGAAGTGAGATTATATCTCATTATATAAAACATATTTCTGGGACTTCTAATGAGATATTTGCCAAGTATTAAAAATATCATATGATGACAGTACTTCTGACTTCACAAAAATATTTGCCAGAAGAATTATACCCAAAAAAGCTACTGTATTGAAAATAACTAGGAAAAGCGCTGTGTCTGAGAATAAATCAATTTTAAAGAGCTAAATTTTCAGCCTATTTGAGGGTGCATCCCTTCTGCATCCAGAAACTTACCTTTGTGCATGTCATCTTTTCTTCTGAGTGCACAGATTTGGGTTTGGCACATGCCAATAAGATGGTGCCAGGAAAGCACACAGATGCTTATCTCATAGAAGGCTTATTAATTTAACTGTAGCATGCTTTGGTATGCCAACTCATAGGCCCTCATTAGATTGTTTCCTTTAATTATGGGTATTTATTTGATTTCAACCTATCAGAATTAAAAACCACTTATGAATCATGGAAGAGAAGCTCTACAAATATATGCCTAGCACCACACCTGCCTATCTCTCCACCCACTCTGGCAACATTGTGCTGGCTTCTGGTTTGACTGAGCCACAAAACAGAAGAAAAGGAACTTACAGTTAGCTTTAGATCTGTATTCCAAAAAGAGCTTTTCTTTAGTTTTTCTTAGGGTGACCACATTTCCCTAGGCCAAATAAGAGACACTCAGGAGGTGAGGGAGGAGTGGGAATGACACCTTCCTGGAGCTTGAAACATGACTGTCCTGGCTAAAACAGGTTGGATGGTCACTCTACTCAGGCAGTGGCTGCCCTGTGGAGGCTACCACCCTGCTGGGGGTGGAGATTGCTTCTGTATGTGGGGAGCAGCTGCATCTCCCAGCTGCTCCCTACCTTGGGGCAATGGGAAACAGCTGCTGACCCACAGGGGACCTCCCTCTCTGCCCCATATCTAAGGTTGCCGGAAATGAGACTTCAGCCATGCTGGCAAAGGTCCCAGCTTTCCCAAGCCGTGCAGAGCCAGGAAAGGGGTGGCTGACATACCAGTCCAGCCCCTGGCTCCCCAGAGCCATGGGGAGCCAGGCAGCAGCCACTCTGGTCCAGGTCCCAGCTCCCTGAAGCTGTGTGGAGCCCAGAACCAGCTGCCAGCAGCCACGCCGGTCCTCTTCCCAGCTTTCCTGAGCAGTGGGGAGCTGGGAACCAGACAGCCTCACCCCCTGATCAGGGGAACAGGGTAGCCCAGCAGAGGGGCCTAATCTGGGACAATTAGCCCTTCTGTTAAAATAAATCAGGATGCCTTTCTGGTGTGTGAAATACAGAGATGTCTTGGCCAAAACAGGACGTATCGTCACCCTGCCCTTTGGTGATTCATTTTATGTATTTTTATTGTGTAACGTGCCAGGAAAGGTGCACAGAGTCAGAGTTTAAAGAAGAAATACTATTAAAATCAAAGTTATAAAACATAATTATTCGTCCTATTTATGTTTAATAATTTTTTGTTCCCTAGGTGTAAGCTATAAGCTCACAGTACAAATAAGAACACACGATTATTGCTAGGAAGAGCTTACAATGTAATTTAAGATGTGATGCATTGAAGACAGAGAGCAAAATAGTATGGGAAGGATTGACCACGGAAGAATGAAAACACCATACATAAGACTACATGCATATACCTGCTCCAAACCCACTGAAATCAGTGGGAGTCTTTTCCACTGACTTCAGTAGACCCTGGATAAGGACTTAATTCACCAAAGACTAATGCATAGTGACGTCAGAGAAGAAGGTTTTGTTGCTTAATAATTGAAATAGATGTGTCTAAACTGTGGAAGTGATTGTAGGCATTGCACAAGTTGGCCTTTAAAAGGATTTCAATGCGAAGTAGTGACCTTGCTGAGGTAGTGTGATGTGTTGGACTCCTCTTCCAGGGTCTCACTGGATGTGCTGCTGTGTCACTGAGCTCACTGGTCCTACCAGCCTGGGGTTTCTTTACTCTGTGCTGCTGTGACAGGCTTTCAAGCTCCTTTACAATGTGTGTGTGCATGCATGCACGCACGCACGCACACACACACACACAGAGGGATACAGTTGTGGGATCACATGATGTCTGTAAACAGGTCAGCACTCTCCAATGCACTCATACTCTGGAGTGTAAGCCCAGAATTATATTGTCTTGCGCTGTACAGAGATCTACATAGCAAGCACATGAAATTTGCTCCCTCCCTCAGTGTGAAGGGAGATATGTACAACTTTTTGCCCCTTCCACCACTATGAATTGCACAGACTGGGTTACTGTATAAAGAAGAAATAGATTTATTAAGCACAAAAGGTAAATGTTCAGTGATGTATAATTGATAGCAAAGAGATCAAAGCAAATAACCTTAGTAAATATTAACCCCTCAAAAAAAAAAAACTATTTAACACACTAGGGCTACGTCTACACGTGCAGCCAACATCGAAATAGCTTATTTCGATGAATAACGTCTACACGTCCTCCAGGGCCGGCAACGTCGATGTTCAACTTCGACGTTGCTCAGCCCAACATCGAAATAGGCGCAGCGAGGGAACGTCTACACGTCAAAGTAGCACACATCGAAATAGGGATGCCAGGCACAGCTGCAGACAGGGTCACAGGGTGGACTCAACAGCCAGCCGCTCCCTTAAAGGGCCCCTCCCAGACACAGTTGCACTAAACACACAAGATCCACAGAGCTGACAACTGGTTGCAGACCCTGTGCCTGCAGCATAGATCCCCAGCTGCCGCAGAAGCAGCCAGAAGCCCTGGGCTAAGGGCTGCTGCCCATGGTGACCATAGAGCCCCGCAGGGGCTGGAGAGAGAGCATCTCTCAACCCCCCAGCTGATGGCCGCCATGGAGGACCCAGCAATTTCGACGTTGCGGGACGCGGATCGTCTACACGGTCCCTACTTCGACGTTGAACGTCGAAGTAGGGCGCTATTCCTATCTCCTCATGAGGTTAGCGACTTCGACGTCTCGCCGCCTAACGTCGAAGTTAACTTTGAAATAGCGCCCGACGCGTGTAGACGCGACGGGCGCTATTTCGAAGTTGGTGCCGCTACTTCGAAGTAGCGTGCACGTGTAGACGCAGCTTAGAAAGACTATCCTGAGTGATAAACAGGCTGGCAGGTTCTTAAGGAAGAAATTGCCCTGGCTTTTCCAGGTTTTCATATACATAAATTAAAATTTCTTCCAGACTTGGACAATCACTTCCCATAGTTCAGTCTTTGTTTTTCAGGTTTTTCCAGGTGAGTGGTTTCAGGGACAGGAAGGAACATAATCTCTCCCACCACAAATGTCATCATCCCCTTTTATAACTTCTTCCCACATGCTAGAAAGTCCTTTTCCTATGGCTTGGGTCAAACTGCCTCCATCATGTAGTGCTGTCTTTGAGAGTTTTCTTACTGTACACAGCTGATGGGGTAATCCTTGTGCTTTCTTCAAATATTGATCAAAATTTAGGTAACACATATGGGGAACTTAGAATAGCAGGATTTACAAGAACATTTGCCTAGAAACAAAGTTAAAATGTACCACCTGCCTGTAATCTATGCCTGCTTCAACTGGCAGTTTGTGCCCCTGTAGGGTAGGCTGGCTGGAGATTGATGAACCTGCTAGGGCTCTGTGTAAAAGCGGTGTGTGCTTTTTTCAGCTCAGACAGCAGACACGCATGCATTAAGCTCCAGAGATTCCAAGTTTGATCACTGCTGCTGCTATCCTATCAATGGGTGGTTGGCATTACATACCACTGGATTCTTCCATCACAGTCAGTTTGAATATATATGGGGGACAAAGTAGTTTGTGGCCTATTTTGAATGTTAAGATGTATGGAAAACAGCTTGACCATGGTTACTTCATTCACCCATGGCCTACTCAATCAATGCGTACTAGAATTCCTGGGCTGCACATATGCCCAACATTATTGAAACATAGAAAAAAACACCTATTTTTGTGTCAGTTCAAAATGTGGTCTCATAACTATACTGTTTCTGAAAAGGAGATAATTTCTTAACCAGGGAACATTGAGTACTCAATGAATTAATTTATCCCTTATTCCAAAAAACCTGTCTTCCTACCTAAATGTCTCAGAAGAATTCTTGTGAGAAGCTTGCACCTCAAATTATACTTTGTCATTCCACCTCCATCCTATTTTCACACATCAGTTCGAGACACAATACCTTCCTGAAAGCTATAGCTGTCAACTGTTGGGATTGGTGAACAATTTACCTCACAAAATCTTGCACCATGACAGTTTACACACTATTTCCAGGTTTATAATGATTCTTCATACTTTGTGATGGCATCATTCTTGACAGTTCCTAACCTGATGATGGGCCACACACTACCCTCTGTCTATGCACAGAATTCCCACTCATATCACTCCAAGAGACTGATTGTTCAGACACCTTTTTTTTTTTTGTTAACCAGAAAAGTAAGGATGAGTCCCAAGACCAAAGAAAAAAGTCTCTGATTTCTGATTTAAAGTTAGTAAGTCAGTACTTATGGGCACTTCCAGCTAGTAGCTTTTTTTGGTGTAAATAAGTCAGACTTCTTGCCACGACCTTCCTGGTAATTTATATAACATTGTCCATTATGGTTTGTGCTGGAACTTTTAAAAACTTACCTTCTCCAAATAATCAGATTTAATTACTGTAGTTTTGATTATGTCATATTATGCTGCAATATGAAGAACTGCTAGGCAGAGATGGCATTCACCTTTTGAGGAGAGAGAAGACCCTATTTAGACACAGACTGGCTAACCTAGTGAGGAGGGCTTTAAACTAGGTTGGACAGGGACAGGGGAGCAAAGCCCACAGGTAAGTAGAGAAGCTGGAGACCTGGCAGATGGGTCAGAAATGGGAGGGAGCACAGGCTATAATGGAAGAGAAAAAGGAGGGTCAGGGCAGAACTGGGAGGCAAGATCAAATCAATATCTTAGATGCCTATATACAAGTGCAAGAAGTATGGGTAATAAGCAGGAAGAACTTGAAGTGCTAATAAATAAATACAACTATGACATTGTTGGCATCACAGAAACTTGGTGGGATAATACACAATTGGAATGTTGGTAGGGGAGAGTACAACTTGCTCAGGAAAGATAGACGGGGGAAAAGGGAGAAGGTGTTGCCTTGTATATTAAAAATGTACACACTTGGACTGAGGTGGAGATAGACATAGGAAAAGGATGTGGTGAGAGCCTCTGGATTAAGCTAAAAGGGGTAAAAAGCAAGGGTGATGTCCTGCTAGGAGTCTACTACAGGCCACCTACCCATGTGGAAGAAGTGGATGAGGCTTCTTTTAAACAACAAACAAAATCATCCAGGGCCCAGGATTTGGTGGTGATGGGGGACTTCAGATATCCAGATATATGTTGGGAAACTAACACAGTGACACACAGACTATCCAATAAGCTCTTGGACTGCATTGGAGACAACTTTTTATTTTGGAGGGTTGAAAAACCTACTGGAGGGAAGCTGTCCTAGATTTGATTTTTAACAAATAGAGAGGAACTGATTGAGAATCCGACAGTGGAAGGCAGCTTGGGTGAAAGTGATCATAAAATCATAGAGTTCACAATTTTAAGGAAAGGTAGAAGGGAGAACAGCAAAATAGTCACAATGGATTTCAGGAAAGCAGATTTTGGTAAACTCAGAGAGCTGGTAGGTAGGGTCCCATGGGAAGCAAGACTGAGAGGAAAAACAATGGAGGAGAGTTGGCAGTTTTTCAAAGGGACATTAGTAAGGGCTCAAAAGCAAGCTATTCCTCTGCGAAGGAAAGATAGAAAATATGGCAAAAGACCACCTTGGCTTAACCAGGAGATCTTGCATGATCTCAAAATAAAAAAGGAATCATATAAAAAATGGAAACTAGGACAAATTACGAAGGCTGAATATAGGCAAACAAAGGAATGCAGGGGCAAGATTAGAAAGGCAAAGGCACAAAGTGAGCTCAGATTAGCTACGGGCATAAAGGGAAGCAACAAGACTTTTTATAAATACATGAAAAGCAAGAGGAAGACCAAGGATAGGGTAGGCCCATTGCTCAGTGAGGAGGGAGAAACAGTAACAGGAAACTTGGAAACGGCAGAGATGCTTAATGACTTCTTTGTTTCGGTCTTCACTAAGAAGTCTGAAGCATAGTGAATGCTAGTGGGAAAGGGGTAGATTTAGAAGATAAAATAAAAAAAACAAGTTAAAAATCACTTAGGAAAATTAGATGTCTGCAAGTCACCAGGGCCTGATGAAATGCATCCTAGAATACTCAAGGAGCTAAGGGAGGAGTTATCTGAGCCATTAGCTATCATCTTTGGAAAATCATGGGAGACAGGAGAGATTTCAGAAGACTGGAAAAAGGCAAATATAGTGCCCATCTATAAAAGGGAGAAAAAGAACAACATAGGAAACTACAGATGGGTCAGTTTAACTTCTGTGCCAGGAAAGATAATGGAACAACTTATTAAGGAAATCATCTGCAAACACTTGGAAGGTGGTAAGTTGATAGGGAACAGCCAGCATGGATTTCCAAAGAACAAATCATGTCAAACCAATCTGATAGCTTTCTTTGATAGGATAACGAGCCTTGTGGATAAGGGAGAAGCAGTGGATTTGGTGTACCTAGATTTTAGTAAGGCATTTGATACAGTCTCGCATGATATTCTTATCAATAAACTAGGCAAATACAACTTAGATGGGGCTACTATAAGGTGACTGCAAAACTGTCCAGATATTCATACTCAGAGTAGTTATTAATGGTTCTCAATTCTGCTGGAAAAGTATAACAAGTGGGGTTCTGCACTGTTAGGACCGGTTCTCTTCAATATCTTCATCAACGATTTAGATATTGGCATAGACAGTACACTTATTAAGTTTGCAGATGATACCAAGCAAGGAGGGGTTGCAACTGTGTTGGAGGATATGGTCAAAATGCAAAACAATCTGCACAAGTTGGAGAAATGGTCTGAAGTAAACAGGATGAAGTTTAATAAAGACAAATGCAAAGTGCTCCACTTAGGCAGGAACAATCAGTTTCGCACATACAGAATGGGAAGTGACTGTCTAGGAAAGAGTATGGCAGAAAGGGATCTAGGGGTTATAGTGGACCACAAGTTAAATATGAGTCAACAGTGTGATGCTGTTGCAAAAAAAAGCAAACATGATTCTGGGATGCATTAACAGGTGTGTTGTGAACAAGACGTGAGAAGTCATTCTTCCGCTCTGCTCGGTGCTGGTTAGGCCTCAGTTGGGGTATTGTGTCCAGTTCTGAGTGCCGCATTTCAAGAAAGATGTGGAGAAATTGGAAAGAGTTCAGAAAAGAGCAACAAGAATGATCAGAGGTCTAGAGAGCATGACCTATGAAGAAAGGCTGAAAGGCTGTGCTTGTTTAGTTTGGAATAAAGAAGATTAAGGGGGGACATGATAGTGGTTTTCAAATATCTAAAAGGGTGTCATAAGGAAGAGGAAGGAAACTTATTCTTTTTGGCCTCTGAGGATAGAACAAGATGCAACAGGCTTAAACTGCAGCAAGGGAGGTTTAGGTTGGACATTAGGAAAAAGTTTCTAACTGTCAGGGTGGTCAAACACTGGAATAAATTGCCTAGGGAGACTGTGGAATCTCCATCTTTGGAGATAAATTTAAGAACATGTTAGATAAATGTCTATCAGGGATGGTCTAGACAGTGCTTGGTCCTGCCATGAGGGCAGGGGGCTGGACTTTATGACCTTGCAAGGTCCCTTCCAGTCCTAGCATTCTGTGATTCTATGATACAAAATGCTTGTTACTTAGAAACAGTTTTTTAAATTGCTCTCTTTCTGGCAAACTCCAATAGAAACAGCTTGTGGCTATTAAAAAAGATGGTTTGTTCTAGTGCAAAAGATGAGAGATGAATTAAGAATGCTAACACAGATTAAATATATACATACTGGTGTTTAGTTTGCACATTTGAATTAATGACCAATTCAATTTATTTCACTGATCCTTAGATCTTTTCCAGATGTTTCTAGTGCAATCCTATAGCAACTAATTGAGGTACAGTAGAAAAAAGAGAAGCAACCATAAAACAAGATTTCATTACAGTTTTGCTGATTTTACATTACTTATGGCATTTCAGTCATCTTTGCATTTCATGAATTAAATCTTGTTTCTTATGACAGCCACAGCTGATGACTGTTGACTCATCATTCCAACTTCAGATCATTCCTCTGTTTCTTGCATTTACTTTTAAAGGGACTGTCATTCATTGGTTTGTATGCAGAATGACAATTCAGACAGCAGGGGGTAAATTTTCAAGGTGGTGATTGGGAGGTACAGTGTAAATACAAATCAAATTATTTGTTAATAGGATTTCTCTGCCTCCCTTCTCCAATTGCTTTGAAAATGCACAGCTGTGTCTCATTTACTGGATAATCCTACTGGCAACAAGCACCACCACCACCAGAAATTCCAAAGAGGGCTGGCCATGTGCTATGGTGGCTGTCTGTGCAGAAACACCAGAGCAGGGCTTGGTGTTAATGTTTCAGTCCCTGAGCAAGTGATGATCAGGCATATGGCAAAAAAAAATGTTTGAGAACTATTCTGCTCCTCCATTGCTCTGTATCAGCCAAGTTAAACACAGCATCAGTATCAATAAGATGGCCAAAACATCTGTCATTAGAGAACTGTTTGCTGTCATTACCACTAACACTGTGCTGGCAGCTATCACTAAAGTGGGAGAGCTGGCTTAAAATGCTACATTGAGACAAATGTATTCCGCACAACACATCAGCTATGTAGTTGAATGCCTGGGAGAACATCTGTCACATACAGAAAACAACCTTGTCTTTCCACATGAGCTAAAAACAAAAGCAAACTGTCCATCCATCTATCTGTCTGTGCACATTCTTATATTTCCATCTATCATCATTGCAGCCACTGAGAGGGCTTCGCTCCAGCCAGGACAGGAAATAGGTCTGTGATGAATTGATGGAGGACTACAAACATTTCTTAAGGGGAAAAAGTACAAGGTAATCCCAGCAATAACTGCAGGCATGTATTAAGTCAGGAAAAATTAAGTATACTTTTTGTTAGAGAATTATTCAACTTCTAATGCACAAGCCCATCCCCAGTAGAAACATTTCAGTCACAATAATTAGGTAAGTGAGTGTTTTCAGAGTTCCAAATTTTTTACACCACACTATCCAGATCCATACATACAAGCTCACACCTTACATGTAATGCGAACAATTGTGGGTTTTCCCTCCAGTTTATTAGAGATTTTGCTACAGGAGACATGGATGAAATTTTGTAAAGGACTAGAAGATGGACTATCCCCAAGCCCTGCAGTTTTCATTATGGGATGCAGAGTATTGAGTGTTGCTCAGCACTGTGTATTCATATTTTCCCACCTTCCACATGATCAGCTGTTGGGCTGAGTCTTGAAATACGGGAAACCATTGTAGTTTCTTACCACTATGGGCAACATTTTCTCCTGCTCGTGCCTGTTCTCTGAAACTGGTTTGGCATTTGTCATAGTTAAAAGCAACTGTACCTCTACTCCCCACTCATGGTCCACCAGGAGACCCTACTCAGAGCTCCCCACTTCTTAGCCATCAACTCTCTTGGAGAGAGAACTGAATCTCTTTATCCTATCTGACTGGGGTTTTAAGGCTGCACAAGTCTCTGATTTACATGATAATACTCCCAGCAAGCCAGACTGCCTAAAAGGACAGCATCTGTGCTTTGGTTTCTCTCCAGAGGCTATGGACAATATATTGCCCAATTATAAGGTACTTCACAACTCTTTCTAAGCAAGCACATTTGTTCTTAAGGTGGAAGTATAACCAAGAAATAATATGAAAAAAACAATGAAAACTTGCAAAAAAGCTTATGGAGGTCATCCCCAACTCCAGCTTTGGGCTCTGATAGGTATCAGGTCTTCAAAACATACAAATCCTTACTCAGATTCAAAATGAGAATCCAAACTGGGAAGTCCAGGCCTTTCTTTCTACCTCTCAAGCCTCTCTCCAGTCTCTGGGGACATGATTAATAGACAATCAATCTTGCCACAGAATGTGGCTACAGAAGGCTGTGTTTTTGCATCACTGAGGATGATGAATTTACATATTCCACAGGAAATCCCCTTCATTTTTGTTGCCCCAAAAGGCCATTCTTGCTGGCACATTTTCAGTATCAGCCCTTTGAACTCCCAGGCCTCATACTACATCTCTGCCCTGGAGAGGATACATACAATTTCGGCTCACAATACAGCATAAGTTTTGCATTCAATGATCAAGCCTGTCAAACCATCTTCTTGCCTTCCCACCATCCACCCACCTGGGCAAAGAGTACAGAGCAAAGGTGCCCAGTTGGGCAGGATGAGGGCTGACCTTGTTCCAGAGAAGAATCCTAGATCCTTTTCAACAGTACTAGCACCTTCCTCCCATCAATGGAGTTTTAGGTATGAGGGAGAAGAGAGAAAATCAGCCAAGCTCAGGAAGGACCTGTTGAAAGGAGGAGACTGGGGAAGTGTACAATACAGTCTCATGGAACTATGCAGGCCTGGATCCCCCATACATCGGTGGAAAAGTGACATGGTGTCAAGTTTTTCAGTTTCATTGCAATACAGTATCTGGTGTTTGTTTTTCTTAAGGCTTCGGCAGCTAGATTCACATGATTATATATGAATCTTAGGTTCCGTTTAAAACAAAAGGATAATTTTTTCCCGCTCTTGTGGTTCTGGGCACAAGATGGAAAAAATGAATGTAAAATCTAGAAAGCTCATTAAATGTACCATAAACTTCTTCTTTTCTCAAATCTCTCGATTCTGAAACTAGTTTCCTGGGATTTGAGATTATGGCACATGAATTTTGCACTCATGGGTTTGGCAGTACTGCCACTGACAAGGAGAATATGTGGCGGGGTCTCTTGCCCCACCTTGCTCCAAAGGGCTCCTGAGTTACCCCAGGGCCTCACCACCCAATCAGGACTCTGTGTCCTGGCCCCAGTACACGGAGCTTTACAGCCCAATCATGCCTCAGTGGCCTAGATTCTCTCTGCCTTAGGCTCTTGGGGAGGTGGCGGTAGGGGACCTTGCGTCCGCCCACTCCACCTAGCTCCAGCCCAGGGCCCTGTTGGTGGTGGGTGTGGGAACCCCAGCCACCAGCTCAGCAGGGAGCCTCACCGCAACATATTGTGCTCACTGGTAACCTTCCCAGTTCCTCAACCCTGGGCTACTTCCTACCCCATTCTTATTGTAGTCTGTCATCTCCACTCAGGCCATACTTCCTCCAGCTGCTCCTCCTGTGGACTGCTACTCTGGGGGGAGCTGCCACCACTGTCACTGTTGCACCTCGGTCAGCTGTGGCAGTGGCTGTTGCTGCTGCTGCCACAGCCGCCACTCAGGCGGTTGCTGTGGTTGCTCCTTAGGCGGCTGTGGCTCCCAGGCTTCTGTAGGATCTCCTTACCCCCTGTTGGCCATCTCCAACTGTCAGGCTTCCCCAACACTTACACCTGGTCTACAGCTGGAGCATGCCCAGCAGGGCCTTGGGAGCGGGGCCTTTTCTATCCAATAGGCCTGGCTCTCACACCCCTGCTCAGTGCAGGGTTGGTACACCCCATCACAGCATAATTCTGTGAAATAAATTTTCCAGCATTGCTCTGTTACAATGACTGGGGTTCAGAGGTTCAAAAAGCTGAAAGTTCTTTCATTCTTTCTGGTGTCTACTTGGTTAAGAACATATTGGGTTAGACCAAAGAGCCATCTAGCTCTGTAGCCTGTCTACTCACAGTGTCTACTGTCAGACACTTCAGAAGGAAGGAACACAACAGGGCAATTTATTGACTGATCCATCCTCTGTTGGCCAGTCCCATTTTCTGGCAATCAGAGGATTAGGGACTCCCAGAGCACGGGATTGTAACCTTGACCAACTTAGCTAATAGCCATCGACGTACTTATCCACCATGAACTTACCTCATTCTTTGTGAACCCCATTATACTTTTAGCCTTCTCAATGTCTCCTGGCAATGATTTCCACAGGCTCACTGCACATTATCTCCAGAAGTACTTCCTTAAGTACGTTTTAAACCTATGGACTGTTAATTTTACAATGTTGACCTCTGGTTCTTCTGTCACGTGAAAAGGTAAATAAACTTCCTTACTCACTTGCTCCACACCATTCAGGGTTTTATGAACCTCTATTATATCCCCCCTTAGTCATCTCTTTTCTAAACTAATGTTATATATTCTTTAGTTCTTAACCCTTTTGGCGGAGTGCACACTAGGGGGGCTGGAAGAATTTTTCTAGGGGCTGCAGCACCCCACCACCTCTAGTTCCAGCTCCTATGACACGCTGTGGCCCCTTGGTCCTGCACCTAAAAGACGCATAGATGCTCCAAGCTAGCGCGACACCCATGTTCTTTATTTTGGCTGTGTCTACACGTGCACGCTACTTCGAAGTAGCGGCACTAACTTCGAAATAGCACCCGTCGCGGCTACACGCGTCAGGCGCTATTTCGAAGTTAACTTCGACATTAGGCGGCGAGACGTCGAAGTCGCTAACCTCATGAGGGGATCGGAATAGCGCCCTACTTCGACGTTCAACGTCGAAGTAGGGACCGTGTAGACAATCCGCGTCCCGCAACGTCGAAATTGTGGGGTCCTCCATGGCAGCCATCAGCTGGGGGGTTGAGAGATGCTGTCTCTCCAGCCCCTGCGGGGCTCTATGGTCACTGTGGGCAGCAGCCTTTAGCCCAAGGCTTCTGGCTGCTGCTGCTGCAGCGGGGGATTCATGCTGCATGCACAGGGTCTGCAACTCGTTGTCGGCTCTGTGTATCTTGTGCTGTTTAGTGCAAGTGTGTCTGGGAGGGGCCCTTTAAGGGAGCGGCTGGCTGTTGAGTCCGCCCTGTGACCCTGTCTGCAGCTGTGCCTGGCACCCTTATTTCGACGTGTGCTACTGTGGCATGTAGACGTTCCCTCGCTGCGCCTATTTTGATGTGGTGCTGCGCAACGTCGATGTTGAACATCGACGTTGCCAGCCCTGGAGGACGTGTAGACGTTATTCATCGAAATAGAACTATTTCGATGTCGCCACATCGAAATAGGCTACTTCGATGTAGGCTTCACGTGTAGACGTAGCCTTTGTGTTCATCTCCCACCACCAGTTCTCCACTATTTACAGGCTATTTACAGAGCTTGGCCTTACACCAGCCTGACCCGAAACAGATTAAAAGGCTCCTTTCTCTCTTTGAGCTTGACCTTCCCCTCCTGGTCTCTGCTCCCTTCCACACACTTCACCCTTTCAGCTGTAGCCTAATGAGGCTGCCAGGTGCAGTCAGTGATTCAGCAAACCAAGACTATTTGCCCAGCATGAATTCATTTCCCCTGATGGGGGCTGAAATGGCAGGAGCTGATGGAGGCGTTCCTGGCAGCACACTGCCACAAACCTTTTAGCCATTCACCCAACTGGAGAGTCAGGAAGTCACAGATATTTCCCAGTAGAACCTTGAGAGCTTGAGAAACCTTGGAATGGTGCACAATGGAAAATGATGTAACCAGGGACAGAGCATACAATTCGAATTAGGAATTTTGAGATTGACACAAATTAAACTTTTTCATAAATAGCCTTTGATATATTTGATGTAAAAATATCCCACATTCCTGCAAAGTGGGGTTTTTGTTGGTTTTAACAAAGTGTAAGCATTTGAGATATGATCTACAATATCAACATGTTTTTACATCCAATAAGTTGGTATTTGTTTTCCATCATCTTATTTTGAAGGTGATGACAATGGATGCTACAGAGGATCAAAAATGATAGCATGGTTTTATAACTCATATTCTATTGTTGTTACAGAGTCTGATGGTAGAATTCTTGCAGGCACAGTGTGCTTCTTTGTTTTCTACTTTTCCATTATTCTATGTTCAGCATAAAAAGTCTTCCATATCTCATCTGTCCTTGCATCCAATAAAATAATATACTACCTCCCCATCCATATGGATATTAATAGCAAACTGTCATTCCACTTTAATTGGGATGTCACAAAACTATTATCTCCTTCTCCTCAGTTTTTCATTTTCAGAATAATGGTATTTCTGTTTTTCTTTCTACAGGTAAACTAAGTGACTAGGACTTCTTGTTTGATTCTCAACACTACCGCCTGTCTCTTTGGATTTGAACAGTGAAACCAGGCCAGATCTTAATATCTCACAAGCTCCCCTCAAAAATATTTAGTGCAAGTTAATGACTGTCTTCCCATCCTATGAATTTTCTTCCATTTCACTTGCTCCATTGTTTCATCCATTTTCAAATGACTTCATTTCCTAATGGAGCTTTGACTGACTTTGTAACAGGTTCTTCTCTCATTGGGACCTTGCAAACCAAATCACATTATGTTTGTGAGCACCGAGATGGTATGTTCACCACAAATACAAGTGCTCTATTTTAGATTTAGCGGTAAATCTCTTTCAAGCCCAGGTCAAAGGAAAATAATATGATCATACAAAATAGTAATTATGTCTAAGCTTTCCATAAATACCTTTGCTGAGATATATAAATTGTTCAGTCTGTCTGCAGAACTAACAGCCCTTAAATCAAAGTATCTTCAATTTGAAAACCTGCTAATTATAGCTGGCTCTGTTTGGTTCTCTGAGCTACTATTTATTGAGCAATTATATCATTGATTTAGGGGTTTTGACACAGAGTAGGTGGGGGCTGTAAGGAAATATCAACACCAGTCCTCCCTCTCAGCACTTGCCCTCACCCCGACTTCACCTGACTTCTGTCTGATTTTCCTCCTGGATGATGTGACGCAGGGGTCATGTGATGACCAGGTTATTTAAAAACAAATATAATTGCTTATTTCTCCAAATGGTGGAAGATTGAGGAGGTTCTGTCTATGAAGACCTGTGGAGAAGCTGCCAGAAATGATTATGGGAAAGGATTTGTGAGGCCTATATTTATACACAATGTAGAAGAAGCCAGAGTACAGTATATGACAAACTGACAATGTCCTGCAACTTCTTACACAAACCTTGTGAAATTAAGCTAGATTTTTTGAACTAAGTTAAACCTTATTGAATTGGAGCTCATATTTTCAGGGCCCATTGTATTAAAAATGCAAGTGTATATCTATGCCTTTTTGAGGAGGGGGTGTTACTGCAATTCATTTAGTTACCAGCTCCTTCAAAGTCACCCCTGAAGAGGTTTGCATGTAGGACTTCAAACCTGAAACACAAGGAACCAAGAGACAAAGAGGAATTTTACCTCAGTAGCCTGGTTTTCAAACAGGCTCAGGGCCTACCTCCTCATTCAGTGAGTGAGAAGGGCACGGCTTACGGAGGACCCCAATCCTTCGGGAACAGCTGAAAGGACTGGGCCTACTGATGCCACATAAAACTGGGTCCTGGTTCTGAGTTGAACCTCTGATGAACTTTAAATGATAAGGAGACCTGTTGCACAGGGTGCTGAAGGACTGCTCTTCCTGTATCAGAGGGGTAGCTGTGTTAGTCTGTATCCGCAAAAACAATGAGAAGTCCTGTGGAACCTTATAGACTAATAAATTTATTGGAGCACAAACTTTCATGGGTAAAGACCCACTTCATCAGTACATAAGGTGGCACAGGACTTCTTGTTTTTGCTCTTCCTGGCTACGTCTACACGTGCAAGCTACATCAAAATAGCTTATTTCGATGTAGCGACATCAAAATAGTCTATTTCAATGAATAATGTCTACACGTCCTCCAGGGCTGGCAACATCGACGTTCAACTTCAACGTTGGGCAGCACCACATCGAAATAGGCGCTGCGAGGGTACGTCTACACGCCAAAGTAGCACACATTGAAATAAGGGTGCCAGGAACAGCTGCAGACAGGGTCACAGGGCAGACTCAACAGCAAGCCACTCCCTTAAAGGGCCCCTCCCAGACACAGTTGCACTAAACAACACAAGATCCACTGAGCCGACAACTGGTTGCAGACCCTGTGCATGCAGCATGGATCCCCAGCTGCGGCAGCAGCAGCCAGAAGCCCTGGGCTCAGGGCTGCTGCACACGATGACCATAGAGCCCCACAGGGGCTGGAGAGAGAGTGTTTCTCAACCCCTCAGCTGATGGCCGCCATGGCGGACCCCGCTATTTCGATGGTGCAGGACACAGATCGTCTACACGTGCCCTACTTCGACGTTCAACTTCGAAGTAGGGCACTATTCCCATCCCCTCATGGGGTTAGCGACTTCAACGTCTTGCCACCTAACGTCGATTTCAACTTCGAAATACCGCCCAACACGTGTAGCCGTGACAGGTGCTATTTCGAAGTTGGCGCCGCTACTTCGAAGTAGCGTGCATGTGTAGACACAGCCCCTGTGTTAGAGTTAGGGTGATCTCTAGTAAGCTTGTAATCATGCATATAGTTTCTTTTACTGATTTGTTAATATTTTTCTGTAGTTCTTTTACCTTAGGAATAAATGAGGGCTGCACAAAATGTTTTGTGTGGTTTCTACAACTGTGGGTCATCTCATTGTACTACTGTCTCTGAGAGGGAAGCAAAAAGGACTGATTAGGCAGCCTTTCTCCGTTGGGAATAAAATGGTGACAGCAGGGAACTGTGGATCGGACGGAGACTTCTCTTAGGCAAGACTCCATTGATAGAGATTCTCTAGAATTCAGTCAGAAAGAGAAGAAGGGAGATGATAGAGTATGGGACAGATCAGATGAGAAAAAAAATCACATATAAAAGAATCCAATATATCAGGTAAAGGCAGGCATATGAATAGTGGTAGGTTTTAAAGTGCTTTTACACAAACGCTAGAAGCCTATCTCATAAGATGGGTGAATTAGAGTACCTTATATCAAAGGAGGAGATTGACATAATAGGCATCACGGAAACCTGGTGGAATAAGGACAATCAGTGGGACATGATCATACCGGGACATAAAATATATCAGAAGGACAGAATGGGTTGAGCAGGTGGCGGAATGGTACTGTATGTGAAAGATAATATAGAATCAAATGAAAAAAAATCCTAAATGAATCAAAATGTTCCATAGAATCACTATGGATAGCAATTCCTACCTCTGATGGGAATATAGCACTAGGGATAAATTATCGACCACCTGACCAGGACAGTGATAGTGATGCTGAAATGCTAAGGGAGATTAGAGAGGCTATCAAAATAAAAAACTCACTAATAATGGGGGATTTCAATTATCCCTATATTGACTGAGTACATGTCACCTCAGGAAGGGCTTCAGAGAGAAAATTTCTTGATGCCTTAAATGACTGCTTCTTGGAGCAGCTGGTACAGGAACCCACAAGGAGAGAGGCAATTCTTGATTTCGTACTGAGTGGAACATAGGATCTGGTCCGAGAGGTAACTGTTACAGGACCGCTTGGAAATGGTGACCATAACATAATAACATTTAATATTCCTGTGTTGGGAAGAACACCGCAACAGTCTAACACTCTGGTATTTAATTTCAAAAAGGGGAATTACACAAAAATGAGGAGGTTAGTTAAGCAGAAATTAAAAGATAAAGTAACTAGAGTTAAATCCTTGCAAGCCGCATGGAAGCTTTTCAAAGATACCATATTAGAGGCCCAACTTAAATGTATACCCCAAATTAAAAAACACAGTAAGAGACCTAAAAACGAACCACCATGGCTTAACAACCATGTAAAGGAGGCAGTGAGAGATAAAAAGGCATCTTTTAAACAGAGGAAGTCAAATCCTAGTGATCAAAATAGAAAGTAACATAAGTACTGCCAAATTAAATGTAATAAGAAAAGCCAAAAAAGATTTTGAGGAACAGTTAGCCATAAATTCAAAAAACAATAGTAAAATGTTTTTTAAGTACATTAGAAGCAGGAAGCCTGCTAAAAAGCAGTGGGGCCCCTGGATGACAGAGACATAAAAGAAGCAATCAAGGAAGATAATGCCATTGCAGAAAAACTAAATGATTTCTTTGCTTCAGTCTTCACAACTGAGGATGTTAGAGAGATTCCCAAATCTGAGCCATCCTTTATAGGTGACAAATCTGAGGAACTGTCCCAGATTGAAGTATCATTAGAGGAGGTTTTGGAACTAATTGATAAGCTAAACAGTCACAAGTCTCTGGGACCGGATAGTATTCACCCAAGGGTTCTGAAAGAACTCAAATGTGAAATTGCGGAACTATTAACGGTGGTTTGTAACCTATCCTTTAAATCAGCTTCGGTACCCAATGATTGGAATACAGCTAATATAGAACCAATATTTCAAAAGGGGCTCTAAAGGAGACCCTAGCAATTATAGACCGGTAAGTCTAACCTCAGTACTGGGCAAATTAGTAGAAACAATAGTAATGAATAAAATTATCAGACACATAGAGGAACATGATTTGTTGAGCAAAAGTCAACATGGTTTCTGTATAGGGAAGTCATGTCTTGCTAATCTATTAGAGTTCTTTGAAGGGGTTAACAAGCATGCATACGGGGGGTGGGGCCATCCAGTAGACATAGTATACTTAGATTTCCAGAAAGCCTTTGACATGGTCCCTCACCAAAGGCTCTTATGTAAATTAGGTGGTCATGGGATAAGAGGAAAGATCCTTTCATGGATTGGGAACTGGTTAAAAGACAGGAAACAAAGAGTAGGAATAAATGATAAATTTTCATAATGGAAGGGGGTAACTAGTGGCGTTTCCCAAGGGTCGGTCCTGGGACCCATCTTGTTCAAAATATTCGTCAATGATCTAGAGAAAGGGGTAAGCAGTGAGGGGGCAAAGTTTGCAGATGACACCAAAGTGTTCAGGATAGTCAAAACCAAAGCAGACTGTGAAGAACTTCAAAAAGATCTCAGCAAACTGAGTGATTGGGCAGCAAAATGGCAAATGAAATTTAATGTGGGTAAGTGTAAGGTAATGCACGTTGGGAAAAATAACCTCAATTATACATACAATATGATGGGGGCAAATTTAGCTAAAACAGATCAGGAAAGGGATCTTGGAATTATAGTGGATAGTTCTGTGAAAACATCCACGTGTGTGCAGTGGCAGTCAGTAAAGTAAATAGGACGTTAGGAATAATTAAAAAAGGGATAGAAAATAAGACGAAGAATATCTTACTTCCCCTATACAAAACTATGGTACACAACGTCTTGAGTACTGCATACAGATGTGGTCTCCTCACCTGAAAAAAGATATATTGGCATTAGAAAAGGTTCAGAAAAGGGCAACTAAAATGATTAAGGGTTTGGAACGGGTCCCATATGAGGAGAGGCTAGAGAGACTGGGACTTTTCAGTCTAGAAAAGAGGAGACTGAGGGGTGATATGATAGAAGTATATAAAATCATGAATGGTGTGGAGAAAGTGAATACAGAAAAGTTATTTACTTGTTCCCATAATATAAGAACTAGAGCACACCACATGAAATTAATGGGTAGCAGGTTCAAAACTAATAAAAGAAATTTTTTTTTCACACAGCGCACAGTCAACCTATGGAACTCCTTACCAGAGGACGCTGTGAAGGTCAGGACTCTAACAGAGTTTAAAAAAGAGCTCGATAAATATTTGGATGTTACGTCCATAGATGGCTATTAGCAAGGGGTAAGATATGGTGCCCCTAGCCTTTTGTCGAAGGCGGGAGATGGATGGCAGGAGACAAATCGCTTGATCGTTGTCTTCGGTTCATCTCCTCTGGGGCATCTGGCATTGGCTACTGTCGGCAGACAGGATACTGGGCTACATAGACCTTTGGTCTGACCCAGTATGGCCATTCTTATGTTCTTATGTTCAGCCTGTAGGTACTCCAGGCAGATGGGACAGAGACCATATAACACCACCAGAGAGAGGTGATAGCTGGGGGAGCCTAAGAACATGTGCACAAGCTGTACTCTGGAGGTGCATTTGTTCTGACCTGTGACAGGTAGTCACAAATGAAGGAAATAGCCTGGGTAACAGAGTATAAGTGTCAGGAGGAGGGCCAGTCTTAAGTGTTGTCATTGTTTAGCTCTTCCAGGTCAGGTGTTTTAGTGAGAATGAGCAGAAGTCCCCAGTCAGTTCCTGGATTACCAGGAGAAGACCAGAGCTAAGACCCTGGAGAAGAGAGGTTTATTGAATTGTAAACTTACTAAGGGAAGCACCTCGTTATCAAGGGTTGTTTGACCCAGGGAAAGAAAAAAGGTCATTTAACTTTGAAACCAGAAGGGGTGGAGATTTAGACCCAGGGGACAAAAGTAGTCTTTTGTCTGGCTTGGACTCTTGCTTAGAAAGACCATATTTGATGGTTTCTACCTTCCTATTAAAAATATTGGGAGTTTGTTATCAATATTTGTTCACAAAAAATTATCTACTTAAATAAGCAAAGCTGAGGGGGGCTGTCCTTGAACTAGGTGTCTTTGGGATGCAGAAAATTCCACCTAATGTGTGACAAGTAATTTGTACAATTTTCAGAGCAGCAATTGCTACAAGAATTTTCCTTCACTAAAGATACCTCTTGATTCTATAATAATTAGAAGTAGAGATATGAAAGAGCCACTATCATAGAATTGCAAATTGTGAGTTACACCTAAGAAATGACTGTGTCATACACACTATGCTTTGAACTGTGTGAAAAATAAGGTACATGACATATGGATGCCGAATAACATCTCAGAGAAGTCACATTCACAGTCATAGTCAGCAGATTAACATTTTAACAAGAAGCTGTTCCCACTGGGATAAACTCTTTCAGATGACTGAGAAAACACTTCAAACTGTGCTGAGGAACAGGAAAGCTAGAGATAGAAAACTCTCTATGTTAGAGGCTTTAATACCAAAGAGTCCATTGAACTTTGTTTGGCACTAGTGCTCATCTACTACATGGGAAGGAGAGTCTGAGAGGTTGTTTACCATGCCAGCAAAACCACAGCAATCATAGAAGTGTGTCCCTCATTAAGCATGATGCTTTAACGTATCCCTTTCTGTGTCTAATCCACAGAGGAGGTGAGTTTGCTACAACTCCCAGCTAAGGCAAACTAGTTGTTCTGAATTTTTCACGCCCAGCTCTGTTCTTGGTGATGTCCAAGAGGCATTGATCTCATGTCATCTATGAGTGATCCTGGCATACATGTCACTATGTAGCCAGCTGGAAATCTGTTCTTTCTGTATAATAGCAAGGAAGAGTCAAGCTTCATACTGGAGCTGTTTCAGGGGTTACAGCTCTCAAGCCCTAATCTACAGGGTTCTTAAAAACTAGTAAATTCTGACCTGCAACCCAATGAGCTGCTATTTCCAGAACTAGAGTCAACTTCAACTGAGGCTTCCAGTCTTTAGATCTGATTGGCAAAATTCTGCAGTTCCTGATTGTTTCCCTCCTTCTAGTTAACCAAGCACAAGAAAAGGAATTTGTCCATGCAATTAGGTTTTCCCTCTTGCTACCTACTCCTACTGCCTGCCTCTGATGTGCTGATAACCTAAGCCTGCCTGCCTCCCAAGCATGGGTCCCCCCAGCCTGGCTTGGATTCTGAGCCAGACCAGCTCCCAACCAACTCTTCCTCAGCACGCTAGATCAGATGACCCACATCCTGGTTGTGAAGAGGTGTTACAGAATGCGATGCTTGTGATACACTAGGGACTTCCTGATCATTAAATCTAATGAACATGTTCAGTGAGCAGAAACTTTCAGTCAGAAGTATATCTCCTTGTGGTAATGCTGGCTTCCAAATAGAAATGTCAGGATAACCTACATGCCTATGGAGAGCCCTCTACAAGATAGGCAAAGTAACAGGGAAATTAACTACAAATTCCAACAACTTGAAGTCTACGACAACAAGGTAGCAAATGCATCTCCACAGTAGAAATTCCAATACAGACAACTGGTTTTTGAGGTCATCTGGCATCTTTTGCAATAGCTACAATGATTGTAGTCTAGAGAGGAAAATAAGAGAAAAGGGGGCAGGTTTCATGTTGAATCACTTCATCACACTGAGATTTCATATAATCTTTAAATTATAGGTCACAATTCCCCCAGGTTTTAGTGTAATAGTTACAGAGCCACAAACACTAGAGAAGGGAAATATTTATGTAAGTGTTTGTATCATATTTGATATACCCTATTCATTGTAGATTATGTTCTTTTTTTAATCTAGAATTGTTTTTTTTTTCCATTGGGATTCACAGTGAAAGAGAGAATTTAGTATAAAGTCTCTCTCTCATGTGCAAACCAAATAGTTTGTAATTTAATATTTGATCAAATATTCTTTCATGTATTTGAATGTTGACTGTAATATAATGATGAAGACATTTATCTAAAATTCTTATAACTTGTGAATTTCAACTCCCAGTTCTTTAATAGATGACTTTATGGAAATACTATCAGACTGCAGAAGGGAGATACCTTCCTCAAAACTGGGGTGGAAAATCTGGAACAAATTTAAAATAATATATTGTTTCATAATCGGGGGAAGGAATAATGACCCTTACTCCTTGTGCTTACCAACTAGACTTTAGTTATTTTAAAAGGCTGCTGAGAGAAGCCATGTGAAAATGTGATTTATTCGTTAGGAAATTGAAAATGAGCAGACTGATGTTTGAAAGGCTAATACTTTTACATTTTGAGGGGGA
The DNA here is from genome assembly GCF_033958435.1 of Carettochelys insculpta. Lineage (NCBI taxonomy): Eukaryota > Metazoa > Chordata > Testudines > Carettochelyidae > Carettochelys > Carettochelys insculpta. The sequence goes on from NC_134147.1 coordinate 37,925,383, forward strand.
ATCTTGATTTTTGCCATAAGATTTATAATAATGCCAGGCTGCTGCTGAGAAGAGACTATTTTTAAAAAGGCAAAATTCCTTCATCTCAAAATTCAAAAGAAGCAGAACATTTTTAGAAGAAGAATGTTTGACTTTCAAACAGCCAGAATAAATAGAAGGCCTTTTACACTGAAGGTTTGTGAGTCTCTTCATCCTGAGCTTTAAAAATTTTAAATATTCTTTAAAAACTCAGTTCACTTTCTTTCAGTTTTCATCCAAGTGGATTCTATGCTCTCACTTCAAGAGCTGAAGTCAAATTGTTCTATGATTTGTCTGAGCTTTTAAAGACAGTGTTTATTTTTAAAATGTTTTTGCCTAAAGTTTATCATAAATTAAGGTTTAGAAACAGTTATCACATGTTATTTGGTACAAATTAGTTTTCTGTCCACTTCCAGACAGAAAAGCATGCTGTGAGATTCCTGCTTTTGGGAGGGGAAAAAAGACCAATTACCTGGCTGAGGAGATGGATTGCACCCTTAGCAAGTTTGAGGATTACATTAAGCAAGGAGGAGAGGTAGATACACTGGAGGGTAAGGATAGGCTCCAGAGTGACCTAGCCAAATTGAAGGATTGGACCAAAAAAAGAGTCTGATGAGGTGAACAAGCACAAGTTCAGCATCTTGCACTTGGGACGGAAGAATCCCAGGCATTATTACAGGCTGGGGACCAACAGTTTAAGCAATAGCTCATCAGAAAAGTACTTGAGGATTACAGTAGCTGAGGAGGTGGATATGAGTCAACAGAGTGCTCTTGTAGGCAAGAAGGCTAATGGCATACTGGGGTGCATTAGTAGGAGCATTTCCAGCAGATCTAGGGAAATGATTATTCCCCTTTATTCAGCACTGGTGAGGCTGTATCTGGAGTATTGTATCCAATTACAGAAAGGATGTGGATGCATTGGAAAGAGTCTGGCAAAGGGCAACAAAAATCATTAGGGGGTGGGTGCACATGTTTTATGAGGAGTTGGGATTATTTAGTCTGAAGAAGAGAAGAGTGAGCATAGTTGTGATAGTAGCCTTCAACTTCCTGAAGGGGAGCGGGGTTTCTAAAGAAGATTTAGGGAGGCTGTTCTCAGTGTTGACAGATGACAGAATGAGAAGCAAAGTTTGCAAGTTACAGTGTGGGAAGTCTAAATTGGACATTAAGAAAAAAATGCTTCACTATGAGGGTGGTGAAGCACTGGAATGGATTACCTAGGGAGGTGGTGGAATCTCCATCCCTCGAGATTTTTAAATCCTGACTTGACAATGTCTTGGATGGGATGATTAAGTTGAGGTTGGTCCTGCATTGAGCAGGGGATTGGACTTCATGACCTTCTGAGGTTCCTTCCTACACTATGATTCTATGAAGTGTTCACAAATGATAATCCCTGATTCACAAGGGTGAAGTTTGCTGTCACTCAGGGATGGGCCTAGAACATCATCAGGGACTTCTTGTTACCATACTATTGTCCTCTTCTCACCCACTTTCTTGTTTAGAACTTCATGGAAGGGCAGCCTGACCTTGGTGGGTAGGTTGGTCTTCTAGTGACCTTAGGGTGGTTGGAACTGAGGGGTAGCACCATGCTCACACAGATATGGATTCAGACAGCTCATCCTAATGCTTGTAGTTGTTAGTAGATGACTACCAGCAGGACCAGAGGCCATGCTTGAGAGCTGACTACAGGAAAAAACAACTGTGTTGCTGTTCTGGTTGTTGTGAAACAGCTGGTTTCTTCACATTTACACCATTCTTACCAACCCACTGCCATAGGAATGGAGGAATCCACTTTTTGACAGTGTTCAGTGTCCCAGCACATACAACCTGTCATGTCTTGGGTCCCTGAGGTGCTGGAATAAAGAATTCTGGGACAGGCATTTGAAAAATAACCAGTCCCTGTTAAGCAAGAAAAAAAGTGAAGAGAACTATCCTGTAATCCTTAGTGAACCAAAATTCCTTTTAACTTTAGCAGAAGTTTTACCTAAGTGAAAAATGGTGGTTTAAGCCTAAAGTGTCACTGTGAGGTATGGATCCCCTTCTTTCAACTTCAGTCTTACCACTCAGTCCTGTATTTTGTACATATGTCTTTTTTTTTAAATAATGCAGCTACAGGAAGTTTCTTCCTTATACCAGCCATGAAGCACTGTCACAACTATGACTGAACACAAGGACTAAATCTTTTTATATAGCAGTGACAAATAGAAATTTTGAAGTTATGAATTAGGTTTACTGATGCTATTTTGCCATAATATATAAACTACATCTTGCAGAAGGCAATGTGAGAGTTCACAGCCTTCAGGTTAATTCTACTATAAAGAATTTCTACACAAGACAACTGAAAATAAAAAAAATGAATAAATCCCATACTCGAACTGTCAGGGAAACACTGGGTAAGCTTGTGTCACTAGCAAGCGACCAATAGTGAGCATTCTAGGGTTCACAAATGTATGCTTGCTCCAGGGTTCATGAATCCATACTTCATATTGTTGTGCCTGTCTGCAAGGAAACAGGGATAGATGGAGCATGGGTTCCACTCTCCTCCCCGCTCCTGCATTCCCCCCACTCCAAAAAGAGAGTAAATGTTTATGTGCCACCTACTCGTATCTGAATAACCTGTATAATAGTGTAATGGAGGTTTCTATGCCTCTGTGCAAGCATACAAACCCAGGACACAACACAGTTTATTGTGCTGAATATTTATGGAGTGGAATGGTTGAATTTACAAATAATGTATCAGCTGATCTTATACATTTCATATAATGTTTCTTTATTTAGCATACGCCAGAGGTCAGCGACGGTTCTGAGGGAGAGAGGTGAAATTTGACCTTTTGACCTCTATGTGTGGTCCAAGTGGCAGTGATACTTTTTAAACTCACGAACAGTCCTACTTACAACAGCTTCATTAATAAATAAAGATGCAGAGCTTTACCACTTAGCTGTGGCTGGAGCGGCAAGAGAGCATGCAGAAGGGAGGCTGGCACATGTTGGGGACAAGCCATATGAGAGGGAGGAACTGGGCAGCCCTGGGGAAGCAGGACCTTCAAACACTTTGCTTGAATTAATTGCCTGCCCAAAGCATGGTGGCGGTGATTGGAAAGGTAGGAAGACAGGGCAAGTAAGACAATGGAAATCAAGAGGGCTCAGCCCCCATCCTAGACAGTTGGGAGAGGAAGAGGCAGATGGACTAAAAAATCCCTGCCCTGTAGCAAAGGACAAGGAGGGTCAGCGGGGCTCAGTCCCTGTCCCTGAGGGAGGTAGGGGCAGATGGTGGGGGAGGGGTGGCAATTCAGCAGGGGAAGCAGCTGTCTCTGTACCCTACCTTTAGCCTGAAGAGCCCAGCCTCTGTGCTCCCAGCAGCTCCACACCACCCTTCACCTGCACCTGAAGGGCCCAGCCCCTCACAGCTGACAGCTCCACGCTGACCCTCCACTGGCTAGCTCACAGTTTGCACATCCCAGCCTTCCCACTGTGTCTCTGCACCCCTGCTGCATGGGCGGGAGGGGAAGGGAGGGGCTGAGCTTCTGCCTCGCATGCCAGTGAAAATAGGCTCTTGTGCAGCTCTGGGTATCCATGCTGTGGGTTGCTGACCCCTGGCATACGCTTTATGAAAGGTAAAGACTATATTTCCAAATTTGAAATTATCTTGTAAAGGAGGTGGAAGACTTATTTTTTTTAAAACCTGGGACAGTAACTGTAGCTGTTAATCATCCTTTTTCCACTAATTTGTGTCTGGCCATTCCATATGTCATCCTTATTCATCACATTAATACTATGCAATAACTTTCTTTCTTCTCTGGTTTCCTAAGCATGTTCCTATAAAATATCGTGGAAGGAGTTTGCAGTTCTACCTTAAGTGAACTACATGTTGCTTCCAAGACTTTTATTGACTATCTTAAGCTATTAAAGTAAGTTTGCCTTCATACACATAAACCCCAAGATTTCCTTGTGTTGCTTAAAAAATATCACAACAGCCTTGTGATGGAGAGAGACTTAGTATATATGTGATTGTAAAAACATTATGGATTGGGATAAGACTTGTTATGGTCAATCATACCTGGAGCCTTCCTGTGACAGTGTGGTGGCCCTGCACTGGCAGAGAAAGGGTTAAAAACAGCCCTGGGAAAGGGCTGTCCTGTGATCCAATTAGGAGAAAGTATTATCACAGCCAGAGACTAGGAGGGCTGTATGAAAGAAATGGCTGGGCAGGGAGGGCAGACATTCATGCTCCAGCTCTGGAGGGAGAGGGGCCTAGCTGCCTGCTAGAGTTGGGTACCATAGACAAAGCAGTGCTGGGGAAACACAGGGTGAGCCAGGGAAGCTCTGGCTAGGCAAGCCCCAGGCTACAGGGCTTGAGGCAAGGCCTCATGGTACTAGGGCATAAGAGAAGCAGCAGGTTCAAACCCTTACCAATGGAGGGCTACGTCTACACAAGCCCCAAACTTCGAAATGGCCACGCAAATGGCCATTTCAAAGTTTACTAATGAAGCCCTGAAATGCATATTCAGCACTTCATTAGCATGCAGGCGGCTGCGGCACTTCGAAATTGACGCTCCTCGCCGCCGCGCATCTCGTCCCAACGGGGTTCCTTTTTGAACGGACTCCACCTACTTCGAAGTCCCCTTATTCCCATCAGCTCATGGGAATAAGGGGACTTCGAAGCAGGCGGGGTCCTTTCGAAAAGGAGCCCCGTCAGTACGAGACACGCGGTGGCGAGCCGCGTCAATTTTGAAGTGCTGCGGCCGCCCGCATGGTAACGAAGCGCTGAATATGCATTTCAGCGCTTCATTAGTAAACTTCGAAATGGCCATTTGTATGGCCATTTCGAAGTTTGGGGCTCATGTAGACACGGCCATGAACAGCCATTTCAGACTGCACTTTGCCCCTGAGATAAGGGGCTAGATGTAGAATGGCTGTGGGTCACTGAGACAAGGGGACTTGGAGTTACCTGGGAGGGGAAGACCCCCTGGGTGAGACAGCAGCAGCCAAGACATGGGCCAAAAGAGGGTGCCTGGAGATTGGATGAGCTACTTCCCCTGTGATCAGCAGGAGGTGCTGCAGCAGTGAGTCACCCCATTACACTTCTATTCAGGACAAATGTAAAGATCCCATTGTAAAGGAGTAGCTGAACCAACAGCAGTAACGTCTAAATCACAAGCACCTGAAAAAGCTTACATGCAGGCAGGTTTCATATACAGGAACTAGGGCTTAGAATGATGGAGCTATTTTTGGTGTGAGACAGAGAGCACAAATGGATAGACATATTACCATAAAATATTGGCATATTTCAGAAAAAAATTACATTGTCTTTAGCACAAGAAGTACAAAGACAAGTAGAATACAATGAAGATATAAGAACTGAATTCAAAAACTCCTATTACTTTGAAGATTAATTAAAATTAAAGCTCTATGTATTTGGTAACTGGAGTAACAATCTCCAGATTATAGAACAATGAAGAAGACAAATGCATCCCATAGTGGTAAGGAAAGACAAGTGTAACTTAATGGATAAAATCTTGTAATTAAACAGGCCCTGTGTTGTGGTTAATGGAAAGAATAATGTGACATATACAGGTTGAACCTCTCTCAGGACCTGATTGGTGTCAGAAGAGAGAATTTGCTGGACCACAGGAGGTCAATATTGTCTAGCACATTACCAACACTTCCACTGCTTACTGAGCTCTTAGAAGACATTTATGGGTAAATTACAGCTAAATAACTGCACAGAACACTGAGAACCAAGACTGGTGGCTGTAAACAGATGTTATGGGACCATGGGAAACTTGGCCACTCCCATGATAAGTGGTTATTCAGCTAGCTAAAATCATGCCAGATTACGGATGATGCTCAACAAGAGAGTTCTAGATTAGAGAGATTCACCTTGTAGAAGCTGGAATTTGCAAATTTATCCTAGTTTTATGCTCTAATTTCCTCCGTGTCTTTAGTGCAGTTACTGTGAAACATTACAATTTTCCACCTCTTATCCCATATTCCATCTTATTTTCAGTTGTATAAAAACCAAGCTGACAATCATAATATAAATCTATCTTTGATCAGTGTTTTATTTTCTATAATATTTAATGCCCTCCTATTGCACAGTAGAACTTCCAATTATGACCATCCATTTAATAAACAGCTAGTACACAGGCCAATTTTTCCTGATGGAAATGGCGGGAATCACATAACAAAAGGGATGTCAATGCAAAACAAATTGGCATCTCGTTATATAGCAATGCCTTCCAAGCCTTGACAATCACTTGGAAGTGTTTCAAGGGAAAAGAAAGAAGTGAAACAGTGCACCATTCTGCAACCTATGCACTGCACCTGCTGTAATTTTGACAGTTTTATGAAATCTTGAATCCACTGTTTTGTGAAATAGGTTCCAACTGCATTTTATTTTGCTCTACAAAAACAACTGAAAATATATTCTTGAAACTTTACTTTTTTAATATAAAAATATTCTGGTATTCATTTATGGATGGGCTCTAACAACAAACTTCAAACCCTTATTCTGAACACTTCCAAATATTTGAAGCCCTGGGTACTGGAGTTTTCAAAGAGCTAAAAGTGATCCAAATTACTGCATTACATGGGGAGACAAAAATCTAATAGCTCTGAAAGTGTCTTTTGAAAATCTCAGCCTTAGCCAGTTGGCAGAAGTTGCCCTAAACCAGGGTTCAGCAACCTTTCTGAAGCAGAATGCCAAAATTTGACCTTTGAACCTTTATGTACAGTCTGAGTGCCAGTGATACTTTTTTAAAATCACTAAGACTCCTACTCACAACAGCTTCATCAATAAATAAATTAAGAAGCAGAGCTTTACCATTTAGGTGGTAGATGGTAGCATTAGTTGGTATTTTGTTAAACCAGGCTCCAGGCTGATGAGATGGAGAGGTGGGGCTAAGCTCCTGCCTCGCATGCCATGGAAAATCAGCTTGCATGCTTGTCAGGGTTGCTGACCACTATCCTAAACTGGGACTTTAAGTGGCACTTAAATGATACACAGCAATGGACTTAAACTGCAGCAAGGGAGGTTTAGATTAGATATTAGGGAAAGCCTCCTAAACTTCAGGATGGTTAAACACTGGCATAAATTACCTAGGGAGGTTGTGGAATCTCCATCACTGGAGGTATTTAAAGAGCAGTTAGATAGACAACTGTTGGGGATGGTCTAGATGGTACTTGGTCCTGTTGAGAGGACAGGGAACTGGACTCAACGATCTCTTGAAGTCCCTTCCAGTTCTAGGATTGTATGATTCTATGATACGTTTTGTGCTAGTTTTCTGCATAGGGTAATGTCACCTCATGTGGACAGTTACTGATGTATATAAGTTTTTGCAAGTTTGGATATTTAGCAGTGGAGGACACACTTGCAAATATTATTCTAAATTACTAATGAGAACTCAACTTTATAAGCATTGTCCCTGGAAAATACTCTACAGGTTCGGCCTCCCTGGTCCAGCATCTTGAGTGGCAGAGGCCAGGGATTTTTCTGGACCTGGATGGTCGATTCTGTCCCCTTGCTGGCCTCAGCCCCAGCAGGCTCTCCAGCTGCTGACTCCCATCCTCAACTACTACTCCCCAGGGGCAGCTTCCCCAGGCCACAGCTTCCTGCCCAGCCAAAGCTGTGGCTTCCCAGGGCCATGGCTTTGCATGCAGCCCTGGCCGCAGCTTCCCTCCCAACCCAAGCTGTGTCTTCCCAGGGCCATGGCTTTGCATGCAGCCCTGGCCATAGCTTCTCACCCAGCCCCAGGGATGAGCCACCGTGAGCTGCCATTCTCCAGCCAGGGGCTTGCATGCAGCCCCTGGCCACTGCTTCCCTGGGCCACAGCTTCCTGCCCAGCCCTTGCAATGAGCTACCATGAGCCTGGGCTGCCAGTTTACCAGCCCAGGCTCCCTGGCTGCTGCTGTGCCCCTAACCCCTGCAGCCAAATCAGCTCCTGCCCTGGGCTTATGACACTGGTCTGGCTAGATCTTCCTCCTCCCAGCCCTGGGACTCTCTGGACGAATGACAGATATTGCTGGATGAGAGAATACTGGATTTGGAGTTTCCACTGCATTATGACCTTACAGTTAAGAAAAAGAGAAGTTTGCCTGCATAAAAAGCCCATAAATAATGCCATGGTACTAAATTTACAAGGATTTATAATCATTCTTGTTTTTTTAAAAAAGCATCTTCTTTTTTCAAATGACTGATAATTATCAGGACAGTGTGCAATGTCTATAATAAATTGCATTCAAACTGAACTGAACCTGATAAATCTAGCTTTACTGTTGCAATCCCAAGTGAGGGCTACAGAATTGGTTTTCATAATTTGCCATTATCCAGTATTCATGTTGAATGGCAAATGGATTCAAAGGCAAAGGCAGGATGGATATCTTATACAAGATTTTATTGTGAATTAATATATTTTTAGGCATTTTGAAACCCCTGATGATTCAATGCCCACACTTGTCTCACTTATATTGCTCCATTGAAAAATGCATATCTTTCAGAAAAAATATACAGAACTGTAAATTTCTATAAAGGGAGGGAAAGAAATGAGTTGAGATTATACAAGTACAAAAAGCAGCTGACAATTTTGTTGAGCAAAGAAAAGAATACATGCTTGAAGCCTCCTGTCTTCATCTAAAAATCAGCATTTTTATTTATTGAAGAAATTGTATTTAACTTTTATGATTACCTCAACCTCCCTATGTAAAGGCATTGCAATCCTATTATCTTTTATTCACTTTGTTTTCTAGTGGATTTGCTTCTGATGCTGACTAGTGAAAATAAACCTCTTTCAGGGGAATTCATTTTAAAATTTTATGAGAAATCAAATGTGGGGAAAGAAATGAGCTCATGTTGCTTAACATTTAAGCAAGTGCTTCAATGAGGTTCTCAGGCTTTACACATGTGTGCTGAAGCAATTTTAAAGTAGAAATGATTCTTCACAGAATCCTGTCTCTAGGATACAAGGCCACTGCTGAAGTTCCCAGGCCCCCAGGCTTTACTCTGGCCCTAATAGAAGGAAGAATTTCCAAGGACTCTGCTTATCTAGGGTGATTAGCAATAGTTCCCAGTGGAATACACACCTACTGAGAATAGTAACAGAGAGGCAGCTGTGCTAGTCTATATGCTATCAAAACAAAAAAGCAGTCAAGTAGCACTTTAAAGACTAACAGAATAATTTATTAGGTGAGCTTTCATGGGACAGAAGAAGAAGTGGGTCTGTCCCACGAAAGCTCACCTAATAAATTATTTTGTTAGTCTTTAAAGTGCTACTTGACTGCTTTTTTGTTTCTATTGAGAATAGCCAGGGTACAGTAGTCCTTCAAACAGGGGATCTAACAGCCTTGCTGGGCCCTGAGGCAGGAAAAGAGAGGTTGGCAGCTCCACAATCGCAGAAGGGGCAGGGACTCAGGCAGAAGGTGCAGGCCCTGGGCAGTACAGCTGAATGCCGTCCAGACCATGGTGTGTGAGCCCCTTTGACTTCAGAACTGCTCCGAGTGTATGGCACAGTGCTTCTGCAGTGATTTAAAGGATCCAGAGCTCTGATGTGGAAGCAGTCGGGAATACTGTGCCCTTTAGAATTTCCAGGCCTGTGCACAATTGTGACCTTTGCCATTCCCCTCCTCCCCCTCTTTACACCCCACTCCCTACCACCAGCCACGGCCCATCTTGCCTTTTCCCATCCCTGGCAACTTCTCTATACCACATCTGTGACAGAGGACAGAACACGAGACACTTATCCTAGATCTACTTCAGCTAAGGATTTCCCCAATGCCAGGAGAATGTTAGATGACATGAAGCTTCTTATGGGGCCTGTGGATATTACCACAATACAAACATTTAGGTACGTAAGTAAGTTTAGTAAGAATGATATCCCATACTGTATGATAGAATTATCTACATGCATAAGGGTTTGCACTCCAGAGGGCTTAACAAAGACTAGAACATCACAAAGTAATGGGGCATATATGAATAATAAAATGTGTGATGGGGATGGAAAGGAGCATGAAAGACCATGGTAAGGGAAACACTATAGAATATAAATAATAAGAGCAAATATATGTCTGTGTGTAGATGTGTCTCCTGGGCTACGTCTACACTAGCCCCAAACTTCGAAATGGCCACGCAAATGGCCATTTCGGAGTTTACTAATGAAGTGCTGAAATGCGTATTCAGCGCTTCATTAGCATGCGGGCGGCCGCGGCACTTCGAAATTGACGCGCCTTGCCGCCGCGCGTCTCGTCCCGACGGGGCTCCTTTTCGAAAGGATCCCACCTACTTCGAAGTCCCCTTATTCCCATGAGCTCATGGGGACTTCGAAGTAAGGCGGGGTCCTTTCGAAAAGGAGCCCCGTCGGGACGAGACACGCGGCGGCGAGGCACGTCAATTTCGAAGTGCCGCGGCCGCCCGCATGCTAATGAAGCGCTGAATACGCATTTCAGCACTTCATTAGTAAACTCCGAAATGGCCATTTGCGTGGCCATTTCGAAGTTTGGGGCTAGTGTAGACACGGCCCTGGTTTGACAAAAAAAAAAAACAGCAAAACAAAATAGCCTTTCTGGCAAGCCATATAAAATACTACTTCACCAAGAATGTTTGCTGTCTTATAAATGCATTGAAAGCAGTGGTGGGCAAACCTTTATCTGATGGTTTATTACCACTTGGATAAGAATGCAAATATGGACGTTTGTTCCCGAATTTATCAAAACCTCTTTTGGTGTCAAAATCTAGGAGGATCTGATCCAAAATGCAGATGTACCATATGTTGTTATTGTTTTCACTGAAGTCTGTCAATTTCGTTTAAAAAGTTTTGGATTGTTTTGCTATTTGAGGAAATATTCTGGTCATTTCCAATTCTTTCAGAATTTGAAAAACTCTAGGAGCTTGATCAAAAGTGAGTGGAAAGATGCCTGTGGATATTAATGGGGGAGAAATTAGGGACTAATTTTAATCCTATTATGCTAACTTTTTTTAATTCAGAATAAGAAAAAAATCTGCATAACAAACTTACATTTCAAAACAAAATGCAAGTTCTTATAGTATAGTAAAAGCCTAGTTATCTGGCACCTGGATAATGGCACATTCAATTAACTGGCATGGTGAGTGGGGACAAAGTAGGTCTAGCTGCCTGCTGCCTTGTGAAAGTACACCTGCCCCAGCTCAAATAACATTCACATTTTATTATTTAGAATATTTGATTCCCTGGGAATGCCAGACAATAAAGCTTTCTACTGTATTACTCATAAAGAACCTGTAGTGGACAACCCCACGCCTGCAGGGAAAGGGTTAAACTCCAGCCAGGGAATGGACTGTGGTTGATGGAGACAGAAGCTGGAAAAATTAGCTGCCAATTGGGTCTGTGGATAATTAGGGCCCAGATGGGGCATAAAGAGAGGGCTCCTTGAGAGAAGATAGGAAGAGTCTTGCTCCAGCTATGGAATATGCTGGAACTGGCTGCTAGGGAAACTAGGGAGGCTTCCTAACACAGAGCAGAGTTGGGGAAAGGCAGCAGAGCTTCGAAAGCTCTGACCAATCAAGTTCCCTCTCTGCAAAGCCTGAGACAAGGTCTGAGGGTACTAGGGCTGCCAGGAGGAAGCCAGGGCAGCAAAAGGCAGCAGGTCCATAACTCCTTGCCAAATTTCAGCATTTCACATTGCAGTTCCCCTTTGAAGTAAGGGGCTAGGTGATGTCAGCCGTGGGCCACTAAGGCAAGATGAGTATCCAGGTTTGGGATTTCCTGGAAGGGGAGGACCCCACAGAGGAGGCACTGAAGCAGGTCAGTGCCCTGAGGGAAGGACACAGTGATCTGAGAGGGATATGGGTCTTGACAATAAGTGATGGAGAATGAACAGACAGGTAACAATGGGCAAGACATAAGCCAGAAGAGGGCACTCCAGAGGCCGAAGGAAGAACTAATTCCAGAGGGACCTCCTGAAGGCACTGTGGCAGTGAGTTGCACCTTGGTTGAACCTAATCAAGCATGGATTATATCAATGGAATGTTTACCTTTGTCTTCGATGACAGAATTTACCTTTATAAATTTCAAAGTCTTCTAAGTGAGGACCCTACCATAACAGACAGATAGTTCTGTAACATTAGCAAAGATGACCCCTTGTGTGATTCTAGGCACTAATAAAATAAGAAGATATCCTTCTGTGGCTGGATGTATTGGCTCATGATTTGAAGAGTTATTTTGAGAAATACAAAAGCAAGAATAGTTTCCAATAGCTCAGCTTAATAATTTCTGAAAGCAAGAGAAGCATACTATTTTTGTGAAGTAAGCACAAGTGTTTTTTTCTTATACCATGTATCTTGGCTAGAAGTACAGAAAAAATATAGCTCCCTTTCAAAAAAAATGTTTGAAGTGGCCTTTTAAAAACTGTGTTCTTAGCTTTTTTTCTTAATGCTCCCTTTAGAATATTGGATTGATGGTACCATCAGCAGTGGCTAAAAGGGACTTTAAGAGAGAGATATCTGAACAAAGTTAGGTAAAGAGAAAATCCCTTCTCCAAAATCTTAAAAATCATTAGTGGATGGGGTGAAATAATTGGATGGCACAGTGAACAGATTAGAGATATTAGACTGAATAAGTCTCAGAGGGGATAGCTGTGTAAGTATGTAGCTTCACAAACAAGGAGTCCTGTAGCATCTTAGAGACTAACAATTTTATAAGGCCTTGAGCTTTCGTGTGTAACAGCCACTTTTTCAGATGAATTTGTCTATCTTTAATTCTAGCCATTGGGTCATACTATACCCTTTTCTACCACATGAAGAACCCATTATTAAATATCTGTTCCTCAAGTAGATACTTAGATATTGCAATCAATGCCCCTTAACCTTTTCTTTGATAGTGATAGACATAAGAACTCAGTCTATCAGGCTTGTGTAAGGGATGTGCCCGCAGGAACTCAGTGCTGCTGAAGGCTGGGAGGAATGTGTCTCCCAAAGATCATTTGCATGAGAATGCAAAGGTGTGCATATGTGATATGTTGCAGACAAAGACTGATGGGTAGCAAGGAAGCAATGAGGTTTTGTCTACTGTAAACACATTGTAAAATCACAATTTCTGCTAACACTCAGTATAAGAATTGTGAAATCTCACCAATGCTCCAAGTCATCGTGGTGGGACAGGGCAGTCGTCATAACTGCATAAGACATGGATTACACTGGGGTCCCTGGTTTAAAGCATTGTAAAGCAGAAGGGGAGGGATATGGGTTGAATCATTTAGTTGAGTGCCTTGGCCCTGTAGCTATAAGTCTGGTTTGACTAGTCCTCCCCACCCGTTAAAAGATAGAGCTGGATACTAGTGGTTTGTATGAGACACAGCTTTAGTAGATATTAAGAGCTGAAATCACAGAGTTTTGCCTCAGGCCACACCCACAGCAGACAGATGGATGGTGTGGGCAGCTGGTAGGAAGAGCAGCAGATGGGGTGACCAGCAGATGGCTCGTAGGAGGACCAGCGGCAGATGGATGGCATGACTGGCAGACGGCTGGTAAGAGGAGCAGCAGGCAGCATGACTGGCAGATGGCTGGTAGGAGTCAGCAGAACGCTGGACCAGCACAAAGGTGGCATTGTCTCAGGTTCCATGAGGTAATGCAACAGAGTGAGATGTCAGTGACTGCACGGACTGGATCAAGTTGTAAGTGTGGCATTTGAATCGGGGCTGCGGAGTAAGTTGGGTGTGTGAATTGGCTGTTTACTGTATTGGACTGGTGAGTCTGAGAGGCCAAGGACACTGCTCAATGCATTTGAGCTGGGACAGTTACCTGAGGACTGGTTATGAACTCTGAGTGAGGTGTTTTCCCAAGTTTATGCTAATTGACCTTTCTGTCTCTTTTATTAAATGTTCTTTTCTACATTCAGACTCCGTGCTTGTGAGTGGAGAAACATTGCCTCTCTGAGGTGCCCAGGGGTGTGTGAATTTCCCAAGCTACTGGGTGGGGGCTTGAGCCGGTTCTGTGTGAGATGGATGAAAAGGAATCCCTAGATGTTGAACCCGGCCCTGGTTGCTGCCAACTCCTTCTGGCAGAAGGGTACACTTATTTCCTAACCCTTTAAATACAGAATTCTTGTCTTTCTTTTCTGAATCCTCTACAGTTTACCAACAAACTTCTTGAGCTGTGGGACTCAGAACTGGGCACCATATTCCCGCAGTGTTTGCACTGATTTTAATATAAAGGGAAAAATAAGCATTTTACTCCTACTCAAGAGCCTCATGTTTATTCATCCCAGGATTTCATTAGCTAGTTGAACAGACTGTGACAGCGGTGTCGACATCCCTGTGGATCCCGGGTGAGGTGGAATAGAGGCCTGGCTGCTTGCTGCTGCCAAAGGCAGAAGGGGCAGGGCTTAGGGCAGTCAGCCCTGGCCCCCCTCCATGCTCTCTGAGTCATGTATGGAGAGGCAGTGGAGCGCTATATGGAATTCCAAAAGGGCCCAGAGCTCCCGCCACGGCAGCCACTACTTCAGCGGTGGTGATAGCCAGAGCTTTGGGCCTCTTAGAAATGCTGAGCCTTGGGGCAACTTCCCCTTTTGTCCCTTCCATCCCACTGGCAGACCTGCAAGCAACATTCATGCTCAGTAAACTCTCTCTCACAAAACCTAAGACTTTTTTCAAGATCATTACTCCCCAGGACAGAATCCCCATCCTGTAAGTATAGCGTATGTTCTTCGTGCTTAGATTTACATTTAGCTGCATTTAAATGCATATTCATTCGTTAACCAAGTTATCAAGATCACTCTCAATCAGTGACCTATCCTCTTCATTGTTTACTATTGTTCCATTCCGAATCATGTGCAAATGGACAAAAGTGATAAATAAGGTAGGACAACAAACTGTTCCCTGCAGGACCCCACTAGAACCACACTGGTATCATGACAATTCCCCTTTTACAATTACAAGACTAATCAGTCAGCAAGCTCTTAATCCACTTAAGTTTTGCAATGTTAATTTTACATCATTCTATTTTTAATTTCACTGTCATGCGGTACCATGTGCCTTAGAGAAGTTTACTTTGTTAACTCCACTACCTTTATCAACCAAACTTGTAATTTCATCAACACATCTTAATTTGCTTAATTAAATCACCCTTCTTCAATTCTTCATATAAATCTACCTTCATGGGATATAGTACGTCATTATAAAAATGTCCAAGAAACATTCTCCCTACTGTAGTAGATCAATAATTCTCAAGAATTTGTTTGCTTTCTAATCTTAGTATCTTTTTTTTCCCTCTTCCCCTTCTCTTCCCCACACCTTTTATAGAGAAGATAATTGAATCTCTGTTGTGGAATTTTTCCTGTCAGTCATTTTTAGAATACATTCTAAGTAACAAAATAACTCAGTTAATTGTTCTGTTTATGCACACTTGGCATTTAAAAATGAGCCAAACTTCAGTTTTGTAGCAGAGCCAGATTTACATTTGTTCAAGGTAGACTTCCCTCAGTCCACTTCTCTTCCACATACACCAGAACATATGTTCTGCTCTCAGTCACCCTCTGTAGGGTGTGAGAAGATTTTGTAATGGTCTCATGAGAGCAGTCCGACCCTTCTGTGAACCCTTAGAGGAATCCTATGACAACATCTGCAAAACAAAGCACGCTTGCCAACACTTCAAGGCTAAGCTGGCAGTAGGCCACAAGAGATAGTGATAAGGAATGCATAGGCAATTTTAGGCAATCTTATGTTAATGAGCTGAGCTGTATCAGCTAGCGCTAGGAGACCTGTTACAGAACCTCTCTCCGAGCAAAGCTCTGACACATTGGGTTTTCCCCCACTGGTGACTGCGCAGTCTCTGGGGCTCCCGTCGCGGGTGTCACATGCTTTCAATAAACCAAATATAGCACTCGCCTTCTGGGTGCAGCCTCGTTTCTGGGGAACCTGAGCCTGGTTGGTTACACCCTCTCTTTACGAAGTCTAAAGTCAGCTTTGGTCCACATTCATTTTGAGGTTAACTCCACCTGTTATATATTTAACAAAAAAGTGATAATTGGTGTTTTCTTCCTGACATCTCTTGTCGATGTTTACTGCTGCCTTTTATTTTTTTAGCTGGTATGCTAATTATGTCTGGGTGATGCAGGAAGATCAGCTATTTTGCGCCATTATTTTTAGTGACCATTTTTGATTCCCTTATTTTCCCCATCCACAAAGTCCCAAATACTTTACTGGGTGTCTTGAATATGCAAGGCAGGATGAAACTCTTAGAGGCTTTGGTGGAACTCAGCCTAGGTTGCTCTGTTAGAATTCCTCCCCTGCCCACCATACACCCTGACATAGGCTCACTGGTACATGAGAGTCAGCAAGCCTGTCAAAGCACCTAGGTGTAGAAAGTCAGGAAATGGGTGCACCTTATGTTCCACCCCTACTTCTTGTTCATTGCTGTGCAGCTTAGCTGAATGAGCATGAGCTATGTTTGCTGCTGATATAGGCCAGAACTGAAGCTTGTATTACCCCCCGCCCCTGACCCCCCATGTACAGCCTAGAGTCAAATTCTAGCCCAAAGTCATTTAAGTTCAAAATCTGCCTATATCAAAATGTGTAACTTTAAAGAAAGGAAAGAACAAAGCCAGAAAGAGCTTACTTATTGAACATATCTCCAGCATAGCTGCCAGAATATTTTCAATGCATATGTCCAGAAATGACCCAAAAGGATTATCCATAAACACTGCTGGATAGAAGGATCCTAGTAAGAGCCGTTATTGATTGTTGTTACACAAACCAGCCTGAATCAAGACAGCATTTCTGTTTGCCTGTAACATTAATCAGCTCTTTATAAATCCCTATTTGTGATAGAGTAGGGAAAGAGGGAAGTCAATGAAGCTCTGTAATAAATTTTACTTTAAATGTACAGGAATGACTGTGATAATTGACTTTGAGTCAGTTTAACAGAGTGGAGTTAAACCTGTTTGGATTAACTATTGCACTGTTAGCTGCTTTGGCAGTTTCTTTGAAGCGAGAGTTTAAAAATATATTTGTGTAAGTTAAAGAACTTGTGATTTGTTTCATACATTCAGACATAAAGCATAGACTTTTCATTATCCCAGTTCTCCCACTAATTGGTCTAAAAGGTTTTTATTTCATTTACCCCTCACAATGAAAGCCAGTCTTCTCATGAACACCCTGATCAAAGTCAGACCCTACAGAGCAAACCAAGTAGAATTTCTTCTAACACCTCTGAAGACATCCCTTTTGTCCTTCACACAATACAGCTCTCCAGTGCCACTGCTGTCCTACAGCCCTATGCTAAATCAATTCTGCCTCTCATCATTTGCAAAGTGAACATTTAGCGCTCACTAGAAGGCTCTTTTGCATTGACGTTTCCCCCTACCACATGTGGACCATGTGGCATCTTTATTATTTGAACCAGAAATATTAAATCCTGTAATAAACAGCATGATGTATAACATTTATGTGATGGAAAGAAATCTTGCCTCAGGAAACTTTAATTCCTGCCTTTTAGAGCTACCGTGTGTCTGTCATTTGGCATCAGTCTCCTGGTGACTACTGAAAGCAATCCTGGAGATTTTAATAGGGTATTTTAAGAAAATGACATTGGGTCATGTTGGGAAAAAAATTTCCCAGAATCACTTCAATCAGAATTGGCAACCCTGCTAATATCAGCGCACCATTATGCTGCTAATACCATCTAATAGATCAAGGAAGACTAGTTACCCCCTTTTGCAGATGGGAAGCTGAGGCCCAGACATGAAGTAATCACTCAGAAAATTAGAGAATCAGAAACTTGTAGGACTGGAAGGGAAGGGAACTCAAAAGGTATTCCTAACCTGATTCCCTGTGCTCCTGCCAGACAAAGTGTTATCTAGACCATCCCTAGAAGACATTCATCTAACCTGCTTTTTAAAGTCTGTTAACACTTCCTTTATTTTCCCTTTTCCTTTTCTTTCACCAGTTTGACACTTCTTATAAATCCAAATCAACTATACCAGTTTTCCAAGGTAGAAAATAGTGTCATTGTTAATTCAAATGTGTTAGTCACTTGTACAATACTATCTGCATGAGTTCAGGAGTTCAGTTCTGGATCATCCCATGTCACGTCCTTCAACTTGTTAATGTTTCATTTAAAAACATCATTAGAAGTGATGGTAATCCTATGCCTTTTCACCACCTTGTCTTACATTAAACTTTGAATTAAACTACTTGCTTAATTTTCCATCATTTTTACAGCACTGCAGGAGTCTTTCTACATAGCGTTTGTAATTACAATTATCTTATCTGGAAAACCATAAGATTTTGCTGCTTTCTATAATGTTTCCATAAAAACTGAATCAAATGCCTTTGTGAAGTTGAAAACAACAAACATCTTTAATCCCTGTTCTCAATCAGTTGGAGTGTGAATACAATTTTGGCATGATATAATTCTGCACTATTCTTCACTTAATACTTTAAAACTGGTCTTAATCAGTTACCAATTACTTTTATCATGATTTTTCCTGGCATTGACAATAAATGGATACCTCTGTAGTTGCTGAGATCAGAATTATCTCCATTCTTCAAGTGTGATGCAACTGTTGCCTTTACCCAGTAATTTATCCCATATCATTTTCTATATTTTTCTACTGCTTTGCTACCACTTGTCCCACAACCTGTTAGCTGCTCAGCTATGTTGTCATATCATGTGGACCACAGTTTTCCCATTTTTAACTGCTTCTATGCTCTTTCTGCTCTTCATCTGAGGGCAATCAGTGCTAATATCCATCCTACCTTGCAAGCTGCCATGTTCATCTATCATATCTGAACTAGCTGCATCTGTATGAAATACCAACTTCAGCACTTTGCAAGAATACTCCTTCTGTACATCTAGCCCCTATTCAGCATTTCTTGTCTGCTTTCTGCTCACATCATTAGCCTAATGTTTTTTCTTCACACAACTTAGCCTTTTTATATGTTTTCATGCCTTGTTTAGTTGTTAAGACCATTTTTTCAAAATATCTTGTTTGTCCAATCTTTGTGGCTTCTTTTCTGCTTTGTGCAATGAGTTTGCTACTTTACTTTCCCAGAGGTCTTAGCTCATTTACAGGTTCCCTGTAATGTCCCTTTTTTTGTCAGTTGTCCAACATCTTTGCTTATTTACACTTACCAGTACTTTCTTCCACTGCAGTTTGTATTACTTGCTTGAGTATTTCCCAACCAGTCTGTAGTAAGATTTCTTCAGTTGTACAAATTAATGGCCTAAAAGTCCACCATATGCTTCCTTCACAGATCAAAACAAAAAGCAGTCAAGTAGCACTTTAAAGACTAGCAAAATAGTTTATTAGGTGAGCTTTCGTGGGACAGACCCACTTCTTCAGACCATAGCCAGACCAGAACAGACTCAATATTTAAGGCACAGAGAACCAAAAACAGAAAGCAAGGAGGACAAATCAGAAAAAGATAATCAATGTGAGCAAATCAGAGAGTGGAGGGGTGGGGGCAAGGTCAAGAATTAGATTGAGCCAAGTATGCAGACAAGCCCCCATAGTGACTCAGAAAGTTCCCATCACGATTTAAACCATGTGTTAATGTGCCGAATTTGAATATAAAAGCCAGCTTGGCTGTTTCCCTTTCCAGAACGGTGCGATAATTCTTCTTCAGCAGTAGACAAGAGGGACAGCTGCCCCAGCCCCCAGCAATTTAAAAGTCCATGGGAGCTCCCATGGATCACAAATGGCTGGAGTCCCAGGACTTTGAAATCACTGCTGGAGCCTCAGGTGGTGCACACCGGGCATTGCTGAAGGGCTGGGTGAGGGAGGCTAATCCATGGTTTACCCTGCTTCCAGATACCGTGCCCTTTCCATGGCCATGCTACCACACACATACACAAACATACCTTGCCCAGGAGCCCAGCAATTCTGTCTGCAATCCTGATGAATGGCTATAAGCCAACAAGGTTAGTCATGCAAACCCATGCTCTGAGTAGCCCTAGCTTCTGATCGCCAGAAGCTATAACTGGGTGACAGAATATGGATCACTATTATCCTGTTCTGTTTATTTGCTCTGAAGCTGCTGTCAGAAGATAGGATACTGGGCTAGATAGACCACTGGTCTGACCCACGTTGGCCATTCTTATATTCTCATGTTCCTTCTTCTGGGCAGACTTGCCCGAAGAGGCTAAGCAAGCTCCTGTTTGAAATCAGAGGTTTCTTTCTTCTAGATACTGTTGGTTCAGAGCATCCAATTCTGTAATATTTAGTGCAAACCTTCTCAATTTCCCCAGAAGGGGCTACTCCATCCCCTTCAGCAAGGCATATATCCGTGACATGTATCTTAGAGCAAGGGAATATGTGGGTGGCTAATTGCATGGTCAAGCCCAGAGCTGTGCAACAGAGCTATTATGTTGCCAGCATGAGTTGCTCTTTCTTGGCACATCACAGAAGAATGCCAAGTAAGCTTTGTTATCCAGCATGCATAAGGAATGGGGGTTGATGGTTAATCAAATGTCCCAGTTACTGAACTTTTTTCACAAAACTCAAAAATCATTAAGAAATGAAATCATCTTACTTAACACCACACCTTTTAACACTATTAGTGTAGACAATACTGTAATTGACTTCTCCTCTGTTGCCTAAGGCCATCAAACAAATGCAGCTTCTGCAAACACTGGAAAATGATGCTGGAGAGCTATCAGAATTTTTCTGGTTAACTGAAGGGGGAACTGTATTGGCATCTGTGGCAGATGCTGGTTAATCAAGTTTTCCAGATATTAAAGTGCTGGATAACAAAGCTTTTACTGTAAGTGGCACGGCAGCACCCAGATGGAACACACCCCAACTCTGAATGGAAATTCAGAGCACAGGAGTTTTGTGTGGGGTGGACAGAGGGAGAATGTTTTTCTTTCTTTGAACAGAAAAAAATATTGTAACAATAACATCAGAAGCAGGAGGGGAGCTCAGACTCAGCAATAAATACATGGTAATGTTTTGTTAACTGAGCTCATGTCTACATCATTATTTTGGCACTGTTTGTCCTAAGCAACTAATAAGTAAACTGACTGTAGTTCCTATCACAATGCCAATGTCAGATACTTTGGGAATGTGCCATAAGCTTCAATCTGCTTCTCTGTGTTATTGTTCGAATGTTTTCAAATACCTTCTAGATTCCCTAATCATGAGTATTAGCATTTTCTCAATCAGCATTTCTTTTCTTCCTCATTTGGCTAAGCAACACCCCGTCACAGGGAGTTTAGAGTAGGAGTGCACGAATAAGAGATAAAATAAGACCTGAATTAAACCATTGTCCTAAACTCAATGTTGACAGCACAGGTTGAAAAACAAGCCTTAACTGTATGAGTCTATTGTTCCTGGTTGTGGTTGAAATGAGAATAGAAAGCAGGAAATAAAAATGTTGGAGGTGGGAATAATCACAGCCATGTTTTCTTTATTAGTTGGCTGTTTGAGAAGGGAGAAAGCAGTGGTTGTGCACCCAGAAATATTCTAGCCACTCACAGCATTGTCAGATGGTTTCATCTTCAATAAATGTCTTCTATTTAATATCTTAACAAGAGAGATGAGCTAAATGCTCTGCTGGTGCAAGGGAGCAGAGTTCCACTGATTTCTGCTGGAGGGAGGAATTGCACCTGCAAATAATTTGGCCCGTGTAGCTTTCAATCATAAACGTTAAAACAAAATATCAACTAGAAAAAAAGAATTCTAATCCTAGAGGGCCAGGGCACAGAACACTTACACATTACACATTGCTGACAGAATAACTTCAGTGAAATTTATAGGGCCAGCCCGCGGCTGCAGGGGCCACATAGGCCTCTTACTGGCTTCTCCTGGGGTCCAGCTGGGGGCAGGATGGGACTGTATAGGAAGAGTAGTCAGCACAAGGGTTGGCAGACTCAGGTGTGTGACTCAAATAGTCAGGGCAGAGGGCTGGGTGTTCTGAAGAGGGCTTATGACCTCCTTGTGTCATGCTGGTCTGGTGGCAACAGCTCCCCAGGGAGCTTGTAGCCATGCTGATCCTATGGTGGCTGCTCCCCAGGGCATCCAGGGCCACTTTGTTGCAGTGACAGTGGTTGTCTGGGGCACCCACGGCTGTGCTTCTCCAGCAGTGGTGGCTCCCAGGATGCCTGGGGCTGCACTGCTCTGGTGATGGCAACCGCTGCTTGGGATGCCAGCAGCCTCATTGCTGTGGTGGTGGCAGCTGCCTGGGACAGTGCTGCTCTAGCAATGGTGGCTCCCCAGTGCTGCCCACGAAGATGGCACTGTGCTGCCCACTGGGGCTCCCCCACTCTTTCTGGCACTGGGGCCAATGGCTGGGTTGGGGGGATCGGATGGGGGTCCTGACATGGATCATGGGTGCTTGCATGGGAAGGGGGGCAACCATGTCCAGCATCAGAACGGGAACCTTACCTGTAGAGGGTGGATAGAAAAATTCAGAGCCCCTTCTCCAAGCAGCCACTGTCTTATTGATGTGGCCACTCCCATGGTCACTCTGCAGTATAATTGTGCCTCCTAGCAACCCTCTCTCTTTCCATGTTATAAGAAACAATCCCATTCCAAGCACATCCCATTTTCCTGGCACAACCAAACTCCAGCCTTACTTTAAGTTATGATAAGAGGAAGTTGCATAGTAAATTTGGTGGTCCTAGCTCTTACCGTTTAGGAGGAGTTCTTAAACTAATGAACTCACAGGCAGATGACCACACAGATGTGCACACAAATTCTCTCAAATACGTTAATAGATTGGAGGCATAATGCCAACAGGCAGAAGGCCCATCGTATTGTAACTCATATCAAGCCTGACAACCTCACTACCCCCAACACAATGTTGCCATAATATGTATCTAAAAGGTATCATGTAAAGTGGTGATATACTGGTCCCAAAAAATCATTCTGCAACATATAGATATGTACAGGCTATGTACAAAGTTATATGCGTGTGGTCAAATTATGTTCTTTAAATGTGCATATAAGAAGCGTAACAAAGCTTAGACGAAGGCATGTGGATGTACCTGTCTGAATGGCTAGGTTAGAGGCCAAGGCCATTGAAAATACACTTTATATAAGGTAAGAAAAAGCCATCAAGCTTAGGAGACTGCTTAATAAATGTGGCAGAGTCTGCACCCCAGAAATCCTACTTGGCTCTTATGCAGAGCCAATGGACTTTGGGATGTATATAACACAGACATTCTAGTTATCTGTTATTGTTCCCTTCTGAGTGTGTGAAAACTGGATTCTCTGTCCCGGTGGGCTAGAGATGCTTGTAACTGAATGTAAGAGAAAATTGCTGAATCAAATATTGCTATTTGCTAAAAATATGTTTAGTTACTGGAAAGTATGTTTTGTTTCCACTAAAATCGCTGCTGTTTATTAATAAATGTATTCTTAGTTTTACTATAAACCACAGCAGTGCATTTATATTGAAGTAAAGTGTGAGTCCTCAATTAAACAATCAAGCTGCTGTGTTCTCTGTCCCTTTGGAGGCAGCAACTATAGTAATTTCTGTGAAAGCCCAGAGAGTGAGACTGGACATTGCAGAGTAATGTCTCTAGAGCACTTGTGAACTGTGATTCACTGCATGTTATCCGCAAGATAAGGTTTAATTTGGTAAAACCTCAAGGAATTTGCTCATGCGGCAGACAACCCATTGTCCTTTCTTCTTCTGAAATAACACTTTTTTAATGTTAAGAAGAGCCTTCAAAACCAGAGAATTTAAAATGAGACACTTTAAAATGAGACAACAAAGAAGTAGATGAATCTTCCTAAGAATCAGACTCATTTATATCAGTATCTGTCATTGAAGAAAAAGCAAAGTCTGTAGCTTCCTGATAATCTTTTTCATCTCAATTGAGATGTAATTTTGATGGGGGAAATGGAGGAAAAGAACTAAGGCTTTACAGCTGAGAGATAGACAATCAGCTCTTAGAAGAAATAACTTCTTTCTCCAAGGCTGACTGGCCTTCAGAAGACAAGGAAGTATATGAATCCTTGAAAAATATTTTGTAACTTTTTCTGCTCATACTTAGTATATTAATCTGTCTCAAACTCTTAGGTACAGTCAGAATGAATAGTATTAGAGTGTAATTCTCAGATGTAGTGTAATGAGCCTATTGCTGTGCTGGTCATAATAATGGCCATAATAAATTAGACTAAGCGTTGGTCTAGCCCAGTACACTGTCTTCAGACAGCATCATTGCCAGATGCAATGGAGGAAATGAATAGAAAAGGGCAAACTCATGTGATCCATCCCCAGTCATCCAGTCACTGCTTCCAGCTGTCAGAGACTAGGACACAAGATCATGGAGTTACATTCCTTACCATCTTGGTTAAGAGCCATTGATGGACCAAATGTGAATTTATGTAATGGGTTTCTTTTTAACCAAGTTCTATTTCTGACATTCACAGCATACCCTGGCAACAAGTTCCACAGGGTGACTCTGTGTTCTGTGAATAGGAGTTTCCTCATGTTTGTTTTTATATCTGCTGCTTTTATCGGATAACCCTGGGTGCTTGTATTATGTGAAGGTGTAACCCTTCCTTATTCCCTTTCTTTACATCGGCCATGATCTTGTAAACCTCTACAATCTTGCCTCTTAATCATCTATTGTCTCAGTTGGATAATCTCAATTTTTTTAATCTCTCTCCTCATATGGAAGCTGTTCCATACTCACAATCATTTTCATTTCCCTTCTCCATATTTTCTGCAGTTCTAATATATTTTTTTAAGATGGGGCAGTATTCAAGGTGTGGATGTACCATGGACTTGTATAGTGGGGTTATGATATTTTCTGTATTACCAAACATTGTTTTCTCTCTCTCTGTCTCTCTCTCTCTCTCTTCAATACTTCCACTGCACATTCAGTGGATTATTTCATGGAACTATACACCTTACTTCCAAGATCTTGTTCTTGAGTGGTAACAGCTAATTCAGACCCTTTCACTTTGGAAAACATAATATTGATATTAAAAGTGCATTATCTGTAGCTTACCAACATTGAGTTGCATCTGCTAGTCACCAGGTGTAATGAGATCCCTTTGTAACTCTTTGCAGTCTACTTTGGACTTAAATATCTTGTTAAGATTTCAGCCTTAGGGACAAAGCCAAAAATGACAAAGTGAAATAATCAGTCCTTTTACATATTGGGGAGGAAGCATTGGATATTTATAGCAACATAAAAAAGTCAAGTGTAGTCAGTTAAAGACAATCTGATTGACATCCTCATAATCGCATGGGGCTGGTTCCAGGCCTAGAGTCACTGGTTTGTGATTTGCAGTGGCTGGTGAGGATTTGTTTGAGGTTGGCAGGCTGTCTATAGGTGAGGACAGGCCTGCCTCCCACGGTCTGTGAGAGAGAAAGAGCATTGTTTTGGATGGGTTGCAAATCATTGATGATGCGCTGGAGAGGCCTTAGGTGGAGGCTGTATGTGATGGTCAGTGGTGTTCTCTTGTTTTCCTGTTCTCACCTATAGACAGCCTGCCAACCTTAAACAAATCCTCACCAGACACTACAAATCACAAACCAGTGACTCTAGGCCTGAAACCAGCCCCTGCAACGGTCCTCGCTGCCAACTCTACTCACATATCTATGCCAGTGACATCATCATAGGACCTAACACCAACTATACCATCAGGGGCTCCTTTACCTGCACATCTATTGATATAACATATGCCATCATGTGCCAGCAATGCCCCACTGCAATTTACATTGGCCAAACTGGACAGTCTCTCCGTAAAATTAAAAATGGACATAAATCAGACATCAGGAACACTAATGTATAGAAGCCTGTGGGGGAACACTTCAATCTCCCTGGACACTCAGTGGCAGACTTAAGGGTGACAGTCCTGAAACAAAAAAATTTCAAAAATCAAATGCAGAGAGAAATCTCTGAGTTGCAATTTATTTGCAAATTTGACTCCATTAACCATGGATTAAACAGAGACTGGGAGTGGCTCGCAGCTTACAAAGGCAGTTTCTCTGCTCTGGGTGCTAATATCTCCCCATTAGACTCTGACAAAGGCTAACATCACCCATCTGATCTGACTTGTTTTTTATTCTTTTGATAAGTCCTGTTGATACTGGGCCATTTCCACTTTGCTGAATATACCTTGTCAGCTCTGGTCCTCCCTCTTACTGGGACCCCGCTCTTTAAATACGCCTCTGAAACCACCACCCCCCACTCCTGCATCTGATGAAGCGGGTCTTTGCTCATGAAAGCTTATGCTCCATAATATCTGTTAGTCTATAAAGTGCCACAAGACTTCTTGTTGTTCTCGAAGCTACAGACTAACATGGCTACCTCTCTGATGCAAGTTTAGTATGCAACTTCCTCTTCAACTATCCTAAACAAAAGCCAGGTTTGAGCTGTGCCTAGAAAATGAGAAGTTCTGGGAAAGGGAATGTTTTCCAGAACATGAAAAGGGACGGGGCAGAGGGACATGAAAGGGAGGTGCATGGAGAGTGTGGCCCTTGGGGGGCAGCTGCAACACCTAGAAAGTGGCCAGTGGGGTTGGGGCTCTGCCATCTTATCTGTCATAAAAACTGGGTAAGTATCTCCCCTCCCCGAAACCAGGAGGCTGAAGGTAGGGCTGCCGGAGAAGGGGCAGCCCCCATAGCACCTGAAAGCGACAGGAGTGGGTGCTGGAGGCTGCAGAAAGCCTCTGGAATCTCACCACACCCAGAAAGTCTGCACACCCTGGGGACCAGCCCCAGAAAGTCTGCCCTGATGACAGCTTGCAGGCTGTGGGGGACAGTTAGAAGGGTCAGCCCACTGAAGCCTGGCCTCCCACAGTTAACCTGCAGACCATGGGGGACTGCTGGATGGGGAACAGCCCTGAAAGCCTGGCTCCCAACCCTGGACTGCCTGCAGGCTGTGTCAGGGGTTAGTTGGAGGGGGACAGCCCCCCCAGAGCACTGCTCCCCTAGACAGGCTACAGGCCAGGCAGGGCAGCTGGAGGCTGGGGCCAGCCTACAGAACCCCATCCCCTGCCCAACAAGTACACAGCCCCAGATAACCTGCTTCCTGGAGAAGTCACCGTCTGAGGAGCCACTGGCCAGGGAGTGCTTCCTGGCCCCCTGGAAGGAGCCACCACTGGAGCAGCACAACCTTTGCCACCATGGGCATCCCTGGTACCACACACACACATACACTTTCCTGTTCCCTGTCCTGAGCCTTTTGCTCTAACTTCTGCCCTCCCACCCCCTGCCTTGAACTCCCCCCATCTTCCAACCCTCTGTCTAAGTTACCCATCCCTTGCTCCACTCCTCTAAGTCACCCATCCCTGAACCCTCACGCCAGCCTCCACTTTCATTCATGTTTGAAAAATACTGTCATTGCTGAAAAGCACATACTTGTTTCCCCTTTATTTTCAACAATTACTACATTTAAAGATCTGAGCAATTCCAGGTATATTTAGTAGTATACTACAGAGTTATGTATTAATGTGTTAATTTCCTTTCTCTTTAAGGGGGAAGATGCAGAGATCTGTTTGCAGAAAATTATGATTTAGTGACTCTCCCTCACAAGGGATGAACAAAGGACTTTGGATATGTGCCCTGGAGTCTGGGATTAGGAACACCACATGGCTGTGTGCAGCAGTTCACTATGGTAGCATACCAGCTGTTTTATTAAAGTTGTATTCCTTTCTCCTTTTCTGCTTTGTTATTCAATGAATGCCAGCATTGTTACAAATGTTATTGTGGTGTGTTTCTTTGGTATTTTGCCCCCTACAAGGATGTTCAATTTAATTACATTACAGTTGCTGTAACTAAGCAGTTCACCCCTTGGACCAGAGCCTGTGCACCATTCAGCACTAAATCAAGAATTCTCTCTCCTCTTGTGAGTTCCAGGGTTAACTGGTCCAAGAAGTAATGGTGTCTAGAAATTTTATATCTGCATCTCATCCTGAGGTGACATGTTCCCAGCCACTATGGGGGTAGCTGAAATCCCATAGTATTACTGGGTTTGCTATGTTTATAGCATCTCTTATTTCCATGAGCATTTCATAATCACCCTCACCATCCTGGTCAAGTTGTTAGCAGTATGTTTCTACTGCTGAACTCTTATCATTCAATCATGGAATTACTATCTATAGAGATTCTGAGGTGCTGTTTGACTTATTTAAGATTTTACTGTATTTCACTCTACACTTTCTTGCCCATGTAGTACCATTCCCCCACCAACACAACCTGTTCTTGTATATTTTGATGTCCTTCTTCTAACATATGCAGTGTTAGTGCAACCAGTTCAATCACAGAGGGTACCCTTCAGGCTGTCTGCTGGTGTGCTGATCATGCCTCTAAAGCTGCCTACTTGCCCTCTGGGATATCCCATTACCCTGTGTTGCCAGGCCAGAAGTTCTGGACTCCTCCAGCCAAGGCATAGGGTTGGTGTAACAGCCTCTCCCCAGCCACTCCCTGGAGAGCAACACAGATGCTGAACCACCTCAGCTCTAAGGGCTTGAAAACATCCAAGAACACAATCCTCCAAAGTGACAAAACCCCTGAATAAATCTATCTTACTCTGAATAAAAGTTTTACATGGAGAAAGCTCATTATCAATGACAGAAATATATGCACAGCTCTGGCTCCTCCCTAGGTAACAATTATTAAAGTGGGCTTGATAATAAACACAATGTTTTATGAAATATAAAAGGTAGGGTTTGACTACAAGTGAAAGCAGACAGCTCAAAGTAACTTACAAGTGAAAATGAAAAAAAGCCAATTAAGCCTAATAAACGTAAAAACTTGTTGCATGCAAATTCTTAACCTAACAATAGTCCTAGTCATCTTTTTCACAAGGTAGGCAGACTTGTAGGTTGGTCCCAGTCCTCTCTGTGTTCAGTCTCAGATGTGTCCAGCAGGCATCTTGGGTGGTATGGGGGCAACCCCTCTATTGTTTGGTTTCCCACCTTTATATGCCTTTTTTCCCAATGCGAGAATTCATTGTGTTCAGGTCAAACTTTTCTCACCTTGAGCAAAGAAGAGCGAAAATTGGTTGCAGGATTAGGTGGCATAATCACATCTTTGTAGGACCACCCAGAGTTTGGGCATATAGGAGAAACAAACTCATTTACAGATCTTTACCCTGAGTGCTCGGACCGTTATGTTTCTGATTCTGCTACATTCTGCTTCTGGACTGTGACTAAGCGCTCTTGTTAGCACATTCAGAGTTATAAGCAGAGTCATGCTTCATATTTCTAACTTCACAAACAATAATGATACATGCACAGAAATAGAATGCACACATTCAGCAGATGTTTAATTTTAAAAAATGTCACGTGACGCATTTTTCGTAAAGCATCTTTGAGTTATTCATATTCGTAAGCCATTTTTCATAAAGCCAGGGAAGGGGCATGACAAGTAGCTTGGGAGTTCAGGAGGCTGGTGAGAATTGCCAAATCCAATGTGCAATCAAATCATAGTGCCCACCCTGGAGGGCCATAAAGGACTGATGAAAAGTGAGTTATGCTAGTAGTTATACTAGTTAATGATTTCCCAATGGTGCCATTTCTGGATAGTTCCAGGGCCATTTTGAGTCACTCACCCTTTCTCACTCTCAGGAGTCTTAACATTGTTTTTAAATGTTCCATTGCAGACAAAATAGTCTCAAGTGTTATTTGGGAAGCAGATATGAGTGTCTAATGATTTGCTTCTAGACTCTTCTCAGCAAGTGGGACTTTAGCTGTATATACTGGCAAATGCCAAACTGACCATCTATAGAACAGAATTGAAGTTACTTTTAAAGTGTATAAGAGATACTCTATGCATGCTTTGATGGATTTGGAGTTCATTAGCAATGATTTATAAATACTGAATGTTGTCCTGGTTATCAAGGTGAGGGTTTTTTGTTTTTTTTTTTAATATCACTCATCACAAGACTGAAAAAACAAACAGGAGAGATAAAAATGGCCTCAGATAAGCCTTCCCATGCTTGAGGGTTGTGAAAGGATTATGTGACAACTTTTTGGGTTCCCTTTCTAGTTAACCTACAAAACTGGTTTGAACTAGCAAAAGAAAAGGAACAAAATGAACAGTGAATGAAATAAAGAAGGCTCCAAAAGAAATGCTCTTGAGATGAGTAATTGTTTGAGAGACAACAACTATTTTGAAATAGGTGCTATTCCTCATAGAATGAGGTTTACCAATTTCAAAATAAGCCAACCACTATTTCAAAATTATTTTCAGTTGTATAAATAATAGGATAGTTATTTTGAAATAACAGCTGTCGTTTTGAAATAACTGCTGTGTAGACCTACCCTTAGGTGCCAGAGGATTGCTTGTTACTTGTGAAGCTATGGATTATCACAACTGCACCCCTCTGGAGTGACTGAAGAAGCTAGACTTGCCTAGGTTACCAATCAAAAATGGTAAATGTTTATGTAAGATAGATGTGTGTAGACTTTTAAAACCTGAGTGTTAAAAGAACAATGCATTGGTTTAAGATGGGTGTCCAGTCATTGTATGCAACTGGCCACAGGCTGCTGAAAAAAAGGATTGTACTTACACTAACTCAGTCAGGCTTGTTGGATAAGCACAGTTGATTTCTATGATGCTATAACAATGGGTCTGGTGTAATAGTGGGGTACTTTTGGAACTACACCCAAGGAAAGGTCGATATCTGAGGCAGATCACTCAGAGAATGGAAAGGTGCTGTGAATCCTGCAACTATTGCACACACACACAAATAAGACCCAGAACAAAACAAAACTGCAGGCAAATGCTACTAATCAACAACTGATGCCAAGATCCTGTCTTTGTTTCTCTTTCCATCAGGCAGCTTGCTGAGAGCACTTCTCATTGCTCTTCTCTTTTCACAAGCTAGCATGCAGCCAGTGTGCTCCTTTCTGCCTTTTCCTAGCCACTTAGATGTTGAGAGAACAATGCCCTGTTTCGGCTTTCCTTTCATTTACCTCAAAGCATCAACTTGCTTAGAGTTTCTGCTCTAAAATTACGGCATTCATTTGTCATGGGGATGATATGTATAATCTACTTGTATTTATATGTACATGTACAGGGTTTGCAGCACTTATACTTACCCAAGATACTGCTGTGATGGGTAAGGCTAGTGGAAATGCCTAGCGTAAATAGGTAAGATGAGTGACTCCTCAGGAGCACACAGTCAGATAATCAGGGGAACAGACTGCAACAATTACATTACCCCTCAAATAGTTTGAGAGATCAAAAGGGGAAGCAAAATTTGGGCTTTCACAATAGTCCATGGAATGGCATTGTACTGGATAGGCCAGGGAAGAATTTAACCAATTGATTCTGATTTCACAAAAATCCATCGGTGAGATTTATATCAGAGAGGTGGCCATGTTAGTCTGTATCTTCGAGAACAACAAGAAGTCCTGCGGCACCTTATAGACTAACAGATATTTTGGAGCGTAAGCTTTCGTGGGCAAAGACCCGCTTCGTCAGATGCATGAGTTGGGTCTTTGCCCACGAAAGCTTATGCTCCAAAATATCTGTTAGTCAATAAGGTGCCACAGGACTTCTTGTTGTTCTATAGGAGAGATTGTGACTCCCCCTTTTTAAGTCATTACTCACACAAGTAATCCCATGACTATTGTTGGGATTAAGCAACTACCACAGTGAAATGTAGTAACTGAGCAGTCTGGTTCACAGTCTCATTCCGTGTTTGAATTTTCTCAGTTATTCTCTGAATTTTTCTGCAAATATTGCTGTAGATTGTGTTGACCTGCTTTGCCGTAAATGGAGCATGAAGAGAAAAAAACAAAATCACAGGGAAGTATCTGACTCCTCCCTCCAAAACAATATTTGTTTCTCAGAAACACTTTCTGCAAGTAAATCTGTGTGGTTGTAGTGACATGGGATACCCAAAGTGCTGCACTTATTTGGAGTTTGATTAAATATTAGTCTCTTATAAGAATGGTATCAAGTCACAGTATAGTTAATATGTATCACTAAACTGCATGTCTGTTGAAATACTGTTGTAATATGAGAAACTATATATTTCAGTAATGTGACTGTTGACTATCTGTATCCATTTCCATAAGGCTAGAATCTGTTGCTGTTATATTCAATACTCTCCTGTTAGTCCCATTCATTTAACTGGCAGTAACTCACTACTTCTTGGATAAAATCTTATCTATTTTGAAGTCAGTGGTAACACTTCTTAAGCTGTGTCTACACGTGCACGCTACTTCGAAGTAGCGGCACCAACTTCGAAATAGCGCCCGTCGCGGCTACACGCGTCGGGCGCTATTTCGAAGTTAACTTCGACGTTAGGCGGCGAGACGTCGAAGTCGCTAACCTCATGGGGAGATAGGAATAGCGCCCTACTTCGACGTTGAACGTCGAAGTAGGGACCGTGTAGACGATCCGCGTCCCGCAACGTCGAAATTGCTGGGTCCTCCATGGCGGCCATCAGCTGGGGGGTTGAGAGATGCTCTCTCTCCAGCCCCTGCGGGGCTCTATGGTCACCGTGGGCAGCAGCCCTTAGCCCAGGGCTTCTGGCTGCTTCTGCGGCAGCTGGGGATCTATGCTGCAGGCACAGGGTCTGCAACCAGTTGTCAGCTCTGTGTATCTTGTGTTGTTTAGTGCAACTGTGTCTGGGAGGGGCCCTTTAAGGGAGCGGCTTGCTGTTGAGTCCGCCCTGTGACCCTGTCTGCAGCTGTGCCTGGCATCCCTATTTCGATGTGTGCTACTTTGACGTGTAGACGTTCCCTCGCTGCGCCTATTTCGATGTTGGGCTGAGCAACGTCGAAGTTAAACATCGACGTTGCCGGCCCTGGAGGACGTGTAGACGTTATTCATCGAAATAGACTATTTCGATGTCGCAACATCGAAATAAGCTATTTCGATGTTGGCTGCACGTGTAGACGTAGCCTTAGTGAGCAAAGGCAGGAAAATCTGGCATTAAATGTCATTCATTTCATTTCTGGGGGAAAATATACTTTAAAATATCCATTCAACCCTGTAGGCTTACAATAAATATGGTGGCTCCTTATTGATACCTTCATTTTGCTCGTTTTCTTGGTTTAAGTTTAGGAAAGTAAATGGAAATTATTAGAGTGCATGAAGTTATTCTTCCAGAACAGTATCATTTCATTGTTTTAAAATAATGGACAAACAAAAATGAAGCTGTGAGTACCAGCCATGGAAAGAGAGGTTGGAGAAAACCTACAAACTTTTAATTTTGCAGTAACACGATCATGTTGTAGTTGTAACAGCCCTGTGTCTTTGATAAGATCCATAACTTTCTGTGTGTTTGTTTTTTGTTGTTCCAGGATGCCAGTATACCAGAGTATTCATGGGGAGGTGATTGTAGAAGTACAATATAAAGAAATGTTTGCTTTTATAGATCTCTTTTCTAAAATCTTGCCTGCAGGCAAGATTAAATATCTAAAAAACCTGCTATGTATGTTAAGATGTCTTCTAACTGTGGACTTAACTAAAATAAAGGAAATTTATGCTGCACTTACACTGAAAAACAACTTCTATATAAATGGGAAAATGTGGCCTGGGGAAAACACAACTCATTTTTATAAACTATAATTTATTAAGGTCTTTTTATAATTTTCAAGTCCCTTAGAGATGTTTTTGGACACTTTTAAAAGCACGCTAACTATTATTATAAACATTCAATTGAATAGCATAGAGATAAGTTCTTCATTTGCATTTTTATCTTTGTTGTCTTACAATCATTAATTGTACAAATGAAACTCAGAGAACATTTGTGTTTAACCCCAGGCATCTAGAAATTAGTATGCATGCAGAATAACAAAATCTAAAAGTTCAGGATGACCTTCATGTTTCATAGAAAGAGATGAAGCAAGCCACAAGTTATAGTTTCCAATTTACTGAAAAATTACACATCTTATTTCATAATAGCAATACACAATAATTGCAGTTTTAGCAATATTTTCAGGGTATCTAAGGGTAAAAATAAACAACAATAAACAACACCAATACTGTAGTTCTGGGGTACAAATCAAAAGTCATGTAAAGTCAGAGAGAGAGTATGTATTCTAGGGAGGTTATGAAATCTTCATCATTGCTGGTTTTAAAGAAAAGGCTAAATAATCACTTATCAGGAATGCTCTATTAAGTAGCTCTGCCTTGAGTGCAGAGGACTCAATAATGGAATAACCCATCTAAACTACAGGGAAACCCCAAAATAAGAAAAACTTATTTTGAAATAGTGTATCCACACACAATAGAGCCTATTCCAGTGTTTCCAGGGGCTCTGATCTGAAATACCATGTCTACACAGGAACTTTATTTCAAAATAAGATATTCCAGAATAGCTTATTTTGAAATAGCCCCTATTCCCTGTCTATATAGCTCCTATTTCAAAAGTGTTATTTTGAAATGGGCACTATTCCTTGTAGAATGAGATTTTTAAATAAGCCATCTGCTGCACTGAAATTATTTCAAAATAATGGTTGCATCGTTTAGGTGCTCACAAAGTTATTTTGAAATAGTGGCTATTATTTCAAAATAACTTTGCTGTGTAGATACACCCCTACAATCCTACATGTTTATGAGTCTATGTTTATTTCAATGAATGACAAGTCTAAGGGGGGTAGCTGTGTTAGTCTATTTCAGCAAAAAAACCCAACACAATGAGCAGTCCTGTGGCCCCTATAAATTGGTTAGTCTTTAAGATGTCACAGGAGTCCTCATTGTTTTAACTCCTAGCACCACCTTGATCATCTTGTTCTGCCAGTCTTGTATGGAACACATCTTCCATTCTTTGTATATCCTGCCCTTCCTTCTCCATGTGGATGTGTCTTTTCACAATAAAATCTTCCCATCTCTTTAGAGATCATTTTAGTTTGGATAACACTTGGCTACAGCTGCAATCCATCGACAGTAAGCCTCACTATATGCTTAGCTCATTGCATTTCACCACACCTGCTGTCAACAATGATGTCCTGAACTCCACCTCTGCTGTCTGATCATTGTGCTGGGGACTTGGGCATGGATTGAAATTCACAGAATTCTTCTTTCCATTGCCTTCTCTGTGATAGGCAGTTGCTGCTACTCTGTTTTTGTCAGCCCTCATGTTTCACTGTTATACAACATTGCTGGTAATACTATTGAATTGAAGAGGCTGGCACACATTACCTTTTTCGATTTTTTTTCCTCGGAGGACAACATTGGCAGAATTGAATATGCACCAACCTGCTTTGTGTCTTCACAAAAGTTCACCTTCCCTATGGGTCAAAATAGACCTATTACTCAACTTCTTCTATTTATTCTTCCTTGATTGTTATTTGCGTTTTTGATAAGGCACCAGACATCATAAACTTTGTTACAGAGTAGTTAATTTTCAGTCCAGCCCAGCTGCTTTTTATTTTGAGTTCTCACAGCATTTTCTGTGGTTTGATAGTGTTTTAAGCGATCAACACAATATTGCCTGCAACTCTGAGATGTTTTAACTATATGAAGATGAGAATATATCTTTAAATGTGCATCTGCTCAAGAATAAGTACTCAACTCCTACTATCATCCAGTGCATCCTAGCTATGCTGAGGAGATGCTGGGAAGAGACAAAATGACAGGCAGATGAGGGAAGTACTCATAAAAGGATGTAGCAAACAGCATAACACCCTGCCCGTGGTGGGCGGGGGGGATAGCTATGTTACAAATGGGGGAACATGTCTACAATGGCTGGGTGTCCTTAAATCACTTCCAGTGAGCCAATGCTTAATAAGGTGTAATAATGAACAATTTCACTTAGTTGGAGAAGAAATTAAAGGAGTAAATTACAGACAAAAAAAGGGAGAAGCTGCAAGATTGGAGCCTACTCATCTGCATAGGTGCTGACAGAGAGAGGTTCTAAATTGATTTTCAGTCCAGGATGCCTGGCAGAAAATGATGATGGCCTCATGCCCACTATTTGGAAGCCCCACAAAAGTCTGAACATCTGTTTCCCAAATTCCCACCTAACAACCCACTAGCACCTGTGTCTGGTAAAATCCAGGATTAAGTATAAAAATCTGTGAGCATATAGGACAGTTCAGTGAATCAACGCTCATCAGATACATAGTACTTTGAGGAGACCTTATTTCTTCTCTTATGCTAGTCACATAGTACATTATTTACAGTTACTATTACTTATTAATTTTTCCCTCTGTCAGGTGCCCCCAATTTCACCTCTTAGGACACATACAATTTACTAAAGTAGCAACTTGTTTCTATTAAGAAGCAAAGAGGAAAAACACCCCCCTTGTAATACACCAACAATCTTGAAAAAAGAAGATCAATCAAATGCTATAGACTTCAAGAGGGAGGGGGAGTAATATAAGTTTCAGCATTGAGGGACTTCCCCAAAGAACACGATACCATCAGCTCCGAAAAAAAAAACAAATTAGAGTCATGTAGCTGGAGCGCCACTGCTGCCCATGGCTGCTATGTTAGGACGGGTAGAGCTGGAGCCATGGAAGAATTGTATTGTGAAGATGACAGCTTGACCTGTATTTGTCAATTAATACGTTGCCACAGCAGTTCCTTGACAAAGCACTTCGATGATTTTGAAAAATTTAACCCAGAGACATGTAAATGATGTAGGGTCCTCAATCTCATTTATTTTTTCAATAAATTTTTTTCCTAAGTCTCTTTTGAAAATGGGCTCCCAAATGATTCAGTTACTTTTGAAGAATTTAGCTTCTGTGGCTAACACTATTATGTGAGCATTGGAATTCTGCTTTGTCTGAAACCTCTGGTTTGTCTGCATTGTCACATGGGCTGAAAAGTATCTAGCTTATCTTAATATAGTTACTGACATGGCTAGAAAATCAGAAAGCTGAGAGGATGCTTTGTGCATTTGAGCTCTCTTTGTAGAGCTATTTACTGTCTACATTCTCTTGGCATTTCATCCCATGTTATCACACCAGATCATGCAAAGTTTGAACAGGATGCACAACTGAGAGTGGTAAGACTATAGGGGAGGACTTTGCAGTGAAGGAATAGTTGCCAGTTGAGAACATCTGGGGAAGGAAGGTTTATAGCCATTTCAAGATATTTCACTTAGACTGCAAGGGTGTTGTGGCCAGGGACCATCTTTTCACTGTGTCCAGGTGCAGTACGTAGCACAAGGATCCCTGAACCTTGGCTGGAGCCAACTGGAGCCAACTGGAGCCAACCTTGGCTGGAGCCTTGGCTGGAGCCAACCTTGGCTGGAGCCATACCACAATCCAAAGTCATGCTATTAATATTTTGTGTGCCCCCATAACTGGTTGTCTGTGGGAGAGATGAGTTTCAACATTCAATGATGCTAGTGAACTAGTCAACACACTCCTCATGTCCATACATATTTACACATGCAAATCTTCTTCCTGCCAGGAAAAGGTAATAATTGATTCTTGATTAAAAACTATTTGAGCAGTGATCAGAGATATGTATCGATTAGTCATGTCTACCTATCCCTGTTATGGCTTTTCCTCATTTTGCTCCCATGAATATTTGTAGAGAGAAATATTTGTTGAATGCTGAGCTACAATCAGGGCTGGCTTAACATTTTTTGGGGGCCAGCCCTATTAGATTTTTATGCCCCTTGGCTCTAGGGTTGACCAAATAAGAGGGCTTTAGAGTGTGTGAGGTTTCTGTGGGTTGAGGCAAGGAGGTAGATGCAGGGATGTAGTCTATTGTGGGGCAGGAGATGAGGTGTTTGAGGTTCAGGAGAGGGTTCCAGGCTATGGCCTAGGGGTTTGGAGTGCAGGAGGAGACTCAAGTCAGGAGTTGGGAGTGGAGTTGCAGGGTCTTCGCAGGTGTTAGAGTACATTAGAGAGCTCAGGACTCGGGCAGGAGGTTGGGGTGTAGGATGCTGTCATGGTGAAGGTCCTGTTTGGTCGTGCAGACTCAAGAAAGAGCAAAAGGCAGTTAGCTCTGTGTGACACATTGCCTTTGCCCCAGCAGCTCCATTGGCCACAAATCCCAGACAGGCAAGGGAAGCATGTGGCCAGAGTTTCCTGGTGATTACAGCTCCAGCAAGAGAAAGGGAGCAAATCATAGGGCGCAGATCTGTTTCCCGCATCCCTTCAGGCAGGGCTGGAACTCAGAGGCTTTAATGGCTACAGTCCATGGCTTCAGGCTAAGGGAGTCACACAAAAAGATCTACACTTTTGCCTGCCTGGAGATCATTTTGCAGGGGCTCCCTTAGCCTGGGGCCCCTCCTAAATCCCCATTCTTAATCTTGCCTTGACTACAGCTATCTTTAAGCCAGATTTTTACATAAATATTATATCCAAAACTCACCATCTAAATGCTCACAGAAGTTAACAGAAACATAGATGTGAGAAACAAAGCAAACAGTAGGTACACTGGGCAATTATATACCTTGATGAATGACACGTTCTCTCTTCTATAATTATAGGTCTCAAAGGGGCCACGTTAGGACACTAGTCTATATTCAGACACGCGCCTAGTTAATGAACTGTAGGATCCTGCATTAGCATTATCATCAACCAGTTCAATGTTGGATAAAGACTTCTCATCCTAAGCACCTCTGCATATATTGAGATTCATCCACCCATGCCAGGTATGTAAATTTAATGTTTCATTTCCCCACTTTCTATATATCTTCCCTTTCTCTACTCTTGCACTGTTAACTATTTTTATCAGATTCATTTTTGTGCAGGTTTGTCAGGAGCAAAGGTTTGTCTTACTGTACTTCAGCTCTGTTACTCCACAGAGTGGTTAATACAGTTTGTCACTGAGCTTGGTACTTTTGGAAACAGATTGTTCATGAGGGCTCTGTCAAGTAGACAGCTGTGCCATTGTTCCTTTGAGGTCATGGAGCACAGTGTTAGGCCTGGGTTAAAAAAGATGGATCTTTAACCATTTTTATCCAGGTGAGTCTTTATTCTATGGAAACACTAAGGTTTCAAAAATTTAGGTGACTTGCCCAGGCAACAAAGTTAGTGGCAGAGTCAAGAATAGACCTTAACTCCTCAGGCTCCCATTCCTTTGTTCAGGATTTAAGACCATTCTGCTGGTACACACAGTTCAAGCACAGAGCAAAATATTGGCTCATGCTAAAAGATCTAACCTCTTCATACACCATGTTTTCAGAACAATTATTTTCTCCCTGCATGGAATAATGGGTGAATTATGTCATTGTGGGTATTTTGTGCTCTCTCAAAAATTATCATTACTAACAATTCGGGGATATTAAACTTTCAAGACTGCAACCTCTTTCTATAGTTAAATATGAAGATCAAACCAAGCCAAAGAAACAACTTTCTTCCAAGTCCATACACTGTACATTCTTGTTTGGCCCAGTGACCTCTGAGATCTTGGGCAGAAAGTAAAGATCCAGAATCATGGAACCGCTATGACCTTTTCTTTCAGCCAGATGATAAACAGCAAAAGGTAAATTGGCGGTGCACTGCACAGTCCTTTAGCACATGTCTCATTAACTTTAATGCGAGTCTCACCTAAATATCTGAAATCACATAGAAAATATACCTTGAAGCCTGATGTCTGTGAGGAAAAAAATTGCCTGGAGGGAAAATATAAAGAAGAGAAGTATGAAAAAGCAATCCTTGATACAAAAGTACTGCATGTGGGTGGGAAAGAATAAAGTTATTTGCGCGTTAGCCGTGACATGAGCTAACTAACTCCCAACCAGGAAAGATGATTGGAAGCACTCAACGGAGAGGTTGACTGTAACATGAAGACGAAAGGCATCAAAAGACTAATTCCATTAGCATCCATGGGGAGAGTTAAAAGAAAAACATAAAGGGAATCTGTCGGGAATATCAATCTACAAATCCTAGTGTGACAGTTTTATGTTTCACCATAAATTAAAAAGGCACTCAGGTTAAAGTATTCAGGAATAATCACATTCA
Source organism: Carettochelys insculpta (assembly GCF_033958435.1). Taxonomy (NCBI): domain Eukaryota; kingdom Metazoa; phylum Chordata; order Testudines; family Carettochelyidae; genus Carettochelys; species Carettochelys insculpta. The sequence continues at coordinate 37,965,159 of NC_134147.1, forward strand.
TTTTAATGGCTCGCATTCTATTCAAATCATTTTATTATCTTCTAGAGGGTATATCTGGCTAGGGTTCTGAGCACGTTAAAATAATCAAAAAGTAACTGTTAAGTGTCCTTAATGCTTCCATTTCAGTCTTTGTGAAAACTCTGAGTGGAGGGAGCGTAAAGGAAGGACAAGAGACTATCTGGAGGGCTACTTCAGACGTTGCAGAATGGTGACATCCCTTACAGAGATCTTCCAGATAAACAGTTCGGATTTTTTTTTTTCCAAATCAGGTTTTAATCAGAACAGTGACTAAAAATGGAATCTCCCAACACTACCGATCTGCTCCTTGTACAGATTTAGTTAAAGCTGTTGTCTTTACAGACAAAAGTGAATTTGAGGCCTTATCTACACCGGGTTAGTTAGTGCACAAATGCACTTTTAACGCTTAGTGTGATCAAACAAGGAGTTAGTGTTGTGTAGCCAGTGCATTCTAGCTAGTGAGCACCAGCAGCTGCAGACTTTTTCCCAGGGTAGACAAGCCCTTTGCTGCTGTTTCTGACTCACAGGGCAGGTCTATGCTACAGCCAAAGGTCCAATTAAGCTATGCAGGTCCAGTTACATTAATTTACTATCTGGAGTAAAGGTAAAAGTACCTTAATTTGGGCTTCTGTTCTGTCTCCCTTAAGGGAGGTTGATGGGAACATTCATGTCCATTGACTTTCCTTACTCTTAGCAAGGGGCAGGGGACTGGACTGATGCAGGCACCTTGTATGTTCAGTTTAGACTGTCCCTACTAGGTGCACTAAATCGAACTCTGGAAGATCGACTGCAGCAGGGTTGATCTTCCCTGTAGTGAAGATGTACCCTTAGTTTTCAGAGCCAGTGAAGCATGAGTTAGCTTCTCTTCCTTCTTGTGCCTTATGGGCTTGATCCTGCAAACTGCTGTGTGCTCTGGACTTCATACAAGAAACTACTGAAGTATGTGCTTATCTTTAAGCACACAAATAATCCCATTAATTTCAAGCTTCTTGCTTCCTCCCCTTCTGGGATTTGGCATTCTTTTCCCTCCATGGGAGCCAGGGAACAGGCGACTATGCAAATCATTAGCTAAATAATCTTTGCCCATGACAAAGACATTAATCAAAGTGTCATTATCATGCTCCAGAGGGATTTTTAAATCATCAGCTATTCCTTCCTTCCAGTACAACTAAATGTTACTTCAACTGAACTGTTGTTAGACATTCTTCCTGAAGTACAACTTTCTCTAAACTAATTTTAGCTTTATGTGACAACTTTCATTAAGGCAAATATACAGTATTTATGGGATCCACCAAAAGAAGAAAACATCAGCCATGGAATCATTATAATGTCAGGCAAATAAATAAAAACACCACATATTGTATCACATTCAGCTTGCCACCGTAGCAACCTTTTCTCATGAAAAAAGGGCAATCTTGTCTTCTGAAATGCGAAAATTTCATCCTTAAAGTCTGGTGTGCTGCTGTCACCTCCATTCCTCATCAATTCACCTTGGTATTCAAGTCCTTCAGGAGCTATTCTTTCTTGCCTCCTTACACTATGATTTCAACAAGCAAAAACCAAACAAACAAAAACGTCTGTCCTGTTCACATCCATTTCACTGTAAATTTGATCAGGATGTTGTGTTTTTGTTAGAGCTAAACAAAACTCAAGACAATAAATCTAGGATGCTGATTGTCTGACTCAAATTATCCCATCAATGGAAACAACACTTCAGTTGAAGCGTTTCTCTCCAGAGAGAAAGAAACCGATTCTAAAAATATTGTTCTAGGAAATATTTTGTTTCTCAGATGTTGTTTATTTTCTTTTTATTAACAAACTAAAGAGGAATACAAAAAGAGCAAACATCCTGATACGAATCCCCAAATCAAAGTATAAATAGCCTGTTTCTCAAACATGCTTTTCTTCTTTTTTTAAATCCTCAATAAATGTAAAGGGACAAATTTTCTTTGGGTAGCGGAAAGCTGGAAAAGGTTTTATATTCATGATGTCATATGTAGCAGGAATTTTGAACTCAGTTTAAATATTTGTTTCTATTTTGGTTTTTAGACGAATCTATCAAGTTTAGTAGAAAAAATGGAGACAACCTCTTTAAAAACAGGGCAAGGACCTGGATGGAGGGGTTGTGAGCAGAATATATGTGAACGTTGAAATGTCTAAATGCAGTTTCCTGGACCACAGGAAAAATCTCCTGGCATAGGTCAGAACTCAGGGGCTACTAAAGCTATTCCTTTGGGAAACAGAACCTTTGCTACTGAAGTATCAGCCGTTTAGAATCACATTGATTTCAGTGGAGTTACACAAGCAGATTCTCCCCTGGAACCTCTGAACTTATTGAAATTTACACCAGCTCAGGATCTGCTCTTCTATGTTATCACATGAAATGAGGACACTAAAGCATTTCTAAGGACATCTTGCTCATCTCCATTGTGATATGTCACGTTATACAGCACATCTTTATCTGGCTGCCTGCCTATTGCTTCAGTATTTAATAACATTTAATAGTTCCATCTCTTTGTTAACGATAGCAATGGAAAAATGGGTGCTAAAATAACTGTTTATGTGTTTGGAAGGAATCTATAAACATAAACATGGCCTTTGATTTGATTAACTTTTCATTTGGAAAACGAATGTAACCCTAAGTTAGTCCATCACTATCTTTCAGCATACCTACAATGAAATTTATTTCTAGTGCAGTTTCCCCAGTTATAATGTACACCCACTGCTTAGCTAGTTGTTTATTGCACAACATTCCTGTAGCAGACAGTGACCCCATCAGCTGTATTAATTTCATCTCTTGCTTCATATTCATAAACCTCTATCTACAGTAAACTAACCAGTAATAATCATAAAAGTGCTTCTGGCAATTTGTTTGATCATATTCTAGTTTTACATACCATCAAGCTGGTCATAGGATGCCTCTATATGATCGTCGTAATTCTTGACAAATTCATTATGTAGATGATATTATTTGTATTACAACAGTGCCTAGGAGCTTTGGTCATTAACTAGGGCTGCATTCTGCTAGGCATTCTACAAATGCAACTTAGTATGATAACAGTATGAACTCTAATATAGAACTTTTCAGCTGTCAGTTTCAGAGTGATACAGAGAATGTTAGTACAATTATCCCCGCTTTGCACTTAGGGAAACTGAGGCATGAGATGATTAGGCTACATGCCAAACGCGACTCAGTAGGCCAGTGGCAGCGGCAAGTCCTCAGGTCTTTTCCCTATTAGGTGCATTATCCATGAGGAGAAACCACTTACCCTGCAAGACAAAACAAAGCAGGTGATCCAGATAGACCCACAGGAAAGCACAAGGAAATAATGGTGTAGTACAGGTCAGCATGATAGGCAGTGATCAAAACATATCAGTTGCCTTATATTATCAGGTTAGGGAATTAGATAGTGGGAGTTGATAGCTGGTGGGTATCCAGTCTCCTCAGATATGGGATTTTTCCATTAACTATTGTATTCCCAACTAAAATAAATAACAGTTCACACTTGCACAGTTTGATTTGTTCTTCCACCAGCAGGTACTCTTTGATCAATATGGCTGATATACTCCATACTGAAGGTCTGAACAAAACAGTAAAATGTGTGTTATTTTATTGGCTGAGGATCTAACTCTGTTGTTGATTATAAATCTCCAAAATAGCATAGAAAGATACTGTGGTCACAATGACAGAACATATATATGTTGAATAACATCCTGCTTTGGAAAAGACTGTTAAAGGTTATTTCATTTGCCAGTTTCAACAGAAGCCCTGCCTCTAAATATATCCTAAGATTCACTTTCAGCTCATTTCATGTCTAACTTAATCTGAACTGAAATGTAAGCTTTAGGCTAATAAAATCTTTGAATGGATCCAGATGGCAGGCAGAGTATTTTCTCAACCTTTCATAGTCTCCTTAGTTTTATCTTTGTAACTTATGTCATAAAGTCCTTATTGCAAACAATACTAGTTAAAATTCATTACTCCTTAAGACTAAAGATGAATTTGATGGTTCAGGTAGTCATATGGGTATAACACAGTGGGATTATGGTGGCTTTTGTATTTCAAAAGGTGTACAATTCTAATAAATGCTGCTGTTACAAACACATCTTATTGAACCGTAATTTTGTTTACACACTATAATGGCTTTTATTGTTGTAAAATACCTCATCATTTGGGATCACATTTCTCATGAATGACTTTAATTCTGCCCTCAAAAATCAACACCTAGGTTTTGAATTTAAAGTCTAAATATCCTTTCACACCACAGTGCAGTAGAATAGTATTCCATCCCTCTTCCTTATTCAGTGTGCATAGGCAACTGGAAGGAATAGAATCATATGTTACAGTGGACAAAGTATCTGGACATTTCCCAGTTTGTCTCCAGGTTAATTCCATTCATGCAGTGGAATTGGAGACCCAGAGTCAGCTGGATTTTGCAACTTGGTTGTAAACTGATGCCTGAGACTCAATGTGAATAAGACCAACATAGTGCTATTAGACTGGGACAGTCAGCCGAAAGAACAGTCTAGAACGTCAGCCCCACTACTTGACTGAAGTTGCGTAGCCGTGGTTTGTAAATTAGATTCATGATTCAGGGATTTTGCTGGATGCCCAAGTGACAGCCTTGGTAACAAGAGGGTTTTTCCATCTACACTTTGGCTATGTCTGTGCAGTGGGAGCTATTTGAGGATACTGCCCCATATCTACATAACGTGTCTGTCTTTTCAAAATATTGTTCAAAATAACAAGCATGCTATTTCAACATCCCTGTACACCTTCTTGCAGGAGATGTAAGAGAAACCTCAAAATAGCTCTTTATTTCAACATGTGGTGCTGTCCAGACAGCGCCACATGCCGAAATAGCCTATTTCCAGTTTAGGCTTTCATGTAGACATAGCCCTTGTGGGCAAGACCATTTGTTAACAATAGAAGCCTTATTTTATTTGTTGCTGCCTGTCACATTAATTAGTTTACTGTGACCTGCTCTACTTGGGGCTCCCCTTGGACTTGTTTGAGGGTAAGTAGCCATCCGTTTGTCAGACAGAGCTCTGTGATGAGCACGTTAGATTGTTGCTCTATTAGCAGAGAGGTCTGCGTTTAGGCTAGCAGGTGGACTTCAAGCCATTGTTTTTGCACTTCTAAGCCCTTAATGGTTAGGACCTAGCTTACTGGGGTGATTGCTCCACTTTCTCCTCATGCCACCCTGCTGCACCTGCTACCTGCCTTCCTCTTCTAGCCTCTTTGTCCTTACCTAGCCGTGATTCAAACAGGATATAATTAAGATGCCGCAAAAATTTATTCTAACCCTAATTTGCTCCATTCTTAAGGTCTATTTGTCATTTTTTCTTGATTTTGGCAGAAATACCTTTTCTTTAAGCTTCAGTTTCTTTTTCCCAGGAAAAAAAGACATTGGGCTTACACTGGGTCACTGACCTCTTTCAGTCATTTACTGCAGTAATTGCCAAATGGAACTGTGCTTTTCTCCAATTGTATGGATAGATTATCAATTATGCCCTCAAGTACTGATGCAAAGGTTGATGAAATATAGGGCAACTTGGAGGTTTAAAAATGCTTATGACTTGATTTCTTACTCTTTCCTTCACCCTCTGTGAAAGGACAGCAGTTGATGACTACATTACCATACAAGCGGCTTATATGCTAACGGGAATTACATAAGCTTTGTGAAGCATTCTGAAATGCTGTAGATGAGCTTTGAGAGATCAGGCTTCTCAGTGCTTTTCATTTTTCAATTTTCAGCTTCAAAGATCTTGGACATTCTCCTCCAGCTCATCTAGGAGCAGGAATCCAAGGCCTAGTCACATTGGATGATTTTCTTAGGCAGGCGGATTTGTCTCAGCAGGCTCGAGAGAAGCCAGAAAGAAAAGGAAGTTTATGCAATAGTGGAGACGTTTTCATTCTTCCCATGTGCCATGACAACTCTGTTATTGTGCGGAAGACAATAAGGTAAATTTACCTTGCAGAATATGGCTATTACCTTTTTTATTTTATAATTTGGTTTTCGCTAAACCTACTGTGCACGTTTATGCAAAACTGCGCTCTCTATCAGTCTGTGTGAGCTATTCTTTGAAATGTAGTGCGCTCCACTGACTGCAGACCAGCTGCAACTAATGGAACAAATCCAAGCACAGTGCAGCAAATGGAGTTTAGTCAGAAGCTTAAGATATACCACCCTGTCAAAATTGTGGTATCCTGCCTTCAATTTTGCTACCTGCCTAATGGTAATTTGAGGTAGTCTACATTTCCCTATTTGCTTATAAGAATGTCTTGTGGAACTACATAAAAAAACTTACTAAAAATCAAGCTATATCATGTCTACAGCATCCCCCTTAGCCATTAAACAGAGTAATTCATGAGAGGGGCACTGTTTAAAATTTTCTATGCTTTTCATAACCTATCACACTGAGAGGACCCATGCTAGTTTGAATATTAAATGACCTCTCAGTGGAAAAAAGCAACAAGCATTGCAAAGAAGGAGAAGCAGAAGGCAAAGACAAATACATAATTATCTTGAGTGTCTAAGAAAAGAAGTAGCAGAAGTTCATATTCCTTAATGTGGAACATGGCCCATTAATGTACAATTTAGATGAAGTAGTTTTCTTCTAGCTGAAGAGTCAGTTTGATATTTTTCCTTCTGCTTATTCTTTGCACAGTTCTAATTTTTTTTCTCCCTGAAAGTACAGTGATGATGGAACTGAACTGCTGCAGCCAGCTGCACAAATTCATTAATGGCATCAGCAAAATAATGATTTCAAACAGATGCATCAGGGCTGGCAGCAGCCTCTCTCTTTTAGGGAGAGTCTTGCAGCATTCCATTTTGATAGTAATGTGAATAAACAGCTTGTTTCGTCACTGTTGTTATGAGAAATGTGTGCGGTCCACCTGCACTTTCTGTTCTTCCTCACAAGGCCACACCTGAGGTCCAGAGATGGTATTCAGCTCTCTTTGCCCTGCAAAATAATGTTCAATATGCACTCACTTGTGATGATTCTGATACGTCTCTATTTACAGAAATCAACTGTGCAGATGAACAAACCAGGTGTTTCTTCCACTTAGTTATACAATGTGAGCAAGGTCCTTAGCAACACCAGTGCTCTGTTAAGAACAACTGAGAGCATGACCGGTTGGAGGTCAGGGGAAAGGAGGTGTCTACAGGCCACCTTTGCACATCCCTTATCTCTGGTGACTCTGGAGGCCAGTTCAACTCTCAGTTATAAACCATGCTATAGCCTTGCATTTCTTGCCACCTGAAGTACACCTCTGCGTGCCCCCTGAACAATACCCCTCTTGTATGGCAATGAAAAATGGCTTCTGAGAGAGGCTAGAGATTGGCGGATTGATATTTTTGATTTTTGTCATTTTCATTAGCTATCCCATATTAAGCAGTGGTACAAAATCAACAATAAGGGTAATGATAGACAAACCCAGACATCTCCTCCATCAGCACTGGTTCAGTTTCTTTGACTTTTATGGAAGATCAATGAATTATGAACCACATTTATCAAGTATGATGCTTCATAGCCAGTGATCAGATGGGAATTGAAAGGTTCTGTGGCAGGATAAGATCAAAGTGAGGGGCACATATTCAATAAGCCACCAGACCACTTTAAGGACCCCACTAAAGATTGATCTAGGTGGCACTAGAGCCTTAAGGAGGCTACGTCTTTTTGGGATTTGCTGTGAGGCTGATGGTTAAGGAAGAATTTTGTGGAAAATGTGAAGAAAACTGTTCACAATGATGCCGTTCCACCGGAGGAGGTATTTAGAAAATGAAGCTCAATCGACAGATTTTTGCAGCCTGGAGTCTGAATATTCTTTCCCCTACTTGATTGATTGTTTGCTCCAACATACTCCCACTACCTCCTTCCTTTGTCTTTCCAAATGGTTAATCCTCTTCTGATGTAAACTCCTGAGATTTAAATAACAAAGAAAATCCAAAATATGGACATAACAGTGAAAATATGCTTATATTAATATGCCATAACTGAGACATGCTTTAAGCAAGGTAACTTATGTAAGGTATCATTGGCAAGGTTATGATTTAATGGATATGGTTGTCCTATTCATAGGCATGTATCAATTTTGTATTTGAAGATAGTAATATTTATCTGTGTGTCTGTATTTCACTATGCTGCTCTGGATCACTTCCACTGCAGGGACTACTATGGACGGGCCAATGGTCCCTCAGGAAGGACAATGGACTGTGAATAGGCTTGGACTCCATGTGGATGCTCCATGCTGCCACTGACCCATGGGTACTGAGATACTACAGAGTGAGGTGACCTGGTCACCTGACACTAACCTGCATCTGAGGTGGGGGACATCAAACAATGGATTCCAGCCTGATAAAAATTTTATAAAAGGGTTTTTGATTTCAAATGTGGACCTTCTTTAGAAGGAGCATTCCTGTCAGATAGAATTACTGAATCTGAGGCTGCGTCTACACTATGAGATAAAATTGATTTTATTAAAACTGATTTCTTACTGTTGGGTTTCATCCATTCAATTTTGAGCATCTTCACCTTCCCACATGCTCCCCACAAAATCGACTTACTGCTGCCACACACAAGTAGCTTAAATCAAGTGCTGCTGCACTGTATTGTGGGAACCTATTCCACAGTTCCCTGAACCCTGTTGCATTCTGCCCCCACAAGGAGATGTGAGTATATGAAACCATTTTCCCACATTTCGGCTATGTCTACACTAGCCCGAAACTTCGAAATGGCCATGTAAATGGCCATTTCAAAGTTTACTAATGAAGCACCAAAATACATATTCAGTGCCTCATTAGCATGCGGGAGGCCGTGGCACTTTGAAATTGATACGGTTCGCCGCTGTGCGGCTCGTCCCGACAGGGCTCCTTTTCGAAAGGACCCTGCCTACTTCAAAGTCCCCTTATTCCCATCTGCTCATAGGAATAAGGGGACTTCGAAGTAGGTGGGGTCCTTTCGAAAAGGAGCCCCGTCGGGACGAGCCGAGTCAATTTCGAAGTGCTGTGGCTGCCCACATGCTAATGAGGTGCTGAATATGTACTTCAGCGCTTCATTAGTAAACTTCAAAATGGCCATTTAAATGGCCATTTCGAAGTTTGGGGCTAGTGTAGACATGGCCTTCATTTCCCTCTTTCCCCTGCCATGTTTAAGTACATAAGAGTGCTACCCTGAAAAAGCACGTCTAGGCTTTATTTTGGGCTTGAATATTGATTTACGTCTCCTGGGAAAGAGGAGTCTAGTTAGACACAGGTGCTACATTGAAACTGGAATGAGTCATCAGTAATGGCTCAGGGTGGCTAAAAGACAGTACACTGTTGACAACCACGAAAATTGTGACTTCCCAGGGAGGCCCTTTCAGGAACTTGAATCTGGATTTAGGCAACCTGCAAAAGAAGACCCTTACGCTTAAGTAGACACACTGAAACTTCAATGAATCATCAGTAATGGCTCAAGGCAGCTAAAAGACAGTACACTTTTGACAGCCACGAAAATCATGACTACCCACGGAGGCCCTCTCAGGAACTTTTGTCTGGATTTAGGCCTCCTACCAAAAAAGACCCTTATGTCTAAGTAGATATGGTTGCTACACTGAAACTCAAATGATTCATCAAGCTAAAAGACCTCAGATTACAGCCAAGTGCAAAGAAGACCCTTAGGACATGAATATTTCCTGCTTCAAGCCTTACTTCGACAACTGCGATAATTGTGTAGCTAATACACTGCCTTCTTTGAAACATGTATGGCTCAGCTACATCCAGCTACACCCAGCTACAGTCAGCCCCCAAAAATCATTACTGCTGAGGAAAGAACCCCTGCTAAAGCCAGCCCCTGAAAACTGTGACCCTCACCATGCACAATCTGCCAGGCATCTTGCACAGAATGTCCTTCTATTGGTTCTGGGTCACACCACGTGATGCGGCTGGATGCGGGAATGTTCCAGACTGTGTGGCACCTCAAGGGGGAGGGAAGAGGAAGGATGTGGGGGTTAGGACAACAAGTAAAGTTGTTTCTCATACTATCAGACAAGCATGACCCCCACCCACAGCCTTGCTGACACACTGTACAGGGGGCCAGCAGCTGGTTCCAGGCAGCACAGAAAAAAAGGCAGCTAGCAGGAGTATACACAGAACCACAGACCCCACAGCTGTGCTCCTAGCAAAAAAAAAGAAAGAAGATTTGTCAGTATCTCATGACCCTACAGCCACGGGCTTCCAGGTGCCAAATTGTAACAGTCTTCCTGTTGACTAACTCTTCTGCAATTGAGAGCAGTGGAAATGTATGAGGCCAAAGTGGAGAACTGAGGTGCACTGGGGGGCACATACGGGACATCTGTGGTGGCTAATGAATTTGATTTGAAGACTTGCCACATCCTCACTACCCTTCTATCGGAATTTTAAATTCAAATTTTATGCTGCACCCATTAGGTTACTATGATTTTAGGATTTCAATATAATGTTGATTTTAGCAGTCCATAAATCGAGCTAATGGAATTTACAGTGAGGACAGGCACTTGGAAAAATTGGGCTAACTGACTTAAAATCGATTTTATCTCCTAGTGTAGACACAGCCTGAGTGCAGACTATTAGAAGAAAAGCTTAAACTCAGCTTATTCTCTGTGCTAATGTTCATCACATAGACATCTTCATAAGCTGGGCAGAAAAACTGTATTGGTTCAGATGCAAATGTCAGCAAATAACATAAATACTTGTGAATAAGTTCATCAGATTTAAGATGACCCCCTAATAGTGAGAAAACTGACATTAATGAATGATCTTGACATGAGGGCTTCTTTCTGTCCCATACATAAAATAACCCCTTTTACCTAACTGTGTCTCTTGAGAGTCCCACCCTCTGGTTGACTCCTGGCCTATTATTTATCGAGCTTTCAGTGCAGTCTCCATCCCTCCAGTATTTTTCCCAGCCTCCTTTCTGATTTGCCTCATAATCTGCTGTGCTGTGGAATAATATGCACGGCTGTCCTCTTTGTGTCCATCTGACAGTGTGTTAAATGGGTTCCCCTAATGAATTCAGTAGAGTAACTTGCAGATAAGTAGACCTCCTATTGCTTAAGACTTACCATTGCTTTTGTAAAAGCATCTTGAAGCATCAGAGGAAGTGAGCTGTACCTCATAAAAACTTAGACCCTAATACATTTGTTTGTCTTTAAGGTGACACTGGATGCCTTGTTTTTTTGGCTGACAAAGACTAACATGGCTAAGTCTCTGGCTATGGCTACATGGCCAACTTATCTTGAAATAACTGTAATTATTTCTAAATAACTTTGGCATCATCTAAATGGTGCATGCCCTATTTCAAAATAAATTTGTAATAGTGGATGTGTTATTTCAATTCCATGAGTATTTCCTGATGAATAAAACCTATTTCAAAATATGCCATAATGGACTCCAATAGCACTATTTTGAAATAGCTCTATGGCCCTGGAAATGCTGTTTCAAAATAGCTGTCATGTAGATGCAGCCTCTGAGACCTATCATGATTCTGGGATGCATGAGCAGGTGTGTTGTGAACAGGACACGAGAGGTCATTCTTCTGCTCTCCTCTGTGCTGGTTGGGCCTCAGCTGGAGTGCTGTGTCCAGTTCTGGGCACAGCAGTTCAAGAACGATGTGGAGGAATTGGCGGGGGTCCACAGGGGAGCGACGGGAATGATTGAAGGTCTAGAGAATGTGACCTATGAAGAAAGGCCGAAAGAATTGGGCTTGTTTAGCTTGGAAAAGAGAAGATTGAGGGGAGACATGATTGCAGTTTTCAGGTATCTAAAAGAGTGTCATAAGGAGGAGGGAAAAAACTGAGGATAGAACAAGAGGCAATGGACTTAAACAGCAGCAAGACAGATTTAAGTTGGACATTAGGAAAAAGTTCCTGACTGTCAGGGTGGTCAAACAGTGGAATACGTTGCCAGGGGAGATTGTGGAATCTCCATCGCTGGAGATATTTAAGAACAGATTAGATAGATGTCTATCAGGGATGGTTTAGACAGTACTTGGTCCTGCCATTGGGGCAGGGGGCTGGACTCGATGGCCTCTCAAGGTCCCTTCCAGTTCTAGTATTCTGTGATTCTATGATTCTATCTTTGTGTCTTTCTATGATTCTATCATTGCATCTTTGTCAACTCATAATGAGTATATGGTGATATTTTTGGTGACTCTGAGCTTGCCTTGATTCCCACACAAAGGAGGCATAAAAGCTTTAAGGAGCTGTCCAAAGGTCACACACTCAAAAGTGTTTCCCGTGATACCAGTGGCCATTTGGCTTCGTCCCTTGAAACCAGAAGCCGGTATGCACTGCTGCCCTTTGCCTCAGGAAGTTTGGATTAAAATGGAATGTTCTTTCTGTAGGTGCATGACAGTGTTTATCTTTGGATGCTAATGTTTTGCTGTTTTTCTGCACACTGTCACAGGACTTAGGAGGATCAGAAGAGCTGGAGAAAAGCTCACTCAACCTTTAAAAACCTAAAAAATCAGCCACTGAGACATCTGGTCAATGTGTAGTTTGAGGCATATATTGGGTAAGCTTAGATTTTTTTTCTTTTTGTTTTTAGTAACATTGAAAAGAAATTTCATGTTTGTGACCCAACGCTGCTCACTTTTCACTAAATCTCTTTCCTGATGTGCATATCCTTTAATCTTTTGTCTAATTAAGTGTGGCCTACATAGTGAACACCCTATGTGTACCATTCCATAGACAGAATTTTATTTAGATCACATCACTGGTGGGCTTCCAGAGATTGATGCTTGAGGCAGCATGGTCTAATAGTTAGCACACTAGCTGTTTGTAAGGCAAACTGGGAAAGTGATAGCTTGTCCACTGACTCCCTGGGTTAACTTGAGAAAATAAATTTGCCTCTCTTGGCCTCTGTTTTCCTGGAACCCTTTGCCTGGCTTGGTGCCTTCAGGAAGGGACTATCTCTTACCATAAGTTTGTACAGCATCTGGTCCAAGGGACTCCTGATCTTGGTATAATACAAATAATATGACATCCTTGCAATCTGGACAACAGCTAACTTACTGCCAATAGGCCTGGTCATCCACAAGCTTTTGCACATCACAGTCAATAGACTAACATCCGTGTAAGTGTTAGGAACAAAATGGAGAATCATGCCAAGTTTTTTTTTCTTCAAACTTTGCATTTTGGGACTGCGCCTATCAGTTAGTCTTTTATTACTCCTTTCTATAAAAATCTTTCCTTTTACAGTGCAAGTAATATATACTATTTGATGCAAATGTTTATGTTGAACACTTCATTGTGCTTATGACAAAGAGTAGTGTAGGAAAAATCTTTCAAGAATTTAATATTTAATAATACTGTAAGTGGTAGGGAGCTGGGAGAATAAAAAATGCAGCCGCATTTACAATTAGTCTTTAATAGAAACATAGAAATGCTTATAAAACATAGAACATAAAACATTCTCTCCACTATGTAGACTAAGTTTAGTCAGAGAAGCTAAAAGTAGGATAGCCAAACAATTAAAGGATGTCAGGCCAGAGGTATAGTGAAAAATGGTGACTGTTGGGTAAAAATAATCAAATTCTTTGTAAATGTTACTAAAAACCAAGACAAAAATGCTATGCTTTGTTCCTTTTTGCGTCTGTTTATTTGCTGAAATGGCTACTTTAGCTTTGAAATATTTATAAGTTGCTAGTTGCCAACATATGAATCACCCATAAACACTGAGACTACATCTACACTGCAGTGATCTTTTGAAAGAAGTCCTTTTAGAAGATTGGGCACCAAGAGGACTGCACTTCCGAAAAAAGGGCCCGGAGAGCATCTACACAGGTTTCCTTTAGGTTTTCTTTTGAAAGAAACTATCAAAAGAAGAAGCTCTTCCTGAAACAGAAGTGGAAGAGCAATTTTGAAAGGAGCACTGCCATCTTTCAATTTTAATTTTGAAAGAACAATTTTTGTGTGTAGATGCTCCACTGGATATTTTGAAAGAGCCCCTTTTTTCAAATATATTTTGAAATAACTTGCAAGTGTAGATGCAGCCTGAGATGGTATATATTTCAATTCCAAAGCATTGGAGCTCATTTTGATCTAGCAGCAAATAGAAGTTACAAGTCAGTGGAGTTAAACGAGTATAAAAAATGGTGCAAACCCAATCAGAATTAGGTTAATTCTCTTTAACTGAAGCTTTTTTGTTACCTCACAAAATAGCACCTGTTCCCACTCTCACTGAAGCCAATGGCTGTCTTTCCATTGACTAATGAAGTTGGATTGGACTGATAATTAAGTGAATCCTGAAGTCTTCTCTCAGGCAAAACTCTCAAAACTTCAGCGGGAGATTTGTGTCACTAAAGCCAGTAGGATCAGTTCCAAGACACACTGTCCAAAACAACATAACATGGCTTCAGTAATCTATTGAAAAACAATTCACATCTTACCCAAAGCTGCATGTATTATACTAGGTTTCAGGCCATATGTCTTTTTTCAAATTAAATAATGTTGTTTCTGTACTGAATTAGATGATTTGGGGTGGGGGAGGAACATGCTGGGAAAGATGTGAGCTGCCAAACATTGGACAAATGGTAAGAAAATCTGGATCCCCCAAATCTTTATTTTTATCCTTGGCAAATTAGACTACAGGAAATATATAAGTTGACAACTTTTCTTCCAATTATCATTTCAAAAAATTCTGAAGAGTTGATTTAAGAAGATAATGACACAAAAATATATATTGAATCCAGACCTGTGCTACTGCATTTGTAAGAGTTTTCCAGCAATAAAGCCAGTTAAAAGACAAATTAATTGTATGCTTCCTCTTCAGGAGAAATAGACCCATGGTAGTTACTATAGCAACTACTTCAATTCATTCTATTAACTTTCTTATTGAAGAAACAATCAATAATAATATGACTTTAAGATAAAATATACACATAGGATTTTAAAAATATATTGTTTGCTCCACCTTCAACATAAAATCTGGTATCATATGGAAAAAGTAAGGAATGTCAGACAGAAGCATTATTTAAGGGGCTTTTTTGTTTGGGTGGGAGGCAGAACAGAGAAACAAAATTATAACAAAATCATTCCTCTTCTTTTAGCAGTTACAGCAAAATGCTAGTATTCATGTTGTGTAAAATATAAATGTTTTGGCATTTACACATGTTCATCTCATTTGTGAACATTACACAACATATAAAGATGTAATGCTATGTGATGACATCTCTCTTTTGCTGCTCTTTGAAAGTCCTAGATGAGCACTCCAAAGACAGTGCTCCCCCCCCGAGGATGGAATAAGCTTTTTGGCTATAAGTATCAGAGAGGTAGCCATGCTAGTCTGGATCTTGGAGAACAACAAGAAGTCCTGTGGCACCTTATAGACTAACAGGTATTTTGGAGCGTAAGTTTTCATGGGTGAAGACCTGCTTCATGGGTCTTATTTTGTTGCATGCTTATTTATTTTGCTTATTTTGCTTATGCTCCAAAATATCTATTAGTCTATAAGGTACCACAGGACTTCTTGTTGCTCTTTATGGCTATATTACCCATACTTAACAGCCTATTGATGGTCATTTAAAATACATCTCAAGGCTATATTAACTTTCTCATGGTTTCTTCTGAAGATATTGCTGAGTAGCTTCAGGGGGATCCATGTAGTGGCAGCCTCTCCCATGACAGGGTGACTTAACAGCCTCATTTCAGAGTGAAATGCTGCCCTTGCTAAAAGGGACAACCCGAATTAATGTTAATGATATATATTCTCTGGAATGTGTCTATGGGTGTGCATGTGATATAATTTGTGTCTATGGGTGTGCATGCAGTAATTTGTGGTTAGCACATGTTTAAATACCATGTGACACGTAGACCTTCTATATTGTTCCTAATGGTGGAATTTAGTAAGTGTTGGTCCTTCACTGAGAAAGATTTTAGACTAGATAACCTGCCCGGGTCTCTGCCAACCCTAATGCATGATTCTGTATGATTCCGGTATGGTTCCTGGGAGTGTCTATGAAATCTGTGGCTGAGCTGGGAATTAAACTCAGCTATGTGAGCTTAATCCACTAGACCACTTGGTCAATCCCATCTCAGAAACTGCTATATAGACACAACTTTCACTATAAAAATTTATTATCGTTACATACTACGTATTTCATACTCTTTAGCTGCATGATAGTAGTAATTCACATTCACAGTCTTACCTCATAGATCAGGTGACCCAAGTGGCCAAATATGCATCTTCTCTTGGGATAGGAATTGGTCTGGAGCTTAGATGCCAAAAAGTTCCTGGATTCAGGGGAAGCAGCATTATATAGGCCCAAGGCAGAGACAGAGATGCCTAAAGATGTTCTACCCTGAAACTTTAGGTGCTGAGACAGTTTGGGCTCCTATAGAATTCGGAAAGAGTTTTGTGCATCACAGTGGAGCCAAAACTAGGCTGTAAGCACTAAACTCCATGTTTAAGCCTTTGTGCCTAACCCACACATATGAAAATTTGGGCTTGGAATTGCACAAAACTAATCTCTATAACATTTGAAACAACTTTATGTAACCAGTTAGCAAACTGACCTGGCATTTCTCATATATTTAAGTGAAATAAGGTTTTTTTCCCCCTTGTATGGAAAATAAAAGGAAAAGGGACATGATTTATGCAAGTGATTGGAGGGCTAATTGTGTGAGGGAGTTGCAAGGAGGCAGCAGGGCAAAATTTTCAGGAACACAGGGCTTCCAGAAGGAGGATTTCCTTCCCGGAGATCCCCGAGGGCCACGCTTCTACATGTTATTTTGGAGTCCAGAAGAGCTTCCGCTGGAATCCGAATCACATGACCATATGCTAATGAGGGCCATAAATTTACATCTGTGCCTCATTAACATCTTCAGGGCTGCTTATTACCGTGCCGCTTCTGGAGAAAGTGGCATGTGTAGAAAGACCAAATTGTTTAATGGAATATATTCACCTCTACACTGTAATTCCCCATATCATCTCCACCTCTCTCAGTGTATTGTCTGGCTGTCTTAACTTGCATATTTTGCCTTAGATAAGATAACCGCACTACTTTGAGTGTTTCTTAAAGCTCTTTATACTGAATGGGTACTGTTAGGTGTGCATGTGCTTGTTTTGCAGACATACAAATATACTGGTTACACTTGATATTATGGCTCCATAATACTCATCAACAAATGGGCAAATAGCAGCTGTGATAAAATACATCACTTTGAGCCCACTAATCCAGGTTCTTCTGTGTGGGTGAAGGCATCCAGTCATGTGGAACAGCCTGTAGGACTGGGGCTAAAATAACCTCAAGAAGGCAGAGGTGCAGGGAGGATGCTTTCAATGCCAGTCCTCAGTTGCAAATGTTCATTTTAAATATACTTTCCTCCAGGGCATGAGGTTGCTATCTCAGGAACTCTCATTTATTCTGCATATTACACGCTCATATGAGACCACTTGGGCTCAATCAAATATAATACCAGATTTCCATTTCTGGAATGTTGGCATGCTTACCCGATTCAGAATCAGTTGCTCTGCAAATTAAAAAGTACTTTTTTATACATAAAATAGTGCTTAAAATAGTGCTAACAGTCAGTTAATAATACTTCTTCTATAATGCTTTTCATCAGTAACTCTCAAAGCACTTTACAATGGAGGCAAGTATCATTATCTCCATTTTACTCATGCAGGAATGGGCTTTCCAATTTATTTTACTTCGAATCAATGCTCTCCCCATCTCTCCTCACTTTAATATCTTTTGCAAGATGATTCTGTTAAAGGCAAATGTGTATTTGTATCTATTACATGTTTGACTGCTTTTTAATCATTCTGTTCGTAGCAGGGAGTTTGTTGAACTGTCTTTCGGGTCTATATTACTCACCCTCCAGTTTCAGGTTACATTTTGCTTTTCTTAAAATGTACAGCAATCCCAAATATCTGCAGTGGACGGGATATAGGACTTGTCCATCATATGGACAAATTTCACCTGACTTTAACTGGCGTTGTATCAGGCCCATACTTTCAGCTGCTAACGATCAGCAATATTCAGGCCCAGTAGTACTGTATTATTGTAGTAATCTTTGTACAGCATGTGCCTTGTGGAAGTATAATTTCAAATTTATAACTTGCTGGTCAATCAAATCATGGTAGAATGAATATAGCCACATGATATGTAAAGTTATAACATCCTTTTTCAAGATGTCACTAATATTGGTTCAAGACCAAAAATTCTTGCCTAGCTAAAGCTCTTCAACAAGAATGTCCTTTCCCCATGTGGGAGTTACTTCCAAAGTACTTTGAAAAGCAATGAGAATGCATTTATATATCACTTAAACAAGCCCATTGGGCTAACCAGGTGTGAAGGCAAACCTCACACCATCTCAGCCATGGGAGGAAATCGACAATCATGTGTAATGTTCATTAGAGTGTGCCAAAAGTGGCAGAATAAATAACTTGCATTTTGGCAGACGCAACTACAGCAGAATGCTTGCTTCAAGATAAACCTCATGTTGCCTACCTCACAGGTGGAAATAGGTTTTGGACTGGAGGTATCATTCAGAAGAATCCATTTAAAAGGTTCATTGGATTAAATGTGCAGTTTCTTTGCTCCTCTTGTAATGTCTTTTGCTTAACAAAGGTACCAGCCTTAGGACTTGTCAGGGTCTGTTCCAGAGTCAGCTGCATTGATGAAAACATTTGCTGAGGATTTCACCTTGAATCAAGTCTAGTTTATGATTTTGCATTTTATCTCTATGGCTGGGTCTACACGAGCCCTTTCCTTTCGGCAGGGGCTTGTTAATGAGCTGGTTTGAAAGATGCTAATGAGGCGCTGCCGTGAATATGCCGTGCCTCATTAGCATAATGGCAGCCACGGTGATTCAAAAGTGCGGCTTTCGAATTGCATGCCGCCCATGGAGAAGGGGAGCTTCCAAAAGGACCCCCCAGTTTTTGAAAGTCCCTTCTTCCTATCTGGTATTAGGAAGAACAGGCTTTTGAAAACTGGGGGGTCCTTTCGGAAGGTCCCATTCTCCACGGGCAGCATGCAATTTGAAAGCCGCACTTTTGAATCACTGTGACTGTCATTATGCTAACGAGGTGCTGCATATTCATGGCAGCACCTCATTAGCATATTTTGAACCAGCTCATTTACATGCCCCTTCCAAAGGAAGGGGCTCATGTAGACACAGGACCTTTGTCTTAACCATTTCTGGCTTTAATCCTTAGACTTTGAGTACAATGTAGAACCTGAAGTATTTTTCATTTAAACCAATCTAGTATTCAGTTACTACAAAACCGTTCAGTAAGTCTGCTTAAAGTAAGAAACCATTGATTTTGACTCTTTAAAGGAGTAATAAACCTTCTAATTTTCCTCTGATTGTCTCAGGACAGGAGTAGACATTTCAGAACTTAAGCTATTTGGAGAAATTTAGAGCTTTGGGGAAAGTGCTGTCACCTTAACTGTTATTAACCAATGCTGGTGGAGACCCACTGATAACTGGTATTTTCAGCAGGCTCCAGGATCGAAAGTATTGAACCAGAACTTTCCCAACACACAAACAGTGCCTCCTTGTGGCTAACTGTCCCAGGTGGGGAAACTACAATAGCAAGGCATTGTGAGGCCCTCAGTGATCTGGACTGGAGCCCAGAACATAATATCCATCTGTCTCTCTTGGCAGTCACTCAATAATGACTAGGATGTCTTCATGTCATCCTCTTATTTTTGAGCCTGGTAGTAGCATACATAGGAAGATGCCTTTGCATGACTTCTTTTAACATGGGAGGACTGTTGCACTGAAGCCATCACATGATCCTTGATGGATAAAAAACCCAGGTCCAATGGCATGGGATCCATGATGACTGGAAGTCTCCTGTCTACTGCCTCCTTTATCTGCCTTCACAGCCATTGCAACATTATCCTTGCTATCCTTCACCTCTTTTGCCACTGAGGACTTTTAGGATCATTCTTCATCTGGACCCTCACCCTTGACCTTGCCACCATGGGTGACTCTGCAGTGAGTATGAGATTCCCTACAGCATCACACTCTGTTAACATCCATATGAGTAATGTGACTTCAATTTCAAGCCTGATTTTGATTTGATGGTGCTAGTCAGAAATCCATTAGTTCAGTAAAAATTATAATAAGTTTGTTTTAACAAAAGCCAACTTTTATAGTGAAGCCCACAAAATCATACTGCTAGGGTTTTTTTTTTTTCAAAAATAGCAAAAAAGGGTCTATGGGTAAGACAGTGATTAAAAGCTAACTGTGTAAGATAGCTGAGTGCTGCTTGCTTCTGTCCATTAATTAATACATTAATCCCCTGAACCAAAAAAAAAAAAAAAACTAGTTTTCGCACTAAAATCAATGACAGAATTCCCACTGACATCACTGGTGCAGCAGCCAGCCCTGTGTACAGGCAAGAAGTAATAATTTTGTCATAGGTGTATGACCCATTCTGAGAGATGCTGAGAACCTCATAGGGTGGTGATGTTCTGATTGCCCTCAACTGCCAGTGCAGTCAGTGTGTGTAGAGGCAACTCAACATCTCAGGAAACGTACAATACCTTGCAGGATCAAGTCCTAAGTAACATCTAAATTACTCAAACTGAACTCAATTTAATAATAACTTGAAAAGGCACCTGATTGAATTCCAACTAAAATGGCATTGTGACTGCTGTTGAAAGGGAAATATGTAAGGGATAAAAATGAAGATGGATGAATAAACAAAACATGCTCCTGATAGCAGAGCAATCTGAGACCAGATGTTGCTGAACAAACATTTATTATTTTAAACCATCAGAGGCCTAGAAGAAAATAGAGAGTGGAATAACCCCAAGCAGGAATTGCATGTTTGATTATCACATATTCAAATATCATGACTCATTAGAATATTTTTGCCCTCCGGGACAGATCTGACTATTTACTGTGCACAGCGGAGACAAGGCACAGGTACTTTTTATCAGTGTGGCCAAGCAAGATCATCATCATATACTTCTGCCGCCCTGGGCTGACTTAATGTAGAAGTTGACTTAACGCAGGTACACTGCAGTAAGGCACAGAGCTATCTCCACTAGGAGTTTGTAGTTTGAAAAAGCTAATATCAGTTTGAGATGGGTAATAACCTTTAAATCACTTATCCCTTTTCATGGGAAGATATGGCCAAAGGCTGGGTGGACGCAGAGAGGGGAGAAGAAATTCTTAATCTTTCCTACAACCCTCTGTCCTGTTAGAGTGTCATACTTTCCATCTACCCCCCACCTCCATAGGATAGATGCTGGTGTTTTCACACACAGTCTCTTTCTGTTAGCCTCTTAGCCATAGATTTCACAGCAGGTTTCACTTTCACAACTAACGGAAACTGAACTGACTTCAACCCTGCTTCCAGCCTTAGCCTGAATCCCTAGTGAAATCACAAACAAACTGTTAGAACTCTGTAAAGCTTAAGGCAACAGCCAGCCCTGACCCAGCTCAGAGTGAGAGCACTGTGGTTTGTATCTGTTAAACATCTTGTCTCTTTGTTTTGGATCCCATTCTTCAAGTTGTCTATCAAAGTCCAGCACTAAGACATCCCCTGACTTGTCAATTAATATTTCATAGTACCAAACTGTCATCCCCAAAACCAAATGCTTTTACAGTCACTGGTTTTGGAAATGGCATCCAAAATATGAGACGCCATCATTTTCCCATGAATATTCACAGGTATTGAGTAACTAACCCTCCTGAGCAGTGTTCCCTCTAATATTTTTTCATCTAAGGGTGGAATAAATTTTATAATGTGCATTGAGGCATGTGTGGATGTGCACCAGCCATAGAAACATGCTGCCTACTGTGTGTGGCTGTGGGCACTCTGCTAATCTCTCCTGGAGGCCACCCAACCACTCATCTTACAGAGAACACTTCCCCTGAGTCTTCCCACCATTTTGTATGTGGTAGAGGGAAACTACTGGATGTTGACAAGCAGCAAAGTGGAACAAATAAAATAAACCATTTCCCACTTCAGTGATAAGAAGAAATCTTTGGTGCATGGGTCAAGCTGAAATATTAGCAAGTGGTTTTAGGAAAAGAGCTGAGAGTGCCACAGAGTCATAAAATATGACAGTTTAATCAACTCTTGAGCTGTTTCCTAATTACATTCAGCTACACTTAAAGGGAATACAGGAGGTGTCAAACTCTTGTAGAGACAAGCAGAAAATTATCCTCAGTACGTCACTAATTATTATGAATACCACAGTGTCAAATTATCCAGAAAGGTTATGGTAGGAAGACCTTCTAAAAGTCATATTTTCAGTTTTCTTTTCAATTTCATCTTGGAATAAATTTGTCCACTGGTTTATTCAGAAGCTGATTTTTGTTAGTATCTTTTCTATATTTAACTATGTATAATGGATCTGCTAAAAACATCGGAGAGGATAAAGCCACAGAAGCATGGAATCAACTAGAATTTATTATTTTAATTCTATGCACTTGTGCACAATGGTATGAATGAGTTACCAAATAAACATACATCAGAACTCCAGCTAGTTCTCCAAATCGTCATGTGATTTTGAGTTTGGAAACACTCTCTTATATGCCGAGAGAGATATGCAGATGCAAAGGAGGGCTTGCACATATTCTGAGAAGCAAAAAAAGATGCTTATGACTAGATAGTAGATGTACTGTTGTATATTCTGTTGCTATGATCTCCTAAAATTGCGGCATGGTAGTTTGACAGGCACATAACTCTCAGTTTAACTTGTATATTTATCATGTTTGTATTATAAAAACAGCATCAAGTTTGTACACATGATTTCCCAGAATGCCTTGGGGTCAGCGTTGACAATGAGCAGAGGGTGAAGCTGTTGCCTGGGGAGGGAAATGCCTCAGTCTGTGGCCCTTCCCATACTCCACCCCTGCTCTACCCAGGCCCCACACCTTCCCTACTGTCTTCATCTTCCCTGCCCTTCCCTCCCTCTCCCTGCTCATCCCTTCTAGCCAAATACGTGAACTCAAATGTAGCAAATGACATTTGAAAACACTCTTCTAAAATGTCTTTTAAAGAAAATAGATCATGTTTTCAACTGAATGCCAGATTGTCAAGACTGGACACACAGAATTTACCAAATTAAAATCACTAGATTTTACCAAATTAAAATCACTAGATATATATCTAATATGACATTTTTATATATACAAAATATATATATTGTTAAAAAAAAGAGGAGCTGGTACTCAGCCAGCTCCCCCCACACACCCCTGCCTGGGTTCCCACAGCTGGGGTTCCAGTGGAGCTCTGCAGCCCAGCCTGCTCCCTGCCGTGGGACTTCCAGGGGTCCCCCATCACCTGGCCAGGGATCCTGTGGCTGGGACTGCTGAGGTACCAGCAACTACTGGCACAAAAAAAGCACTGGTGGCCAGCAACAACCACAGCCCTACATCAAGCTGGCCAGTCTCTTACTGGTGCACTCACGCTTCTGAGGTTACTGTGCATGGCATAACTGTGTCGGCTAGCAGACACCCTGTCAGGGCTGCCTCCCCACACTGACACACCGAGTGCAGAAAGTGGGGACCTGCCAAACCTTAAACATACCTTGCCTGTGAAAGGCTTTGCTTAAAAAGCTCCTCAAGGTCACAGATTCCCAGACCCTGTGGGGAAGGTGGGTAGTTGCTGTCATCACCCAAGTAGGGAAAAAAAAAAACTTTCACCCAGGAAGATACACTTGGGATGGTTCCTATGGGGTATACCAAGCTCGTAAGAGCTTAGAAAAGAGGTGTAATCTGATAGCTGACTTCCCAGTCTCAGGCATGAATGTATGCAGACTCCACTCTAGGACACAGGGATCAAATCACTGCCTTAAATAAAGTAATTTATTCACAAAATGAGAGAGAACACTCAAACATTTTGCTTGCAGCACAGAGAATTACTTCCCTGGGATTCAGCTTAGAAGTTACAGGGTATAGAAGGAAAAAATCATTTACCAGTGACTCCACACCAGTTTCAAAACACCAAATAACCTGATTGCATCTAACTAAACATTGCCCATCTACTTGCATATCTATGGCTGATTATGAGATGGACAAGATATTTATTGGATTCATTTCAACTGCTTAAGAGCAATCATTTCTTTCTGTCTCCACTGCATCAGCCACACAGACAAAGGCCACTCAGACTGCAATTGTTCTCAGTTCGAAAAAGTTTCTCTTCCTCCCATTGGCTTACCTGACTGCCCCATGCTGAGAGCCCTGTTAACCCTTTACAGATTTCATTCATGATACCCCTCCCTTTCCATTTTATGAAAATCAATCATATTCCATGCACATCCCTTTGTCACAGCATAACAAAACCTGATCCTGCTTTAAGTTATGATACGAAGGAAGCTGCATTTCAAATTTGGGGGTCCTAGCTCTTATTGTTTGTGAAGATTCTGAAACAGACCCACAAGCAAATGGACAGCAAGACAGTAAGACACACAAACTCCTTCAGGTATGTAGTAGGTTACAGACTCCAGGAAGGTATTGCTATATTAGGATCAGTCAAAGATATAAGTTATTTGATTTCTTGATTCTCTTCAGTTAAAACATGTCTGAGATTTTCCTTCTCTTCTCTCCTCCCTCCTCCCCCCAGCTTTTTCAGTCATATCATCTTTTTTTAAGATGTTTCTCTTGGTTCTGAAAGCATGGCTTCCATCATCTTATATCCATGTTCTAGTGCCCACCAGGTATGAAAGTAGAGAGACACTATCATGTCAGAATAATTAAAATCTTCAACTATCCTGTAATTTAGTATGCAGATGTTGGCTAATGTATATTTATTATCTGTATGACAGTACCACCCAAAAATATTTTGTTTGGGCAATACACAAACACAGAATACAAGAGTCTGTTAGCTGCTTTGGGCACAATCCAAGTTTCTGATCTAGCAAAAACTTAGACCTGTGCTTAAAGTGCTGTGAACATTCCTTGACTTCAGCAGCTTTATTCAGCATGTACTGCTCAGCATGTACATCTACAAGATTGAAGCCTAAATGGACAAAACTGACAAAGAGTGGAAGAAAGAATTAGCCCCTCTTCAGATGTGTGGGAATTGAGATGTTGAGAGTAAGCAACCTAACCAGTGTCACACAGGAAGTCCATGGCAGTCAGGAACTACACCCAAAGCTCCTGAATCCCACTCCACTGCCTTAATCACAAAAGAGTCCTTCTCGATGCCCAGCAATATGAATTAATTTACACACATTGCAAGCCTGTGGCAGAGCTAAAAATCAAAATTAGGTAAGTCATATTCTATGATGTCTGGTCCAATAAGTAGACCGGGATGGAAACTTGTTTGTATAAACAGTCAAAAAACTTCAACATCAAGATTTTTTTTCCTAGCAGTGACCTCAATTGTGCTTTTAAATCGTCAGATGTATGACCTATAAAATGGCTGGAGTTTTTCCCTCAAGACAAGCGTTTGTTGCTCATTAAGTTAAGCATATGCAAACACTGCTATGCCCTGGCAGCACAATATGACATGACTTTAATAATACATTTCTATTTCCATCCTGTGAATAAATTGTATGGATCTCTGTTAATCTTCTACTCAGTGACCCCATTCCTCAACTCCATCATTCTTATAAAGCAGCTTGCCAAGCAAAACAGGCATTCCTTGTAACAATTGCTTGATCATTGAAGATACACATTTTAACTCCATACACAAAATAGAAGCTGACCTTCAAACGGAGCTGGGGAAAATTTGCATGCTGTTGAGTGCATGTCTTAAGATGCACAGTGTGTCTGTGTAAAGGAGGGTACTGATAGTCTTAAGGAGAGCTGTAGAACTATTAGAGGGTTCTGTGACTCATACCTAGCTTATGGTCAGTTAATCTCCTCTGAAAGGAAGACAGATTTTTGTGGCAAGAAACAGCGGCTACTGGAAATTTAGTGTTCTATTCATAATAGAAAGTCACATGCATTAGCCTTCAAGGTACTTTTCTCATCCCTATTAGTACAATACTTAAATGTATTGAATATTCTGATGTATTTAGCCCAGGGATGGGCAAAATATGCCCCACAGGCCAGATCCAGCACACCAAACATATGGGTCTGCCCCTCCATAGCCTCGTAGAACCTTCGGCAGGCTCCCTTCTTGCCACAGCCACACACACTTTGTCCATGTCTACACTATAAAAATAACTTTGAAGTAACAGACTTCAAAGTTGAGCGTCTATACACACCCTACTTCAAAGTTAAACTTCAAAGTTAAACTTCAAATTAGGGCACTACTCCTTTCCTTGGAATGGGATAAGAACTTCAAAGTTGGGCTCCCTTACTTCAATGTTAACTTTGAAGTAAGAGAAAATGTGTGTAGATGCTCTGCAGGTTACCTCAAAGTAACCCCTAACTTCAAAGTTAGTTCCTAGTGTAGACAGCTTAGGACTGGTTTGCTGCTCATGCCATTGAACCTGCCTGACTATCCTCTGGTGTGCAGCACCACAGTGTCCTGCTGGGCCAGAAACTGTTGTACCCCTAGCCAAGGCACAGGCGTAAAACAGAGCAACACAGATACTGAAACAATTAATCTCTCAGAGGGCTCAGCTGTAGGTCCATTGACAGCATCCAGGAACACCACCCCAAAAGGGACCAAATCCCCAAATGAATCTGTCTCACTCTATATAAAAGTTTTACTCAGAGAATGCTCATAAGATGCTTTCTTTATCAGTGGAAGAGAGATATACACAGTGATTTCTCTCCACTCTCCCCAAAAAACAATTATTTACACTGGGCTTGATAATAAACAAAAGTGTATTTATTGAGTAAAAGAGTAGGATATAACTGGTTGAAAGTGAAAACAGCCAGATCAAAGAAAGTTACTAAGCCAAAATAAACAAAATCACACAACTAATCTTAATACAGTAGTTAAAGCCTGTTACGCCCACTGGTGCGTAGGACAGCAATAAAAGTCCTCCACTTCTGTCTGTCTTTGGCCATTTTCTCCAGTGTGTCCCAGGTGTAGTTCATTCTCTTCATGTCTGCCTCAACAGTATGCTTCCATGTTGTCTTGGGCCTCCCAGGTTTCCATCATCCTTCAGTTGTCCAGTGAAGTGCTATCTTTACAATGGCATCTTCCTCCCTTCTCATCAAGTGCCCTGTCCATCTCCAGCATCTTCTCATGATGACAGTGGTCATGTCCTCCTGGTGCCAACATAAGAGCAGGTCATGGTTGGAGATTGTCTTCAGCAGAAAGATGTGAAGTATCTTATGAAGCCTAGTGGTGTGAAAGGATGAGAGCTTGGCAAGGTCATACTGTCATCTGCCAGCACTCTGAGCCATATGGTAGTGTTGATATGACACAGCTCTGGGGCAGCATAAGCTTGGTGTGGACACTGTACTGTGTAGATCTCCATAAACTGTTCATACTTCTGAGGACATTTCTGGCCTTGCTTAGTCTGCTCTGGGTGTCGTTCTTAGTGCCTCCATCATGGCAAATGATGCTGTCTAAGTACGTAAAGCTGTCTGCGCTGGGTAAGTCTGCATCATCTATCTTGATTGGTGCTGGTGAATCCATGTTGAGAGTCATAATCTCCAGGTATTTTTGGGTAACTCATTATTATTATTATTATTATTATTATTATTACTATTATACTAAGATAAATTGTTTTAAAATATATTCTTCATTATTATCTTTATTTGAGGTAAAAGTCTTCAAGACAGTGTTGATCTTTTCCTCTGACTTGGGTCTTCGGCTCTTTACAGTTCTTTTGAATTCTTTCATTTCAGGTTTCTTCATATGTATCACCTTAAATTGGGGAGGCAATTTCAAATGCCAGCTGAAGAGAAAAGACTGATAGCTTAAATAGACTTTCTTCAGGGTGGGAGAAGTTTTGCATTCCCCATTTCAATAGAAAAATGTCAGATTCAAGATGGATTTGAGCACCTTAAGGTATGGTCACATGTCTTTGTAAGACCAGGTACAGTTTGGGCTTACAGGAAATAATAAACCCATTTACAGATCATTGGCTTAAACGCCAGGTCTCTCCCCCACACCTTAAGCACAGAGTGGCCATCTATTTGGCCACAAGATATGGTCTTTATTTAATCTGAATAGACCAACGTAACATCAGATCAGTGGGTCTCAGAGACCATGACCTCCAGATATCCTATTCCATCCCTATTCAACCCTCTCATCCTCCCTCCCTCCCTATCATTATTAAGGGACCCCTCTCAGAAGCATGTCTTATAACTATAGGTACAACATCTCCTTCAAATAGGAGCAGTGCAGGCAGGCCTACCTCCTTACCAAGGAAGCAGTTTTATTCCAGCCATTTCTTCACTCAGAAGAAAACCAGAGGATGAACACTCAGGAAGCTTAGAATTCATAGGAACACTCCTAGACTCTACACAAGCCAAAGTATGTCTCTCTGGCACAGATTGGACAATTTTACCATTCTTGTTACCATAATCCAATTCATTTCCTACACCAAGACAAGACCTTGTCTTCAAATCCTGGGACATAAGGGAACCACAGCATGTGTGATGAAATATGCCAGACTCCACATGTGTTCTCCCCAGAGTTGGCTCATGATTTACATACACTTTCTTGTGACAGACTAAACAAAAGCATCATGCTCCCAAACCACATATTCACCTCTGTACAATGGTGGACACCATCGCAAAATGCAATGCAGGAAATCTCCTTCCATCAGGACCCACCAGTGTGTCTCACCATTACAGATGCCTCCCTGATGGGATGTGGGGCTCATCTAGATAACCATACCATTCAGGGCAAATGGTCCCTCCAGGAATCTGGATTATACGTCAGGTCTCCTAGAACTCTGAGCAATATGCAATGCTTGCCACCCTTTCCTATCATATGAGTTGTCATTGACAATGTTGCATGCATATTCTACGTCAACTGACAGCCTGGAAGACCTCAGGCTATGGAATTGGTGCATCCCACCCACTATTAAACCAATGGCAACCTCCCAAAACATCATGGCATACTACGTCATCCACCACTTAAAATTCATCAATAACAAAAAAGCAGTCAAGTAGCACTTTAAAGACTAACAAAATAATTTATTAGATGAGCTTTCGTGGGACAGAACCACTTATTTGGACCATATCCATACCAGAACAGACTCAATATTTAAGGCACAGAGAACCAAAACAGTAATCAAGGTGGACAAATCAGAAAAAAAAATTATCAAGGTGAGCAAATCAGAGAGTAGAGGGGCAGAAGTCGGGCGGGGGAGGGGAATCAAGAATTAGATTAAGCCAAGTATGCATAGTTTTCAAAATCTGTCATCCTATAATCTTTATTACTGCCAACTATAGTTCTGAAGTCAGTGACAGAAATTTGTATCTACCGTTTGACTTACATTTAACTTAGGAGTAAGTCTGAATTGCGAGCTTTCAGATGCATACTTGGCTTAATCTAATTCTTGACTCCCCCCACCCCCACCCCTCTACTCTCTGATTTGCTCACCTTGATTATTTTTTTTTCTGATTTGTCCACCTTGATTACTGTTTTGGTTCTCTGTGCCTTAAATATTGAGTCTGTTCTGGTCTGGCTATGGTCTGAAAAAGTGGGTCTGTCCCACGAAATCTCACCTAATAAATTATTTTGTTAGTCTTTAAAGTGCTACTTGACTGCTTTTTTGTTTTGATAGTATATAGCCTAGCACAGCTTTCTCTCTGTTACACTTAAAATTTTTACTGATATTTTGGCAATGAGAATTTCTGGTGAAACTGTAAACTGAAATTGAATGCTGTGTGTATCCTTGTTTAAGGCAAGATCTCCAAAGACTAAGGGTACAATTTTCAAAGATCTCAACATGCTATTTTCAAAAGTGTCTTAGGCATTTGGGAACCTAACTCTCATTGACTTTCCAATGGACTTATGCACCTAAGATGCTTTTTGAAATTCCACTCTTCCTATCCAGTGTCATATCTATGTCTTGTGTCCCCTGGTGCCGATAAAGTTAGGTGACCTATTTAATTGTTTCATATATGTCCAGCTAACGTAAAACATTCTTGTCTTGATACTAATAAGCAGGGATACTATAAACCTCTGATGTTGTAGTGCCTTTGCTGCAGAAATTCTGCTGATGTGGTCTGTTCTGTGAATCGTGAATTGTGCTCACTTTAGAGTGATGAGCCTGCAAAATTCACAATTCAGACTTACTCCTAAGTTAAATGTAAGTCAAACAGTAGATACAAATTTCTGTCACTGACTTCAGAAACTATAGTTGGCAGTAAGAATGACTGTAATATGACAGATTTTAAAAACCATCTCATAGGTAAAATATTCAGAAATAATAATAAGCAAGGGGAAGAATTATTTGGAGTACTTAAAGTGAAGAGTATAAGTGCCTGAACTGAGTGATACCAAGGAATAAGAAAAGTATATGATGTAGTATACTGTTAAACTTTTGTAAAGTCTCCCTTTCTCAGATGTGATTGCTTGTGTTCTCGTGCATTGAACAGAGTATTTATTCATGTGTACTTAACTTGGCTGGCCATTGTGTATTTTACTTCTACCAGGAGGACTCATTCCCCCATGCTCTACATCCTTTTTAAGACCCTCTGACTACTTATCAATGGCCTCACAAATCTAAACAAAAATCATACAGCTGTGAGGCTCTGCTCATGAACAACAACACTGCCAACTAACTGGGAGAGACAGTCATGGATCTGATGATTTGGGGAAAAGTAGGATTCTTTTGTCAACGGAGTTTGCAGCCACCCGTGTTCATGATCAGAGCTCCCTCAATTTTTTTTTTCCAATCTGTGGGTGGAATAAATTATGTTATGTGCACCAAAGCACATGTGGATATGCACCACCAACTGAAACACATGCCGCTGTGGGTGCTCTGGGTGGCATCTGAATCCCTCCTGGACAGCTGCCTAAGTGATCATCATACAGGGAACACTGGTCATGATGTGCAGAAGCCTATGCAACTTCCAGGCCAATGCCACCTCTGTCACTTCCATGTTTAAGGGCTATGATATGGGGAAACAAAATACGCTTATTTGACCCCTCTCATCCATTGATCTCAAAGCTAATCAAGAAAACATCATGTCAAATCCATAGTAATAGAACAACTTTCATTAATTACCATTGTTTCCAGAATGGTGCTACAAATGTATTAATCTTACAAACTAATCTGCAGTTAGATAATCCTTCTGATTCTTCTTTTGAGACAGTAGCTAAGTAATCTATAGTGATCATTCTTCTGCAACTAGTTCTGGCAAGGTATGTCCACAGCATCATTATAGAAGTGCTAGGCAGAGAAAGTAGGTGTAAAGGCTGATCCCCACTCTGACAGTCCAAGTACAGAAGGTGGGGGCCCACAAGAGACCTTAAAAATACCTTTCTTCTATAGGCTTTTTCTTAAAAGCTTTTCAAGGGCTCAGATTCCCTGACCCTCGGAGGTAGCTGCTTCCACCCAAATGAGAAACACTGCCCTCCTTTAAAACCCAGGAAGACACACTTGGGATGTCTCCCTGTGGGGTAACCCCAAGATTTTATCCCTCTGTTAGGAGAGAGCTTGGAAACAAAGAGGAAGAAATTAAGCTGAAATTTGATGTATGACCTTTCAGTCTTTGGCCTGGATATACACAGGCTCTTATCTAGGACACAAGAAGCAAATCACTCGCTTGAAAGAAGTATTTTATTAAAGAAACAAAACATAAAGTATACCGAGAAAGTGACAGAGCATACTTGGTTGCTAGGTGTTACAAAGCAACTTAAAAAAAGGGCTAAAGAACAGAAAAGTGCTACCCTGGGATTGAGTGTAGAAGTTACATTGTACAGAGGGGAATACCTCAGCCAGCCTAAGTCCCACACCAAACCCAAAAGATAAATAACTTGATCATGTCTAACTGCACATTCCCCTTGTACTTTCATATCTGTCTGCCCAGGTCACACTGTGGCCTGAATATTTACTGGATTCATTAAATCTGCTCAGGATTAAACATCTGTCTTTCTGACCCATCCAGACAAAAGAAAGACCCACTCAGAAGGTAACCGCTCCAGTTCAAAAGACCTCTCTCTCTTCCCATTGGTTCACCTACCTGCTTGCCAACAGAAAACTCACTCTCTCTGGGTTTAACCCATTACAGGCATTCATTCATGACAGTAGGGAAGGATCATATCCTACAATCAGTGACTAAATATTAGAAAATGTACAGAAGAGAACACTCTTGAACTGTCAGCGAGCTGATCTAGGACACCTAAAAGGTCATTCTGGTATACAGTGCTCCTCTCTGGTGGTATTCCTAACTCTCATGAGTTTACCCACATTTATCATACAAAATATTTATTGAATCTGCCAGGTAAGCACTGGGCTAACCTTCTTTGGTCCTTCATAGAGGACATACTGAAAAAGGATAGAGAGGGAGGAGACAAAAGTAATCAAGAGCTTAAAATTTAATTTAATTGGACTTTGCAATCACACATTATCAATCGGTCTTGAATATTCTCTAGTTCCTCTCGAGTTGATATGGATTATGGGATTCTTAGCAATTCTTTTTAATCTCATTGCTTATTAACACTTAGTGGACTGGAAAGGGACAACAATAAAGAATTGATTCCTAAGGAATGTTAGTATTGAAGATACTCTGTATGTGTCAAAAACTCACTTGATCATAAAAGTAACATTCATTGAAGTGAGAGACTGATAAGATTGTACCACAAGGCAGGCCAGCGAAACCACATTCACATTAAATCTATTTTTTTCACAGCAAACAAGACCTTCCTGACAACAATGCATGTCCCTTCACAGGGATAATCACATGACCAGAACCTTTGCTACATAATCTGGTTTCTTGGCAGCAGAGGGTCAGCCGCTGACAGCAGAGGGAACAGGCTCTGTGCTATCATGTTAATTACGGTGAAATGTTTCTGTTCATTCATATTCAAACATTTTGTGTGCTTGTTTTCTTTCCTACCTGATTTTGCTAGCACCAGCACCACTAGATTCCTAAATAAATCCCATATGGTAATGATCAGATTACAAACTTTTTGTCCCTGCACTTCTGACCCATTTTATTTTATAGTTCTTGAACTCTGGAACACACAGTAGAATAAAACAGTAGATAATCCTTATATTAATACTTAAGGCTACCGTTACACTACAGTAATCTGTCAAGAGAAGTCACCGTTTGAAGACATTTCGCAAAAAAAATTCTGTCAACAAGTGCAGCCACACACAAAAGCCAACTGGAAGATTGCTGCACTCGACAAAACAGGTACCCAGAAGTACAGCAGACAGGGCTGCCTGTTGTTCTCCATGCCCTGCCTGTTAATAGGTCAAAGAAACCTCTCATCCCCAAGCATCCATGCAGCTTTTTTGTCAACAGAATCTGTTGACAGCAGCATTGTGCCTCATGGCTGAGAGGCAGAATGCTGCCAGTGAAAGTGCTGAATCTTGTTGACAAACTGTCAGGAAAATGCATTTTGTGTGTGGATGTTCCACCAGTTTTTCTACAAAACCAGGATTTTGTTGGCAAAACTCGCTAGTGTAACCATAGTCTGAGTGTTTAGATCACAAAGCACTTTACAAAGGAGGTTGGAATTGTTATCCCCATTTTACAGATGTGTAGGAAGCAGGTCTTATGCTTTGCATTTGAACACACTTCTGGAATTAGAACTAAAACAGTGCTCACCTCCTACTTAAGTCTCAATATACCAAGACCTGCGTATATGTGCAATGTATTCAAATACATTTTATGTTTTGGTTTTCTCAACTGTCTATAAGAAATGATGAAATCTTCACAACTGTTCTGTATTTTCTTAGCTTAGTTCTTTGTAGGGCTTGTAATACCCATACATTTGAAGGGAAAAAATAAAAATCCTCCAATAAGAATGGCCAGTAAGTGTACGTATAAATACACTGCAAGAAGACATTAGCTACGTCTACACGTGAAGCCTACATCGAAGTAGCTTATTTCGATTTGGAGACATCGAAATAGGCTATTTCAATGAATAACGTCTACACGTTCTCCAGGGCTGGCAACGTCAACGTTCAACTTTGACGTTGAGCAGCACCACATCGAAATAGGCTCTGCGAGGGAACGTCTACACGCCAAAGTAGCACACATCGAAATAGGGATGCCAGGCACAGCTGCAGACAGGGTCACAGGGCGGACTAGCGCTTCTGGGGCAACAGCTAGCCGCTCCCTTAAAGGGCCCATCCCAGACACACTCAGCCTGCACAGCACGCGGTCTGAGGAGCCATAGGCACACAGACCCCGGGCGACGCAGGCATGGACCCCCAGCAGCAGCAGCAGCAGCAGCAGCAGCCAGAGGTCCACCCAGCCCTCCTGGCAGGAGCAGGGCTCGCCCTGATCCATGCCATGCAGGAGGCAGCTGAGCACCTCCTTGCTACACCGGAGGAGGAGCTGCCCCCAGGGCAGCAGGGCTCAACCCCCAACCCTGCAGCACCCCGCCCTCCCCCCACACCTCACATGCTGCCGCCTGTGGAGCTACCCCACCAGCACTGACTGGTGGAAGCAGCTGGTGCTTGAGGAGTGGGACGACGACCACTGGCTCAGGAACTTCAGGATGAGCTGGCAGACATTTATGGAGCTGTGCCAGTGGCTCACCCCCGCACTCAGGCACCAGGACACTGCCATGCGGCATGCCCTCCCTGTGGAGAAATGGGTCAGCATTGCTGTCTGGAAGCTGGCCACTCCAGACAGCTACCGATCCGTGGGACAGAAGTTTGGTGTCGGCAAGGCCACCATCGGGGCTGTCCTCATGGAGGTAAGAGGACCCACGGGGGGAGGGCAGGGCAGGGGAGGGGGGCCCAGGCAGAGGAGGGCAGGGCAGAGCAGGGGAGGGGTGGGCAGGGCAGGGCGGGGGAGGGCAGGGCAGGGCAGGGCAGGGCCACGCACACCCTGCTCACCCCTCATTGGTGCTCTCCCATGTGCTTTCCCTGCAGGTTGTGCGTGCCATCAACGCCATGCTCCTACACAGGCTCGTGAGGCTGGGGGACCCAGATGCCACCATCGTGGCCTTTGCCACGCTGGGCTTCCCCAATTGCTTCGGGGCTCTGGATGGGACTCACATCCCCATCCGCGCCCCGCACCACAGTGGAGGACGCTACATCAATCGCAAGGGCTACCATTCTGTGGTCCTCCAGGCCTTGGTGGACAGCCGGGGCCGTTTCCAGGACATTTATATGGGCTGGCCTGGCAGCACCCACGACGCCCGGGTTTTCCGGAACTCGGGCCTGTGCCGCCGGCTGGAGGCGGGGACCTACATCCCCCAGCGGGAGATCGCTGTGGGGGACACCACCATGCCCCTCTGCGTCATCACAGATGTGGCGTACCCACTCCAGCCCTGGCTCATGCACCCGTACACTGGCCATCTCTCCGCCAGCCAGGAGCGCTTCAACCATTGCCGGAACCACGTGCGCCAGGTGGTGGAGCGCTCATTTGGCCGCCTGAAAGGACGCTGGAGATGTCTCCTGACCCGCCTGGATGCAGGCCCCAACAACATCCCCCAGATTGTGGGTGCCTGCTGCGCCCTGCACAATTTGGTGGAGAGCAAGGGGGAGATCTTTTATCAGGGCTGGGCTGTGGAAGCCGGCAGGGCCAACCTGCAGACACCCACTGACCCCAGTCGCCAGGTGGACCCCGAAGTGACCCGGGTCCGGGAGGCCCTGCGGGCCCACTTCGATGATGAGGCTGCGGGGTGAACTCTGCCAGGCCCCCCACTGCCCACCCCTTCCTCCACAACACTCCCTGCCCCTACACCCACACCACGGAGCACCCAACCACACCCCCCCCACACTTTTCCTGGACAAATGACTGCACGCACTTGTGGCTGAACTTAAACTGGTTTTTCTTTTAGAACTTTTTTTTTTTAACTATAATTAAAACAAGAACAAACTATATACAAGACCTCTTCTAACAAAAGTATTCTGTACAAATAAAACAATAATAAAAAGGATTGCACATAACGTATACGTTGGTCAATAAAAAGA
Source organism: Carettochelys insculpta (assembly GCF_033958435.1). Classification (NCBI taxonomy): domain Eukaryota; kingdom Metazoa; phylum Chordata; order Testudines; family Carettochelyidae; genus Carettochelys; species Carettochelys insculpta. Next base: position 38,001,090 of record NC_134147.1, read on the forward strand.
AAACCAGGGATGATAAGGAAGGGGAGAACTATTTACATGGGGGAGACGGGGCGAAGGGGGGGCACAAATATAAATGAAATGGGTCAATAAAACAATCCTCTTTTCGGACATATATAACTATATACAAGGGGGGGGGGCCACGTCCCAGGTCCCACGCCCCTAAAGTCCGGCACTGGGGGTGGGCGGCTGGGAGCCCCGCCTTGGCCGCAGCCCTGTCCAGGGCTGGCTGGGGGCTGGGCGGACCGGAAGATATGACCGGCGAGTCTCAGCTGGCCCCAGGTGTCCCTCGGCAGTCCAGCCCTCGGTGGTGGGTGGTGGGGCGACAGCAGACGAGACGGCTACGTGCGGAGCAGCTGGTGGTGCAGCGGGTGGAGCAGGCAGGGCGGGCACTGCGGTGGCCGGCGCGGCATGGGGGACCAGGTAGTCCACAAGACAGGTGAAAGTCTCCATGTAGGCCCCCCATGCCTCTTGGCGCCAGGCCAGCGCCCGCTCCTGTAGGTCCAGGCAGCGTTGGTCCACCTGCAGGCGCTGCTCTGCGACCTCCAGCTGCCGATAATGGATGGCCAGCAGCTAGGGGTCCGTCGCCGTCGGGTGCTGTTGCAGGGTCCACCGTCTAGCCCGCCGTGGGGCCGGTCGGTTCTCCACCGAGGGGCTTGCCTGGAGTGATGGCCCCGGAGGGGATTCCGGGACCACTGATGCCTCGCCGGCGCTCTCTTCCAGTCCTTCCGATGGTGCAGCTGCGGAACACAGGAGGAGGGGGGAAGAAGAATGGAGACAGGCATTAGTGTGGGCCCCGAGCCGTGACCCTTGTCCCCCCACCCCTGTGCTGCAGGTTCCCCATCCCCGTCCCCGGGAGATGCTATTGGGATGGATGGGGTTCAGGGGTCCCACTGCACTGCACCCCGTCCCCTGGCGGGAGTGACTCTCACTTCACTCAGCAGGGTCTGACAGGAGAGGTTTCTTAGGCCACAGATGCCCAGTTTCTCTCAGGAGTGACCGCACAGCAGTCAGAGACAATCCTTCCAACCCATCCTCGGGAGAAGACCCCAAGGGGTGCCCCTCTGGGGTGTGGCTTTCCCCCTCCTCAGGCTGGCTGCCTTCCAGCTCTCCCTTCCCCTAGCCTCTACCTGCGGCCCCCGCTCCGATTCAAAGCCAGCTTGGCTCCTCCCTCCTCTTTGTTCAGGGCAGAGATGTCACCTGCCAGCTGTAGCCCCAGGATCATCCTTTGCCCCGGGAGCTATTCAGCTTGTTGCTCATATCTAGCCTGAGTCTCCCTTTGGCACTCCCCCCACTCCATCACATGCTGCTGCTGCGGGGTGTCCCACCCCCTCCTCCCGGGGGTCCCTCGAGGTTCCGCTCCCCCCCTGCCCCGGGGATGGGCCATGGCACTGTCGTGCGGGGGTGGGGGGGCAGGGGCTGATGCACTGCTGTGAGGGACATGGCCCTACTGTCCTTGGGGCCATGGCCATGTGGGCATGTGGGGGGCCCTGGGCACATATCTATTACCCCCGCCCCTCAACCCCGGGGGTGTACACCAGAGGGGGGGTACATACCTGTCGGTCCACTCCCATGGTCCGGAGATCCCCGGGGGGCAGACGCCCGGCTGCTGCTCCGGGAGGGCGGGAGGAGGATCTGCGGCCCGGACTGTGCAGAGGAGGAGCCCCCCTCCTCCTCCTCCTGCCGCGATGGCCCAGGTGTGGGCTCCAGGGGGGGGCCCCCAGGGGGCGGGGCTTACCTCCGGGACAGACTCCGGCTGCAGGGCCTGCTGGGGCTCGTCGGCCGAGGTATCAAGGGTGGCCGGAGGGTAGGAGGTGTGCCGGGGGCCCAGGATGTCCCTGAGCTCCCTGTAAAAGGGGCAAGTGATGGGGGTGGCCCCAGATCTGCTGGCTGCATCCCAGGCCCAGGCGTAACCCTGCCACAGCTCCTTAACCTTACTCCTGACATGGTCAAGAGTGCAGGCAGGGTGACCCCGGGTGGCCAGGCCCTCGGCCAGCCGAGCGAACGCATCCGCTTTCCGCCTCTTGCTCCCCATTACCTGGAGCACCTCCTCCTCACTCCAGAGCCCCAGCAGGTCCCGCAGCTTGGCCTCCATCCAGGAGGGGCCCCGCTGCTGCTTCCCAGCCTGGCTGCCGGGCTGGCTGGCCTGGCTGCTCTGGCTCCCCTGGGGGGGGCTCCCCTGGGGGCGCTGGGGGGGCTGCCGGGCAGCGATGGCAGGTGCTGGCCCTGTTCTGGGTGGCTGAGGGATGTGCAGGCTGGCCGTGTGTCTAGGCTGCCGCCTGCATGTTCCCTCAGCTTCCTGCACAGGAAGGGAGGGGGAGGGGACCTTTAAGGGGCCGCTCCACGCGGCCACCATTGAGATGAGGGACTGGAGAGAGCGTCTCTCAACCCCTCAGCCGATGGCCGCCATGGAGGACCCCACAATTTCGACGTTGCGGGACGTGCAATGACTACACGGTCCCTACTTTGACGTTGAACGTCGAAGTAGGGCGCTATTCCTATCTCCTGATGAGGATAGCGGCTTCGACGTCTCGCCACCTAACATTGAAGTTAACTTCGAAATAGCGCCCGACACGTGTAGCCTTGACAGGCGCTATTTTGAAGTTAGTGCCGCTACTTCAAAGTAGCGTGCACGTGTAGACACGGCTCTTGTGTAGAAATCATGGTTGTAGAACCACTTCTTTTAATTGTCATTGGTTGCAGAATGGTGCTATCAATGTATTTAAGTGGTTAAATCTGGAAACAAGTCCTTGTGCATGTTAAGCTCTCATAAAAGACAAATTGTTTTTTTCCATGACTAAACACTGACTTCAGGGTCAGCTCCAATATGAATATCTTAAGTAGACAGTATTTTCCTAAACAAAAATGGTAGCTACCCTATGGAAAATGTGGTCAACAAGGGAAAGAGAAGAAAACACTATGGTGTATGCTTAAGATGAGGCCTGAACTCACCACAACTTCATGCTCATTTAAACCTTCACAACACAAAGAATATCACTAAAATCCAAACCCATGTTGTGAAAATACCTGGAAATCCCTTTGAACTGGCTTGTTGGGAACTGTGCACATGTGCCAAATATTAAAACAAAAAAGCAATCAAGTAGCACTTTAAAGACTAACAAAATAATTTATTAGGTGAGCTTTCGTGGGACAGACCCACTTCTTCAGACCATATCCATACCAGAACAGACTCAATATTTAAGTCACAGTGAACCAAAAATAGTAATCAAAATTGATGGATCAGAAAAAAATTATCAAGGTCAGCAAATCAGAGAGTAGAGGAGCAGAAGGGAGGGAAGTCAAGAATTAGATTAAGCCAAGTATGCAAAAGAGCCCCTATAACAACCCACAAAATTGCCATCCTGGTTCAAGCCATGTGTTAATGTGTCAAATTTGAATATAAAAGCGAGTTCAGTAGCCAAGTATTGTTTGTTCTAATTGTGCCCCAACCAGTACAAGATGTGTGGGAAACACTCAGTTTATTGATCAATTTATTATTGTACCTTCTATTGCCTTGACAATTGACCAGTTGAGCCACTGGGAATCAGGATCTGTTGGATTCAACACTGAACAGCCAAATGCCAGTGTTCTTACCACACAGTCTAAGAGTTTTCATTGATATGCAGACCTATTTTGCTGATTCACACTGTCATGCAAACCAGATCAAGAGCAAAAGAGGATGGTGAGTGATGGGTGGAGAGGAGATCGTTCCAGGATAAGCCTGGAACCACCCACTTCTGCCTGTCTCCCTAACAAATTGAAGATAAGACAGGCTGTGGCTCAAACTTGTTGTGCTGTTGCTAAAAGATGAAAAATGAACGCTGTGATGTATTTGAGACAATAAATGGCAGAAATCAGTATCCTCATCTGTATGCCTATCCACAGGTAATTTTCCACTTTTCTGTTGCCAGAAATAAACATCTGGGGAACTACAGAATTTCTCTCTTTAGATATCCATAAAACCTACCCAAAAGTCTTATTTCAGCCAAGGGAAAGCCATTTCCCACAAAGGATTTTGTTTATTCGTAAAACTAATCCAATTAAAGTGGATGTCAATGAGCGCCTAATAACGTACAGAAGAATTGATCTTGCATAAATCATGTAAGGATATCTTCAAAATGCAATGGACAACATATGACAAATTTTAGTCATATTTTGAGGCATATATTCTAACTTCCACCATAACACAGGCCACAAATTTCACCAGTGATTTCCCCTACATAAAGTGTAACAACTTGTGGTTAAACTAGAGCACACATTTTCTATTTATATTTCTACCCATCACCATAGTATCTGAATGCCTTGTGCATACAGTTAGAAAGACCTCCAATCTTTCTTGATATAAAGATGCCAAGTGATGAGTAATTTACATATTCCTTGGTAATCTATTTCAATGGTTAATCACCTTCACTATTAGAAATATTCACTTATTTCCAGTTTAACAAGTTTTCCATATATCTCAGCTTCAAAGGAGCCTAAGAAAGTTAGACATCAAAGTAACAATCCCCGGGCTGTGTTAAGAATCCCAGACCATCCAGTACAACAAACTTTGTTTTTTAGTCTCCTTTTTTTCAAATTTAATCTTAGGAAATTTGAGTAGATAAGAGAGGTGATTGATTGCAGTGTTATTAATGATAACATTCTGTACTAAGGCATACTTTATCTAGCGTGTGTCTTGATACATTCTCATTCTTAAATATTAAAAGTGCTAACAGATATCTTGGGGAAATTCAAATTGTATTGTTCAGTAGTACAGAATTTAATTTATAGTGATCTTTAAGGTCTTACAAACTGGTTAATGTGACACTAAAGCTGTCCCTCAAGAATAATTATGTAAAATATACAAAAACAGAATGCCCTATAACAATATTGGCTATTTCAAATGAGTAATGAGACCCTTTCAATGAAGATATGCTGTACCAGATTTTTTTCTTTTAACTGATGTTACAATTGCTGCACATTCTTATTTTCCATAATTCCCCTGATTTAATGTGAATTTACTTTTTTTTACAAGAGCAGCTCTGGTACTTCAGAAAGGAAGGTAAACAGACATTGTCTATATATGTCTTGCACTTTGTGATATTAATGTCTTGCTCAGAACACCCAGACCTATGAGACACTGGTACTGGTTTGCCTCTGCAGAAGTAAACTTTACAGCTGCCAAACTATGTGTCAGCTCCCTACGAACAGCTTGTCCACCTTGTCAGAAAAAAACTAGGGGAGTCTGCAAGTCTCAATCTTTCCTTGTTGGTAACAACCTGTGAAACCAAATTCCTGACCCCCAAAGATGACACGCTCCAGTGTCTTGTCCCACTCACTCCTCCACTGCTATCTATAGATGATTTTGTAATAAAACAAGAATGAGTTTATTACTAAAGAACAGATATCAAAGTGATGCTAAGGAAAAATCAATGAGACAGACATGGTTAGAAACAAAACAACATTTTCCAGTGATTAAAACTTAATTTTAGCAAGTGGTAGTCTTTTCCTAAGCAGTTTATTTTCTTCCATCAAATTTCCAGGCCCATGGGCTCCAGATTTCACAGTTTCCAAGTGCTGTCCCCTAAATGGAAGGACTCAACAATCTTCCCCCACCCCCTGTTTCCTGATATTGTTTTTGCCTTCAGGGCCAGGCCTCTCGGCTTGCAGTTTCTGTTCCCTGATGTGATTGCTGAACAGTCTTCTCCCCTGCTCATTGAGCCTGATGACTTTGTTTACATCATATGTGAACCTTTTCATAGTTGTAAGTATCAGAGGGGTAGCCAAGTTGGTTTGTACCTTCAAAAACAAGAGTCCTGTGGCACGTTATAGACTAACAGATATTTTGGAGCGTAAGCTTTTGTCGACAAAGATCCCCTTCATCAGATGCATGAGTTGTGGTTCCAGAGGAGGGTCTAAATGTATAAGCTCATGAAAAAGAGGGAGTCCCAGTCTGCCCTCCTCATTCAGTTGGCCTTGAGGAAGCTTCAGGGTCACAGATACGCTGGTAAACATTTTATCAGATGGTTATATAAATATTACCTGATCACATATCGTAATTTTATGGCTGCACTTTTGAAAAAAATAATCAATTCAGAATTCATTTGAGATTCATTATAAATATCACAGAATATAATTAATCCACTTAATATATACTAGGCTGTCATATGTAGTTCTATCAGTGTTTCATTTTAATTTAGGAGTACTTAGCAGACACTTAACTCACTGTCATTCTGACTCACAAAACTATTAAATTTATCTTCATTTTGTGCTTTTTCATAGATTAAAATTAGCTTATGTTAAGCGTTATTGCTGTTGTAACCTAAAGATGATTTCTCACCTGCCACTTACCTGTAATGGAGAAAACCAAAGGCCAGATTTGTTTGAAAATCTGGCCAGGAATGTCTGGGGGCAATCTCAAGGGAGAATTTTTGAGAATTGGATTCTGAAGCGTCTGTATACCTGAATTATTTTTAAAGGAGATGAAGATTCCTGAGGTGAAATCCTGGCCTAGTTGCAGTTAATGGGAGTTTTGTAATTGACTTCAGTGGGACAGAACTTCTCTCACAATCCACAAGATGTGATTGTGCAAAAGCAAACTTACACATTAATACAGCACTTTTGTCGGTCCTCTATAATCCACCTTTCAGTCCATGCTATATGACACAGTTGATATTTTTCTGTGTGATAGATTTTAGAAGCTGAAAAGACAGATGATGTGGAAAGAACAAATTAGGGACTATTTAGAAAGCTGGATATGCAAAAGTCCATAGGGCGAATCTAAAGCATCTGAGGTACTGAAAGATTTGGCTGATGTGATTGCAGAACCACTGGCTGTTGTCTTAATCATTCTCTCTGAAAACTCAAGGCAAGCAGTGAGGTCCCAGATGACTAGAAAAAAGCACAACATTTGCCTATCTTCAAAAAGGGAAAGAAGGCCAGTCCAGGTAATTACGAGCTGATAAGCCACATCTCATCCCCTGAAGAAATCATGGAGCAAATCCTCAAGAAATCCATTATGAAACACTTGGAGGAAAGGAAGGTGATCAGGAACAGTCACCATGGATTCATCAAGAGCATGCCATTCCTGGCCTAACTGGCTCTGAACATGTGGGGAAAATGGTGGGTGAGATGATGTACCTTGACTTTAACAAAGCTTTCCTATGGTCCCCCATAGTATTCTTGCCAGCAAGTTATAAAAGTATGAGTTGGATGAATGGACTGTAAGGTGGATAGAAAGATGACTAGATTATCTGGCTCAATGACTAATGATCAACAACTTGATATCTTGCTAGCAGCCAGTATCAAGCAGAGAACTTGATGAAGTTCAATAAGGACAAGTGCAGAGTCCCGCACTTAGGCCAGAAGCATCCCATGCACAGCTACAGGCCGGGGACCAACTCCCTGAGCAGCAGTTGTGCAGAAAAAGACTTGCATATGTAACTGGGGATTTAAGGGTATTTGGAAGGAGTTACTAATTTAGGTTAGGTTTGCTAATCTGTCTTGAAAATTAAAGGCCCATACCTGCACCTCGATTACTTTATACAAATATAAATGCTCTGGGAGTACCAGTAGTCCTAGGATTCCCAGTGATTACCCAAGTAAATTTAACAAGACTTTCATTTATTATCCTTTCACAGCAGGTTAATTTAAAACAAATAGTTGAATTAATATAAAAGTACAAACTGAGTGATAGTAATAGAGAGAGCCGATACAGACTTGCAAACTATATACTTTTTCACTATTTTAGTACACCATAGTGATTATGTGGCTTGCATTTTAGTTTATATCTCAGAAAAGTACAATACTCACTCCCTCTCATGGATCCTAGCAGTTGAGACCTGCTCTGCTCCATGGACACCAAGGGGAGATTGTATGATAGGAGAACAAGGAGGTTGAGATTAGAAGAAGAGAAAGCTGGTACTGGAGAAAAGAAATTAAATTGAGGCAAGAATTTTAGAATCCCTTCAAGGAGCCTCTTATGAACCTACTTTTCCCACTTGCAATGGGGTATTATAGTGCCTTTTTGTCACGTTAGCCCAACCTTCCCAATACCAAATTAGGCTTTGGAACCCTCAGAATTTATGGGGTACTGAGATGTGATTGGTGATGTTCATTTGAGGTGTCATCCTAAATATGCATGAGGTGTGATATCATGGCCTCAGGTGTAAGAGTGTCCAGAAATACCACCTTGGTGACCCTTGCCTTACTTCTTTCCCAAAACAAGATGGATGCAACCCATGGGCTTGATGTTGTTGATCTCTGACACGTGCACTCCACGGCAACCATCCCTTTTCAAGTTAGCATATGATTAAAAGAGTATGACTTGACAGTTAAATCTAGGCCCAAGGTCAGACAGGCACTGATATGAATCACCTTGATGCCTCACATCTCGGGGGAAAATATAAAGGAAAACATTAAAAAAAAACCTTGCAACAAGCCAATTCTTTTCAGAGCAGAATACTCTGCAGGTCTCTGCAGTTACTGCAAAATGGCATTTAACAAGAAAACAAGTTTGCCATTTTTTAGGTCAAGCCAAGTATGCACTTAATTAATTGTACTGGATTAATACAAATAGAGAAGCTTTAATTAAACTAATAGGCCTTATATACTGGCAGGCTACACAGATTACAATAGATGAAAAGCCAGATATGAGTCATCTGTGTGCCCTTGTTGCCAAGAAAGCTAACAGCATGTTGGACTGCATCAGTAGGCACATTGACAGCCAATCAAGAGAAGTGATTATTCACCACCATTCCGCACTGGTGAAGCCACATCTGGAGTATTTCGTTCAGTTTTGGGCCTCTCCACTACAGAGTGGCTGTGGCCGCACTAGTCCCCTTCTTTTGGAGGGGGTCATGGTAATGAGGCGCTTCGGCAGACACTGATGAGGCACTGTCATGAATATTATTATCATTAGCATAATGGGGGCTGCATGTACTTTGAAATTGCTGCTTTTGAAGTGCATGCTGCCCATTTGGTTTTGGGAAGAAGGAGCTTTTGAAATCAGAAGGTCGTTTTGAAAGGCTTCTGGCTACATGGGCTGAATGCATTTCAAAAGCAGCACTTTTGAAGTACATGCAGCTGCCATTATGCTAATGAGGTGCTGCATATTCATGGGAGCTCCTCATTAGCATCTGCAGAAGTGCCTCATTACCATGTCCCCTCTGAAAGGAGGGGGCTACTGTGGCCACAGCCAAGGATGTGGACAAATTGAAGAGAATTCGATAGAGTGTAAAGAAAAGGGGGCTGTGGTACCTGTCTAATGAGTACAGGCTGAGTGAACAGGGCTTATTTTTACTTTAGAAAAAAAGAATGAGGGGATTTGATAGCAGCTTTCGACGATTTCAAAGGGGGTTCTGAAGAGGATGGAGCCAGACTATCCTCAGAGGTGACAGATGACCAAAATGGAAGCAAAGATCTCAAGTTGCATTGTGGGAGATCTAGATTGGATAGTAGGAATAAAAGTAATTCATTAGGAGGGTGGTAAAGCACCAGAATGATTTGCTAGGAAGATGGTGAAAGCTCCATCCCTAGAGGTTTTTTAAGGCATGGCTTGACAAAGTCGTAACTGGAATGATGTAGTTGGGGTTGGTCCTACTTTTAGCTGGGGGATAGAGTCAATGACCTCCTGAGATCTCTTCCAACCCTAATCTGCTGTGATTCTATGAACATACTTATTGGTGACTCCGCTGTGTGCATATATGTGAACACACACTCTGCCTAATCATGCAGGAATTCTATTATGAAAGCATTGGGATTGGATGGTTGCATCTTGAACAACCAGGAAATAACATGAAAGTAGGTTGAAGCAGGAAGCAGAATGGAGGAAGTAGAATATCTCTGGTGGACACAGGGTCAAGTTGATCTACAAAGGCCTTCAGTTTGCAGGCAGAGTTTTGCAACACATAGGCTGTAGCCACACTTGGCCAAAACTTTGAAATGGCCATGGCGCTGAAATGCATGTTCAGCACCTCATTATCATGCTGCCAGCTGTGGCACTTCTAAAGTGCTACATTTCGCTCGTACACGGCTCATCTACGTGGGGGTCCTTTTTGAAAGGACCCCACGGACTCTGAAATCCCCTTATTCCTATCAGCTGATAGTGGATTTTGAAGTCTGTGGAGTCCTTTTGAAAAGGAATCCTATGTAGATGAGCTAATGTGGTGCTGAATATGCCTTTCAGTGCCTCATTAGTATCCTCCAATTTGGTCATTGGCATGGCCATTTCAAAGTTTTGGCCAAGTGCGGCCATAGCCATAGTATTTTTGTATGGATGCTATTTTAAAGGAATAGCATAGTTTAAAGGAATTTTTTTTTCTTCCTTGTAATTAAAGTGATTCCAAAGTCTCACTCCTAAATTGTAGATATGATTTATTGGGAAACCTAATTCGATTGCTAAGAAGAGAAGCAAAACTCAGGCATTGCTGTTTAATAATGAGAAAGCTGTGTCAGAAGTCACAGACATGGATATTTATTTCAGTGAGAGATATGTAAGACAGGTGGGGGCTCAGGAAGTGACTCCCAGAACATTGAAACTAATTATATTATTACTGAGAGTATCAGTGATTGAAGGAGAAGAAAAGATGGAAGGGGAAGGAGTGTGATATGAGTGATAAAACATCCACAAATAATTTAATGTTTTATGTTTCGATTTATTCACACTGTGATTATCATTCCCATTGCTTTAATTATTTTCTCTACTGATGTCTGGCAAAGATCATTCAAGTCCTGTGAACATGAGCAACATAAATACAAATTAAAGAAATTCCAGGGCGCAATGATTACAGGATCATATAACTGCAAAGCACCTTACAACATCCTTTCCAGTCCTCTACACTCATGGCAGGGCCAAGCACCATCTATACCAGGGTTTCCTGAACTTCATATAGTTGGAACTCATTTTTTTTCAGTACCCTTTTTTGCAGCCCAAAAATATAAACGCATAGGAAAAAAAAAAGAATGAAAAATGAATAAATTTTCACTGTTTGTTATTTATTCATAATAATATTAATACATAATAATATAAATCTTGATATAAAATACTTAAGTGCCTAACTTATTGCTATTACCTTAATTATATGAGAAAATAAGAAATGTACCAAATTAATAGTATTGTGTGTGATAATTTGTATATTTTCCAAGGACCGGTACTGGGCCACGGACCACACTTTGGGAAACGCTGATCTAGACCATCCCTGATAGGTGTTTTTCTAATCTGCTCCTAAAAACCTGTTATCATATCCACTTAGGTCTTCTCTTTTCTAAGCTGAACAAACCCAATTCTTTCAGTCTTCCTTCACAGCTCATGTTTTCTAGACCATTAATAATTTTTTGTTGTTCATCTCAGGACTTTGTGAGTTTGCCCATATTTTTCCTGCAATGTGGCACACAGAACTGGACACTCTACTGCAGTTGAATACCAATCAGTGAACAGTAGATTTTCTTTCTTTTTTTTTTTTTCTTGCAACAGTGCCACTCTAACTCACATTTAGCTTGTGGTGCACTATGATTCCTAGATTCTTTTCCACAGCTCTCCTTCCTAGCTGGTTATATCCCATTTTGTGCATATATACATACATATGGAAGGAACAAAGCAGTTAGCATAACATGATGTAATATAGGGATCCATGAGGGAATATCATGAAGGAAAGATCTTCAGGGTGTAAAGGTATCTGCTTTACCAAAAGATACTGTGATAATTCTCAGTTGCAAAGTAGTTGCTGTGAAATTGATTAAATTAAGGATTTGGACCCAAAGAAGGCAGATTCCACCAAAAAAAACACCCCAAAAAAACAAAAGTAAAAACCTCTCATTTTCTTTGAAACAATCTAGTGAGATAAGAGGGGATTGTCCTGTGAAGCAGGCTAAGTAAACTTTGTTTTCAGACGTCAACCCTGAAGAAATAAATCTGAATTCTAACTTTCTCTCACTCCTAAAGACATAGAATTTTATTTGTGAAATAGAATGGAGTAGGTTAGAAAGGCATGTGAGTAAGGCTGGCGTGCGTTTTTGTTTAAAATTTTCTAATAGTTTTCAACTTCTGCACCTCTCTCCTAACTAATAAAATGGGCATATCACCTGGCACGGGGTGAATACAATATTAAAATATTGGCATCGTACCAGTGTTTATAATGCTTTTTGCTTCTACTAAGAGCTTGGATTTTAGGCAAGAACAATTTTAAGGTCATCAGTTGGATGAATAATCTAAATAACCACCAATTGTGAAAAACAAAACTGAAAAAAACTGGCATTCTGTCACTATCTTAACTTTTAAGTAAACCATCTGTTCAACTGGAAACCAATGTGGCAGTTCTTCAATAAACCAATGAGAAACTGATTTTTTACCAGCGTGGCTAATATAGGAATATTTTACCTGTAATTAAAAAAAGGATGAGAACAATATCTTTCAGTCCAAAGATCTGCGACATCATAACGTTTCTTAAGTCTCATTTAAAAAGTAGCATCATCTATCCTGTGAAAAGAAATGTAACCCCAAAAAACTAACCTAGCTGAAAAGCAGAACAGTTTTAAAGAATACCCATCAGGAAAAGCTGTGTATATGTATAGAGTCAGCCTTGATACTGGACTTAATTTACAATTTCAAAAGAATATCAGTGGTTTAGATTTATTACAGAGGAATCTGTGAATGTTTCCCTCTTTTATAGTTCAGTCTTTTGTCAGAAAAATTCTTAATAGGTGGCACGGTGTGCACCAGGCAAAAATTGCAATTAGACAAGAACTCAGGCATTTCCAATGTAGCCTTATCCTCTCTGGTCACCTTCCCTTATAACCTTGAACTTCCTGACCAAAGGAATTAAAATGAATTAAAGATTCAGAACAGAATTACAGTACCAATTTTTGCTGTATTGTAAATTGAGGTTAGAAAGTGAATCATATTTAGGTGTCCGAACCTGGAAAATTACATAAAGTGCTTCCTTTTCTAAAGATATTCTGAGTGGTGAGTTGTATTAATGTCTCAGGAATGGACATTTTCTTACTTTCCAGTTACTGGTAGCACATGCAGACAACTTCATTTTTTCAAAATGCTTTTTACCTACAACATAAATTAAGTACAGCACTATCATAGCTGGACTTCAGAAAATTATAAAAGTGGTAAGGAAAGGCTACAAAGCCAAGTTTGGGCCTATCTTTAGACACGGGTAGGCTACCTCTTAAAGCAAAGCAAGTGGTCTTGATTGGAAAGAATGGCTTAGACTGATGCACTCAAAGATCGCAAGCCAGTTAAGGCCTTGTCTTGGCTGTGTGGTTGTTAGAACATGTTAGCTAACAAGAACTTCCAACTAATTTTCCCTGTTATCTTTTCCATCCATGTGCAGTATTTTCTGTTCATGTGCAGAATAAATTTGTTTTTGTGCAGTGAGGCAAGTATAAATGTTCACCAAGAGCAGAAACCAGTAGGCACTCTGCTAATCAGTTGGGCAGCACTGAATGCTACTTTTAACTAACATGTTTGAAAAACCTTGTGTAGACAAGGTACTAACTTGAGCTGCATAGCATGTGTTAAAGGCATCACGCCTTTTACACTAGACTTTTAAAACATTAACTAGCATGTGTTAACATCATATTCTTAAGTCCTAGACAAACAGAGCTTGTGTGTTCCATTCCTAATCCTACAGAGAGTTAGCCTCTAAAGTGGGAGGACAGAAAGTATGCTAAAAATAAAGAGGCTCCATGTTCCAATAAAAAGCAGCAGGATTTTTTATTTCAGATTTTGCATACTATACTCCCTATAGAACTGTATGCCTGAGTTAGAATATGCAGGGCATGTACCAAGAAAACAAATTCACCCTTAATCTAAAGCCTGTTTACCCTGGCTCTCAACTAATACAAACACCCTAATGAACAACCACTCTTTGTAACTTTCAATATGCTGGGCTCCCCTCAGTGATATAGATGGGATGTGAGCATTGACAATTCTGAATGAGGTAATGCGGGTTGGAATCAATTCTCCCAAAACCTGTGCTGCAGAGGTGAAGGTATACAGATTCAGTTGTGAAATTACTGCACCTTCCTACATCTTTCACAATAAATTATATTACTTTGTTAATTAGACTGAGGGTAAAATGGAGTCCATTGTCATATAACATTTGCCACATAACATTGTATTCTGAGAGATGTTAAATAGCTTAGATAACAGGGTGACTTTCTCCATTGTACTTCAATAAGCAGGTTTTAGTTTGTGTTCCAATCAAATCCATTACATTTCGTCACGTTAAGTGGTGTTTAATTTGCACCATTGCAAATCACTCACTCTTCCCCTGTTCCTGTCTTCTAACATTCCATCAAAGCAAATTGCTATAAACCTGTGTTACCATAGCAATGAGGGTAGTCCCTATTGTTTTTTTTTTGTACCTCAATCAACTCAGCAGTGTTTGTCTTCAACAACTGTACAAACCAGTGGGGAGAAGGGAGGGTCAGATCAACGGACTTTCTGAAAGCTTTGTACTCTGGATCCAGGAAAGGAATGGCTCAGACTAAAAGGCATGGTTTCCGTGGCAACAGGAGCTGGTCCTATTGTTTCAGTTTGTCACTCATCACAGTAATGTTTGCCTTGGGAGATAGCGCAAAGCTTTTCTAGCAGCCCTTTGTTGTGGATCCATATGACTGGTTAGCAATGCTTCTGTGGTAAGCTAAGGTTTTGTCTGGGAGGAGGGAGGAGATCCACTGACCTGGAGCAATCCGATGGAATTAGGTGTTTTAAATCAATTGTACAAAAGTAAAGGCAAGAGTTTTAAGTGTGCAGTGTTGGGGTGAATTACATCAATAACTGTTGGCACAAAGACTCCTTCGGGGAAAAAATTTGTTACCTATAATCCTGTTAAAGGTTGACAAACACAAAGAAAATTAGAAGAGTTATTTTGGTCTCAACTTTGTTTACCCTGATTTGTGATAGTTATTAAATCCACAACAATATTATGTTTGCAGGAAGTGTGTGTGTGTGTGTCTCTGTGTTTGTGTGTGTGTGAGCATAGTCTAATCTGGTAATGGGAAACCACAGATGGTGAGTGAACTGCATGGGAGGCCTTCTTTCACCTGAGTGGGCCACTGCAGCCCACAGCCCACTGGGGTTCCACCTGTCCCCCGACCCCGTGATCCCTCTTCCCTCGTGTGCCTCTTGTAGACTGAGGCATTGGATCCCTGAATTTCCTGCTTCTCACACTCACTCTGAGCACTTTAGGAGTACTAAGAATCTGCTGATTTGTGCAGATTCCTGACCTTTTGCCTCCCTCCCAGAGCTGTGAATTAGGTGATTGGCATGCCCTGGAAGTGCTGGGGTGATGAGGGAGAGGCATAGGAAGAACGTGGCTCCCATGACCCACTGAGTAAGAGGCATTTGGGAAAGAAGTGCTACCAGGGGGTCCATAGGCTACAGGTGGAGCCGCAGGGGGCCGCATGCCCACAACCTGCCACTGACCTAATTGATAGCTCCATATTAATTCAGACCTTCAGCTTCCTAACTCTTCTCCTTTGCTTCTGAAAAATTCACATGTGATGACATTGCTCATAAAACCTACCATTTTTATAGTCCTGGAAACCCAAATGTACCCAAAATATGTACATGGTAATGGCAATGGATAATTTGCCATATTCATTTATCACCTCATCCAAAGACTCTTGAAGTCAATAGGAGACTTTCCTCCGACTTCAATAAGCTTTAGATGTTTGCCTGAAAGTCCTCAGAGCTGAAATTTAATTCTACATACATATACCATGTTTGAGATAAGGTGGGTGAGGTAATATTGCTTCTCATTGGACAAACTTCTGTTCATGAGGAAGACCAACTTTAGAGTGAAACAGATTTCTTCCTCAAGTCTAGGAGGGGTTTGAGGTGACTTTCAGACAGCTACAGGAAGTTCCTTCCATGCATGATGCACAGCACTGGAGAAACAAGAAAGCGTCTGGAAAATTTGACATGCAGTCACAACCTATACTCAACTTTTGTCCTTGTTTTAGGAATTACTGGTGGAGCCTTCTTTGGATAAAATGAAAGTGGCTTGCAAAGTAATACATTCAAAACAATTTGGAAGAAGCCTGATTGTTCCAAGGTAGTGCATAACATTACTACTACAGTATTGTACTTTGAAATACATATGGCTTCCTACGGAATACTGGGAACCTCCACATAGACAAAAAGAACAACCATTCAGCACATATTGGAAGATTCATCCAAGAATGAGAAATTAAATGAGTTAGCATGCTACCAAAGTAAGTGTAATTGAATGTTTCTGTCTAATCCATTCATTGCAAATAGACTGTATCTTGAAAGATTACATTACAAACCTTTTCTAATTGTTTACATATGTCCTTTAAACATCACTAGTCGACAACTCTGTAGAAGTGGTGTGGCACGTGGTAAAGAATTGTATGGGGACTCTTGCCAATTCATCCGCAAAGAATGAGATAGATGTGTGATTGAAAAGTATTTGTCTAACCAGCTGCAGCTGTGTGTAGCTGATACATAAACCATCATTTAGAAGATATTATCTACCAGGCAGAACAAAGGTGGGCAATTTGAAATGATTTAGAACAATGACTTACCAAATTACCACTCAAAAATAAAGTATTTTAAATCACATGAAGGTTGCAAGAAAAACCACTACTTTTCTAAGACATTCAAAGTTAAAGCTTATTTGTCCTTAATTTACCTTTTTTCCCTTTAAAAAAGAGGTTTAAATTTCAACTTGGAAAAAATAGGCAAATTATTAGGGCTGGGCAGATGGTGATTTTACAGACCTTTTTCTATTAATAACTATTCATCACTGTAAGCTTTTTGGGTAAGGGACAAAGAGGCAGGAGAAGAAATATTATCCTTGACCTCTGGTGATAGGATAAAAAGCAATGGACTTAAACTGCAGCAAAAGTTTAGGGTGGTTAAGTATTGGAATAAACTGCTCAGGAAGGTTATGGAATCTCCATCGTTGCAGATTTTTAACAGCAGTTTAGGCAGACACATGTCACAGATGCTCTGGATGGTGCTCGGTCTAGCAAGGAACTGGACTTGATGACATCTCAAAGTCCCTTCCAGCCCTGTGACTGTGTGGTTCATTATGTTTATACAGCATCTAGCACAAAGGAGCTCTGACCTGTTTGGCCTCTAATCACTACCATCATATAAAGATTATGTCATGATAATTAAAAGCAGCAGCATATTATATACACTTCCGAGATAACAAAAGCAACGGTAATACATATGGCTTTGGGTTTTTTTATTTCTTTGTTTCTTTTGTCCTCCAGAAAATGTGTGTTTGTGCAGGGGAAGTACTCGGAATAGAGGAAGGAAAGAATCAGTACTGAAGACTCATTGATTTTTAAAGGTGAAATGACCATTATGATCACCAAATCTGACCTTGGTGTGACATAGGCCAGAGAGGTTAACATGAGATTGTTACATTAAATCCACCTACTCTAGTTAAGCCTCAAGTTTATATTTCAGAAATCCAGAGCAAGCTTCTGGATCTACTGAAATAAATGGCAAAATTCCTATTGATTTTAGTTGCTCCAGGACTTCACATCTCCCCTCCACCAATCTTGATTCAAAGATGGTGACTAATGGGAAATGTGATGGGTTGGGTCTAAGAGATCCCTTTGAAATTGTCACTAGATGGGCTGATCATATAACTAAGCCCTCCTACGTGCCCTTTGGAGCACAACGCTATGCTGGCCTGCTAAACCAAACCTCTGATATCCCCCAGCAAAGTCACAGAATTGGGAAAACAGTCTTCCCCGCAGAGTAATGCAGACACTGATAACAGCTTAGCTCTGGGAGGACTCAATAATAGATTTGACAGCACTCAGGAACATAGCCCAATGTAGGGACCAAAACCCTGACTAACTCCACCTCACACTATATGAAACTTTACAAAGAGAAAGTTCAAGAAGTTCACTCAATCTTTATCTAAGAAAAAGAGATATGCACAGCTGCTGATCCCTCCCTTGAAGGTATCAGTTATTTACACTCGGTTTGATGATAAACAAAAGTGATTTTATCAAGTACAATAAGTAGAATTTAAGCGGTAGTAATAGTGACAAACCAATTCAAGTAAGTCTCTAAGCTAAAATAAACAAAAGATGCCTGCTAATCTTAATACACAGAGGAATTGTTACAAAACATAGTTTTTCACCCTGGTCCTTATTTCAGGTAAGATTCTTCCAGACAGAGCTGATCTTTTCCCTGACCTGGGTAAATCAGCTTTTCCTCTCATTAGTGTTCTTCACACATCCTATAGTGGAGGGGGTCAATTTCTGAAGCCAGCTGAAGACCCTCATTGTTTGCTTTTATCCCTCAAGTATAATTTTCCCAGGATGAAAGTCTTTTTTCCATCCTCCTCATACCAATGGAAAATTCAAGATGGATTCTAGCAACAGGTGGCATGGCCACCAGTCTTTATAGGACCAACCACAGTTTAGACTTAAAGGAAAACAAGCCTATTTACACATCATTGCCTACATCACCAGGCCATTAAGTTCCTTAGGTACCACTAATGGCTTTCACTTCATATTACCGGTTTATGGTTCATATTTCTATCTTCATATACAATAATGATACATACACACAAATAGAATATGCACACTCAGCAGATTATAAACTTTTCAACAAGAGGTTACATGCTGCATTTTGCATGGAGCATATTTAAGTTACACATACTTATATTCAAAAGCATATTTCCACAAACATATAGGGATATAATGTCACAGAGAATGTATAACATTCTTCTGTAATTTGATCCAACACTTAATACCACTCACACTTAAATGTACATTTTAACAAGGGAAATGTCACGATGGACATCTACTAGAGATCACTAAATCAGGAGGATGAGTTACACAAATGTTTCTTCAGACAATTAATAGACCCTGGTTCTCACAGGAGCCTTTAATCACCCTGACAGTTGCTGGGAGAGAAATATAGCAGTTCATGGAAAATCAAGCAAGCTTTTTTGAGAATTTTGGCGATAACATCCTGGTGTGAAGTGCTGGAGGAACCAGCTACTGAAAGGGTCCAGATTGACACAGATAAACTGGAAGATTGGGCCAAAAAATCTAATGTGCAATAAGTACAAGTGCAGAGTTCATCATTTAGGACAGAAGAATCCCTTGCATAGTTACAGGTGTGGGACCGACTTGCTAGGCAGCAGTTTTGAAGAAATGGACTCAAAGATTACAATGGACGAGAAGCTGGATATGAATCAATGGTATGTCCTTGTATCCAGGAAGGCTAAAGGCATATTGGATTGAATTAGTAGGAGCACTACCAACAGATTGAGGGAAGTGATTATTCCCCTCTATTCAACACAGGTGAAACCACATCTGGAGTATTGTGTCCATTCCCCAGCCCCTGAAACTGCAGAAAGAATGTGGACAACTCAACAGAGTCCAGTGGACGGTAATTAAAATGATTCTAAGGCTGAGGCACATGTCTTTTGAGCAGAGGATGAGGGAACTGATCTTATTTAGTCTACGGAAGAGAAAAGTGAGGGGAGATTTAACAGCAGCTTTCAACTATCTGAAGGCAGGTTCTGAAGAGATTGTAATCAGGTTATTCTCATAGGTGGCAGATGGTGGAACAAAGAACAATGGTCTCATGTTGCAGCGAAAAGCAGTGAAGGTTGGATTTTAGGAAAACCTAGTTTACGAGGAGGGTGGTGAAGCACTGGAATGGGTTATTTAGGGAGATGGTGGAATCTTCCTTGCTGGGATGATTTGATTGGAGTTAGTCCTTTTCTGCATAGGGTGTTGCACTAAATGATTTTCTGAGGTCTCTTCCAGCCCCAGTCTTCTGTGATTTTATAATTTAATTGCTAATTTAAATTGAGTTATGGTGTGTGCATTTAAAATATTTTTATTTAACCTTTTGGCCATTTGCAAGCTGTTATGGGTTTTGAAAGAGAATACAGATCGCACTACCCAAAAACACTAGTGAGAAAAAAAAATCACTCCAGTTTTCAAAAATGGCCACTGAAACTTTGATCCTACAATGAATCATTGAAATATAGGTCTGGAATGTACTTCAAGAAGACATCAAGTCCAGCCTTCAGCATGGTTACAGCTCGCAGAGACGCTTTAAATTTACTTTGTTCTGTTTGTCCAAACTGTTTTGAAAAATTTCCAGGGATGGGGATTCCACAGTTTCCTTTGGAACATTATTTCAGAGCTTAACTACCCTTAAGAAAAACTTGTAACTAACATCTAACTTAAATTTCCCTTGCTACAGCTGAAGCCCATAACTTCTTGTCCTATCATCAGTCGACATAAAGGACACTTCATCATCATTGTTATAATAGCTCTTACCATATTTAAAGGCCATTATATCCATCCTGATATAATCCATAAATTCAGTATCTTTATTTATGGCATGATTTTTAGTGTCTACTAAACTTAGGAATTTTATCTCCTTGACACACCTTTTGGAAGTGTTTTCTTTGAAATTAGGACTGATAGGATGATTCATTTCTTTGGAGAAGTTTTTACATCCGTAGCTGATGTGGTGTTTTGGTCTTATTATTTCCTCTGTGAGCTCATGTGAAAGTATTGTGATTGTCTGGTTTCAATCACCTAGTATGTGCACTTATGGGCCACCTAGCTGCTTCCCTATGTGACTCCTCCATGCACCATCCCTAGGCTGGGGCATGGCCTGGACAACCTCCCCTCCACTGCAGATCCCACTCCTTCCTTCCTCTGCTCTCACTCCTTTTCTTGCACCAAGCACCTTCCCCCTAGCAACATGGCCTGGGAGACTAGCAGGGCCAGGGGTCTTGAGTCAGCAGCAGGGATCCCCCCCACCCCCCCGCACTCACTGACATCAGCTGGGAGAAGTAGAGTGATGAGGCATTAGCTTGTTTTGCTCCCTGCTAGTTGGTGTGGGAGTGGTCATCATGAGTCAGGGGAACAGAGCCAAAGGAGCAGAGCAAGCTAGGGCCACATCATTCTGCCTTCCATAAAGGCTGCTGATGAGGGTGGGCCCCAGGCCACCCAAAGACTCTCATCTGCTGGAACTTTGCCCCTCCTGCCCAAGGACTCGGGGAGGCATATGCCCCCTCATTTTTCCTGTGCATTGCATTTGGCTGGAGAGATGTTAAGAAGCCACTTCTCCTTCAATGATCTCTTGCACTGTGTGTTAATTACTTATGGTAAACAGTCTCTTCTATCTTTTATTTAGCTATCAAAACAAAAAGCAGTCAAGTAGCACTTTAAAGACTAGCAAAATAATTTATTAGGTGAGCTTTCATGGGACAGAACCACTTCTTCAGACCATAGCCAGATCAGAACAGACTCAATATTTAAGGCACAGAGAACCAAAAACAGTAATCAAGGAGGACAAATCAGAAAAAAATGATCAAGGTGAGCAAATCAGACAGTGGATGGGTGGCAGGGGGTGGGGGGGAAGGGCAAGAATTAGATTAAGCCAAGTATGCAAACGAGCCCCTATAATGACTCAGAAAATTCCCATCCCGGCTCAAACCATGTGTTAATGTGCTGAATTTGAATATAAAAGATAGCTCAGCTGTTTCCCTTTGAATAGCGGTGCAAAATTTTTTTTTCAGTAACACACATACTCTTAAGTCATTAACAGAATGGTCCACTCCATTAAAATGTTGACTAACTGGTTTGTGGATCTGGAGTGTTTTGATGTCTGTTTTGTGCCCATTAACCCTTTGTCTAAGTGAATTAGAAGTCTGCCCAATATACAAAGCATCTGGGCATTGTTGGCACATGATAGCATACATGATGTTAGTTGAGGAGCATGAGAACATGCCTGTGATTCTGTGAATAACTTGGTTAGGTCCAGTGATGGTATTTCTAGATAAGATATGTGGACAAAGCTGGCAGCGGGCTTTGTTGCAGGGAAAGGTTCCAGGACTGGTATTCCTGGGCACTTTTATTTAGCTGTGAGAGATGGAGGCCATGTCTATACTTTCAGATGTTTTGCATTGTCAGTTTCAACAGGAATAAAGAACTGATAAAAAACAAGTGTTTTGGGCTCTCACTTATTTCCATAGGCTGTATTCATATTTCCAGCATTTCCGTCACCGATAAGAGTGGCGCACCAAAGGTAGCTATCCAACAATCATTAGCAAGTGTAGATGTTCCTGCCATTTTTGTGCAAAAAAGGGATTATTTTGTGCTTTAAATGACAAGTGCATTCATGTCCTGAGTAAGTTTCCCAGACCTGGAGAAATCTGTGCACACTGGAAAACTTGTTTCTCTCCCCAGTAACAAATTGGTCCATAAAAGTTAATTATCTCAGCCACCTCAACTCTTTAATATCCTGGGATCAACAAGGCTATCCCCTGCACTACATTCTCTCATCAAGCTTATTTCAGGGTTCAGAAGCTCAGCTAACCCTCTATCTTTCTTTCCTCAATTTAAGTTTGAAACTATGATTTTTCTCACGGACACAAGAATGAATACATTTACATTTGTTCCCAGGTATTCTCTTTATATGTTCTTCAACATTCTGCATTCACCCTTTATCTGTCTTTCTGGAGTGAGTCTGATTACTGCTGATCACGTGGATACAGTTCATACTGACACACACCACTTCATTTTTCTTCTGAAAAGGCATTTGTGTCTAAAATGTAGGTGCTTGTTCCCTTTAAAGGGGGAATGTAAATGAGCTTTCTGGATAGGTGAAACAGCTGCAGGATATTTTTATTTTATTTTTAGAGCTGCAATTTGTTTTTCTTTTGGGGAAAGTAGAGAACACATGCTGGTTATTTCCAACATGCACTCCATCCACATCTTACTGAACAATAAAAAAAATTCAATAAACTCAAAAGAGCTGATTGACTACGTGCATCTGGAAACAAGTATGAAAGCACTGGGTTCTACAGCTTATTGCTAAGTGGAGTAATCTGCATACACAAGCAAAACTGGTGTATTTTCCTTGATTTTTTTCCAGAGTATCTCTCGCATTTCCATCATAATTCAGAAAGCTCTTTGTATACACTTGACTTTGTTCACTGTTTTGTTTTGTTTTGTTTTGTTTTTGTCTCATCCATACTGCACTCCTACCAGGACACTAACCATGAAAGATAAAGCACCATCTCATGAAAAATATGGAAAATCTATTAATAAGGTCTGCTAACACTATCAGGAAAAAAGCCTTCTATATTACAACAGATGGTATTATTCTTAAGGCTGTAATTAATTTTTCACTCTCTTCTGCATAGACATAACATAGAATGTTGCACTCTATTCATAGAATTTACTTCATTTTTTTCCAATATCAGTTTTCTTGAATTTGATTGCTTTCATACTTCATCCTGGAGTTCTGAGCCAAAACCCCAAAGCCTACAAACTGCATATGAAAGTGGATGAAAAATAAGCATGTTGTGCCCGGAGCAGAAGGATTATTATATCACATCGAATAGAAAAGCTGAAGCCACAGGCACAATGAATGTATTGTAATGTTACATACAACAAACGGGATTAAGAGTATAGACTTTGAGCTTTCTCTACCAAGGCTCCAGTCAAAGCTTAAATAATCTTCAGTGAAACAGTGATGTTGAACATAGCAAAACTTTAATATGCAGTACCCAAAGACAGTGATCAGTAATTCCTCTGGATCACATTTAGTGCTGGCCCTGTGCTATAACAACATATAGGAAGTGCAGACGTCATGACAGCTATCCATAGGGAGGCATGGGAGAATACAGGAGCTATCCCCAAGATCCTTCCCATTGCTCTTGCTTGGATAGTATGCAAAAAAAAAAAAAAAGTGGACTTCCACTCAAAATCCCTGCAGAGCTGATGTGCCATGACAAAGAAGTATTCTGCACCCCAGAAAAAAATGTCCTGTGTCACATGCTGTGACAAGTTCACACACAGGCTGCTCAGCTTTGGGTACCTTTCAAACCCACAAACCTGTCAGAGACCTTCTTCATGTCCTTTATTGACCGTGTCCGTTCACAATACCTTCTATATACAAAGGGGCAGCACAGTCTGCTCAGAGAATGCTAGCTCCTACAGCTAGCTTGGAGCTACAGCCTTCCACTCCTGGCTCCTCCCTTTCCTCTTCCTCTACTCCCTCCCTGCCAGGCTTATATAGCCCTGTGATAACGAGGCCTGCAGGTGTTCCCCACTTACCTCTCCAGTTTGGACCTACTCAGCCAGCCCCAATTAACCTTTTTATTGTGGCTGGCAGGGCAGAACTCTGGCTTGCTCTTCTTGGCCAGCCATCTGTCTCACACCTGTTACCATCAAGCATGAATGTTTACCAAATATGAGCAGCATGTTCTAGCTTTGGGGTTTTAAAGAAACAGCTAACTGCCTTCCAACTTGCATGTAACTAATTGAGGTTCACAGAGTAAAAGTCTTCAGAGTCTCTTTTTGCTGTATCATCTGGGTGTGGATGACTTGCCAGGATGATCTAGGTTGGGGCCAGCAATCTTTCCAAGGCAGAGTACCAAAATTTGACGTTTTGACCTCAACATCTGAGTTCTGGTGATACATTTTAAAGTCACTACCAGTCCTACTTACAACAGCTTCTTTAATAAATAAATTAAGATGCAGAACTTTACCACTTTGGTGGTGGTTGGTAGCACTAGCTGGTCTTTTGTTCATCCACAAGCAGCGTGGCTTTGAGTGAGATTGTGGCTGCATGGGGAAGAAGGGTGGGGCTGAGCTCTCACCTTGTGTGCCACTGAAAATCAGTTTGCATGCAACTATTGGTACACAGAGGTTTGCTGACCCCTGATCTATATATGTCTGACATAGTCATTTGCCTGACATTACAGGGACCTCAGGCTCTGGTGCACCTCGACCTCTTCTATTATCTGTCTGTGACATATCTAATATCCTGGGAATTATAGTAGTCTGGCCTCGTTTTGGTTTTTAGCTGGGGCTGTGGACACTGGGTGGTTTTGGTGGCCTGTGACTACAGGTGGTGAGAGTAGATGATCTTTCAGTCCCTTCTACCTTGAATTATATACGTTATTCAGATTAGTCATTTTCCTCCTCTGAATCAACTTATGGTGTCTAACTATATATCTGACCAGTAACCCCATATGAACATGGGAAGTGCAGAGCATGAAGGCAGAGAGCAGCAGATGCAGACGAGTTCTTTTCATTCAGCCACTAAATCTCCAACTACACAAGATCAAAGTGAAAATATTCACCTTTTTGGCTGAAAACACAGCTGTCCATAAAATTATTACCAACTTGGCTTGTTGGGAGATGTTTTGCACTGGATATTTGTCTATGGAGTTGGGGGGGGGGTGAGAATTTCAGTTTCCATCAGTTCTCCCCCTCCACCACAAGGTCAAATTCTAATATTGAAGTGGTAATCTCATTTGGTCAATTAACATAATGCTTGTGCAAATTACCTTCCAATGTCAAGACAAGGAAAATATAAGAAGCACCTAAAGATGAGGGCATGTGTAGTGTTTGAGGTCTTAGGAACCGAAAAAGGAGCCAAAAACTACTTGAATGTAGTCAAGAAATAGTGCAAAATTGATGAGAAAAACAAAGGTGGGGAACGAAAGGAAGTTTGCACAAGATGTGGAGATAAATAATGAAACATGTTTCGAGTACGTAGGGAGAAAGCAAAGCCTCCAGGAGACAGCCGGGGTAATTTATTGACAGAAAAAGCAATCCTTAATAAATAATTAAAAGATTATTTGCTTCATTGTTCACAAGGGATGATGAGGGACAGGTGCCAGTATCTGATACATGTCCCCGTGGATGTTGAAGGAAGTATGTGATCAAGGAGGCCTGATAGCTAAAGGGATGTGGCAGGGGAGGGAAAGACTCACAACCAGACACAATCAAAATATAGGAAGAAAGAAGGTAAATGCAAAATGTCTCAGGCTTTTTATAGCTACTAGGGTGTTAGTTAACATGAGCTAAAAGCCTAGTAAAGACAAAGGCAGTTTGTAGCCTTTACACAATTTAGTAGATTGAGGTAACCCAGGCTGCCCTTTACACTGTCTACAATGTGTACCTCACAGCAGCCCACTGTGCCACTGAACCTGTGCTGCTACAAGGTATGTAGCGTAGCTGTTCTTTGCTGGCAGGAGAGAGCTCTCCCGCCAGCAAAATAAAACCACCACCACCAAGGAGCAGCGGTCTGGTTGGTGGATGAGCATCTCCCACCAGCATAGTGTTGTTCACACCGGCACCTTTTGTCAGTAAAACTTTTGTTGGTCAGCAGGTGTTTTTTCACATCCTTGTCTGAGAAAAGTTTTGATGACAAAAATGCCATGTAGACATAGCCTTAATCTTTACCTCATCTTGCTAACTGACTTTAAATTTATAATCTGCCTTGTCTTCACTAAGACTGTGCCTCATGGCAGTTACCTTGCATTCATTGGAATGAGTTAAGAAGACACTTCTTTATTTCTCCCAGCGAAGATGCAACTGCTGGTGGGAAACCTAGTTTTCAACTCTACGTCTGAGTCTACACTTGCCCTCAACTTTGAAGGGGGCATGTTAATCTGGGCAATGAGTGATTACTTATGAAGTTCTTCGGTGAATATACAGCACTTCATTGGGCTAATTCTCCTCCACAGCAACTTCGAAGCGTCAAACTTCGAAGTGTTGGTATGTGTGTAGCCGCAGGCACTTTAAAATGCCTGTGCTATTTCAAAGCACCTTTACTTCTCAAAATTTTGGGGAGTAAAGGCACTTCGAAGCAGTGTGCGCACTTCAAAGTGCCCACAGCTACATGCATGCCTGCACTTCAAAGTCTGACTCTTTGAAGTTGCTGTGGGGGAGAATTAGCTTAATGAGGTGCAGTGCATTCACTGCAGCACTTCATTAGTAATCGCCCAGCACCCTGATCAACATGCCCCCTTCAAAGTTGGGGGCAAGCATACACAAGTCCTACCAGTTTACATGTAAACACTCTGCATGGTCCTGTCTCTGCTAGAGGTCTGGTACCTGTTAGTTAGCAGGAAAACTAAACACCTCCTAACCACACACTTTTGAAATCTTACTTTGGACAGAGCTTTAGAAAGAAATTTCCTGAGGACTAATGCATTGCTCTAAGGACTGGTGAGAAGATTAATGGTATTTGTAGTGTAAATCCATAAACATCATTAGCTTTGAGGGAGGAACATGCAGGAAGGATACAATTCATCAGATGACGTGTCTTAGGCCCTTGCTCAGAGAGACACCAGAACCTATGCCTTACCTCAAGCTTCTGAGTACTCCCAGTGCTGAAGCACCTTTCTAAATAAGGGGCTTATTCTCTGCATTTATGTCTAAAGGTGCACAGAGGAAAGAGTGAGACAGTGAAATAAGGGAAAAGCTGAGGTTTCTTTTCCTGCACAAAGATGCTGGATTCCACCTGTACTATTCGGCTGTGCCTTCTCTTTCGCTTCTCTTCTCTTGAAATCCTTGTGCACTGCTGCAGTTATGCTTGATGGCTATAATTATGATACTAGATCAGGCAGGCAAGCCCAGATCTGCTAATTCTTTAATGCACTGGATGGATAATATTTTCTGTGCCTATCAATATTTGTGCTTATCTGTCTATACCCATGCAGAGAATATGTAAGATGGGAGGTGGATTAAATAAGTAGCTTTCACGACTGAAGGATGAACACACAACTCTCTGGTGGCAGAGCTAAGCACTAAGATGAGCCGAGCATGCATGATCATCTTCAACAAGGGGAAATAAATGGATTCTGACCTCTTCACATCATCTATTTTATGCTACATGCCTCTGACTCTGTTCATTCCCCATATAACAATGGGAATGTTCACTGCTTCTGGCATATAAAGGAGTGTTCCATGAAACCTTGCAGTGCCATGGGCTGCAGCACAGGAATCTAGAATGTCATCTTTCATTGTGCTTTGTCTGAGGAGGTTGCTGCAGAGGAGGCTACATCTATGTGACAGCCCAGACTGATGCTCTGAGATCGATCCACTGGCATTTGCTTTAGCATGTCTAGTTAAGAGGGCAGGGGACTGGACTAGATGACCTCCTGAGGTCCCTTCCAGTTCTAGGAGATGTGTGTCTCCAATTATTAAGACATACCAAATTGACTGCAGCTCTCTCTCCTGTTGACTTTATTACTCTACCCCAGATAAGAAGAGTAAGGGAAATAGAACAGCTTCTCCTTTCAACACAACTCCTCATGATGCAGAGTCTATGATAACTCAACTTATGGTATGCTGACTCCAGCTATGTTATTCATGTACCTGAAGCTGTGTATCTTAAGTTGACTTTGTAGTATAGATGTAGCCTAAGAGACTATGGATCATTAAAGGAATGAAGAAATGCAGCAGGGAAGATCAGTAGGCAAAAATCATCTAGAGGGAGCCGTAATTACAAAGAAGCAACATGACAGTTGCAGGGGAGAGAGAGAAAGATTAAGAATTAGTTAGATGGGAAGATTTTTGGGGCAGTGGCTGTCTTTATCTATGTATATGACTGGGGCAGCTGGTTGCTGGTGTAATATAAATAAAAGTCATAATAGAGCCCCTGGACATCTTGGCCTATGCCTACACTAGCCACTTCCTTTCAGAAGGGGCATGGTAATGAGCAAATTGGGAAGATGCTAATGAGGCACTTCCATTAATATACAGTGCCTCATTAGCATAATGGCGGCCATGCGTGAGTCAAAAGTGCTGCTTTCAAATCAAGTGCCAGCCATGTAGACGGGCTTTTCAAAAGTACCCTCCCCAGACTTCGAAAGCCTTGTCTTCCTAAAACCAAATAGGAAGAAAGGGCTTCCAAAGTCCAGGGGGTCCTTTTGAAAGGCCCCCATCTACACAGGCGGGGCACGATTCAAAAGTGGCACTTTCGAATCATGCCTGGCCATCGCTATGCTAATGAGGCACTGCATATTCATAGTAGTGCCTCATTAGCATCCTCCCAACTCGCTCATTACCATGCCCCTTCTGCAAGGAAGGGGCTAGTGTAGATGCAGCCCTTCACAGAGGAACTGGCAAAACCTAGGTCAGACCCTACTCATTCATATAGCATGCTAGGCCAAGGTCTACACTATGGGGAAAAAAATCAATTTAAGATACGCAACTCCAGCTACATGAATTGCGTAGCCGGAGTGGACATATCCTAAACTGATTTTTCCTGCCATCTCCATAGTAGGAGGTCAGTTGGAAAAAAACTCTTCCCTTGACTTTTCTAACTCCTTGTAACTGTGAGGACTATGAATGTCGAAGACAGAGCCCTGATCTTTTGATTTAGCCTGGCTCCACTAGGCAAGCTAAATCAAACCCTGGAAGATCAACCATCAGCACACCGATCATCTGGTTAAGTGTAGACGTACCACTAGTTACAAAGCTCTTGGGTAATGATAGTGCTCTGAGCAAGATCCAAGCTCCTTTATGCTCATTAATATACATACACACAGTGAGAGTCAGTCCCTACCCCTAAATACTTTACCAGTTACATAGACAAGACTGAGAAAATGTGGAAGAAAAGAAAAATTAATAGCACAGTTTTCCACTTGGCTAGCTGAGGTATAAAGTGAATAACTTGTCCAGGATCACACCAAAAGTGTGGAAACAGACAGAAGAAAACTGAGAGATGGAAACTGAGGGCTGAGCTAGATTGAAAAGTAACATTAGCAGTGCATTAGGATGAGGGGTGTGCTGATGGTTATATTTCTATACTGAATTTCATACTGCTTCATCACCCATCCCCCAGTTCTCTCAGTCAAGATACAACTTTAATATGTATCTGTGTAAAGCTTCTTGGGACCACGGTTTGTTCAAAGACAGCACCATAAAGGAAAATGTAGTGGTTTTTATTGAACAGAACTTCATATTTATTGTGAGGAGGGTAACAGAAGGGATCCTTCCTGTCCTTTCCCCCCTCTTTTTTGTCCCCATTCCTTCCTGCCCTCCTTCCCGCCAGAATACCACTGGGGAAAAAGCTGTTCTAGAATAAAGAAGCCCTCAAAAAAGCTGTAAGCGATATCACCACTTTCAACAAGGCCTCACCCAGGACACAACTTCTCACTTTTTGTTAAGCAAACATCTAGCTTGCAAGGTGTCCAGCCGTCAATGTGAGCACAAAAGAGAAACACTTTTTGAAATCAGCAACCTGGGGGCCAGGCTAAATTGCAGACATGTACAATGAAAAGTATAATTCACCACTCTGCTACTTCAGGCTTTTCTTAAAGAGCTAGTCTAGAACTTTTTTTCATTTAGAATTTCTTTAGCTCCCCTCCATCAATCAACAGCTCAGCTACTCCAGCAATAAACACAAATAGAAAAAAAATCTATCTAGCTAGATGAGATAGATGATAGAAGGGCTGGCATCAAAGCACTGTGTTATACAAGGATTATGACTCCAGTATGCAGAGCTCCTCAGGCAATTAATGGAAAAGTTGTAACTGTGGAATGCCTGATTAACAGGGATTTATGTTATCAGAGAAGCATCATTAATGCAGAAAACATGTACATCTCTTGCCAAGTCTTTCAGTAGTAACTTATTTCTTCTAGGTTCAGGATTTAAATTCTAGTAGGGCAGGTATGTCCTTTGCAAATTAAAAGCGAATGCCTCCACAAGGATAGCAATACTTTAAACTTGAACATTGCAAAACAGTTGATTAAAAAGAAAGAAGTGAACTTCTGCAAACATTTTTATCTGAATTTCTGTAGCATGATCCATAGTATAAATTAGATTTTCTTTAAATTTAGCACCACTAATAGGTAATTGTAATGGAGAGCTCCTTCCTGATACACATCTTCACACCGTTTCAAAGTAAGTCTTAGAAAAGTATTCTCCAAGTAGAGAATCAGGACCTTGGTCTGTCTCTAGAATCCTCCTTCAGCTTGGGAACTGCCCTCCATACAAGTGTTCCATGGCTTCTGGAATGTCTTCTGAGGGGATGGCTGCACTCCAATTAAACACCTCAGGGCTGATATACATCAGCTGACTTGGGTTTGTACAGCTCAGGCTACAGAGCTGCTTAACTGCAGTGTAAACATTTTGGCCTGGGCACTTGGAGACTCTCCCTCAAGAGGTTTCAGAGTTCAGGCTCCAGCCTGAATCCAAACATCCACACTGGAATCAGATGAGCAGACTGTCTAATGTGTTAGGTAATGCTTAACTCTGGCTGTGTCCCAGGTCCTGCCCCATTTCACCCCTTGCTCCAGTGCCCCACTATACTGTGCCCCTTCCTATGCCTGATCTACCCCCACTTCTGAGCACATCCCACCCTTGCTCCTCTGTCTCCTTCCCCAACTCCTCCTGCATGCCACTGAACAGCTAATCACTGTTGGGTGGAAGGTGATGGTGGGGAGGGGGAAGGCACTGAGTGGCAGGGCCCGCTGGAAGGTGGGAGGCACTGGAAAGGAGGGGGGAGGAGCTGATCAGGGGAGCTGCTATTTTTTTTTCCATCTGAGATCCAGGGCTGAAACACCCATGGAACTGAACTCCATCACAGCAGTGTAAGCAATCCCATAGCCCACACCATGTGAGTCTGAGTCATCTGTTGCAGGGTACTTACATGAAGTGTCCAGCCAAGGCAAACTAGAGCAGCATCAAGTCTACTCTACCTTGCACTTGGAGGTCCAACTCAGTACAAATCATCCCAAAGATCCACAGAAACCAAGGTAGCTTACAGCCACTTTTGCCCCATTTTCTCTTCCATTATCTTGCACACGACAAGATCCCTGAGGGGGGATCTGGACCAGAGACTACAGCAGGAGGTTTTTTGGTTTCACGTACCTCCCAAGGTGACACTGTTACCAAATGTATTATTTGGTGTACATATTGAATAGTAAGTTCACTAGCACATATACACAACAAATAGGCATTTAAATCTTAAAAAAAGAAACCATCTTTTCAAATAATTCTTTATCATTTAGAACCTTAGGTGACTTCTCATTCACTGCAGCCACTTTGAGTGGGATCTGGCCCTTATGTATTTAAAATGAACACTGCCAGAATTCTAATGAAACTATCTTATTGGAATCTAATGAGATGCAAATAATACTTCAAATAATTGCACATTTTACTGCCATAGAAAGAGAAATCTGCTTTCATGTTAAATGCTTTATCAGTCTCTAGTACAGAGATGTGGATCAGTTCAATCACTACTGCACAGAAATGGTTGGTGTCTGTTGGTGTTTTGCCTAAATAAAGACTTCAGAATTGGCACTCTAGCAATGGAAATGTTTCATTATTCAAGTCAGATACATGGAATATGAAGAAACCTCGAGTTCAAAGATTGTGGCTGTATTTCACTTAGAAATGTAATTGAAACATACTTTACCAGATGAAATGTATCATCATACACTGCAATAAATAAATTGCATAGTAAATAGAGCTGATATTGAAATTGGCAAATGACTTACCTGTTAAAACAAAGAATATGAAAACAGATATATTACTTCTCAGAACTCAGTATTCTTTACAGTGCATCACTATCCTGGTGAGTACCCCAAATACAGGGACCGATCATAGCCTATTTGCACACCAAACCTTTTGAAATAAGTAGAAGTTTTACTTATAGGGCCCTACAGATTGGGACATAGTAAATCAGAAATCTTTCTACAAGGTCCTTCTAGGTAAAGATTGCTAGTTTAAGGTTTGTTATACATTACTACTTTAATCAGTTTTGATAGCTGAATACCATTTTTATGTAAGTCTTGTTTAAGCAGAGTGAGAAGGAAGGAAGATGAATTTTTGAAGATATGTTGAATTTCTTTGGTGATAACTTCTAACAGTTTTCATATGGTCTCTCACACCATTACAAAAAAACCACTTAATTCAGTCTCCTCTGTGCTACTGCAGATTTGTGCCTGAAAATATCTGTATGATATGCACAAGAGGACCCGGAGGCATCTAAATACCTGAATTTTGAGTGCACTCAAATATATATCTATATATTTGTGTCTGTAAAATTATGATCTTGCAATTATTTATGAGTATGAAAATGGAAACATAAAAAAATCCAGTCCTTAGTCCTTTGCTCAAATTCACGTAATTCTAAATCTTCTTGTTCAGATCTTCAGTCATTCTTCTTGCAATACTCTTTAAGAGCATACAATGCAGTGGTATCCATTCTTTCATTAAAGTACCACTTAATTAAGGCCTAGAGAAGTCTAAGGCAAACAGTTAAAATGAGTACTTATCTATCATTCCCAAATTAGTGAGTTCGCAGAGATACAAAATGCTTCTTTACCCACACTTGTTGCAAAAAGTCTTTTTTTTTTAAAACTAGTCGGCGATGTTTTGCAATGTTTTTATGTCAGAATAAGAAATATGAATGTTGCATTCCCTTCCTTAGGGCTTGAGCCTGACTGTCAGCAGACTGAAAACCATGGCTGATACTAGCAGAGACACTGCAAAATTTGCCTTTCTGAAAATCAGTGCATAAGGATTCTTCAGATGCAAACTTCTAGAAATGACTGCAGACTGAGGGCCCAGTTCAGCAAAGCACTGAAGCATATGCTTGAGTTTAAGTCCATGAGTATTCCCATGGATGTCAAAGAGAATGAGTATTCTCCCCTTCTGTTTTAAATGGCAATGCCTGTGCTAATGCAAAATGTGGTAGCTAAAAAATCCCCCATACCCCAGGACAGATAATCTGTCTATGTCAAGAGTCATCAGAACTCCAGTGCAGTCAGTATTTCTATAATTAGCAGCAGCTGAAAATTTTCCTCTACCCCTTTATAGCCCACCTCACCTTGCCGTAGCACATGAAGTAATTCTGATGGTAGGCCTGGAACACACTGGAACAGCATTCCTGTGCTTTTGCTACATAGAAGATGCCCTTTTGTTCTCAAATGAGTTTCCACTGCCCCACATAATATTGCACATATCATGTGTGAGATGTCACACCAGTGGGAATATTCCAGTAGTACTGGAAATGAAAGGGGCCTGGGACATTTCACCAGATGCCAGAGGTCCTCAGAGGGAAAATAGCTGGGAACTACTGCTATAATTGAAACTGCAGCTCTAGGTTTCATGCAGAAATAAAAAAGCACTATAAGGTAAGCACTGTATGCTTTGTATTCTGCGTTATAAAAGATTCAAAACTGTGGGTATATCTATGCAGCAAAGTTATTTTGAAACAACAATCCTAGCATGTCTACACAACGCAACTGCTATTTCAAAATAAGAGGCTGGGTTATTTCAAACTTGGTAAACCTCATTCTACAAGGAATAGCACCTATTTCAAAATAGGTGCTGTTAAGACAGGGAATAGAGTGTCCAATGGCTCTATTTCAAAATAGGCACTATGTGTTTAGACTGTATATTTCAAAATAACTAAGTGCTATTTTGAGATACATTTTTGTGTGTAGCAGCATTAATTTGAAATAAGCTCCTTTGGAATAGCTATTTTGGAATAGCTTGTTTTGGAATAAGGTTGCTGTGTAGACATACCCTGTGTAATAAATTTCAATTGGTATTCTATTGTTTAGCAGGGTGCTCAAAACTGCGATTAATTACGATTCATTTTTGAGTGAATAATGTGAGTTAACTGTGATTAATCGACAGCCCCCCTCTTTTGATCTGTTCATAGGAACTGGATTACAATTACTACCTCACAAGCAAGTTGGAATGCTATGCCATACTATAGGAACGTAAAGCTCCTGAAATCCTCACCATTATTTTGGATTCCATTCTAAAATAAAAATTTTGCAGTCACTTTTGAAGCTCCAACAGCTCTTTTAAAAACTCAGTTAAAAAACCACCTATGAATAAAATTAAAGTGTTACAAGTCCCCCTAAATTCTTAATTTCCACTTCTGAGAAACATGTATCACTCCAGCCTCATTAGAAAGTTTATTTTTCTCTGGAGGTCAAGTTAGATGATTATTATGGCCCCTATGCTGGCTTTAAAAGCTATGAATCTGTAATTTGTATATACAGTGTGATAATAAGTTTGGAATGCTTTGGAGAAAATGGTTAGATTCTGTTGTTATGGAATAAATAATAAACATGCTGAATATAGCACAGTTGGTAACCTCTCCTTAGCTATTTTCCTTTGACTGTAATACAGTTAATGAGCTACTCTGGTATTTATGTAGAATATCGTATTTCCTTATTTATGAATATAACACTTTACGTAATTATGTTACTCTAATACCATATTTCAGAGACAGGCACTTTAAGTGCTCTTAAGAAGGAGTCATCTACTCATGGCGAATTGTAGTTTAATTTGCTAGGATCCACTTAATGAAGATGATTACAGACTACACACACAAAGCTTCTACAGGTTGAACCTCTCTAGTCCAGCAGCCTCAGGATCTGACTGTGCTGAATGACTGAATTTGCCAGAACACGGGAGGTCAATATTGTCTAGCACATTACCAACACTGCCCCTGCTTACTGGGCTCTTAGAAGACATTTAGGGGTAAATTAC
Source organism: Carettochelys insculpta (assembly GCF_033958435.1). Lineage (NCBI taxonomy): Eukaryota > Metazoa > Chordata > Testudines > Carettochelyidae > Carettochelys > Carettochelys insculpta. The sequence goes on from NC_134147.1 coordinate 38,036,383, forward strand.
AGCAAAATAGCAACACAGAACACTGCGAGCAGAACTGGTGTCAGTAAACAAACTTTATGGGACCACGGGAAAGTTGGCCACATTTATGACAAGTGATCATCTGGCTGACTGAAATCATGCCAGATTACAGATGTTGCTGGATGAGAGAATGCTGGACTAGAGAAATTCAACCTATACTACAAAGGACTGAGTACTGTAAACTCTCTTTTCAAAGGCATGAAACTATCATCTCTCATTTCTATCAAAAGACTCTCAGTCTGATGCATTAACTTAATATCGTAGACCTCACTCCGCTGTCATCATTTCCTAATGTATATGATTAATATAATGATGCAAACAATAATGTGGGTCAAATGCACGTCCTAAGATTGGGATAATAAAATGTTTGTCTCCCTTAAAAAACACAAACCCAAGCAGCATTTAGTTAAAGGACAGAGAAAAATAACTGCCATGTAGAGGAGTTTGAAATTCAAAATATTTGCATTCTGGAAACATATTTGCTCTTTTATGTCATAAGGTTTGGCTTTCTACGCATAATTTAACAATAGTGAAAATCTTTACATTAATCACAAACAAGAATAATATGCTTAGTAACACCTACCAACAAACTAGATTCAATCAGAATTTCTAACCACAAGCTACTTCAGATTAATGACTGAACTCTTAGTTCAGGATCCCTCCTGCAAAGTCTAAACTGCTGCTTGTTGTCCCTTCAGGTACAGCGAAAGAGAGGGCGCTGCCTTAGGGTATTTGTCCCTTCTTCCTACAGTTTCATTCCCTTCCTTGAAAACATATTTCCATCTGAGGATAAGGAGCCAAAGAGTCTGTGTGGAAGGCTGTTCACTGCTGTTTTTAAAGCTGTTTCAACTTCCTTTACCTTCCCTTCCTTCTTGATGACTCCATTTACTGTTTAAATACAATAGAAGCAGAGCACATTTTTCTTTGTTTAGGGCAGAGCTGTTTGCTAACTTCTGTTTGGGTGTGGCTATATGGTTTGGAAAATGTGTTAATAGTACAATAAAGAGGAATCTTATAATGTCCCATTCATTGTTGCCACATGTATTTTATCAGTAAACCTGACCCAGCATATTATGACTTTTCAAATGACACATTATCACAACTTATACAAACTTTTTTACACTAGTATGTAGGATGTGAATATAAAGATGTAGTCCATCACACCTGCTAAATCGTGTGAAAATTGCAAACTGCCTTGTCTTCATTAGAATTTATCTCATGTTAATTAACCTGAGTTCACAACAAACATTTTTGTACAATTAAGACAAGGCCATTTGGACAACCTCATTTGTCTGCAGGGTCAGGGTATTAGTGAAATGTTCCGCTTGGCTATTTCTAACCAAAATATGAAATAATTATCTTGCATAATGTTAGATATTGAGAAATAATTCAGCTTCCTTTCTTTGCAGAGAGCATGGAGATCTGTGGATGGTAAAAAAACATTCTTATTTTGTCAGATGCAAGTCAACGGGAATTCTACCACTGATTTCCATGGGAGTAGGCTCAAAGCTTATTATGATTAATAATCATTTATTTATTGCTACAGCAGGTCTACAGCATCAGCCTTGCAGTAAGCTCGCTCAAGAGGCCTGGAAGGTAGTAAAGAATGTGTTACCTGATTTCAATAAGATGCTGTACAAGAGAGAGAGGAACAGACAAGAATGTAAATTGGGCTTCTCAGGGTGTTGACTCATCTCAGAGCAGTAGCCATTAATTTGTATCTTCACTAAATGAAAAAGCAGTCCTGTAGCACCTTAAAGACTAACAATATCATTTATTATATTTGTAATCTGGTCTTAAAGTCTCTGGCTATGTCTACACTACAGCGATAGACTTGTGTTGATAGTGTTGATAGGCTGTGGTCAGACACAAAAGCAGATTTAAAAAGCAATCCACTTTGTGGACAGAGAGTGGCCAGACTGCCTGGCCCTCTCTCAACAGAAGGGCTGACTGGAAGTACAGCAGATAGAGCTGCCTGGTGACCCAGAAGCCCTGTCTGTAGACAGAGGGGCCCCTGGAGCATCCAGACAGCTTTTTTTTTGGTTCACAGATACACATGCACACATACTTGCATGCACGCACGCACGCACGCGCACACACACACATCTCATAGAACTGGCAGAGACAGTTTTTGTTCAGTTTGCTCATGCTGTGTCCCTGAGCCTCTGGCACAATTGCAACATTAGTAAGTGCACTGGCTGTAATTCATTCTCACTCCAGATTTCAAATTTGTGTTGTCTGGCTGGACTCACAGCACATCTAGACAAACTAGTGGCAAAAAAGCCAAATGCCAATTGCATGTACACCTGGATTATAGGATCTGCAGGGCAGGGATCACTCACTGAGAATGAGGGCACTGCAGGAAGTCAGCGAAATACAGGACCCGGAACATGTATGATCTAAATTACACCAGAATCTTAATGCAGCAGCTGCATACTCCAGCCTCAGGCTGCAAGCGAACGAGCAGGCTCAGGTCTCAGGGCTCGCTGTTCTGCTGGTGCTCAGAACCCAAGGTTGATGGGAGAAGGTACTTGCAAGCTCCAAAGGCAGCAAATTGAGCAAGAGGGTCAGTTGTCACTGTCATACCCAGCATAACCTCTAGGGAATCTGTAATAATGGCATCCACTGAATTCAGATGCTTGACTCCAAAAATCCATGTGTCTTCAACATATGCCAAAGGACGATGTACAGTTGCTGGTTACAACTTGAGGTCTGTGACACACAAATAGTTCCGATTGCATCCTGTAGAGGGCAGCAGCACATTAGGCTATATGTTACAGGGCAGAAGACAGTCAAAACCACTGCTTCAGGAGTCCTGGGAACACATTCACTGGTGATGGACATCCTTTCCCTGTGCTCAGAGCTCAGCACTTGGAATATATCAGGGGCCTGGCAGTGGGGGAAGCCAGATTTAAGGGCACTTTGTGATGGAAAAAATATCCATATACCCCCAAATTCTTTGTAAACCTGAGCCATTTAAAATTTCTTCCCAACCCCCATTAGGCCCTAAGAATTTTCAGAAAACCCACTAACGAAACACCTGGGAAAAATGCTCTGTAGTAACTTCCACTCTGCCCTGGCTCCTTACCACCCCCCAGAAGTGGCTGGAACATCTGGCAGTGGCTCCGAGGATGGGGAGAATTGGTGCCAAACATTACCCAGCCTGCAGGTACTGCCCCCATATCTTCCATTGGCTGTTATTCTCCACAATGCATGGATGGTACCTGATGGAGAGGATAGTACATGGAGACCTCTGCACCCCTTTCAAGGTCTGCAGGGATGTGTCTGCTGTTTCCATGATTGGCACTGACAGGGCAGGCTCTGCTTGCCTTAGCCTTACTGCACCACCAGACAAGTAATCTAAAGACTGTATTAAAAGCCTACATACCAGAGGGCCATAGTTTGCCCATTCCTGGTTTAGGGAACCCCAGACCACACACCAATGTGCCTGCTGCACAATAGTTTATATCTTTGGGTTGGTCCTGCTTTAGGCAGGGGGCTGGACTTGGTGACCTCCTGAGGTCTCTTCCAGTCCCAGGATTCTATGATTCCATGATATCTCCAGATGGAAAAATGACTATTCACTCTCTGTCTCTCCTAATTTACTACACTATGTGGGCTTGTCTCCAAACTGTCACACATTTAGAGTGTACAGCTGATGAAACTGGTATTTGCCCATGAAAGCTTATCCTCCAAAATATCTGTTAGTCTGTAAGGTACCACAGGACTTCTTGTTGTTTTTGTAGATACAGACTAAGTTGGCTAACCCTCTTATACCTTTAGAGTAATTCAACTCAAATGACTATGTTTGCTAACCTTCCAGGATTGTCATGTAGACCCCAGGAATCAAAGGTTAACCTTTAATTAAATATTATGTCCTGTGATGAAACCTCCAGAACATAGCCAACCAAAACTGGTAACCCCACCAAAGAACCATTGGGGCTATTTAAGAATGAATTTTCCAGACAAGTACTTTTATTCATTAACATGGAGGCCCTTTAATATTTTGCCACTTGCACTTTACCTTATTAAGGCCTTGATCCTTCAAAATGATAGTATGCAACTCTTAGGGTGTGCTACTGGCCTTTTCTCCCAGCTACCTCAATGGAAACTGTCAAGAATGAATGCCTGTAAAGGGTTAAATCCAGAGCCAGCAGGAGAGTCTTTCTGGGGGGGCACCCAGATAAGCCAATGGGAGAAAAGAAGGATTCTTTTGAATGTAAACAATTGCCTGCTAAGAGAGGGGTTTTTTTTTTGTGTTTGTTCTGCAACTGGACCAGAAAGATCAAAATGCTGATGAACTCAGTAAATATCCTAGCCACATCAAAACCAGTGCATAGATATATAAATAGAAAGGAAATGTTTAGTTAGACACGATCAGGTCATTTTTATTTTGGATCTGGTGTGGGACTGTCTAGGCTGGTTGATATATTTTTCCTCTGTAATTTCTAAAATGAATCCCAGGGAAATAATTCTCTGTGGTCCAACCAGAATGTTTTGAGTTGTTCTTTTTATATCCATGAACCAAGTATGCTTATTTATTGTCTTGGTATGTTTCCATCTTTTGTTTTGTGAATAAATTACTTTTTAAGGCAATGATTTGATTTCTGTGTATCTGTGAGAATGCCTGCCTACAGTAAAAGTTTGGCTATCAGATTACAGTGGGTTGTTTTTTTTTTTTCGGCTTGTTAATTTTTTGTCTCCTTATTTTAGTTTCCAAGCTATCTCCTAAGGAAAGGGGAAAGCTTGGGTTACCCCACAGGGAGATACCCATGTGTGTCTTCCTGGTTTTAAGAAGGGCTTTTTACTTGGTGGTGGCAGTGATTACCTGCCAGGGTCAGAGAATCTGTGACCTCGGAGAGTATTTTTTAAGCAGAGCCTAGAGAGGCAAGGTATTTTTAAGGTTTTTGTTGGCCTCCACACTCTGAGTTCAGAGTGGAGACTGACAGAAGCTGAGAAACTGCAGTACCTCCCAGGATCAGGCCTTTTTTCACTGTATAAATTGTGATTTAACAAATTTGCAATATGCGACTTTAAATTTGGATAATTTTTTGTGTGTGTGTGTGTGTGAACTAGGGACCCAAATGTTTTCGTTTTTTTGTATCTTGGAAATGATTTCATGTCAGTAATTGAGATATTTCTAAGGATCCTACAGAAGGTAAGTATTCAAAACCAGTTGTATTTGAATGTGATACAGACCCTTTTGAAAACGTCATCCAATGTTATGAGATAAAGCTGGAACAGACTGAGAAAATCAAGTTAGGAAATCCTTGTTGATTAATATCAAGGATAATAACTAAAAAGTCTGAATCAATAGAGTTTTAAATCTTTCTACAGATGCAACTAAAATAGATCGGGAATGTTTTCCAAACTACTTAGTGAGAAATGCAAGCAGATAAACATAATAGTAGCAGTATATGAACTACAGTAAAGGAGAATTCTTCTCAGATTTACTTCCAGCAACCAGCAAAAGTGTCAGAATAATTTTCTTTGAGTTTTACAAGATTGAATTTTGCAGGTGGTTTTCACAATGAATGGTACTTTGGTCCTAAAGGAATCCTTTATCAAGTGAAAATGACATCTGGATTTACTGTTTGTTTTTTCTATTTGATCTTCGTCCACCTCTTGTTAACGCTGAGTATAGATTGGGAAGCATCTGAGCCTGAGTCACATCTGGTATCTAGTAATTTAATTAAAAAAAAAGGAAACTCTATCTGACACTGTTAGGGAAATATTGACAGGTAAAGAAATAACTCTTCTTAATCAAAAGGAAGAAGATGGGAAATGCTGAAGTTGCTTATAAAATGATATATCATGTTTATAGGAAATCAGGACCTCTAGATGCATGCAGCAGAATTATTCTTCTGTTGATTACACCAGTTTGTCAATAAGTTATCATTACAGTTTCAAATGTTACAGAACATGTATCAGTGAACAGAAAGGACTTGATTCTTGCTTCGATCAGTTTTACACCATTGGACAAAATTTACAGCTTGCGTAGTTCTACTGGAATCGTGAGATTTTAAAGGAGTTACTCCGACTTTATAGCAATGTAATTGAGAGAAGAATGAGGCCCATAATCTATTTTGTTGTAATTTAGTTCTAAATGCCTATATATTTTCATTCACTGTGCTTGGGAGAACAACTGGGTGATAAAACAGCCTGGAGAAGCTTTTCTTACCTGTTTATCTTCTCAGGGCTTGAAAAATAGCTCATTTCTCTTTTCAAACCATATGCAGTAGTTCAATGTCAAAGACAAATGCATGCTGTGGTATTTAGACTTGAATTATACCATACTAGAGTCTTGGGTGAAAAGAGAACACGCAGCATGATTCTGAGTCATTTTTCCCATAATATAGCTTGAGCATATCTATGCAGATTCTCAGATCAGTTTGTGTTCCTTTATCTGGATGGTGCATTTCCTCTTGGTGTATCAGAATGAGCCATCAAAAAGCAAATGAATTCTTTTAATATTGTTTCTTTTAACATCCCAAAGGATTTTTCCCTTGTCTACATATGGTTCTGAAGCTAAAGGTGGCGTATGTGAGTTTTATGGCTTCAAATAAATGTGAAGTAAAGGGTCAAATTTTCAGCTGTTAAAAATTAACATAGCTCTTTTGATGTCAGCGTTGCTATGGCAATGTACACCAGCTGAGGACCTGGGCACTAATTTTTCTATATGAATGGCAACAATCCAGTGAGGTCCCCATGCTGCAGCCCTGGTTGTGTAAGTAAATCGGAGAGTTTGTCTCTCCTATGGTTAGTGAAAACTTGGCTGTTAGAGCCTGACTGAGGGTCACGATCCTGTGATTTGCCGAGTTCCCTTGGGTCTGTGAAACTGATGTAACTCTACTCCCTGTAGGCTGTGGCTGCAGCAACGCAGTCTATTGGATTAACTACTACTACTTAAACCCTTGTACTGCGACTGGAGCATAGGCCATCTACAAGTCTCCTCCACTTCATAATCTCTCAGGTGCTTCTGTATGCACTCTGGGGAAGCACTACATCAGGAAGAGGCAAATTCCCTTCCCTTCCCTAGTGCACTGGCCCCACTCCACAAGCTGTTGCAGGGGTGTTTGATGATTATGATAGACCATCCATCCATTTACTGGCATCCTGATTTCAGCTATCCTCACATGGGAAGGATTGTTATTGTGTTAAGTCATTGCACAAACACACGTTGAGGATGGAGGGGAATGAAGTTTCTTGTGTGACATAAAAAGAGCTATGCAAACTTACCCCAGCTGAAAATTTGACCCAATACCTTGTCTTTATTTCAAACCATAAACCTTGCAGAAATAAAGTAAATATTGAGTATTTCAAGCCATAAAACTCACAGCCTGGTGTTGGTGGATAGAGCCGCTCCCAATATGAATCTAAACATGCATCACTGTGCACCTAATACTTTGTGGAACAAATTCTCTTGTTGATGGTAAAGGGTGCAGAGGTATGGGGAGCTAGTGAATACTGCTGAGCAGCAGTTAAGTACAAACATGTATTGTGACATCGTTCCTCCTCTAGCTTGCAGGGTCCTGTGCTTTTTCATGAACCATTTACCTGAGAGGCTTTCAGCCCTCCTCAAGTTAGACACCAGCTAGCTGCTTTGGTGAGCTACTCTCATCATCTGCCAGCACAGGGAAAGGAGAAGATCAAACTTGTTAGTCACTTTTGCGCCTCCAAGTGATTCAGGCAAGACAAAACCCTTCTCCAGATCAGTCCTCCTCTGCTGTATAGCAGATGACGGGAGGGGAGAAATGGGGGGATCCCAGACCCACCTACTCTGGGCTCTAGCCCAGGGACCCTGTGAGAACAGCTGCCAACAATTTCTCAGGTTTCAGCTGCTTGATGGTAACGATTCCCAGGACCACTTCCCCACAAAACTACACAGCAGCCTCCTTACTGCAGGCTCTTCCCTCTTGCACTTGCTAGCACTCTCTCCTCTGGGAATCTCTCCACAGCTCCTTATAGTCTCCACTTCTCACCCACCACTGAACTGGTAGAAGAGAAGCCTTTTAATAGCCAGTCTCAGCTGGTTCTTTATTGGCTCCAGCTATCTTGCTTAACCAGGTTCCCTTGAGTCTATAGGCCTTTTAATTGGCCCCAGGCATTTTAATTGGCCTAATTGTCCTGATTGTATCTAGCAGCTTCCAGCTGGTTCTTCATCAGCCCTTGCTTTCTTTTTTATTTTATTTTTTTTTCAGGGAACAGGGGCTTATTCAATCTAGAGCTAATGTGTCTCCCCTCAATCATTCTTCTATAGTTCTCTGGCCTGACTCTGTCACAGTATATTAAGGAAAGGTGGTTCCTTTGGGATGTTAAAAGAAACAATATTAAAAGAATTCATTTGATTTTTGATGGCTTATTCTGACACACCAAGAGGAAATGCACCATCCAGATAAAGGAACACAAACTGATCTGAGAACCTGCATAGATACGGAAAGGCGGGAGACTCTTGCTTGAGGAAAGGTGGCAAGACTCTTGGTTGATCTTTTAAAGATCTGATTATGTAAATGACTGAGGGTTTCTTCCTTTATGGAAAATGCACTAGTCAATGAGGTCTTAGGTCTTCTGCATTTTTGTAAAGATATTATGACCTACCATTTATCACAGAAGCAATTTTGTGCCTCATTCATGATGACTTGCATCAGGACATAGGTAAGGACATTTATCAAAATGAATTAAGGTTACATCTACACTTCCAAGATCGATCAACAAAACTTATGTTGACACCCAAAAGACAACACAACAAAAATTGCCAAGGGAGTTCACACTTGCTCTCTCTGTTGACAGATCATGTCCACACTTGAGGGCACCACCACTGACAACAGGAGTAATGCATGGTGGGTATGTATCCCACAGTGCAGTGTTGTGGGAAGGTAGAGCTGATCTTTGCACATCTTGGGATTCCTTCTGAGTTCCCTCACAGCTTCCTCAGCTGCTAGGGGCAGCATCATGAGTATCTCTGTGAGTTCTCTCTGCTGAGGAATGTCAAAGCAGCAGAGCAGCCTGTCTCCTTCCCACTGCAGCTTTGTTCCTAATACAGAGAGGAACAGGAGCACCTCAATGATTTGTTTTCTGTTTCCCACACTCAGCTGTCAGCTACTTCCCAGAGCTTTGAAAGGGAGGGGTGAATGCCTGCGGGCAACAGAGATCAAAACACTGAGCAGAGCCACCAGGTCAGGCTTTGCAGGACACTGAAGGAAGCCAGTTCTGTGAACAAAACAAACAGCAGTGTCTACACTGGCTCTTTGTCGACAATCAAGGGATGGGAAAAGAATTGTGAAATGCAATCACCCATGCTTGCAGTTACTGTGGGAATACAGAAAAGACCAACGGTGTTTAACCCATTTAAAAGGAAAGAGACATTGCTAGTTTAAACAACCTTGGAAGGACAAGGGACCATTGCAAGAATTTTTGTGAAGCTAGAGAGGTAGGGCAGGGCTCTGAGCCAGCAGGTTGCATGCTCTTTAGAGCTGTGTCCACACGTGCACGCTACTTCGAAGTAGCGGCACTAACTTCGAAATAGCGCCCGTCGCGGCTACACGCGTCGGGCGCTATTTCGAAGTTAACTTCAACATTAGGCGGTGAGACGTCGAAGTCGCTAACCTCATGAGGGGATTGGAATAGCGCCCTACTTCGACGTTCAACGTCGAAGAAGGGACCGTGTAGACGATCCGTGTCCCGCAACGTCGAAATTGCCGGGTCCTCCATGGCGGCCATCAGCTGGGGGGTTGAGAGATGCTCTCTCTCCAGCCCCTGCGGGGCTCTATGGTCACCGTGGGCAGCAGCCCTTAGCCCAGGGCTTCTGGCTGCTGCTGCGGCAGCTGGGGATCCATGCTGCATGCACAGGGTCTGCAACCAGTTGTCGGCTCTGTGGCTCTTGTGTTGTTTAGTGCAACTGTGTCTGGGAGGGGCCCTTTAAGGGAGCGGCTTGCTGTTGAGTCCGCCCTGTGACCCTGTCTGCAGCTGTGCCTGGCACCCTTATTTCGATGTGTGCTACTTTGGCGTGTAGACGTTCCCTCGCAGCGCCTATTTCGATATGGTGCCGCGCAACGTCGAAGTTGAACATCGACGTTGCCAGCCCTGGAGGATGTGTAGACGTTATTAATCGAAATAGCCTATTTCAATGTTGCTACATTGAAATAAGCTATTTTGATGTTGGCTTCACGTGTAGACGTAGCCTAGGTGTGTTATAAGACAGATTTAACCTGCCATTTTTAATGTTTTATTTAATAACAGAGCCAAAACAGGTTGCACAAGAAGAGTATTAGTAGTAGTAGTGGTAGTAATTTCTGTACTTAGCTTAGTAATTTCTGTACTTAGCCCAAAGCACAGTCCAGCCACAAGAAGTCTCCAGAATCCACTGGAATAAATTTATAAAATAAAATAATAATAATATTTATTCCAGTGGATTCTGGAGACTTCTTGTGGCTGGACTGTGCTTTGGGCTAAGTACAGAAATTACTAAGCTTCACGCAGCCGAATCTGGTGCAAGTAGTGAACATTTGCCCAGTGGGGGCATCAATGCAGCAGGCAGGGTGATCAGGAGGAGCAACTGAGGGGGGTGGTGCCAGGGTGGCTGGAAGGACCAGCACTGTAGCGGTGGCTCAATGAGCAGCCAGCAGGGCAGCAGTGGAGATCATTGAGCAGACAGATGGCGAGTGACCAGTGAAGTGAGTAAGATGCTTCTTTACCTCCTCTATTTGGGATGGAACGTGAATCCTGCAGATGCAGCCCTGAACTCTGGGTCTGCCTGACAAAGGTCAGCAACTTTGAGAGAGGTGCAGAGGAAGGTTGGGCATGCGAACAGAACATTTTGGTTGCTGGACTCAAAGACCTGAGAGGAAGAAGACATTGCCTAACCTGCTTGGGGTTGGACTTTTATTTGTTTATTAACTTTGTGGTGTTTTGTTTAAAAGTAATGCCAAGTTACTTTTTTTTTCTCCACAGCTTTTTTTCTACACTTAGGCTGTGGCTACACTAGCCCCCACGTTTTGAAAGGGCGAGGCTAATGAGCCACCTCTGCAGATGCTAATGAAACACTGCATATTCATGATGGCACCTCATTAGCATCTGCCAACGTGGCTCATTAGCATCCCCATGTCGAAAGGCGAGGGCTAGTGTAGCCACAGCCTTAGACTTTGTGCTTGCAAGAGGGGAAGCATTACTTCTTAGATGCACCCAGGGTTGGTGCATAAACTTCCCAAATTAGTGAGTGGGATCTTGAGCCAGTTCTGTGTTGGACAGATGGAGAGGAAGCCCTAAAAATTGAACATGGCTTGGGCTGCTGTTGGCCTTACAGGTGCGGGAGGGGGGCTTGTCTGAGATGAACTGCTAGAAGGTTTCAGAAGCTTGGGATGTGCTTCCTGAGTGGAGGAAAGCATGTAACCCCAGAGGAACTGAGACTGCTAAGCAGGAAGAAGGGGGCTTGAGACAGTTCTGTGTTGGATGGGTAGAGAGGAACCCCTAAAAATCGAACCTGGCCCTGGCACTGCTTGCTGTATCTGGCAAAAGGGTTATATATAAGTGGTGGATTTTATAGATGAGGTTGTCTGGAGCCAATGTTTCTTCAAATGGTGAGGAGGTAATCAGTTATTTACTTGGAAAATAGTAAGAAAGGTTCAATGGGTCTCAGCTGAGAAGGCGAGGCAGTTGCTGGCGGAACTTCTCCAGAAAGACACAAACCTTTGCATTGCATGCAACCCTATTACATTTAATGAGATCCTGACAGTTGCAAACCTGTGTTATGACTTAGAAAATCCCCAAAATTTCTTCTCTGGGCAGCCTGCTCTGAGAAGATCCATTATACAGCTGAACTGTAAGAAGCAGTAGTTATCCATTTACACCCTAATTAGTGATGTAACCCTAGTGCATTACATGGTGCTGTGTAGCTGCTTGTGTCAGTGAAAGGGTCTCTCAGTGGCCAACCCAGCACTGGAGTCTTTTTTCACCCCCAAACTGATGCAGACTTTCCCTCTGGCAAGGAAACCCTCCAGCACTGGAGAAGTGCTAAACTGCTACTTATACCCACAGTTGTTCCTAACTATATGTGCTGAAAGAAGCATGCAGTGTAGACATACTTCAATTCCCTTCTTTCATCCAGTGCTTCCATGATCAAAAGGCTTGTGAGCCGATGCCCAGGTGCCAGGTAAAGGTCTGGTGAGGCAAAAAGGGTGAGGGGTGATGCTACACAAGCAGCTATGCTAAGCAGCCAGGGCAGGCTGGGTTTTTTGGTTTGTGTTTAGTTCGGGTACAGCAGCAAGAGGAAAATTACTCTTAGAGAGGCTTTAACAGTTACTTTTTATTTATACAAAGATAGAAACAATTTAACTAAGACAAATGATTAAAGTACAAGTTAGTACTCATGGTTCTTAAAGGGGAAACAACACAATTTAACTTAAGAAAAGTTTTAGACAAACTAGCTAGCTTAAACTAATACAATTAATGTGTACACAAGAAAGGCCTGTTGCAGGTGTGATTTTTACCCCTGCCTCTTAGACCTGGTGGAACCAGAGTCTTTCCCTCAATTCCTATAGGAAAGAAGTTTAATACAGGTGTAATTCTTACCCCTGCCTCCTAGATCCAGTGTGATCCAGATTCTCTCAATCCCTCGGGAAGAAGCAGATATGAACCAGGCGTCCCCAGTCTTGGGAGTTAATTCCAGAACTGGCCAGCAGGTGTAGGTGATTGAAACTCAAAGGTGGGGGTGGTCTGCCAAGCCCCTTTATACTGCTTTTGTCACCTACGCTTCTTCCTGGTCTTAAGTGGCCAATTGGGAGGAATGTTTTGAACCCCAGGTTTCCCAGGGAAAGTGCAAGGCTTAATTCGCACCTGTGAATTGTGGACAATTGGGCACCTTTGGAGGTGATGGGCGGGGTTCCCCAATCTTCCTGGGAAAGTGATCAAGGCTGGAGAAGTGATCAAGGCGTGTCAATTACTGAGATCAGCCAGAAGGGCGGCCATTAGCTAGCCCATCCACTGTCTGGTTTTTGTGTATAGTAGAGAGGCTGGGCGAGACAGCACACCTGTGTTCCCAGGACATCAAAGGCCGCCTGTCTCCCCTGCTTATTTCTCTCTCTGTCTCTCCCAGTGGGGGGGAGAGGAAGAAAAGGCCGAATGGGGGGTTCATGTCTGGCTACAGGGCTTCACCCAGCACTCACTGAAGTCAGTGGGAGTCGGAGTCCAGTAGTTTTTAGACTGGATCCTAACTGCTTCTTCTCATCAATCTTTAATGTGATTCATCTCTCACTGTCACTTTAAAATTCGCCTGACATGGCTATATTAGCCTCTCTGTTAGGAGTCCATGTACTGTGGAATTAGAATATAAGAACAGCCATACGAGAGCAGATCACAAGTCCATCTAGCCCAGTATCCTGTCTGCTGACAGAGGCCAATGCCAGATGCCCCAGAGGGAGTGAACAGAACAGGTAATCATTGAGTGATCCCTCTCCTGTCATCCATTTCCAGCCTCTGACAAACAGAGGTTAGGGGCACCATTCAAATATACTGAGAAATGTTCCATTACATGCAAACAAGGGCTTACAAATCTACATAAGAAGCAAAGCAATGGAGATAAAAATAATATATAAACTGGTTAACAGATGCAGGTGCACATTAATTACTGTACAAAGGTGATTTTATCTGCTGGAAGACCAAAGGAGAACAAATACCCCCAAACAAGACCAAAGGAAAATCTATTCTGTAACATGCCATTATTCTGCAATTATCCGACAACATGAGCCTGGAATTTTTTGTATGAGACATAATCTAGGATTCAGCATTGTGCATGTGAGGTGTGTGGAAATTTTTGTTAAAGAAAATATTACAGTGAACTAGAGACCACAAAATACAGCCTCTGAGCTCTGCAACTAATAGTCCTCTCTATCACAAGATATGCAATAGACTGGAATCCATGAAGGTAAGATACATCAAGATGCAGAGAGGGTTTTGTTCAATCCACAGTCATCACACAGTGCCTGTCACAAACAAGGAAGCAAGTGGTATTGTTGAGATTTCATACCACAATAATTATGGTCTTCCACAACTATTCAAATAAAGTGAGGCGAGGACTTTTTCCTGATGTGAGGGATTGTAAATCTCTGAATGTTGGTGAAAAAGTCCTGACTAGAAGAAATAAATTTTTCCAAGTCTCCATAAACCGTACAAAAGAGACTTCTACCAAGACAGATTTGGAGCAACATTTACATGAATTTTAACAGGGTTTAGTATAATCTATAGACGAGTTGGGGAACAAGTCAGTGAACATTCTGGTAAGATATACACTTGTTTCCATGGTTGATCAATCAACATATAAATGGTATCACAGATGCTACAGGGATTGAATTAAACACATTTGCCTGTGCATAAAGCTAGCCCAAGAGTTTCTGGCACCTTAGGTGAGCTCTGACTTTGGTGTCCTCTCCCATTCAACATACAGAAAAATGAGACTTCTAGAATGAGTCAACATATCTCTCTAGCTATTGAAAACTTTCCTGGGGAAAGCCCAGGACAAGCCCAAGAGAGAAACCAACAGAACACCACTAGCCATCACCTACAGTCCTCAGCTAAAACCTCTACAGTGCATCATCAGGGATTTACAACCCATCCTGGACAATGATCCCCCACTTTCACAGGCCTTGGGAGGCAGACCAGTCCTTGCCCACAGACAACCTGCCAACCTGAAGCAAATCCTAACCAGCAACTATACACCGCACCACAGTCACTCTAACTCAGGGACCCATCCATGCAACAAACCTCGTTGCCAGCTCTGCCCACATATCTACACCAGCAACACCATTACAGGACCTAACCTGCTCAGCCACACCATCGTGGGTTCATTCAGCTGCACATCTACCAATATAATTTATGCCATCGTGTGCCAGCAATGCCCCTCTGCTATATACATCGGACAAACTGGACAGTCTCTACATAAAAGAATAAACGCACACAAATCAGATATCAGAAACGGCAATATACAAAAACCCGCAGGAGAGCACTTCAATCTCTCAGGCCACACAGTAGCAGACTTAAAAGTAGCTATCCTACAGCAAAGAAATTTCAGGACCAGACTCCAAAGAGAAATTTCTGAGCTGCAATTCATCTGCAAATTCGACGCCCTCAGCTCAGGCTTAAACAAAGACTGTGAATGGCTGGCTAAATACAAAAGCAGCTTCCCCTCCCTTGGTGTTCACACCTCCAGATCAACTGCTGGTAGTAAGCTTCACCTTTGCTGACTGAGCTAACCTTGTTATCCCCACCCTTGCTCTGGCTTATTTATACCTGGCCCTGCAGATTTCCAAGACCAGCATCTGATGAAGTGAGTCTGTGCTCACGAAAGCTCATGCTCAAAACTTTTCTGTTAGTCTATAAGGTACCACAGGACCCTTCGTTGCTGTTACAGATCCAGACTAACACGGCTACCCCTCTGATACTTTCCTGGGGAGCTACTGCACATGCAATGACATCATAGTCACATAAATCTGGTAAATTTTAATTTATTTTATCCTTTCACTGAAAACTATTTACAAAATTAAACAGAAGGGCCCAGCTGGCACTCTTTTGAAGCGGTGCTGCAACACATTTTAACTATGGGCATACACAGCCATCTTCTACAAGGAGAAGTCAATAATAGCTTCTGACAGGGCAATGATGCACTGTTTTACAGGTATAAGCCTGGATACTTTCATTTATAAGTGATAGCATATTGAAATACATTTTAAATAGAGAAAAAATCACTTCTGTCTAATCTGGAGTTTCTTAAAGCCTAGCACTCTAACAAACTGCTTAGTTTTCCTATATTTTCGGGCTGGCCCTACCTGCACAAAAGGATGGAAGCTTCTTGTAGCTTTTCCACTGAGGAAAATTAACTTCTCCTCTCCCCTCCCCCAGAACGTCCTGAAAATTTACATGAAAACCCCAGGAGTTCAAATCCCTGGAACTTCAAAAGGGTAACTGCAGGCAAGTGTGAATGTGAGGGACAAAGCCTGATAGATGCCCCAGCAGCCAACAAAGGGATTGATTGTGACTCAGGGAGTCAGTCTGGTGGTTTCCCTCATGCTCTGGGTGGAGGGTCATCTTTGCCAGCCCCCTGCCTACCGCCGATTACTCAACCCTGTGTAGGACCATCTCAGCTCTGCTTGCCTGTGCACTGAGGGTGGAGCCAAGGGTCTGCACATTGCTTCATTTGCAGTGAAAGAGGTGTTGGAGCTCGCACATATTTTTTTTTAAATTTCATAGATGAAACACCAGCCCAGAGGAGCCAGGGCTATCAACTGGTCAGACTAGAGGCACCAGGGGCTCAGTCCTGACAAGCCCCTGCTCAAAATGAAACTGGTTCTGAATCTTTTCTGGCCCTCTCCACTCATTAACTGCCCACATACGCAGAGAGGTGAGTAGCAGCCCCCTGGAGGCAGTTCTTCCCCAAAGCAGTGAAGTCAGTGCTAGCAGAAGAATAACACCCTTTGCATGGGCACGCAGCAAAGTTTATTTTCTGGGCCTATATTTAGGGGAAAAACTCTTCCTTCAGAGGCATACACAGTAGCCACTAAAGTGAAAGATAAATGCACACAAACTTCACAAAGGAAACATATATCCCATATAAAAGTTATTTAGGAGGCGTGTACAGCCACCAGAAAAGTGGCTAAGACTGGCAACACAGCAGCCACATAGAAGCAGCTCTCTTGTCCACCCTTCACTCACTCCCAGAGCCTTTTCAGCTATTCTAGCCTATCAGAATCACATCCTCTTAGGACTTACAACACAGCAAAGCCCATATAGGCTGGATACTGAAAGAGCATATTAAAAAGTTTGATTCCAGCCTCACAGGGCCTATGCCAACACATGCAAACTTTTCCTTTCCACACTGGTATCCACAGGTTCCATCCATGCTGTTGTCTCCCTTTCTTCTACTTCATTCACCCTCTATTGTGCCAGACCTTAGTGTCACAACAACCATTATTCCCTGTCAGTGTTTCTACAGCCAGTGTGTATTTGCATTAAAAAAATAAATTGAAATGTATTCCCTACGTGGATGAAGAGATTAGAGGGAATGTTGACAGTAACCCTTTTTAATACTCTTCCCTGCCATCAGTCAGAAATGAAATTAATTTCCTATGGGCTGTGTGGTGATCTGCTGGGCTCCCAAACAACAGCAGTGATGTGTATGAGTAGTCACGAGGAACTCTCCTGTGCGTGACTGATCACCAATGTGAGTAAAGAGTGACGGAAAGCTCTTTTATGACAAATGAGATTCCCAGCCCATGTCAAGTCTGAAATACATATAGGACCATCCTAGGATTTATGGGGGCTTACACACTGTTATTAAACTCATGCCCCTATTATTAAACAGGTATCCTGCCAGCTGAGGGACACTGGGGGCTGGAAGCCCCTGGACAAAACCTGCTTGGGAGGACAGGTGACTCCATGTCAGGTCACCTGCTTGCCAGTCGCACAGACAGAGCCCCTTGGCTGTAAGCCAGAGCTGGTCCCTATAGCCTGCGTGAAGAGAGAGGAAGCCAGGTGACTGGAACAAACTACCCGTAATTCATGGCCATGCTCCTCTCCCTCCTGGCCTGGTGGCTCCTCTGCCCACCACCACTTACCCACTGCCAGCTGATCTTTAGCCCTTGCAGGGCCAGTGCTGCGGACAGCCAGCTTGAGCAGTGGGGAGCAGGGAGGAGATGGGCAGGTGACAGCACACACGCTGAGCACTGCGATACATTCCGGCCCCATCCGCGCTGTGGCCACGTCACTTCCTCCTCTCTGCCGCCAGCCAGCCTTAGTGCCTTCCCTTTCCCAGCCCCACCAGAAAGTGGGGAGAGGGCAGCTGCTCTGTCAGGGTCTGCACCAGCACTGGCACAGGGGGACTTTGGCTGGGGCTCCACTTTGCATCAAGGGGTGGGGAAAATGCAGGAGCAATTCAAAGCCACAAAGGACACTGAGACAAAGTTCTAGCAGAACCAGCCTTGCCCACCTACCTCACTCACCTGTCCATGAGGAAGAGAACTCATCTGACCTGTGACTTCTCTGTATGGTCAGGGGAGGGTCTTACCTTACTCCATGATGGAGTCACGGATCAGATGAGTTCCCTTTCCAACAGACACCTCAGTCATACCCTCTTCCTCTCGTACGGCAGATGTGCTGCACCAGCACGTAGGACTCTAAGGACTGGTAACTCTGCAGCAGTGCTCTTGCATGCTGTCTTGTCGGGCGGTACCCCAGATTTAGTAGTGCCCTACACAGCTCTGTATGTCTAAGGACAGCACTGAGCACATATTCAGAAGTTTGCTTAGCATGCTCAGTATGTCCGCCTAACCCTTTCGAAAGTTTTTGTGTGACTCCAAATAGCAAATACAGACTTTTCTTGTGGGAATGAGTCTAAATATGTGTCAAAGCAGAGCCACAGGGCAGCAAACTCTACTTAACAAATACAGTGTGGTCACTCAAGCCTGGGGAATTTGCCTGATCTTAATATTTTAACCAAAATTATATTGTCTGCTTCAGGTTCTTTATGTGTACAGTCGAGGGATCAGATGCTAGCTTCCTGTCTTTTATAGGTCAAGGTGGGAAATGATTATATTTTAATGCCTGAGAAGAAGATCTTCAGATATTAAACTTCGTAGATGCTCTTTGACAGCAACGGGGATGAAAGGTCTTTCAGGATTCCAAAGGGTATTTATCAGGGCCAGCTTTTATTAAATTTAATACCAACTTTATTTCTTAGGGAGTTATTTTCTTCTCCAGGGAAAATTTGTCAGTGTTTGACAGACTATTCATTTTCCCTTCCTTGTAAATACCTTATGTGTTCTCAATCACCAGCAGACTGATCTGATGTACAGAGGGACTCATAAAAATGAGCACAATTCTCATTAATAACTAAGGAATATTGGGCCTTTCCCACACTCCTTATTTAGGAGGAAAAGCCTGGTTCTCTTCTTCTTTATATGCAGCGTAAAACATTTTAATTATCAGTTTTCTTCTTAATATAGCCCAAAACCAAATAGGAACATGGGGCTTTTGATGTCTTGGGGGGTCCTTTTTTAAGACCCCGGTCTACACAGGTGGTGCTTCCGAATCATGTGCAGCTGTCATTATGCTAATGAGGTGCTGCATATTCATGGAAACACCTCATTAGCATCTTCCCACCTCACTCATTACCATGCCCCTTCCAAAAGGAAGGGGCTAGTGTAGATGTAGCCTGTATTATATAGTGGCCATTTGAGAACACAGACTGGGCAAAGAAGCTGTGTAGTAAACTGGGAACCCAAAACCTCTCACCTCAGCAACACTCTTTTTTTCCAAATCTTTACTATCTACTCTTTGTTCCTGCTTTTCGTTGTCTCTGTATTGTTTTCAGGGATCAGATGCAATCAAGGGAGTGGGAGACAGTCAGTGAATGGCCACATGAGAACACAGACTGTGCACAGAAGCTGTATGATTCACTGGGAACCCAAAAACCCTCCCCTCAGCAACTCTCTTTTTTCCAAATGGAGGTTGATATTTCTGTTCTGGAGGTTGCAAACAGTGTAAAATATCTGAGTCTTGACTCAGTAATAGTATGAAAAGTTCTTGCAACTGGATTTAATTTTCTGGATCTTGATGAGATTGACAGCAATACTTCCCAGGGGTTAGAACTATGAAAGCTCCCATCTTCTTTCATAACACATTTGGGGGATGCCAAGTGTTCACTGGTCTCCAAGCAAAACATGTAGTAATTTGATTATTAACGAAACTGACAAATAATGCTCTGCATCTGGGATGTCTTCACCTCCCACATGTTATGAGGCTTGATGTTTTGTCATCCCTCCCTATTTAAATCCCCAAATTCTCTGCTGATGTCAGTAAATGCAGCTCCTGGGACTTCAGGGGTCCCTGCCAATTTACACTAGTGCCGAGTCTGGCCTGTTGAAGTGGATTGGTGTGTGACTGGACATTGCATAGGAGCTGCACTGTTGTTATTTTTGGCTGATCAAAGAAATATATCAGTAAAGATCAAAGTTCACCAGTCCTTTAACCTGTCCTTTAATTTACACCAGTAAAAATATTGTACTTCTCACCAGAAAGATTGAAAACATATCAAGAACCATTTCCTCACTTTTGTTTGTACATTTTTGCTATCTCTCTAGAATTCAGTGAGCAATACTAAGTAATGCCCGTTTAGGCTCCAGTCCTGCACTTGTTTAACTTTATGCACCACGTGTGAGTAGTCAGTGGATAAAAACCCTGCCCTCATTGCAATCGGTAGCAAAACTCCCATTGATTTCAATGGGGCCAGGATTTCACACTGAGGCTGCATCCACACTATGAAGTTCTTTCAGAAAATCGAGCCCTTATTTGAAAAAACACGCAGAGCATCTACACACAAAATGCACTCTTTCGATCTGAAGTCGAAAAACCGCAGCTCTTCTTCCAGAAGCCCTCTTCCATTCCTAGATCAGGAAAAGCACCTTCTTTCAAAAGCTTCTTTTGAACAAAAGCATGTGTAGATGCTCCATGGGCCCTTTGTTCAACAGAGCAGCCCTCATGGTTCTGGCTCTTTTAAACTCTGGCCCGTTCTTTCGAAAGAGCGATGGCTGTGTGGACAGTCTATTGGAAAAGTGGTTTGCCTTTCTGTGTGTGGGGTCGTTCTTTCAAAAGACGTTTGTTTGGAAGAGATATTCCAGAACTTCTTTTGAAAGGGTGCTGTAGTGTAGACATAGCCCTAGAGTATGAAGTTGTCTTTCTTAGGATCTTTTATTGACAAACACAGGGCCTGAATACAAACCATTCCTTACATGATTAAAACTCTTCATATGAGCAAGTGTTTTTAAGACAAGTCCATAATTTGCTGAAGAAAACACAGACTATAGGCAACAAAAGCTGGAACTTTAGGAGACAAATCTGACCTGAATGACAATATAAAAGCTAGTGTGGTTTCTTGCATGCTGTTATTTTTATATAGAGGACCATACAAACCTACAGAACTGTAGAAATGGTAAATTATGATAATAATTGATATCTCTTGATCTTACTTTTTCCCTTTCTTGACCTTGCTAAGCAAAATGTCTAATTTCTTCTAAGAACAGGAAGATTATCCTTCAGGAAATGTTGTTTAAATGGTCCCACCTTTATCTCCTGTGCATTGGGATATTTAACCCATCACTATTCTTTAATGTAACTGTAATGGTGCAGTTGTGGTTACAGTTGTGTCTCTGGCCTGCAGAGACCTACAACCCACGATTCCAAACGTCACTGAGACTTGAAAAGGAAGTTAACCTGAATGCATCTTTATTCTCACAATTAAATTAAATCAGTTAAATTATTGATGGTGTCTGATTTTTAAAAGTGCTGAGCACCTACAAGGCTTATTGCTTTTAATGGGATTAGAAGACATTCATTGTCTCTGGAAATCAGGCCATGTGTGCCTGTAAAAGAAGTTGTTAAGATCTGGAATAAATGGGACTTATGGGAACATCAAGGAGATAAGCTTCATAAGGAGTCTAATGATACTATGGGTTGAACCTCTCTAGTCTGACAATCCCTGGTCCAGCAACATTTATGGTCTGGCACATAGGAACAAACTCTGCAGGTGTTCCAGACCTGGAACATCCATGGGAAAAAATTATGGGGGGCAGAGCATCTACTGGCACCAAGCTGCCCCCTTTCGCATGCAGGCAGGTCCCACTCACCTACTCCTCCTCCTTCCTCCCAGTGCTTCCAGAGCAACACAAAACAGCTGTTGGCAGTGTTCAAGCTCTGGGAGGGAATGGAGGACCAGGGACAGCACACATTTGAGGGAGAAGGCAGGGAAGAGAGATGTGGGTTGGGGGGCTCTGTCTGTGCCCCTCACTGCCCTAGGCTTGGACCCCGGGTAGCAGCAGGGGTCTGGCAGCCAGGACCTTGGAGGCAGCATCAGAGCCTCCAATTTGGGGGCTGCTGGCTGGGACCCCAGGTGTCCTCAGGGTCCCTGGATGCAGGGCCAAGCTGCTATATTCCCCCCATCTCCTACCTATGGAGACCCAGTGGCAATCTGTATTGACATCCCATGATTCAGCAAATTCCCTGATTTTGCGCTCCTCATATCCTGTGGGGTACCAGACTAGAGAGCTTCAAGCTGTATCATCATCAGCAGTGACCATTGTAGAGTGTTTTGTTTTCAGAGTGTCCCCTGAGACAGGGAAAAAACACCCAAAACCAAAAAACCAGCCTATCACGGGCCTCTGTAGGATGGTGCCCACTGGAAGTTGGCATCCTGGGGAATTTCCCACTCACTGCCTCTAGAACTGGCCATGGCACACAGGGGCCTCAATCCACGAAGTGCTATGATGCTGAGCATTGCAAAGTTTACCCTTGAGGAACCTAGAAAATCAAAGATATCAGGCAAGGCAGCAATCAACAAAGTGTAGGTAGGTTCCCTGTGCAGTTATTGTAAACCATAAAACCACCATACCAGGTGGAGAGTCATTGACACTGGCTAATGGGAGATACTGATGGGGTGAGTCTGGAGCCTCACTGTTCTTTTGGAGAGAGAAGCCAATCTCTCTTGAGTGAGCCACAAATGGGACACCTCTCTTGGACTGACAGACAGCTTTGGTGCCTCAGAATTTTCTAGCAAGAGTGAGTTAGGCGTCAGCCTTACTTGAGACAGAATGTCAAGAGGATGAGGTGCTGTTGGTGCTCACCTGACAACTTTTCACCTAATGGTTAATGCACTCCCCTAGCATGTGTGTTTAATTCCCCTGCTGCATGAGAGAGGATTTGCATAGGGGTCTGCCACCTCTCAAGGGATTCAGCTAACCACTGAGCCATGGGCTAATCTGATGGGGCATGGCTCATTCCATTGCTCTTGGTCAAGATTTTCACCTTGGCTAAATAGAGTGATTGAACAAGGAGTACTGAACCCTGTTGTCTACATGGGGGTTTCATCAAGAAGAGTTCTAAATAGTGCAGGTTTCATCAGACACACTGCTGTTCCTCTTCTGACTTTTTATAAAGAGATCTCCAAAGCCCCTTGACAGGAGTTAAAAAGTCTTCAGAAATAAAATGAACATTGCTAGCAGAGAGACCAAGGCAAAACTGCACAAAGGGAGAAAGAGAGACTGATTCTGAATTCAAAGGGAAACTGGAATTTTATTTATTTTTTTCTGATAAAAGCCATTTCATTACCATAGTGGCAGAATTTAAAAAAAGAGGGAGAAATAAAAAGTGCAGTAAAGATCAGGAGAGTACAAATGCTAGCATAAGGTATACGAGCATAGTATAAAGTATATGTTTCACAACCTTTTTACAGCATGTGCAGTACATATATTGTATGTGCATAGCTCAGTAATTCTACATTCAATCCCTGCACCAGAAAGGGAGAGGTTAAAGGGTTACTCTGGGCCCTGCAGCCTTGCCCTGCCAAGCCTGCACACCCTGTATGGGCTGGAGGTGGCCTGTGCAAAGGGATCGGATCAGTTGGGTAGCAGGCAAACAGTGGAGTTCAATAAATCTGTGCTCTTAATGCTTTGGAAAGAGCACTCAGGGATTAGAGAATTATGACTATTGGGACCCTACCAAGTCTTTGGAGAAGAAAAGGGCTTTGGATCTTGAGAGAAGGTATGTGACACAGTGACACTGTTAGTTTTTTGTCTTCACTTTTGCCATTTTGGTGGAAGGTTCCTTACAGGGAGTGCAGAACTTTGTTGCTAACCACAGGGCTCTGGATTAGACTCTGGTGGAGAAGGTGGACTTTTTTCCCTACCAAGGTGGAAAGCCTAGACCTGATGTAAGGAATCTAGCTAAAAGAAGTCTTAGAAGCCAGGATCCACTTGCCTAGTTATTTAGTTTGACTCTTGGCCTATTTCATAAAGGGCAGATGTAGAATGTCTGACCTGGTCAGAAGGCTGAGCCATGACTGGGGGTCATCACAGGACCAAAGCAGCTATCAGCAGAAGGGTGGCAAGAAAAAGGAGAGCCTGCCAGGACCACAGTATGTAATACTAACATGAATGTACCTGTATGTCTAATGAATAAGTTGTCCCACATATGGGATGGTTTGGGTAGGTGCCCCAGACCCTGCACTTTGAGGAGCCCCACAAGAGCCATCTTAACAGTCCTATGGATGGGACCCAGGGTGGCTTGGGGGATTCCCTGGGGGGGCTGGCACAGGGTGGCAGCAGGTGGGAGCTGGAGCGACCCAGCAGCCTGCTCTGCACTGCCACCTTCTCTCAGCCTGCTGCACTCCACTTCACTTCACCATGGCAGCAGGAAGCAGGAGTCTGCTTTACTGCTGGGGTGAAGTGGAGCACAGCGTGGTGGGAAGGGACACATGGTGGAACAGAGCAAGCGGCCAGGTAGCTCCAGCTCCCACCATTGCCATGAGTAGGGGGAGGCTTCTGCTAGGGCCCCAGTAATACCTGGGCTCAGACTGCTTGGAGGAGGGGACTTTGGGCAAGGGATAGGAAGGGGTGGGGGAGGGTCCTGCTAGAAGTGGGGCTTAGGGGAAGAGGTAGAGATGGGGTAGGGGAAGGGTGGGTCTTGAGGGTTGCCCAAGGCTCCATGCCCCCTTAGGGATGTCCCTGGTGCACATAATTATAATTTATAAAATCGCAAACTTCTGCAGGATTTTCAGCAATTCTCTGAAGCTATGAAACTTAGTAACTTAACAAATGTCAGTATTACTCATGTGGCACACACTACACAGAGAGAACTTGAGGAGGAGAGGAACATCCACAGTTACTTCCTGTGCAGAAATATGGAGAAAACATTAACAAAGTGGCAAAATGGCAGTACTAGGATCTGGAGCCAGAAGTTCCATTAACAGAGCACTTGGTTCACTGACTGAAGTGAAAAATATGGCTTGGTGAGTGTCACATGTAAATGCTGTTCTCTGTACTGCGCAAGTGACAACTGAGAAAGGCTGGATGATCTGCCCAGGCTTAAAAAAGCAGCTTTGATGGAGCAGGGAAGGGAATCTGCATCTTTCAAATTCCAGACCAGTGTCTGGATGGAAAAGGGAAGCAGCTTTTCTCCCCACAGTGAAATTGCTGAAATCAGTAAACACCCACGCATGTCAATGGAGTTTCACCAATCTGACAGGAGAGTTGGGTCTATTTTTCTCATAACCCAATGGAGGTGGCAAGTCACTTTATTCCAACAAAAACCCAAACTTTTTTTTTAAGAGCAAAACCTTGTGTAGCTTTGTGGGCAGAGAAGCAAATCTGTAATTCAGATGTAGAATAAGCTCTGTCTGGCTTGTGTGGTAAATCTGCTCAGCTAGTGACTGTCCTCTAACTGCCTCTACAGTCCCCAGAGGAAGATTCTCCTCCTTTTTACTAATCACCTCTGACATGCAGTTGGCAGTGTAATCTGTGTGACTCACTTTGGTGGTGCTCTAAACTGGCCTCATCCCAGGCAGAGAAAAGCAGGTGTGGGACTTGACTTCCCACTGCCCTGAGCATTCTATTGTCACTTAAACCTGGATAAAGTGGATGTAAAATGACCCAGTTCTAATTGGGGGGGGGTGCAGAGGACAGGATGTAGTGTCAGTTCACTCTGCACAGATATAAATGATTATACAAGGAGTAAAGCAGCAGTGATTTATGCCACCGGGGTTGGAATCTGATCTGACTTACATTAGCGTAACTCAGGATCCACTGATGTCAAATGGGCATAAACTTAGTTTGAGATCAGATTTTGACTGCGTGGAAGGAGACAGAGGTGAATTGAAGCTGTGGTCAGATGTCACTGATGTCCTGACAGATACTGATAGAAGTTCAGCTGTGTGTTTGTGCTCCCCCGTATGTTACACTGGCTCTGCACAGATAGCCAGCACAGCAGACTGAGAGAGAACCTCCTAGGATCACAGAATCAAATAAGATACAAAGGGACCCTGGCCAGGTTTATTGTCAATGAAAGACTGACCTAGGCCATGTCTACACTAGCCCCAAACTTCAAAATGGCCATGCAAATGGCCATTTCGAAGTTTACTAATGAAGCGCTGAAATACATATTCAGCGCTTCATTAGCATGCGGGCGGCCGCGGCACTTCGAAATCGACGCGCCTCTCCGCCGCGCGGCTCATCCCGACAGGGCTCCTTTTCAAAAGGACCCCGCCTACTTCGAAGTCCCCTTATTCCCATCTGCTCATGGGAATAAGGGCACTTCGAAGTAGGAGGGGTCCTTTCGAAAAGGAGCCCCGTCGGGACGAGCCGCGCGGCGGCAAGGCGCGTCAACTTTGAAGTGCCGCGGCCGCCCGCATGCTAATGAAGCACTGAATATGTATTTCAGCGCTTCATTAGTAAACTTCGAAATGGCCATTTGCATGGTTACAAGTACACTAACCCATGTATGACTGTTAAAAAGGACTTAGCTCAGCCAGTGGCTGGGTTCTCTACTGTCCCCTTAGCTGGTTAAGTCAAGGTATCCCGAGCTGTGCCTACACAAGCCCTGTCCTTTTGGAAGGGGCATGTTAATGAGTTGGTTCGAAAGATGCTAATGAGGTGCTTCCATGAATATGCAGTGCCTCATTAGCATAATGTAGGCCACAGCAATTCGAAAGTGCGGCTTTTGAATCACACGCCGCCCGTTGAGGTGGGGACCTTTCGAAAGGACCCCCCCAGTCTTCAAAAGCCCCTTCCTCCTAGCACCATTAACATGCCCCTTCTGAAAGGGCTCGTGTAGACACAGCTCCAATATTTATAGACTTAAGTAAATTATCTGGAATATATACCTTATGTATCATCTTACATGTTTCATGACACATTTGCTACCACCCCTTGTACTTTTCTCCTAATATTTCAGAAAAAAGCATTTCTCGTGACCATCTTTCACTTCTGTCGTTTCAGACAAAATGTCATTACTCATCACTTTTGTCAAACCATTTCATCATATTTGAGGCTGAGCTGTCCTTGTACCCTCCTGGTGTTTTAGCAGTTCTGAGTACATGTCCTAGACAGTGACTTTCAGACAAACATCTGCTTTTGACAGGATCTGTCTGTTACACATAGTATAACTCTTGCTAACATTGGTTCAGGCCTCAGGCCTTACACAAGGCCCATCTTTCAGGCTTTTTCTTTCTCCTAGGAAGTGTCTACACTAGGAACTAACTTCGAAGTTAGGCGCTACTTTGAAGTAGTCTGCAGATTGTGTACACGTGTTTTTCCTTATTTTGAAGTAAGGGAGCTCAACTTCAAAGTCCTTACTCCATTCCTGGGTATGGAATAGTGCCCTACCTCGAAGTTTAACTTCGAAGTAGGGTGAGTGTAGACAGTCAACTTTGAAGTCTGTTACTCTGAAGATGTACTTCGAAGAAAGGTACTTTGAGTTATTCTTGTAGTGTAGACACTGCCCTAGTGCATGGGTTTGGTTTGGTTTTCCACCAGTGCACAAATTATGCAAAATCTGCTTTCTTTGGCCCAGATTAAGTTCAGATAAGCAAAAGCAGGGTCTGAATGAGCTCTCCCCTGACATCTAGTGATGAGCTCTGGGAAAGGACTTCAGGAACAGATCATGTTTGTATAGTCATACCTACTCTGCTTCGCTATGCCCCATAACTGAGCTGCTTTGCCAAAATGATTACTTTTGCCTGATGCTGAGTTACAAATCACTCTAGTATTTGGTGCAGAGGTGATGAAATGTTGTTATATGCATTGTAGGAGGAAAGGGCAGCAGATCTGTACTGGCCTGCTTGAGTCACCCAAACTGAATCTTACTTCCTAAGCAGGGGGTAGGGATGCCAAAGCCCAGGGAATGAGCATATGTGTGGTCCTCCTGTCCTACCCACAGCCCTAGACAGACTAGAGCATCTCCTTTCCACGTTCCATGAAATCACTGAAGACCAGGGCTAAAGGGTGGCACCTCAGAACATGGCATCAGAGAAGCAGCAGCAAGCGACCAGTGGCAGAGGATCACAGTGATTCCAGAGAAATTGCTTAATGTCTCCTACTTTCTGGAAGGGGGATTGAACTCCTGTTAACACACCTCTGAACTCTGAGCTTTTGCTAACCAAGAACAGCCAACCATGAGAGTGGTTGGGGGAGGCGGAGGGAAAAGGGAGTCATGTGTTAATGGTACATTCTTTGGTCAGACTTTCCCACTCGCAGGTGAGAAATTGAGGCACAGGACGCTGTCCAGTTCACTGTGGCTTCTGCTTATGGCTGTACGCCTTTGAATGCAGCTGTGGTGTGTTCCCAGACTAACACTTGACTCACTTTCTCTTTTAAAATAAGTTCCTACCAAACGGGAAATACGTTGTCCCAGGTTACAGGACGAGGTGGTCAGACTGTTCCTTGTTTGTATTGTGACAAGGAGCCCTAACTATCAAAGCTGGACCTTGTGGCTGCTGAGTTCACATGCCAGAGGGTTAAATGAGTCAAGGTAGAAGAAACTGGCTCAATATGTTTTGTGGATATGGCCCTGATTCTGCTGCTGGTCTGTAGTGGTTTGCACCAAATACACTTATCAGCAGGTCCACCAATGGAGTGGGGGCAACTGCCCCAGGCCCAGAGATTCTAAAGGGACTGTAGTTTGCAGCCACCACCACTGCTTTCGAGGTAGCATCTGGAGCCCCAGTTCATTTAACTTGCAGCACTCCAGGCAGCTCTAAGGGATGGCGGATGGGGGTTGAGCATGGCATGTTCCAGGCAGCACGGAAGGCTGCTTGTTTCAAGTCCTGCTTCTTCTGCCCAAGGGCCCACCCCTGCCAGGAGCACACAAGGCCCCCCTTGTCTCCCCTCCACCCCCCACACCTTACCCAGAGGCCCAATGTGGCTGTTGACTCTGCAGCTTACCAGCATCTGTGTTTCTTTATTATAACATTAAACTTCATGTAACCCAATTGGTGTCAATACTTTCTTGGCCTCATCTGTGCTTAGAGGTCACTACCCAGGCAGCTACCCAAATTGCTGGCCAGAGACTACGGGAGAGAAGACAAGATCTGCTTGGGAACATTCTGAGGAAGCAGCAGGCAGGTGGTTTGCAAAGCTGTGAGTGAGAGGAGGTGTTGTTTTCTCCTTCTGTTGTATCTGACTTCCCCATGTCTTCTTTCTGTTACCAGAGCAAAGCGAGGGTTTTTGTATGTTCTGTTTTCTCCTTCCATTACTCTCTTCTTATTGCTCCTTATTATTTTCTTTTCCACTGCATCACCTTTGTCCCAGCCATGACCAAAACCGGATATATCAAACAATCATAATGCATAAAGGACTTTAAGAAGCACAGGTGGATGATATCTGCAGATCCAAGGGGAATTTTAATTAGCACTTCCATTTGATATTTCTGGCACTGATTATGTAAATGAATGTATGATGAATCAGGCTGAGGTCTCTCTATGCTAACAGTGAGCTTTGCTGATCTTCTGGGCAAAAGACACGGACTTGAGGAAGCAAAACTGACTTGCTACCAGTAATAAGTTCCTTATTTTTTCCGACTTGCCATGAATAGAATAAATAGTCTATACTTTACAGTAGTGCTGTGCTGTGGACGAGAATTGTTTCACAAAACAATAGAGGAATCTAGGAAGAGTAGATCTGATGGCATAATCTGGGGACAGGATTCACAATGGAGGTGAAGGGAGAGACGGAAGAAATGAAAAAACTGTAGGCCTGCAGAACTGAATCAGAATTTGTTAGTAGCTAAGATCTGCACTAAAATGGGATTTTCCCCCCTTTTCTTTACATGTGGCCAGCTCCAAATATTACAAAACACTACAGTCCTGTTGTACCTGCTGCTGGGCACCAGGAAATCCTACAAGTGGCTATGCAGAGGTCCACAATATCTCTGCCCCATAGCTGGTAGGCAGGGGGCATGAGCAGTGGATCTATTCTCTGTGCAGATCCATAGCCTGTAATGCTGCTGTGGATTAAGAACAGTGGCTCCTAGCTGCTTCTCAGCCCCCTATTCAGCAGCAGCAGTTGTGGCCCCTGCCTCTCCCCCCGACTCCAGGTAAATCTGGCTGGCAAACAAAAAGCTGCAATAAACACTGTGCTCAAGCTAATACACTAAAAATAGCAGCATGACCACAGCAGCTTGGTCTGGCATGTTAAGTACAAACCTAGGACCTCAGATGGGATTACATTCAGATTACTAGCCTTTGCTCAGGCCAGAGTGACCAGATTGCTACTTTTAATGAGTTAGCTCAATCAGAGCCAATGCAAGTGCAAGCATAGGAGTTTGGGAATTACACCTTCCAGATGCTGCCTACACATGCCTCTGTGTGTGTAAAGTATTATAATTTCTTTATTCCTTGCGCTCTCATCTTTACTTTTCACTTATCACACTTGCTACTTTTTAACTAACTTCTTGCACACCTAGATCCACTCTCTGCTTTATTGAACCCATAATAGTAATATCCCTTTGAGACAGTGCACACCATGATGAGGGGAGGAACATCTTCGTTCATGTTAGTATCCCCAAATAAAGTGGTACATTTCCAAAATAGACATAGTCCAGTGGAGCTGGAAAAATTTTTGTGGGCAGGGGGAGGGTGTGCTGGGAGCCATTCAGCCAAGCTGTAAATCCTGTATGTAATGGGAATATGGCAAGTTGGGGGGTGCTGCAGAAACCCCACCCCAGCACCCCACACACCACTACTTCCAATGCCTATGGTATGGACTGACCCTGCACTACAGTTTCACAGTTGTTTGTGCCACTGCAGAGATAGCTGTAAAACACAGGCATGTGGTATACTTGAAGTGATTAATTCTCTTCTTCAACCCACACTGAGACGTAGAATTAAAAAATATCACCCGGATCTTGAGCCCATGCAGAAGACATTTGTTTGCAAGCACTAATTACATATTTTCTAAATCTTTTGGCTGTGTCTGACAGTTCAGTCACTAAGGAGCTTAATTACACTAGCGAATAGTGCAACTGTAGCTCACTTTCTTAAGGCAGCTAGCTACGCACATTGTGACTCCCATAAAGCACGGACGTGTGTTGTGATAGGTGAAGTGAATCCTTTCTCTAAGTATTCAGCCGTCTGAGATCCATTGTGTTGGACAAAGCTATTGATTGTAGTGTCAAGGCGATACCTTTCTGAGTATGATCGTAAGCTCTTTGGGCAGGGACGTTTGTACAATTCCTAGGACAATAGGGTCTGGGGTGCAGTGGTAATAAGGATAATAAATCTTACACTTACAGTGCTGAAACTTCTGGGCCAGTTAGTTTGTCAATATTAGACTCATTGGAGATCTTGCCTGTCAGGACTCTGCTCTTCAAGTCGCATCCACAGGCTCCTGAGGAAACAGTTGAGGACATTGCATTAACTTGCCATTGAATTCCCAGGCGTGGGTGGGCTAATTTTCAGGGTTCTGTGGCTTGATCCCTGACTGGCTGGTGACCTCATGGAAACTTTCTCTCTCTTCTCTGGCCTTGTCTGCTTTCTGGATGCAGATGCAACCAGCAGCCTCAGCATGTCCTTCCTTCAGATAGGATGGCCTGGTGATCAGACTATTGCATGAGTGCCAAGCGTCAATTGGGACTGCCCTTCAACCTGCCAGACTGCTGAGCAATACATAATCAGAGCAGGTCAAAAACAGGAATTAGCATACTTGTAGACAATTCCAATTTTTTCACATTTATTTACTTATTTGAATCATAACATAAAATGGAAATTTTCCAATGAAAAGGAAATGCTAGGGCAGGAGAGAATTCTTGTGGGAAATGTTTTGTTGAAAAACACTAGAATTTCATTTCAGACTTTTTTTTCAAAATTCACTTTGGTTTTTATTTCACTCTGTTTCGTGGTATGTCAGTACTAGTAGAAATGTGCGATATGACATACCAAGTCAGGGCATTTTCTGATGAAAAATATTTGCTTGTCGAAATAGTTTCTGATAGGATTTAATTCTGCAAAGGTCTCCTCTCGCCTTCTTGGGTGAGTGACAGCCACATTCATATACATTCCTCCCTTTGCACAGAATCTTTACAGGCAGCTCTGGGACGTAAAGAGAGCCAATGACAGTCCTGGCACTGATAGAGAGACACAAGGCTTCCACATTAAGAAAATCATTCTGTGGAACGTCCAGGATCTGTGGAGTATGATGGTACAATCCATGCTGGTTGCAAGGAAGAGCAAATCCTAGGATTTCTGCTCTTTACCTCAAGCGGTAAAAACTAGAGAATTCAGCCCTCAAGGTACCAGTCCCAGCTATGTCAGTCAACATGGCTGCCAACACGTACATGCCTTAAAGGTTTGTTGCCCACCCCCTGGCACCATACATTTTAATATTTGCTGCAATAGATTTACCATTTGTTACAAACTTTTTCTCTGTAACTGGCGACTCAAATTTGCATGGGTTGAATTTTTTTGCTGTAAACACATTAATCATGTTGAATTCTTTCTCTGCTCAATTGGATGCCATACCGTTCCGTAGGATTAATGCACATGCTGATAGAGAGGGGAGGTAAGTGTGGAAAGGGAAAAAAAATCTAACTTGATTAATTAAGTTGTATTAGTTTAACAGATTGTACTTGCTGGCACCAGATGTAGGTTGAGGCTCATAATAACTTAAAGATGGATCCAAGCCACTAACTTTGGATCAGGATGTTTAATCCCCAATAAAAAGTTCAGCTGTTTGGATCCAGCTCATTTTAAAAACATAAGGTTTGATTCAGATCTCACTGTCTATATATTCCTTCACCTTGGATCTAAACCTTCCACACAGTTCAATAATGTTTGAATCTGTAGCTTTGTATTAGTCTGTTTTCTATGAGAAACTAAATATAAAGTAGTGATACAGCTATGAAAATGATCACAACCTGCCAGTGGAACTAGAAGGGATGCAAGGAATCTGCAGAAAGGCCTACCTAAGCTTGAACGTTTGCAGCTCTTTGGCTGATGAAATTCAGTGCAGACAAACAGAAAGCAACGCACACTGACAGGCACAATTACACAGTGCAGACATAGGGACAGGATCTGAATTAGCTGTAATATCTTTGCAAAAAGATCCAGGTACTATTGTGTTCAGTTTAGTGAATATGTCTGTTAAATACAAAGCACTGGATCTGAGTGGATAAGATGCTGTGCTCTAATAGGGAAGAGGAAGAAGATGGAGGATATTATGATGCTATATTGCTGTTGTATTGTCACCCCGACTACTGCATTCATGTCTGACCACTTCATCTCAGAAAAGACATGGAAGGAAAATAAAGTTCAGAAAAAAGTAACATTAAAACTGTTGGAGGACGGTGTCTGTATGAGAATTAAAAGTCAGACTAGAACTATGAATTCACTCTGGGTATTGTGAGAACCTTTTGAGACTTCAGAGTGACTTTTCATTTGAAATATTGAATTTTGAATGAAGCAAGATCTTACCTTTACAATCTTTGTTCACAAGTTCCCTTTGCAGTCATTAATTTGGCTCTTTATTCTGCTCAGTGTGTACGCTAGGGTTGTGAAATACAATACTTTTACCCCATAGCCTGTCTCTTTGTCTGCTTTTAATTGTGTCTGATTCTGAAACAGGCTGTGATGGATTTTCCCAAGTGCACTGTTGCCCTTTTATTTCTGGTGGACAATGCTGTTTTAATGAAAACAACTATATCTCTCTGAAACTTACTTGGATTTTTAAACTATTCCATGTACCTTTTCTAACATTTACAAGTGCATGTCAGGTCATCTGAGGATCACAGATAATCAAGGCTTACTAGAATAATGAGCTGATACTGCAGTACAGAGCAAGATACTGATCAGTCTACACTGAAACCTAAGATGCCATGCTTCCTGAATGCTTTTATTTAGCAATTATTCCAGTAACATAGTAAATGAATTGCAGGCAGTTGATAATATTCTTATGACTCCTTTAGACCATATCTGCCACTCTGGCTCTTTTAGCTGGCATAAAGCAGTCACAAATGATCTGGCTCCCTCCGGACCAAAGGCTGCCTTCTGAGGATCCCCTTGCAAGCCCTGATACAGGGGTGAGTCAAGTTCACGGATGACAAAGTGGGGGATATATTGGGAGCGGGGCTACAGCAGGCAGCAGTGTAGAGATTTTTACATTGCACTGCTGCTCACAGGTTAGCCCAGGGAGGCTGATAATCTTAGATAAGCTCCCGCATCTGTCAAGTAATGCCACAGCCTCTCCAGAACAGCCCTGGAGTGGGAGGGCACAAAGTTGGCTTAAAGCCACATGCTATTCTATGCTGCACCTCCAAGATACAGCACAGAATCTTCCCCAGTCCCTGGCTCAGGGAACGCCTAAATTTTGTCTGTCTCTATTTCTCTCTCTAACCTACTTCCTCCGCACATCATACAAGCCGGCACTATGACACATCCCCACAGCTTCCCTTTTATTTAGTCAAATGCCTAGCTTGCTCCTGAGAACAAAGCAGAGCTGTATTCCAGGGCAGAACTGACTTTAAAGAGTTTAAAGGCCAAAGTGGCAAATAGAACTGGTCGAAAACATTTCAGTATCTCACAACCAGCATTGGCAGTCATTCAGTCAGGGAGCAGCGACAAAGCCATGTGATTTAAGTGACCAGTCACCCAGCACCAATAGCAGATTGGAAATACTCCAAAGCAATACCCACATGAAATGGTTACTCATAGGCTGAGCTGTATTCCCATAAACTGTTCTTTCAAAAATCCCAAATTAAAGCATCCATAAAAAAGAATTAAATCTGCTTGTACATGATTCCCAACTTCCAAAATAGGCTAACAGTGCTAATAATGGCAGCATTAGTATATAATATGTCACACTGGTAGGGACCCCAAAGGCTTTAAGAACGTTCTTTCTCAAAGACATCCTGTACCAGTAATATTGGATATCTGTTAAGCACAGGAAGAGAGGAAGAAAACTGTATATTCAGGGCTTAAGGACATGGGAAAGTCATATCAATATAAGTTAAAATATGAATGTAAACAAACTATTTTCATACTGATACAACTCCTGCAAACTCTTATGAAGTATGGGGGCTGCTTCTTTTTTAAAAAATGTCTCTTTTGGAAAGAGTTTAAACTAAATCAGAAAATCACTCTTATTATAGGATGTGTCCATCCAGGCTGAAAGTTGTATTAACGCCATAGATTTTACCAATTGTATCAGCATAGTTAAGTCATAGGTTAGGTCTACATGGCAAAGTTATTTCAAAACAACAGCCATTATCTTGAAATAACAATCCTAGCATCTACATATCACAACTGCTATTTCAAAATCATTTTGAAATAGTGGTTGGCTTGTTTCAAAATTGGTAAACCTCATTTTGGCAGTGGTCACACTAGCCCCTCCTTTCAGAAGGGGCATGGCAATGAGGGATTTCGGCAGATGCTAATGAAGTGCATCCATGAATATGCAGAACCTCATTAGAATAATGGCAGCTATCCATGCTTCAATAGTGCCGCCTTCAAAATGTACGCTGCCTGTGTAGCTGGGGGCCTTTCGAAATGACCCCCCTGACTTTGAAAGCCCCTTCCTCCCATTTGGTTTTGGGACAAGGGGACTTTCAAAATCAGGGGGGTCATTTCAAAAGGCCCCCAGCTACATGGGCAGCGTGCATTTAGAAAGCAGCAATTTCGAAGCGCATACTGTTGTCGTTATGCTAATAAGGTGCTGCATATTCATGGCAGCACTTCTTTAGCATCTGTTGAAGTGCCTCATTACCATGCCCCCTTTGCTGATAGGAATAAGGGGATTTTGATGTTTGTGGGGTTCTTTCGAAAAGGACCCCGTGTAGACAAGCTGTGTGTGATCAAAATGCCACACTTTCAAAGTGCCATGGCCAGCAGCATGCTAATGAGGTGCTGGATATTTATTTCAGCACCTCATTAGTATTCTCGGATTTAGCCTTTCGAAATGTTGGCCAAGGGTAGACAAGGCCTAAATGCTGTATTTGACATAGCTAAATGCTATTTCAAAGTGCATTTTTATTTCTATCAGCATTATTTCAAAATAAGTTATTTCAGAGTAGCTTATTTTGAAATAAGGCTGCTATGTAAACGTACCCATAGTTATGTCTACACTAGAGGGTTTCGTTGACAAAAGAGGCATTTTGTCAACAAAACCAGTGAAGCATCCACGCTAAAAATGCATTCTTTCAACATACTGTCAACAGAACTCGGCACTTCTTTTGACAGCCTTCTGTCTCTCCCCCATGAGGTAGAACACCTTTGTCAACAGAACCTGTCAACCGAAAAAGCCCTGTTGATGCTCCAGGTGACCCTCTTTTGACAGACTGGGCTTCCAGGTCACTGGGCTTCCAGCAGCCCTATCTACTGTGCTTCCAGACCACCATTCTGTTGAGAAAACAGCCAGGCAGTCTGGCCACTCTCTATTGACAGAGCATATCAACAGAGTGATCTGCTTTGCTGCGTGGCCACAATCTGTTGATGGAAGTTTTGTCAGAAGTTATCATCTGACAGTAACTTCTGTCGACAGATCACTCTAGTGTAGCCATGGCCATAGTGTCTACACAAGCCCTAACTTTGGAGAGGAAATCAATTTGACACATATTTACCTCTCAAATATTTTCCCCTAGTAAAAAGGGGTATGGTACAAGCTCTCCAAAAACAGATTTTCTGTTAAATTTTCTGAAGACCTGAGTCTCCTATGCTTCAAATCTCTCTTCTTATACCTGATACTACTAATCAATAATTGTATATTTTTGTAACAACTAATGTGGCTACCTCTCTGTATATTTTTGTTTTTAATATGTAGTTATAGTACCTTACAAGGAAGATGAGAGTTTCACTGAAGTTTAGGTGGTAGAGGTGTCCTATTGCTAGGAGAATAAGAATCATGCCTCCAAGAAAGAATAGGGAACAGGCCTGTGCTAGGCCTTTTAATAGATCTATAGTAAGTCAGAGAAGGAAAATGTCAAGATTATTGGATCTGACCTTTGGAAACAAAGCTAAATTCTAGATCAAAATGATAATGTTATTCACGGGACTGAGAGACTCCCCAAACATGTTGTTTCCAGAGGACACAGTTTTGGAAAGAGCCGGTGGACTGGACTTGGGCATAGGCTCAGATAAGCCATCCTTCACACAATATACAGACTGCTACTGTAGTTGCACTAGCTCAAGCAAAGCATGGATCTGTCTACCAGGACTGGAACACACACTCCCAGCTGCAGTGTAGCTGATTGAGCTGGATCCTGCTCTCAGTTAAGACAACGGAAAGCTGTCAATGTCTTGAGTGGACTTTAATACGGCTCCTTGACAACCACCTCTAGAGTTGGGGCTGCAGAAGACTATGTAAAGAGATTCCTTTCTCTCTCCACCTTATTATTTCTGTAATCCTGGAAAACCTGAGCCATAGTTCCAGGGAGAATGAGAACTATTTCCTCCCCAGTCTGCCCCTGGGTGGAGATCCAAGCCATAATGAAGATTAGTGGAAGTAGAAGGGACCAATGAGGCTGTACTTACTATGACCACCAATAACCAAGAAGCTATATGTTTCACGGCCTAAACCACCAATGAATTAAATCATAGATCTTATCTGTTTATATAGTAAACACCTATCATCCTATCTATATAGATTGACTTCAAAAGTATGGTTGAGGGTCTGTAATGGGACAGTGCTTTATTTTTCAGATAAACTGATTTGTGAAATAGCCAATCAAGCTCAATTTCCAACTCACAGATTTTGTTTTTTGCTAATTGGTATGCATGTGTTTCTAATAAGCTGAGTTATATATATATGGGTTAGTAAAAAATGGGATGGTGCTACAGGAGTTAGTATGTGGCAATATTTTTTTTAACTCTTGAAATATATAGAACTTCATTAATGTATACCAACTCTGCATAGGTCAGATAAAAGGAGATAACTTAAAAATCCATCCAATCATATTGGGAAGTGTGATTTGTTAAATTTCTGACTCATTCCATGCTAATAGCTAAGATGCATACATGAATATGAACTGCCACTGAGTGGTGGTGGTGACTTCTATATAAAATGCTTGGGAAGTTGAGAGATGGTACAATAATGAGGGTGATAATTAGAATACATAATCTTAAAATTACTGTCTAGGTATTCCCCTTGTGCAGTCATCCTATCTGATCTCCTAAATTAAGCAGATTTAGGTCAGATCAGTAGTTAGGGGGGAGACCTCCAAGAAATACTGAGGTGTTGTAGGAAATTTTAATTGCTGAATCTATAGGTGTCACTCACAAAATGATTAAACCTTTGCGTGATTTGCCAAGCATGGTATAAGGATGACGATAATGCCATGTAGCATTTGCAGTTTGTAGGTGTTAAAAATGTCACCGTCTGGTGTCCCAGCCACATTTTCATTTATGTAATTACATTTTGCTGACGTAAAATCTATACTGCCATTTCACT
Source organism: Carettochelys insculpta (assembly GCF_033958435.1). Lineage (NCBI taxonomy): Eukaryota > Metazoa > Chordata > Testudines > Carettochelyidae > Carettochelys > Carettochelys insculpta. Next base: position 38,074,638 of record NC_134147.1, read on the forward strand.
TTGGTATACGATTCTTCTTCATTCTCTGTCCTAAACTGTTGGATAACATTGCTGTGTGCTAAAATAACTGTTGCATTTTTAATCCTACAGATGGCTGCAATGCAGCCAAACAAAGTGATTCACAATTTTAGTGATATGATATAATATATATTGAAGCAAGTAATAAGGTATTTTATGTTGGCTTATTTTGGTGACTGAACCAAACAATCTGAAAAAAAGATTTGCTTTGGATGGACCCAAAAGGACTTTTCCCCTTCTCTCCACCCCCCCATCACTGGAACAATAAACAAAACCTTCATTTAGTTTGGGGGATTTATCCCTTCTGGTTTTGTTAAACTAAGCTAAATGCTGAAATGAAATAGTTTGATTTTATCAGAAATAAAACCATCTTTTTCAGCTAGCTATTCGTCAACTTTGTGAACATTTTTGCTCAAGCCAAAACCACATGTTTTTGACCAATACACTTCTCCCATTCTGTTGTTATAGCATGGCCTCAATTGGCAGTCCTGCATGGTTCTGGCCTGCTACCATTTGTGTAGTCTCTGTGGTACAAGATTATCTATATATTTATACCCATATATTTTAGAATACATCTGTCCATGAGTCCATCCATCTGTGCATCTGTGAGCCTGTTATTTTTTTAATAAGTCCTCCAAAACGATAAGAGTTAGGACCACCAAATTTGGTACTCAGCTTCATCTTATCCTAATGCAACTCCTACTTTCCTCCTGGGTTACTCAGGAGTGGCCAACACTCATCTTTTCAGCTGAGCACCCAGCAGTTTTGATATTAAAGGTGACCCTGAGTATCCCAGGCCCTGCACATTCAGGTCCAGGCACAGCAATAGTCTCTCCCCTTTGGTGAAAATCACTGACAGCCTCTGAAGCTCCATGCTTGATTGAAGCCCAGAAGGCTCTGAGCAACACGCTTTAGCTTCCCATCAGCATCTCCTGATCTAGAAAGAGCTCCGCAACAGCAATCTGGCTCCTTTGTCCAAAATGGAGCCCACCACCTGCCCTTTATGAACTGAGCACACCGAGAAGACATGCAGTTTCTCCTCACTTTCTCCAAGGCACCATGAGGTTTGTAGTCTTTAAGACTAGAATGCAGCACACAGCATCTTCCCTGTAAAGGTCAGAAATTCCTATAGCAAAGAGGGGCGACACTAACTTAAAATGAGGTCAGGATTAGGTTGCACAAGGAAAATGGAATGTCACTGGAATCCAATGTTTTCCCAGAACATGGAAAGGGAGGTGATTAAGAAGAGGCACAGCTATACTGCAGAGTGACCACAGGTGGGCAGTTGCACCAGCTAGACAGTGGCCGTATAGGGATGGGGCTTTCCACACTGTCGGCCACCAGCCCAGGTAAATGACACCCATGCCCCAAACCCTTCCTCATCCAACCCTTGTCCACAGTGCTGGATATGGGGACCCCCCTCTGGGATGGATAGTACAGCTCCCCACCAAAAATACTGGGGCCAAGGATTGTGTACTGCTTCTCCACACATGCTGCCCTGGACCAGCACCCCCCTCACCACCATGGGCAACCCAGTAAGCCCCCAGAGATCTCCAAGATTCCTGTCCTGCACCCCATCCTTGTGCCCCGAACCCTGCCTTGTGCCCCACACCCAGTCCTGATTCCTGTAGCCCCACATTTAAAAATATTTTTTTGCTTTAATAAATCAACATAGTTTCATGACAAACTTTCACAAAGCTCAAATCATTGCTTTGTCATCATTGTTTACCAAGGATTATTTCAGACTGGAACTCTCAGCATTCCAGGAAATGTAGGTCCAGACTTTTAAAGATGATTAGGTAAAGTAAACACAACTAAAATGTGAGTAATCTCAGTGGGACTTATTGATATTCCACACCCTGGAAAAACAGACTACTTATTTGTGTGTCTAGAAATGGACACAAGAGCCTAATTTTTGGAAGACTGAACTAACATCTTAGAAGAAAAGAGTGAGGGTGGATTTGATAGCAGCCTTCAGCGACCTGAAAGAAAGTTCCAAAGAGGATATCAGGCTATTCTCAATAGTAGCAGATGACAAAACAAGAAGCTGTGGTCTCAAGCCGCAGTGGAGGAGGTCTAGGAATAACTTGCACTAGGAGGGGGGTGAGGCGATGGAACGGGCTGCCGAGGGAGGTGATACAATCTCCAGTCAGAAGTTTTTAATTTAAGGTTTGACAAAGCTCTGGTTGGAATGATTTAGCTGAGGCTTGTCCTGCATTCAGCAAGGTGTTGGACTAGATCACATTCTGAGGTCTCTTCCAACCCTAATCTTTTTATGATTTTATGATTCTACAATTGTTGCAATGTTTGGAGCCATTAGTTGCAAACTTTCTCTCTTTAATTAGAGGTTCATCCTTGTTCTTCCTGTTTAACAAGATTAAATTGCACTTTAAACTGATATAATCTAAAGTCTTGGTGGACTATACAGGAAAAACAAGGATAGAAAAAATTAACCCCACCCACAACGACCAGAATTGATTTAGTCACAAAAGAAATGTTAAAAACAAGAACATGTATTACTTTAATAATAACAGCTATGACATTTAAAGTATCTTTCTTTTCCTCTGATAACTATTTACCTTACTATAAATCTTGTGTTCTCAAAAGGTTAAAAATAGGTGTGTGTATGTGTATTTGTAGAAACTGGAGTATCTGCAGAAATGAGATATCAGTGATGTTCAAGGAAGAACCTGATTTTCTCTTTATCTTTGTCCTTCCAGAACTGATGTTTGTCATGCACTTTGATAGCATTTCTAATTTTTTATGAGGGGAACAAAATATGGACTAAAATATGAGAGAATTCAATGCACTGGGGTGAGGGGGAATACAGGAAGCATGGAAAAATCTGCTGGTGGCAGATATGCAGATAAACACCCAGCAATAAAAGTATTCCACTGAGTCTATTCTTGCACCTGGGTACTTCAAGAACAAAGACATCAAAGTAAATGGAGTGAAATGCCAATGGTGTTAAATCCAGCGTGAGAGGAGAGGCAAGCTTCTGTTGAGGTAAACAAATTGATTGATTTAGGACATGTTTACACTAGCAAGCTTACAGCAGCCCAGCTGTACTGATGCAGTTGCTCCGCTGTAAAATGGCTAATCCACTGACTCTGTGTCACCAGAAGCTCTCCTGTCAACATAGTGCTGTGCACACCAGCACTTCTGTTTGGTGTAATTTGTGTTCACGCCCCTGAGGAACATAAGCTATAACCACAAAAGTGGTAGAATAGATCTGGCCCTACCTGGGTTTTATACTTCTATCTATATCCTGGAATCGGGTGATTGTTACTGTGATAATTAGAAACTATTCCAACTGCTTTCTATCATAACCTGAGGGTGCTCATTCTTTGAGGGATTGTGCTGCAATGGAAACATCTCAGTCCTTCAGAGTTCAGGGATGCTGAACAATTACTGAAGCATAATTGACATTGTACACTTGTTTCTCAGTTATGTAACTGTCAGCACCGGTTGTAGAAGTTTGACATGCATAATACCTAGTTCTGGTTGGAAACACTGGAACAGTTTTACATTCAAAAATATAGATCTATCAAACCTGAAACATTTTGTTACGTTGTGTTGATTCTGCAAACAGTTTGTTTCAGAGGAACCAACATCTGACACCATTGAAATGTCCCATGTTGACACTTTTGGAATGAAATGTAACTGACTCTTCATTTAAAATTTTGTTTGTCCTATGTATGACAAAACTAAAACTATTTCAGCATGATTTCTGTTATCAAAAAGAAACATTTCAATTGTTCTGAAATGTGTCTTGTTTTGTTTGGGGTTTTCTTTGTTTCAAATGTCATATGTGTGCAGGGTGTTCTGAACCAAAACAAAAACAGAATTTGTAATCTTTGCAAAAACAGCATTTCTGTTCTCTGCCCAGCTCCAGCAACCCAATATTCTGATTGGTGCAACTCCTTGTACTCACGATGCATATTGCCCTCATCATATATCCATTCCTGACCCATCCTCTAAACCAATCACTTTGAGTACACTTCTCAAAGGAATTTCACTCAGTGGGGGAGACAAGGAATGAAGTTTTCTTCAAGGGGAAAAAGTGGGAAGATTCTTAGAAGGGAGGGAGGGAAAACAGATTGAGAAAGGGGTTAGAATTTGAAGTGGTCACATAGATGGGGAGATGTGAAAGCCATAGCCCTTCAGAACAGAGAAGAAGCACATCACCTTCTACTGTAATCATAATAATTTGAAGACGTTTTGTCTTATCTTGGAAATAATCATACATGCCATTCTTTCATCTGGACCTCATCAAAGCCTCTCCAGAACTCCATATTTAGAGGTTCTAGGTAATATTGCTGTCTCAATGGAGCTCTCACTGTGAGGACCAGTAGCATATATGAGTGCCTGAGTCCACCAGGAGAAAGGTAGTACCAGCTGATCCATCATTCCATGTAAATGAAAGATGATGCAATTCACAGCTTTTTAGCATGACAGAAACAATCTGATAGGATTAATAACTTAGGAAACTCACCTCAGTATTTTATTTTTCAGTAAGCAATACCTCTCCATAATGAAATGGTTTGTGATTTACACTACTTTTCTGCACTCTCTGTCATGCAGAATTAATGGGGCACTAATACTCCATGGCTACGTCTACACGTGCCCCAAACTTCAAAAGGGCCACGCAAATGGCCATTTTGAAGTTTACTAATGAAGCGCTGAAATGCATATTCAGCGCTTCATTAGCATGCGGGCGGCCGCAGCACTTAGAAATTGACGCACCTCGCCGCCGCACGTCTCATCCAGATGGGGCTCCTTTTTGAAAGGACCCCGCCGACTTCGAAGTCCCCTTATTCCCATGAGCTAATGGGAATAAGGGGACTTCGAAGTAGGTGGGGTCCTTTCGAAAAGGAGCCCCGTCTGGACAAGGCGCACGGCAGCAAGGCGCATCAATTTCGAAGTGCCGCGGCCGCCCGCATGCTAATGAAGCGCTGAATATGCATTTCAGCGCTTCATTAGTAAACTTCAAAATGGCCATTTGCGTGGCCATTTTGAAGTTTGGGGCACGTGTAGACACGGCCCATATTGGATCAAGGTAAACATGGGAACTGGTACAATTGCTGCTATATCTGTAACTTCTGAAGTGATGGACAAGAGAAAAATGCTGTTTTGGATACCTGAGAGTCAATGTAAAGCACAAGGGAATTTTTTTTCTCTTGGTTATAGAAAGAAAAGGTCTTTTAATAACTGGCAGAAATTATCTTAGCCCAACTAACATAGACTGAAATATAAGACACCTTGGTAGACACAGGAGTGAAGATACAAACCTTGAAGTGAAGCAGCACAGAAACTTCCACCTGGCACAACAGATCTTGAAGAAAACCTGCAGTCATTGCTAGATTTGTAGGAGGGAGCAAAGAAGGGCAGTTGGCTCAGTTAGGGAATGATTGGAAGCAAGTGAGTGTTCTTCTACCAAGGGAAGTTGGCAGTAAATGGACAAGTGGAGCCAGGCCCTAAACTAAAGAGGCTTTAGTAGAAAGTAGCCCACACCAGCCAGGAGGGAGGCCCATCTTCCCAGTTTGGGGGTTGAACTACACACGGCCCTGGGCTGCAGTCTGGTAGAGAGGGAGAAGCTAGGTGCCTCTACATCCTCTCTGACCAACAATGTAGCCACTAGATCACCTAGTAACCAAAGACTCTATCACAACTGATTTTAGTTGAAGTCACACAGTCACACTACAGGCACCTAAAAATGCCATTGCTTAATATCTAAATGTTCACCATGTGCCTTGTATTTTGTAAGAACTCATGAAAAAACAATTCAAAATTAGTCACAGAGAATTTCCAGATCTGAAAAAAGTGGGTCTGAACCACGAAAGCTCATCACCTAATAAATCATTTTGTTAGTCTTTAAAATGCTACAGGACTGCTTTTTTGTTCAGTTCAATTCAAAATTAGTGAATGGACAGTGATATTTTGGTGTTTGTGGATTTATGTGAAAGATAAAATTATTGTAAACTCCTGTTCGAAAAATGCATCCATATCCAAGAATGTAACATTTATTTTCTGAACAAGCAGGAAAGATGAGTTTTATAAAACTTTATCTGCTAAATTCTAAATGAGATTCAAACTGGAAAATATTTTGTGGAAACAGTGATTCAGTGGTTCCTTTTTAAGGTATTCCACTTCTGCATGTATTTAGGCTACTATGGAAATGAGAAACTTGGTTCTGGAACAAAGCATACCTTTCTCTCCTAATTGTAAATCCGTAAGTTCGTAAGACTTTAAAAATACTTCTTGTTTCTTAACTGAACAAACAGGAGATAATATTTAAGCCATGCATAATTTCTTACCATGGGGAAGTTTGGAATAAGACCACTGAGGTAGAGGGAAGGATTCCCAGTAAACTCAGCAGATGTTGGGTTTGACTATTAGACATGTATCTAGAAAATCATTTAAATGCATACCATATCAGAAGATGAGTGGTTCCATTAATTACAGTGAGACTTCTTGTATGCTTATAAGTTAAGCACATGCTCAAGTTCCTTGCAGATCTGGGATATTAGTCTAGCTTGTGCAACAGTCATGACATAAATGAATATGCAGGGTCTTAACTTCAATGTTTAGTCTTGGAACAAAATATGTTCTAGGAGGACTAAAGTTACAAAGGAAAGTCCCTCTAAATTGTTTTTCTCACTGAAGAGAGGGGAAAAAACCTTTTATTTCTCCTTATTCCATAAATAGCTCTTGCCTTAAAGCTTCACCTCTTTTCTCTATCCCTGTGAAGAACTTTGCCTCCAGAAGTGCCAACTGAATGTATCAAGAAAATGACGGTAGTCTGAGAGGAGAAATAACAGCCGTTTTGGTGTTGTGCTGCAGCTGGTGAAAGTTCTCTAGCTTAAATAAAGTATGTTCCATCAATTTTTGTTTAAATATCCATTAGGAAGAGACTCAGGAAAGCATGGTCCTCTGAGACTTCAACCTCACTAAATAGGCCTCCACTAAATAGGCCCCACACATGTTTCATCACACAATTATTCACAAAACATTTTTGAGCAGATGTCCACAAAATGAATTACTTGTTGTTTGCCAAAGTCATTCCTGGCAGGCTGCTGAGCAGGTAAATAGAAAAAAAAATGGCTGAAATGATGAACAGAACTGCTTAAACCTCTTTGATCCTCCCATGAATTCAAAATCACCATTCAAATCTAGATAAGTACAGCAGATGGAGTATGATATTGTATGAAAATACATTGAGGAGTGTGAACAGAGAGGAAAAGCTGTTCAACAGTCTCTCAATTTACTTGTGTTAGTCATAGTACTGTCATAGCTTAGAGTAACTTATATCACCTCAAAAAGTGAGGGGGAGGCAACGTCCCAGGTTTTGCAGTACATTACGAGAGTCAGAATTTCTCAGTTTCTCTCCCAGCTCCACTAGTCACTTTGAATCCCTATAATTAATTAAACGAGCTAGCACTCAATACGTGTGCAAATCAGGTCACTAATTAAAGTGTCCAAATATAAAATTAGCTGCCTACTCTGGGCACCTATATTCAAATATTTTTGTCCTTAAGCGCTCTGTGTATCACCTACAAATGAGCATGATAATTACTGATGACAGAGATAGTGTGGGGTGTTACAGCTTAATGTCGAAAAAACATTTTGAGATCTTTAAAATATAAGCACCACTTGACATGAGTTCTGTACATTGCTAGAACTAGTATATCTAATTTCAAAGGTAGTTTTAGAAAACTAAAATTTCTACAAGACTGATTTTCTCAAATTGTGGAAACACAACCTAATAATTATATGTGGCGCTGTTACCACTGTGTGCAGATAAGGCTACCCAACACTTCCCAGTATGAGATCCTGTTTTCAGTAGTTTATAACTTTTGCCAAACTTTGCATCTTTAACTGAAGTGTTTCCAGACTTCAGATTATTTAAATAGAGTTAGTAAAGTGATTTTAGCTTCTTTGTTATATGATATGGAGTCACCCCCTGCTTAATGTGCAGATGAGATTTCTCAACGTGCAACAGCGTTAGAACATTGTATCTGAAAGTATGAATCCGAATGATCAAACTTGATTAGTGACTAGCTATATGACTCTTCAACAAGAATTGTGGCTATCCAAGGGTTGATAACAGCACTAAAATGATAAGTATTATCTGTTGATTGAAAACAGTCATGCCGTGTTGATATCCAATTCTTAATGTTAATTGTAAACACAGGAATGGAAGCAGTAGATTTGAAAACTCACTCACTTATGCCTTTCATTCTCTGTCTTCTGCCCAGGATTTCCCTCTCATTCCTCCACAGTCACATGCTGCTCCCCCACTCTCTGAGAAATGTTTTGCTCCACTCCATAAGCTACCTGTAGCCTGTGCTGACAACACACCAACAACAAAGTCAGTGGATTGCAAATATTAATAAACTCAAGTTTTATGATTTCCTGTTCACTCATCAGTCAGGTGAACTGAAGACCAAAATAGAAATTGTCAGTAATTAGTAAAACAAAACACCTGGCAGTTGTGTAAAAGTATTTTTTTTTCTCTCCAGACTAGTCTCTCTGTCTCATGCATACAAAAATAAAGCAGGTAGAAAACTTAGGATGGGAACTGATGATATCAGTATGCCAACAAATACAGAAGAAGGGAACAAACTACCCTTTTCTTCACTACCTTCAGGGAGTTGGAAAGCATGTCCTCTTTCTGGATAAAGCTATACTAATTTGCGATAAGATTATCATAGAGGCTCAGATGAAATAGATAAAATCTTAAAATAGTTATTAAATTCCAAAATACAACACAAAGGAACCTGAGAGAGCAGACTTAATGACAGAGAACTTAAAGACAAAGAATTAAAGCAAATGCCAATATGGGACTTTTCCTAAATATGTACATCCAACACATAAAATGTACAGGAGGGGACATCAATGTCCAAATTTTGCCACATTGACCAGATGGCACACTGTAGTTTTTTTTTTATTGTACAAAGAACTGATGTAACACTTGTTTGCCTGGTGAGAGGATAAACAAACAATCATGAGGCAGATGTCAATCTTAAGTGGCTAACGGCAGGCAGGCAGATATTATGATGATTAGCATGTAAGAATCTATGTGGACTAGAATGTACTTCTTGTTGGTTTCCTTATCAAATATCAACAAAAATGCTTCATGATTTTGAATAAACATATTTTTGGATAAACCATGAAGCATTTTTATTGATATTTGATAAGGAAACCAACAAGAAGTACATTCTAGTCCACATAGCTTCTGACAGGCTAATCACCATAGCATTTGCCTGCCTGCCATTAGCCACTAAAGATTGATGCCTGCCTCAAAATTGTTTGGGTATCCTCACACCAGGCAAAGAAGTGTTACATCAGTTCTTTGTACCATTAAAAAAAAGCTACAAGGTACCATCTGATCAATGTGTGTTGGATGTACATATTTAACCAAATGTATTAACAAAAACAATTTTCTCAAAAATATGAGAAAGGCAACTCCCTCTCTTTATATATATATCTATATACACACACACAGACACAGACACACAGACACACACACAGGTTGAACCCTCTCTAATCTGACACCTTTGGGACCTGACTGGCACCAGACAAGAGAATTTGCTGGACCAGGGGAGGTCAATATTGTCTAGCATATTACCAATACTTACACTGCTTACTGGGCTCTTAGAAGATATTTAGGGATAAACTGTAGCTAATAACAGCTCAGAACACTGAGAGCCAGGACTGGTGGATGGAAACAAACTTTATGGAACCACAGGAAACTTGGCCACATCCATGATAAGTGGTCATCCAACAAACTAAATTCATTCCAGATTGCTGATGTTTCTAGACGATAGAGTTCTGGATTACAGAATTTCAATTTGTATGTATGTATATATGGGCCAAATGTATCCAGTGCAATGAAAGCATCAGTGAATAATTAGTTCCAGCTAGAAGTTCATTTCCCAGCAATAGTTTTCACTTGTTCAGCGGAACTCCAATTGCCATTAACTCAAACAGGATTATGTAGAATTGGGATGCCCAGATCTAGCACTTGAGTTTCAGAAAAGACAGCTTTCCCTTTCTTCCAGGATCTGTAATTTAGAGAACATCAGCTTTGATTTTCATTATACAGTATGCTAAAAGAAAATTTGCCAACTCTTCTAAATCTTTCCTGTCTTTGGTTAGTACTGTATATGCAACAGAAGCATGTTGAAGGGATTAAAAATCTGAGAGAGAATTACCATTTTAATGCATTTGACTCCACCAATGGGTGTGGGACAATAGAAGAGTTTTCAGCCTCAGTAAATCCAATTTAATACAAGTAAATAGTTGAGACAAGCTAGTTCTATCCAATTCTCTTTTTAAAGGAAATAATAGAGGTACCTGGGTTAGTAGGTAAAATTTAGTTTGTTTAAAAGCCTGGCATAAAAAACAACAATGGTATTTAGGAGGGACAGTCTTGTCTTATTATTACCTCTATTTAAATAGTGTAGTGCAACAAAAATATACTCTATCATGGTATTACTAAATTCCATTGAAATGTGTTCCTTTTTTTCCCTCCAAATGCCCCTATTAATTGGCTGATTAAATTGGAGATTAAAATACACTACATTGGTAAATAGAACAGAACACCAGCATAAGTATTGTTAGGAAAAGACAAAAATTAATTTCCCCCTTATAAGGCCTAGTCCTGCAAACTTACATAACACTTTTATTTTTATACATATGAACAGTCCAATTACATTCACCGGAACCACTCATGTGTAAAGGTGCTCAGGATTTGTCTACATCAGGGGTCAGTGACTTTCCCAGGCAGAGTGCTGAAATTTGACCTTTTGACTTTTATGTACGGTCTGAGTGCCAGTGATGCTTTTTGGAGTCACTAATAATCCCACTTACAACAGATTCATTAATAAAAAAATTAAGATGAAGAGCTTTATCACTTAGGTGGTGATGGTGGCATTAGCTGGTCTTTTATTAACCCACAGGCAGTACAGCTTTGAGCAAGCTCCCAGCTGTATGGACGGAAGTGGGGTGGGGATGAGATCCCACTTCATGTGCTGACGAAAATTGGCTCGCGTGCCACTCTTGGCACCCATGCTGGGGGTTGTTGACCTCAGGTCTACATGTTAGTACATCACCAGCCAGGGTGTCAATTTACAGCACGCTGGTTTGTACTATCGTACTGCATGGGCCTCACTCTAGAATGCTGAAAGTTTTGGAGTGTGCTTTGGAATGTACTGCTATTTGAAACTCAGCATGTAAACAAGCCCTCACATGCACAAGTGTTTACAGCACTGGGGCCTTGATGGAGGAAGGTAATGTAGCTACAATAAAAGATCTGGGAGACATATTTGTACTCTGAGAGTGACGTCTGAAACAAACAAACTGTTCTCCCAAATATTTAGTCATAAGTATGTGGATGATTGCATGTTCTGACAAACAGGAATAGCGCATGAGCATTTTGTGCTACCTTCTGTTACTTTCCTTCCACTTCGCATTAGGCACTAAAAGTCTGGTGTCTGGGTCATGCTGAAATAGTGCAAGCAGGCAACACCTTTGACACATAGGTGTTCATGTGAGAAAAATGTGTCTGCAGACAAAAGCTTAGTGATAATGAGAACAGTGCAAAGGCAGAGGTAATCAGATGAGGTCCCTGAGTGGACATAGTTAACTGAATAGACTTTTAATATTTGAGCAAAGGGGTGTACTGCATGGGTCAGATTTCAGGAGTGTGGTCTTATCTGTCTGCATTTTAGTAATATTCTCTATTTCCTCAGAATCTTTATCTCTGTTCTTCCCTGAATGCATGAGCATACAAATTTTAGGGAGGTTTGTAGCGGGTGGAAAGAGAGCAATAGAAGCTGTGTAATAAATAAATCTGTGCACTACAAAAACCAATAGAGAGTTTTATTGTCCATGTCAAAAACAATGAAAACCTCACCAATGATGGCACGTGAATTTATTTAGAATAAAAATGAAGTGACATCATTGTGCCCTGGCAAACTAGTAGATCTATTATCTGTTATTCGTAGAAGGGACTAGCCATGAAAGCAGAATTATGAGTTGAGATCTTCTGTGATTTATCACAAATGCCTCTGATATTTTTTCCATTTATCACTGAAATTAAATGGCTATTTTATGAGATATATAGGGGTATTTTCAGTAAACCTCAGTACATTGTGTATCACTTCTCTGAATACTGCACTATTGCCTACTAAACTTACTCCCAACCCACCTACAGCTGAAATCAGTACGAATGCAGTCTGTAGTTAAATATATGCTTAAGTGGGTTCTAACCCAGAATCTTCATGTTCAGCAGAGTCAACTTCTAATGGCCAGATTGTCCAGGTTCAGCAGTTACTCAAATACCGTACTGATTGATGGAGGCCAGACAGTTACAGATGATAAAAATAAATGCTCATAGGCTTAATCTTCTGCTGCTGTGAACAAGTTAAGTTCCAATTATATTTTGTCCATTTACACCAGAACAGAATTTGACCTTGGGCAGCTGGGAAATCTTTCACATATAAATAATGGTTCATTTCACAAAAAGGTTAGTGCTAAGTAAAATAATAAGGTAATAGGCATTGTGCCCAAGTGGGCAGAGCAGTAGTCTGGGACTCAGGAGACCTCTGTTTCTTTTGTTTCTACCACTGAGAACTTGGGCAAGTCTCTGCAACTCTGCTTCCCCTCTATGCTGTCTATTGAGATTAAGAGCTCTTTAAGGCAGAAATTGGTTATACAATACCTAATGCAATGGGACCCCAATTCTAGTTAGGATATCTAGTTGGACTCTAGTACAACTAAGAAAAAAGATATTACCAGAGTGCTGAAAAAAAATGCTGGCACCCTGGCCAAAATTCTCCAACAGGACCTATTTGGAGTGGTTGCCTACAGGTGCTGGATTCTGCATCAACATGAGATGTGGGGTTGACAGGAGGTGGCTAAAGATTTGAATACCTCACACAATAATATTATGTTTAAAGCATTTTAAGAGGCTTTTTCCCCTTAACATTTCCGTGTAGTTTGTTAGCCTGTAGCAGAATTAAGAGTATAAAAAAATCCTTTAACCCTTATTCAAAAGCAGTCCCACTGAAGTCAATGTAGGTACTCATGTGAGTAAGGACAAATCATGTGACTAACAGGTACAGATTCAGTCCCAATAGCTAAACTGCAGCAAATTCTTGGATGAGAGCTAGGTCAGATGGTTTCTATGCCCATCTTGGCCATACTATTCCAGTGCATCCAGTAAGTTCCTTCTCTGTCTGTATCCTCTAACAAGACATTGGAGGTGATAGTGCATTCCTAACACCCAGGTATATTGGGAGAGTAAATGCATTAGTATAGCCACTCATCTGGAACAATAATCAAGGAGTAACACAGCCCTGGAGTCACTATGTCAAATTTGTCAATAGCTATGTTCTGAAAGCCTTACTCACAACAGAAAAGACTTAAAGTTACTTTGCCCCATTCTCTAAATATTGTATAAACAGAGAGTTATAGTATTTTTATTACCAGCCTGGCATGTTTTACCAGCACTAAATTCATTTGAAAATAAAATAAATAAAATGGAATAAGTCCACGGATAACTTTGAAAGTCAGAAGTGGAATACCTCTTGAAAGTCATGGGGTGAAGTATTGTAATGCAGATTACATTGATTTGCTACAAGTTACTGACAGCTAACAAGACACTGTTAATGATTGTCTACTGTACCTATGGAATAAAAGGCCCACTGCCTGAGAAGCAAATCATGCTTTTGTGAAAAAGATCAAAAGACTCGGGAAGGAAACAGAAAGTAATTTTCTGATCATATTTGTAAGGCAAGAAGCCATTTTCTATAAAATTAACAATATTTAGTGGTATGATCAGATCTAGCAAATCACTTAATATATGATCAACTTTAAAGCAGGAAAGTAGTACCATTGCTTACATGTTTACAGTTAAAACTTTTGCTCAAGTACTTTGCTGAATGAGGGTCTAAATATCATTCCTTTCTTGCATAGAAGCAATTTTTATATATAATGTGCAGTTTGGGTAACTAACCCTTTGCATTAGGGTGAGCCACAGGAGCCAGATGCCCTGCACTTGGGACAGTAGAATCCCAAGCATTGTTACAAGCTGGGGACTGACTGGCTAAGTAGCACTGCAGCAGAAAAGGACCTGGAGATTACAATTGATGAGAAGTTGGATATGAGTCAACAGTATGCCTTTGTAGCCAAGAAGGCAGATCAAGAGAAGTTATTATTCCCCTTTATTCAGCATTAGTGAGGCCATATCTGGAATACTGCATCCAGTTCTGGACTCTCCCCCACAGTATAAAAAGGTTGTAGATATATTGGAGATGGCCCAGTGGAGGGCAATCAAAATGATTTGGAGGCTGGACAATATGATGTATGAGGAGAGAATGAGTGATTTGGGCTTATTTAGTTTTCAGGGGAGAAGAGTGACTGGTGATTTTATAGCAGCCTTCAACTTTCTGAAGGGACACTCTAAACACAATGGAGAGAGGCTGTTCTCAGTAATGATGGACAGCAGAACAAGGGGCAATGGTCTCAACTTGCAGTGGGGGAAGTCTAGGTTGGATATTAGGAAAAGATATTTCACTAGAAGGGAGGTGAAGCACTGGAATGCATTACCAAGAGAGGTGGTGGACTCTCCATCCCTAGCTGTATGGAAGTGCCAGCTTGATAATGTCCTGGCTGGGATGATTTAGTTAGGGTTGATCCTGCTTTGGGCAGGAGGCTGGACTTGATGACCTCCTGAGGTCTCTTCCAGTCCTAGGATTTTATGATTCTATGATTCTATCACTATGCATTTGGGTGTAGGCACATACTGCAATTTATGTGCAAGAACACAGTCTCAAAAATCTGGTGCTATTATAGAGAACAAATTGCATTAGATACAGTCCAGCATTTCTGTCTCTTCATCTTGCCATCATACCACTTCTTTTAAACTCCCACTACTTAGTATTTCCCACAGCTTCTAAGTCCTTTGCATCCCAGGGCTAGACTAAATTGTACCGTACAAGTTACCCAGAAGAATTAGTTATAGGTATGTGAAAGAGAGTCACCCGTAAGGCTCTCCACAGGCATCTAACATTCTAGTGCTACTACCCTGATGGATAAAAGACAAGAAAATGATAGTAGAAGTTATACTTTCTAGTATGATGCTTCAGGAAACAAAGTGTAAAAATGAAAAAAGGGGTAAGGTAGAAAACTCACCCATCCTTCCACTGCAAGCCTTCTCTGAACTCCCAAACACCCTTTGAAATTGCTCTTATAAATATCTTTCATAAAAAAATGTTGCTACAATTTTTTTTTCTTGTAAGAAACTTCTTGAGTCAGCTGAAAACACTAGGGCTGCATCTACACAAGAAGCCTTTGTTGAGAGATGTCACTGTCAGAAGGGACTTCCCAGTAAAACTTCTGTTGACAGATTGTGTCTTCACATAAAAGTGGATTGAAAGAGCAATCTGCTCTGTCAACAGACAGCAGCTAGATTGCCCGGCTCTCTCTTGACAGTACGGCTGAATTGAAACTCTGCAAAAGGGGCTGCCCAGTGAACTGGAAGCCCTGTCTGTTGACAGAAGAGCCACAGAGCATCTACACAGCTGTTTTGTCAACAGAACACTGTCGAGAGTGGTGTTATACGTGAAAGAAGAGAGGCATAAAGCTGCTGGCGGATGTTCCAGGTTTTGTTGACAAAATGTCGACAAAGTGCATTTTGTGTGTAGATGCTCCGTGTTTTTTTTTCCTGACAAAAGCCCGGTTTTGCTTGGAAAAGCCTCTTCTGTAGATGTAGCCTAACAGTATGAGAAGGCTCTTTTGTTTTCTAGTCTGTAATCCTGAAGTCAAATGTATAGTTTTCCAGAACTTTAATTGCTGGTATTGATATAAGCAGGTCCCTTTCTAGCAGCATGCCACCCTAGTTCTATTATAATAAGAGATATCATTACTAGCTCTCATGCAAGCCTCAGTACCAAGTATAAAGGAGGAGTTACATTCCTAGTGCTAAAAATGAAGACCCATCACTCGGAGGAGGTCATAATCCTCAATTTTCAAGGTAACACAACTTCACATAGTGAGGAGTGGTACATACTACCCCTTTGGCCATTAAGTTCATAGTGTCATCACAATTAAGAGCTACCATATTCCTGACTGGGTGATACGATGAAATGTAAGGTACAACTTTAATTTGTTACTGGAGAAACTAGCCATTTTCCCACCCAATGTAGCTGTTGGCAGAAGGAACAGAAAAGAAGTCCTCCTGGCAGGACAGAGTGGGTGTCTCTGTGGCAGCCAGTCAGGACCCAGCAGGACTATACAAAACACGCCACTGCGCTAGGGCAAGTCCGTTTCTCAAAAGAGCTCAGTCCTGGCAGGTCTCTTTGTAATGTCTGGAAGACCAGCAGCACCTTGGACAGCTCCAAGTGCTCAGTGGATGAAGACTGGCCAGAAGCGGAACACAAGACTTGACGGTGCCGTGGACAGGGCTAGGCAGATCTATCTCTGGAGCCTTGCGTACAATCACACAAAGACCTCATGCAGCACCTCTTTGCTACAGAGGGGTGCTCACGAGCAGGTAGGACATATCCTGGTCAAATATCAATGGAACAAAAGTGTATCCTGAGGGAATCAATTTTCTGCTTTAAATTCTGCAACCCTTATTTTCATTGAGGAATAGGTACTTGTATCATTTTATTTTAAAGTTTGGAAAGAAAATGACTATATTGGGCAGAGGTGTTCAAACATTTATATTTTTCTGGGGGTGACACAAAACCCTCTTGATTTCAAAAATCATAAATAACCAAATTCCCTCTGTTTTTTTTTTTCAACAAGCACAGCATTTCAAAAGAAACTTTTGTCTAAAGGAACAAAAGCCATTTGTTCAAAGCAAAAACAATTTTTGACCAACTGTAGTCCCTGCGCAGATGGCGCATGTGTTTAAAAGCTACAGTGTTCAATTCGTAACAGCTAAAAAGCTGCTGGGTATATAACTGAACTGGACAATTAATCATAATGAAGATCATCACCTCCTCCCCGTTTTCCCCCAAATGTTTTCTGAAATAAGACTAAGAACACAGTCTTGGATAATTTTTAACCAGATTTTTCCCAATGGCTTCCATGTAAGTAACATTAGATCCAATAAAGTCAAGATTATTTGTATCACCCTGGTTTGGAGAATAGTTACCTGGTTTTCTTTTCTTTTGTAGTCTAAAAATACTATTTTTTTAACTTTCAATTATTCCATTTAGCTTAGGTTAGTTAAGCTTCTGTTGATCTACTTTATCGTCTCCCTCCCCTTGGAGTCCCTATCACCATAATACACAGTGGTCTCATCTGCAACTAGTTAGCAACTGTCAAGATGTTTCATAAGGAGAACTTAACTGTTTTAAGCTTAGTTCCCAATTATGTAAGTCCCTCTGCACAGTGAAGCTATAGTGAAGTCAAGGACTTATACACAGAGGATTTGTAAAACCAGATCCTTAAGTAGGATCATATGGGCTGTGGCTTTGGGGGTGAGGGATTAAGCAAAGTTGTAGCAGAGTTGTGATATGAATAGTCTCTGGTTTTGGGACTCACTAATAAGCTGTTTGCTTTGGCTTGGAGCAAATTTTGTGCTCAAAATCAAGACCCCCCGTTCCCTTTTTTCCTTTGAAAATAGAGTTACAGAGAGGAAAGCCAAACAGCTGAGCTTACAAAAGTTGCACAGAGATCTTTAATAGCTGATAACAAGGTTTGACAGTCATGTCGTAATTGTTAATAATGTATTCAAGACACACTAACAGCTTAACATTGCCTTGTTGCTTCTCTAGATAGTTGGGAGGAATTTGCTCTTCTGATATATCAGAATGGTTGCTACTTTTAACAAAAAGGGGCATTGCTCACAGGAGAAAATGAAAAGCAATGTCTCATATTATATGTAGCCACATAATATATTTGATTGTACAAAGCACTAATAGCAAGTATTTATTCAGTGTCAATGCACTCTGCTCTTTTGCTAGCTCACAAAATAAACCTCAACAGATAAGTTAGCGTTAAAGAACACTGTGCAGAAACACTGAATTAATACTTGGTAGTTTGCTCTGTGTGCAACAGGATATATGGCTAAATAAGTAATAAGAAGCACATGATCCAGTGGCATAGTAAAAAGGTTTTGACAGCGTGAATTTGGCATGATCCCATTACTCATGAGTGGCAAAGCCAGGAGTGATTTGTACAGCTGTGCTAATAAAAACCCTGCACCACAAGACAACCCACAGTCTATACAGCACAGAAAACCTATTTTATGGATGCTGTAGAAAGGTTTATAAAAGTGGCATTGGATTGGTTTCTTGTAGTTCTCCTACCTGTAAAGACAAGTACCTAAGTTATCAAGAGTCAAATGGTGCATGTCTCAGAGGGAGCCAAGATTAATAGCTTACCTATACATGTCATGAATTCCAAGCCCTTTTCCGGATGATTGAAAGCCTAACTTGTGTGTGGGGCCCCACTGGGGAATGAAATAAAGCTCCAGTTTCTAACTATGGCTACGTCTACACTAGCCCCAAACTTTGAAATGGCCACGCAAATGGCCATTTTGAAGTTTACTAATGAAGCGCTGAAATGCATATTCAGCGCTTCATTAGCATGCAGGCAGCCACAGCACTTCAAAATTGATGCACCTCGCCGCCACACTGCTCATCCTGACGGGGCTCTTTTCGAAAGGACCCCACCTACTTCGAAGTCCCCTTATTCCCATGAGCTGATGGGAATAAGGGGACTTCAAAGTAGGCGGGGTCCTTTCGAAAATGAGCCCTGTTGGGACAAGCTGCTCGGCAGCGAGGCACGTCAATTTTGAAGTTCCGCAGCTGCCCGCATGCTAATGAAGCGCTGAATATGTATTTCAGCGCTTCATTAGTAAACTTCGAAATGGCCATTTGCATGGCCATTTTGAAATTTGGGGCTAGTGTAGACACGGCCGAATACAGATGAATACACACAGATGAGGGAGCACAAGGAAGCCATGAAGATCAGGATGATTGACCTTGGTCTGAGTGCACCAGCAGCTTAAATGTTCTCAATGGCCCAACACCCCCCTCCCTGCTTCCCGAGTCAGGCTGGGGCCCAGCATGTGGCTTACCTCCTGTATGATGGCCCTGATGGTGGACTTGCCTGCCCCAAATTTCTGCCCCACAGAGCGGTAGCTATCTGGGGTGGCCAACTTCCAGATGCTGATGGCTAGACACTTCTCCACCAGGAGGGCTAGACACATCCCCGTGTCCTGGTGTCAAAGCAGGGGGGGTCGGCCAGGTGCTGATCTCGCGGAACATGCCCTCTGCCACACACAAGTTCCACTGCCACTGTTCATTGTCCCATTGTGCCATAACCATCCGGGCCCATCTGTCGCTGCTGGTGGTATGGGTCCACATGTGGCGGATGGGCTGCTGGGGGCCTGGCTGGGGCAGGGGTGGGTCAGACCCCCGGTGCTCATGCCGTGTTCATGCAGCAAGCTGAGGAGGGCGGCCAGGAGTCTCTCCAGCACCCTTGTCAGGGCGAGTCTGTGCTGTTGCAGGACCTCAGAGTCCATGGCCAGCACATGGGCTGTTGCAAGAGCAGCATGATGGCGAGCTATGCTGGGAGCAGCACAATGGGCCTCAGCAGCTAGTGCAGAGATGGGCTGTTGGGGGGGCATCCCTTGAACGGGCTTTGTGGATAGTGCCCTGGAAGGGCTCTCCGGCCTTACGACCCCATCTGAGGCATTTCCTGCCCTGTTCTTTCGGAAGAGCATTGAGGTGATGTGTGGAGGTGATCTTCGAGAAGACTGGTCAGCTCTCTTTGTGTGTGGATGCTATCTTCCAGAAGATGATCTTCCTGAAGATGGCTCCTGGAAGATCCTCTTCCAGAAGATCTGATACATGTAGACACAGCCACTATGTATAGTGGTCCAAGCCTGTATCTTACCCAGCTAACCCATGTAAATATTGACATGTTTTCTTCTGAGGTGTATGTGGACAGGGGGAGCACGATTTTCCATTTGGGGACCCTGGGAGGAAACATTTCCCTGTTACTAAGTTGTGGTTTCAGCAGCTCTGAGAAATGGGATGTTAGGATAAGTCCCAACAAAATGGTGCAGTAGAAAGAGGGATCATGAAGAAGACAAAGATATAAATTTTTCACTGAATACTGCTGATACGGTTCTGTTCAATTCCAATTATCTGTCTACTCCAGGGTATAGCAGCAGTAACTTCCCGCCATCATAAAATAGTTCATTAATTAAGCTCCATTGCTCAACAAAATTTCGTATTACAACTCACTGAAAGGCTAATACCTATCACACAAGAAAACACTGGGTACATTATTCATTAGACAAGGTCCTTTAGTTGCCGGCTATCAAAGGATGTACACTGCAGCCAGTTTTGAATCTGAGTGGACATTTTTCCAGATACCCTGAAAAAGCAAAAAATTCTGAGGGCTGTTTTTGTTTTGTTTTTTTTTGTTTTTTCTTACTGTGTGTGTTTTCATACAGCTCTAGATTAGTAGATTTTAAGACTAGAATGGACCACAGAGATCATCTACTCTGATCTCTTTCTTACCTGCTGTCACAGCTGGAACTTCAAGTGCAGGTAGTGGGGCTGGCTAGACAAATAAAACATTGCTAGACCCTGTCTGCGGCTCCCGAAGACAGAAAAGTTTTCTTGATTTCAGTTTTTCCTGAAATTAGTCAGTAGCTGCCACCACCATGTGTATAAAAATCCCGCTTCCAGGAAAGAAATCACATGGAATCTCTTCCCTGAGGGCAAAACCTCCAACCTCCTTTTCCCAAGGAATTTGAAAGAAATAACAAGGGCACCCGACAAAAACAAAAAATGCAGGGAGATATAAGCCCTCTTGTAATGTGTCTGCAGCCAGACACATAGTTTTAACCCCCTCCCCCAAGGGCATAAAAATCAACCAGTACTTGTAGGCAAAGAAAAAAGAACGTTTTTAATATTAAAACAAGACTATCTTTGCAAGCATTTAAATGTCTTGGTGTTAAAAGACATAAATTGAAGAACACAGGGATTTTTCCCTGGGTCAGATTCTTGGCTACAGGGAAGAGTAATAGTAACAAATAGCCATCTCAGACATAATTTTCAACCCCTCCAAACAATGAAAACATTAAATTTTCCATGACTACCCAAACTTTTCCCTACTCACACAGTCTGAGCCTAGGGGATCTGTTCTGGAAGAGCTCATTTTTTTCTACCTGTTCCTGGAGAGATTGCTCCCCCACCCTTTTTTCCCTGTCTGTTCCCTAACAAAGATGATGCTGTGGTGATTCAGTTTCAGGTCAGAATTTTTCCACTAGCTCAGAGGCAGGTTAGTTTAACTCTTTTCTAGCTCTCCAGGGTAAATTTAGGCTTTCCTTTGTAGCCCCCATTTATAATACCCTCAAACTTCAGTGAAATAACCCACACATGCACTGGATAAGTTTTTCCCCTTTGTGAGTGGGTTTTGATGACAACAGCAGGATATATAGCAGACCAGAGTTCATATATCTCCTGCATACCATAGAGGACAGGGTGAATTGTGATGCAGCCATCCCATCTTCAAATAGTCCAAGAAGAACACCTCATTGTGGCAGAAAAAGGAGGTGTCTCAGAATTTACACTCTGATTTTAATGTCCCATAATCATTGAGCTCCTATTCCTATGACAATACAACGTGCATCAGAATGGCTGTGGAATGTCTGTAGTGTAGCCCTTTGGCTTGTTTAGAGGGTAAGTGAATGGGTTCATTAACCCATAACTCCATCTGTTTCCCCAGGAAGGGTTGGGATTTGGGTGTACAAGCATAGGGTTAGATGGGACTGCAAGGGTTATCTTGTCTAATGCCCAGCTGTAAGTCTACTCTGTGTAGAATATCAGATCTGTTTTGCTGGGAATAACTCTGATTAGCATAAATTTAAACTTCACAGAAACAAAATTCAAAAGTAATTGTGTCAAAGCATCACCATTTCCATACCTCTTTATGGAACAAAACTGATTTGTATAGTGAAATATGTCTTTCAACACTACTTTTTCTTTCTGAACTTCACACAAAAAAGAAACAGCAGCAGCATTACTAGCCACATAGAGATAATCTCTCAAAATATGCCGAGGTTTCTTGCAGATATTGATTTCTGTTTAAACTTCACAAAACTCTGGCAGAAAGACAAGTATCATTTTTCTTCAACAAGACATTCTTTGTGCAGATGTTATGGCCAGATTGGCAATATGTTTAGCACTAAGTGGTAACCAGTGTTAGGAAAGGATTTAATTTTGTTTAATATTCTGAGCCTCTGATGTCTTTTGAAACTATAAAGGTAAATTATTTTATGGGTTAAAATGCCCGCAGGAAAAAAGCAAAAAAAAAAAAAAGGTAAAAAGTCAACAGAAAGTGTACTAAGATATTTTCATCTACTTCAGTGCTGCCCTCTGGCTATAACTAATGAGTAAATATTCTCTGTGTTAGAGGTTAGGATAAGAATAATTAAATAAACAGCTATATGTGGGGCACACTCTTATAGTATGAAAATATTAATCTCTGGATAGTACAGGGGGACAAGTCCATCTCTCAGTGAAGTCAATGGAAATGTCGTTCTTGGCTTCAAGTGGATCAGGATTGGCTCTATGGCTGGAATTTTTGTGACAATCAATACCTTCCTTGCTCCTTGAACATTTCAGTAAATGGAGAAACTTTCCAGAATCCTGAATAACAGTTATACTTTCACAGGAGAGAATGCCATTATTCTACACAGAGTAGTCCTACAGCGCGGCATCAGACAAGATAACCCTTGCAGTCCCATCAAACCCTATGCTTCTACACCCAAATCCTCTATGGAACACGGATAGATCATAATGTGTCAAGAATTTTTCAGTATTACACTCAGGTTGGCATTAAATAAAAGAGGCACCTGATAACTCAACATCCTTTCCTGAGTATAAGTACAAGTGGTAATTCAGGATAATTTTCTAACATGGAGAATAAATATAAAGTCTCTTTGCAAAATGTGTCCTGATGAAATTATTTTTTAGTCTCATCAGAATACTCTAAATGTGATGGCTTGCAAATAACCAAATCTGATGCCCAAATACTGATAAGGAGATTAAAAATATCAAGCATACAAATGTCTAGGAGGAAATGCTGGGTTGCCCATACCCACTTGCTTCCTGCTGTGTCCTTGTTCATTAGAAATAATCTTTGGCCAAAACATTCTTATTATAGACTTCTGTGAGCTGCTATTTCCCAATGTTTAGCAGAGATGGTATCTTTCATTCTGCCATTTTCAGCATGCTGTTTTGGAAATTAAAGACTTTGCTGGTATTATAACTCTGAGAAAACATTATAGATCTTCATATCCAAATTTTTATATTGCTTCTGCCTAATAAAACTCTTGAACTGAGTATTATCCCTAGTGTTATCTATGCCAGCAAGTCAGACTGAACAATCTTAGTCATCAGATCAACAAACTTTTATTTATATTCTCCATCTATATACCTTTAAACTTATGAGGTTTTTGTGATTTCTTGAGATTGATGTTGTAACATACCTGGTACAAATTTCACATGACTGTATAAACAATTTAATGCCTAATGGGTGGCCTCATTTACCACAGTTTTGCTGGCACATAAGTTATGTATCCATCCATTAGAGATTATGCAACTGGATTTAATTTAAAAAATAAAACCTCAAGGGCTGTTTAAATTGATATCTGTAAAACACTGTGGACCTGATTCAAAACCTCCTGAAGATAACAAAAAGTTTCCTAGTGATTCTAGTGGACTATGGGTATCTGTACCAAAACATGTTCCAGTTTAACATGTTCCATGTTCCAGTTTAAAATTGCCAAATTTTAAACAATAACACATAGTAACAACAGTTAAACTGATGTGATATTGATTAAAAAAATTCAATAAGAGGACATCTTATTACCACCTTATTACATCGTATTACCACCTATTCCTCTCCTGATTTTGATAAAGGGTACACTTTAGTAATGGTAAAGCTTTGTTTCATGTGACCTTCTAATAAACAAACTAGAGAGATATACCTTAGATGAACCTCCTATAAAGATGATGTGCAACTTGTTGGAAAAGCATACTCAGTGGTTAGTTATCAATGGTTTCCAGTCAAACAGGAACAGAATATTAAGTATGAATCCTTCAGGCATCTGTCCTGGGGCCAATTCTATTCAGTATCTCCATAAAATAGTTGAATAACTGCATAGAGAGTACACATAAATTTTGCAGATGATACCAAAATGGGAGGTGTTGCAAGCATTTTCAAGGACAGGATTAGAATTCGAAATCCTCTTGACAAACAGGAGAAATGTTCTAAAAGAAACAGGCTGAAATTCAATAACAACAGAAAGTACTACCCTTAGGAAAGAATAATCAATTGCAGAAATACAAAATGAGAAATGATTGCCTTGGGAGAATACTGCAGAAAAGTATCAGGTGGAGGAAGGGTCATAACAGCTCACAAACTAACCATGAGACAGCAATGTAATAGTGGTGCAAAAAGGAGACAATCTAAATGTGTTAGGACAAGTGTTTATAAGTGTTCTGATGCTTTGCTCAGCACTGAGAAGGCCTCAGCTGGAGTACTGGACACACTACTTTGGAAACACTGAGCACAAACTGGAGAAAATCCAGAGAGGAGCAATAAAAAGGATTAGAGGTCTGACTTTTGAAGAAAGATTGAAAAAAATGGAATTGTGTAGTTTGGAGACAAGAAGACCGAAGGGTGACCTAACCGTCTTCCAGTATGAAAAGGCAGTTATATATGGGAGGGTGAAAAAAATGTTCTTTTCTCTCACTAAGGACAGGACACAAAGCAATGACCTTAAATTGCAGCAAGGGAGATTTAAATTAGACGTTAAGAAAAACTTCCTAATTGTAAGGGTGCTTAAGCACTGGAATAAGAATATCTAGGTTGGCTGTGGAATCTGTATGAGTGGAGGTTTTTAAGAAAAGGTTAGAAAAACATGTGATCTAAATCAGTGGCTCTCAGACTCTACAGCTACTGTACCCCGACATAAAATAAAAAAGTGTCACAGCATAACATTGCTGAAAAAGTGCTTAGTTTCTCATTTGCAGATATAATTATAAAATGGAATATATATATTGTTCTTACATTTTAGTATGTAGTATAGAGTAGCATAAACAAGTGATTGATGGCATGGAACGTTAGTTTGCACTGACTTTGTTAGTGCTTTTTCTGTAGCCTGTTAGGAAATGAGGCAAATATCTAGATGAGCTGACCTCAGCATTCTGCTAGGTGTACATGTACCCCTGGTTGACAGCCACTTGTCTACATAACACTGAATCCTGCATCAGTGCAGGGGACGGGACTAGATGACCTACTGAGGTCCTTTCATTCTTACATTTCTGTGACTTGTATATAACCAGCTGCTTCCAGCCAGATCTACTAAGGGTTCTTAGATTTAAAGTTGCAGAATTCTATGTTTCTTTTTATGTACTATATTATAAGGGACATGTTGAATCACTTGATGACATGCTGCTTCTGCTTTTCGTTTCTGAAATGTGATGCCAATGGCTACTATTATTTTGATGCGAGATGCTTGACATGGAAGTACTTCGTGATTCTTAAAAAACAACAACAATAAACTGAACCTACTGTTCTGCTCTCGAGGCAACCATATGAGAATTGGGCTACTCTTCTTTTTTTTATTTAACTCCAGCAAGCGGTAATGCATTTGATTTATC
Source organism: Carettochelys insculpta (assembly GCF_033958435.1). NCBI lineage: Eukaryota > Metazoa > Chordata > Testudines > Carettochelyidae > Carettochelys > Carettochelys insculpta. The sequence goes on from NC_134147.1 coordinate 38,100,368, forward strand.
AAACAATGTCAGACTTGCTTAGAAAAAGCTTGGGAGTTAGTACTAGAGATACAATGGTTGTAATGAATACAGTATGTGAAAACTTTGGGTTAAAATTGTAAGAAGCTGAGAGGAAAATTTAAGTCATAAAGACAGCAATCAATGGTGTGAACTGTGATTTAATTCACAATACCAGCAGCTGTTAGCTGCTGAGCTATTGAAGTGATGATCTGGAAATAACCTAAGATTAGGAAATATTAGGTTGGTAGGGCTCCTGAAACCATAGAACCAAGATATTCTTTTTTTCACATAGATTTGAAGCAGTGACAGGAATAGGTAACTTTACTTCTTCACCAATATAAAGATTACTGTGCATTCTGATACATATCACATACATGAGCAGGTCATTGAGACAACATCTTTTGGACTGAGAAACAAAGATTTCAAATTTTTTTTGTTGCATTGGCAGATGTAGATTTCAAAAGGCTTAAGGGCATTAATGAATTTTAGCTTCTCAGTACACTGGTAGGTCATTATCATACTGCTTTTACAGATGGGAAACTGAGTCACCATCATTGCAACACATAGGAAAAATTTGGACTCATAACTGACTGAAATGTCATGTGACTAGTTAGGAAAATTCTATTATTTAGCTCCTCGGAGGTGAATAAGAATGAGGCCTAGAACAATTTTAACCAATCGAAATAAATATGCAAATTAACATCACCTGGTTTCTCAGAACTTCTCCCAAATCTTATAAGCATCTTTCAGCTAATCATATAGCATATGAAAATGTCTGCTTCACACTGAATCATTGAAGATCAACAACAGATATTTGGGATCTTCTAATTTAGTCTAAAGAAAAAATTGTATTTTGTATCCAATGGACAGATTTCACTAAGTAGACATCCACACCATATAAAGCATTACCAAATTTGTGACCAGAGTCTCAAGAAGCACTGTCACATATAGTCTTCCAAGTTCATAGCATGGGAGAAAATGTTCAGTACTAGGAACAAATACTGTGATGTTGCTTCTTGTTATGCAACATTCTGCGTCCAGGTTTTGGGAGAGAGAAGTTTTGGAGTAGCTGAAGCATTTGCAGTCTGCCCTGGTCTCTAATTAGAATTACTTCTTCAGGCAGAGTCGCTGTGTGGGAGTCAGGCATTGTTGATGGTATGAGATTCCTGAAATAAGGGATTGCTCTCCATGCTGCTTATGAACTTGTCTGTCCCAGGACCAGTGCTCATGTACACACACACCACTTAGAGTGCAGCACTGATTTCTCTTCTACTGGGAAGCTGACCTTCAAACTTCTGGTGCCTGCTATCACTCAGGAGAGTGGTGACACTATAATCAGAAGAAGGAGCAACCAGGTACTCACTTAATTTATTGAGTATGAAGACTTATTGTTAGTAATTTATTTCCCTGTCTCACAAATGTGGCTTGATATCCAATGTCTATATCTATCATATTTTATATGAAGCTGAAAAGTAGGGATCTGGGGTATACCTTGTTTTTCCTGCTGGCTTATAGCCTTAAACAATAGGTAACTGCTATAACAGCACTGCTATCTAACCCCTTAGCTACTTACTGCGCTTCCGGGATGGGCCGTGCAGCCTTCGATGCGTGCTGTAAAATGGAAAGGATAACTTCAGAGCTGAATATTGTATTTATTTATTCCTGGATCTTCCTGAGGTTCACCAGGTTGCTCGACCCTTGGCCGACTACCGCGGGGAGCAGATCTTACTTAGAATAAGAATTTGCCTGCGCTAAGCTAGGTCAATTCTCTAGTTAAGTGGGTTGCCCTGCTGGCCAAGCAGGGGAGAGCCCAGTATATGCGGGGTTTCCTTCTGAGAGGTTATCCCCTTAGTTAAATGGTGGGGTTTTCCTAGTTAAAGGTTATCCCCTCAAAAAGGTACTACCTATTTCGACCACCTTGTTATGATAGCCCTTTATTGAAGACCTTCATTACCCTTAAAGGGTTACTAAGAACACCAGGGTTTTCCCTATATAGGGTTATCCCTGACCGCTCTACCCTCCTAAATAGGGGAGAGCTTATAGCTCTGGATTTTAATTATAAAGCAGTTTGCCTAACTATTCTTCTGTGTGCATGTAATAGTTTTAGGCTAGACCAATAGCATTGGCCTCCTGTGCCTTTACAAAGAGACAAGGGATACAAAATTTAAGACGCAGATCATGGACTTGGGGAAGTCCCAATCCACTTTGTTACAAAACTATATAAAAACATTAACTGCTCACCTAATTACTTATATTAGCCTTAAACCCAGACCACAAATACCTCCTTATTCGTGCTCTGTAATCCAGGCGCTGGGCCTGTAGTTCTCTTCGAGCTAGGAAGTTATGACCCTCACGGCGCGCTTGTACGGCAGCCGCGTCAGGTCAGATAGTAAAGGAGGAAGAAAGAAAGAGAGCCAGGAGGAAAACCGGCTTGGTTAACAAAACCTCCTGTGTCTTTTCAGGAACGACCGTGATATTTCAGACACCAGCCCGAGCTAAGGTCGGTGACTGGAAGGGCAGGGTCGCTGCTGCGGTTTCCCCGTGCAGGGCACCGTTGTTTAGGTGGCGCGATCTGCCGGGCAAGCCCTCCGGATAAAAGAACCGGAGCCTTACTCGTGATTTTTGCTCTTTGTAGACTGGAGCTCTTCTGGTCTTCTGGCTGGAACTCTTCTGTTCTTCGTTGGCCCACGGCGGCTAGCGAGCGATGACTGACACGCAGGTCAGCTTTGGCTCTTCCGCCAGCGATGTTCGGCTACAGGCTCAGTCCAGCTCTTAGCTCAGTCCTTCTCTGTAGTCTTCTTTCTTCTTCGTCTGCTCTCCTCCGAGGTCTGGTCTGGAATGCCCCAAGCAGGGCTGCTCTCCTGAATATATGCAGCCTGGGTGGACCTGTTTGACAACCTCTGCCTGCTAGGTCCTCCTTAGTGCCACAATGTATCAAAGGGGCATTTGACTACTACATATGTATAAGGATTCTAAATTAACCAATCAGTTTGAAACCTTTCAAACCATAACTTCATACATATTCATAGCCCGCCGAATATTAATTGCAACTGTCATTTTCCAGCAGCCATTTTGTGTATCTAAACACCATTTTAACAGTAAATATACTTTACAATTTATCTAATTTTGATGTGGTTTGTGAAGGAAATATGTCACCACTGCTGGTAAAGCAGATTATAAATTTTAAATGCTCAGCTTAAAGGCTGTTTGGTCAGGATGCAGGGCAACCACACAGACACCACGGCTCATGGACAGGGACATATAAATCACCTCAGAAGAGGATTTTTCTACAGGGTGGAGTCCAGACTTACAAAATACTCCTATTTTCCACATGGATACTGCAGCTATTCTAGACAAAAATGTTCTTGCCACTATGTTGGATGGCTTTTATATGATGATATAAATATGTCAATTAGTATTTCAATTAGCATCTGTGACTAATCCTACCCACGCTGGGAAGCTGCAATATGTGAGTTTCTTACTGGAGGGTATGTTTTTGTTACTTTATTATTCAAATATAATACCAGTTGACAACTACAATAGCAGGGGATAGGACAGAAAATTACAGGGTTTCTATTTAATGGAAAATGAACGATTGGTGGGAAGCATTGCAGTGGAAGGGTAGGTCTTAATTCTCCTGTATTATAGAATTCTACATTCCACTGCACATTATTCATCAACTCCCACAGACCTTCTTCTGAGTAGTTTAGAATTCCAAAGTTGCTGTGAACTTTGTTGGGGATTTTATGATATCCCTAGTTTTAGACGCATACTCTATTGCTTTACTGAGGGAGTCTCTACCTAAAAATCCAGTATAAATAAAGGGCCTGGTTTTCATTTACACTAAAGCCCCATTGACTCACTTTGGGATTAGTTGCACCCACTATAACTAGTTCTAGAATGGTCAGTAGGATGCCTTTGCATAAATGAGAATCAAGCACAAATATTTTGTTTAAATGACATTTGTATATGTTAATATAACTTACCCCACTGCATCTATTCTACGTCTGCATGTTGAGATTACATCATTTTCAAATGTACTTACTCCATACTATGTTAACAACAGCATTTAAGTTTTTTTCCAGACTTAGTTACTACTTTTTGTTGAGGCAAAGCATAGAAAAAAGTATCATTTTTTTTTCACATTTTGCATTATTCTCTTTATGCCAATAGAGGGCACAAATTGTTGAATCCCACTACTGTTGTACTTCCCCTGTGATGCTAAAGGCAAATGGCTTTATAAGATTCATCAGGAAAAAAATCCATTATTTGTAATGAGCATTTTATGGAGTTTGACAGTATTATCAGCGAGTTGCTAATAACAGGAAAGGTTATTTAAATAATTTTACATTTCAAACTCATTGGTAGTTATTAGGGAGTTCACTGCTGAAAAGCAATATTTTGGGCTCTGGGATTAAAGCAGAGAACAGTAACAATAAAGAAATGGTAAGAGTGACAAATAGAATAATACCAATCACGTTATGTCCACCTCTACACGGGCAGCCTCTGTTGACAGAGGTGACTGTCAACAGAAACCTCAGCAGTACCTTTGTCAAAAGATAGCATACGCACAAAAGCAGATTGAAAGAGCAAACCACTCTGTTGACGACAGCAGCCAGACTGCCCTGCTCTCTTCCAACAGGATGGCTGCCTAGAAGCTTTGCAAACAGGACTACCTAGGGAACTGGAATACCTCTCTGTCGACAGAAGTGTCTACGTGGGCATTCTATCGACAAAACACTGTCAACAGAGACGTTATATCTGATCAGCAACAGGGATAATGTTGCCAACAGAACGGCTGAGTTTTGTCAGCAAACTCACGAAAGAGCACTTTAACTGTGTAGACAGTAGACAGTAGGCAAGTTTTGTTAACAAAAGCCCAGTTTTGTTGAGAGAAGCTGTCTGTGTAGACGTGACTTACCATGATAAAGCTATGAAAATTCTTTTCTACTTTTAAATACTGTTAGAAGTTTTAGAGTGTTTAAAATTATCTATAGCTGTATAGTTCCCCTGTTGAGGAAAAACAATGCTGGGTCTAATTTCTCACTGTGTTATTCAAGCTTAATGCTAGTGTTACTGAAGTGAATCTGACCAGCCAGCCTCACAGAAACAATAGCAGTGTGGAATTTCATTGGTTTTTTAATATTATGATGCTATCTCTATGCTGTTTATTTTTGCTAAGTCTTTAAAGGACATCAAATTCAACTGATTAATGATGTGATTGTAGTAGTAAAGAACTCAAGTAATTACTACGAAGAGAAGAATATAAAGTAGCATGGGGTTTTAATGAAATAGTGTACATATAACAAGAGTGTATTTTCTTCTCAGCATCTGCAAATTTTGGAACACAACTATGTGTGAGATTGCAGTGATTAGAAAAAATAGTAATGGATTTATGCTAACCCTCAAGCTGTAGATGCTGTGTCTTAGACAGCACAGCACTGCCAAAAAACCTGAAAATATTCTTGAACTATGAATAAAACTGACAGGCCTAAACAGGGCCATGGTTGATGGTAAGGTCACAAGAGGGATCAGCCGAGCTAAAAGTATCAAGACCTTGCCAAATCATACTAAGTAAGGTTCTGGCCAAATCATTCTGCATAGTAACGCAGCAGTCTCAAGGGGCCATTGTCTCAGCAGTGGGCTTAGAATAGATAATAAGGATAAAATACAGAGCAAAAGTGTGCAATGCATGGATGAAAGAATAGGTGGCCCCAGAAGACTTGAAGGCTGCATGCTTCTCAAACTAATTTTTGGTTCACCACTTTGTGAACCTTTCTTGCCTGTAATTTAAATGCATGTTCTTCACCTCCAACCCTTGGCAAAGAGAAGGAGAAAAAGAGATTTGCTGGCTACTGTAATAACTTAGACATCTTTGCCAAGTGCCCTGCACAACTAGGGGCAGAGTAAGTTTAATTTGGAGCTCGTAGACAGGAAAAAAAAAAAAACCCTCTGAATTTTCAACCTCAACTATCCAACACAAATCCTCCTGAAATTCTACCTACTCTAGCTCATCCCAAGGTGGAGGAGGTGCTCTTTCTCCTTTTCCAAAAGGTAAATTTGAAAATAATAAGAAAAGGCAGTTTGAGTGCTTTCTGCCACTCCAGCAGCAGAGAGTTCTTATAACTGTCTAAAACAGCTCCCTCAGAACTCCTTCATATGGAGAATAATCTGGGGGTGTAAGCCCGGTGTGACCACTCTATGCAACCTTCTTGCAGTCCCATTACATGGGGCATAGATGGAAAAAGGAGGACTGGTATATCTATTCCATAGATGGTTGCTAGAATGGCCTTCTGGGGGATATGACCAACGGGTGTAATTGAGAGGCACCCACAAGCTACTCTAATTTGTGCCATGAGCTGGGCCAGCACCTCATGGCCCCATGATCTGGGAGTATATGTACACATACGTACCCTTCTTCAATTTACACCAATTTGAAAAGGAGCTGTACCAGGACAAAACGTTATGTCTAATTTGCAAGAATAGGAATTTTTTCTCTAACACATACAGGAACTTCAAGCTATTCAGTGGAATTCACTCTGCAGGTCTCCAAGCCTGATGAATCCTTGACTTCCAAGTTGCAGATATATTGTATATTTAAAGCAACAGGTAACCTTTTCTTGATCATTCATACCCACAAGTTGTTGAGGTTTTTTGGTGGTTGCTGTGAGTTTTGAAGGTTTTGGTTGTTATTTTTCCTTTCAAAATAGAACTTCTCATTTTGATCTCCAGTATATTGCCTGATTAGGGATGATCTATAGTTTATTAATTATTTTAGGCTTGAAAAGATCAGATTTTTTCCTTGGTGATTGTCAGTAAATGTCAATTTCACCAGCCACATGCTAACAACAATATTTCCATTCATAGATGCAGCATATATATAGGAAAATTAAAAAAAAAAATGCTGCTTGAGAGTTTCAGTGTTTGATCTTAAGGTTATTTATTTTATATATTTTAACATGATATTAGCAGTTAGTGTTTTAACAATTATCAAGATTCTTGAAGCTCAATGACTATACTGTCTTTAAAAATGTATTGTCTGATCCTCTTCCCCTTGCAAATTTCCAACAAATAAGAAAATTTTTATAGATAAAAATAGGAGGGGGGGAATCATGCAACCCATAATTTTGCACAAATGTAACCACTGAAACTGGTAGAATTTGAGAAAAAATCTTTTAAAATAAACATTAATAGTACTTATGGTATATAAAACAAGCTCTGCAGTTAAGCAATTATGGTGATGTCTGTTTGCAAATATGTGATTTTCCATGACTACCATGGATTCTGGTATAAGTTTTACATCAAATATGTAGTACAAGAAGCAGGATACTGAACCAAATGAATGAGTATATTATGGAAGATATTCATTAGTCAAAAATATCTTAAGATCTATGAGAATTTATCCATTAACTTCAGTCAGCTTTTGATTATGATCTAATGGCCTAAATTTCCAAAGCAACAAAAAGATAGAAGGCAATTTTTTATGGACTGACAGCTATAGGAGAGAAAATACTCTCAAAGGGAACATTGAAGTTGCTAATTGTCTACAGAAAACATGGAAGTTAATATGCTTTTTAAAAAAAAACATTTTGTAGCACATACTAAGGTAAATTGGAAGAGTGTTTATAGTTGGGTTTGTATGGTTTATTTAAATGTAAAGTGACGTGAAGTTTAAAAGAGATATTCATGAATGCAGTCTAAGTTCAAGGTGCAATTTCCACTTGTAGTTGGAGCTAGGTTTGAAGAATTATTTTATGTCCATGGGGAATATGTACTATCTTTGAGATTTGTCATGAGGAATATTTGTTGAAACATTAATATTACTTCCCTGTTTCTCAGGGTGCATTGTTTGTTTTATTTTAACTTCTTGTGGTGATGGTAGTAACCTTAGTTTCCACACAAGCTTGTCTTGGACAGAAGGCCCTGCCAGAACACCCACACAGCTTTTTTTGTCGACAAAATCTGTTGACAGTGGTGTTATGCCTCATGGCTGAGAGGCAGAATGCTGCCGGCAAAAGTGCTGAATTTTGTTGACAAAGTGTTGACAAAACACATTTTGTGTGTGGATGTTCCGCCAGTTTTGCTGAAAAAAATTAGTTTTTGTTGGCAAAACTCACTAGCACAACCACAGCCTATGTTTCTGTAGTGAAGGACTTATGTACAGGCTTAAACATGTTCCTGAACTGGGACTCCTGGCTCCCCTCTTGCATCATTTATGCAGCGATTGTAGGCCAAAATCTGTCATTGGGATCATCTACTTTGACCCTCTTCACAATGCAGACCACAGAACTTCCCTGAACTGCCTCTTGCTTGAGTTAGAGCAAATCTTAAAAAGCATCCAATCTTAATTTAAGTATTTCCAGTGATTAATTTAATCTGAGAATGCCTTAAATATTGAGTCTGTTCTGGTCTGGCTATGGTCTGAAGAAGTGGGTCTGTCACACGAAAGCTCACCTAATAAATTATTTTGTTAGTCTTTAAAGTGCTACGTTACTGCTTTTTTGTTTTGAGAACTTCTCATGCACCCGTCTCATTTGGGATAAATGTACCTTTTCATTTTTAAGTGCCTGTTGCTCAGCATTATTATGCTTGTCTGAGTTGATACAAAGTTTACATTTAATCATTTATGCCTTTTGTTTTGACCTCTTTGGAACATCTGATGCATTTCATAAAAACTTTCTTGATATTAATGCTGCATTTTCTAATGTTAAGAAGTCTACTACATTATTGTAGCACCAGTCACTGGTTGCATAAGAACAAAGGTCTGTTTAATAAGCATCAGTCATGATTAATTGCTTGATTGGCTGAACTGATGAAGAAATCTCCCCAATGCTTATATCCTCCAGTGACTACACTGGATTTGATAAATCGCCTGCATGTGATTAATAGTTCTCAACTCATTCTCAAGTCTGCCTTGTAATATTCAGCATTTCATACGGGAAGAAGCATAGATGTTACAGAAACACTTACAAAAATATACTCAGAGAGGTAGCCGTGTTAGTCTGTAGTTTCACAGATGACAAGCAGTCCTGTAGCACCTTAAAGACTAACAAATTTATTAGGTCACGAGCTTTCATGGGTAAGACCCACTTCCTCAGATGACATGACAAAGCTCATATTTCATAAACTTGTAGGTCTTTAAGGTGCTTCAGGACTGTTTGTTATTAAAAAAATATGGCTTCTGGTAAATGCTTTTTTAGTATAATGAAGAATTAATGAGTAGGCAAGGGTAGTAAAAAGGAGACCTGAAACCACAATGCCCCAATCAATCTCACACCATTGATCAGACCCAAGAGTGTTATTGCTTTTAAGAATAATTCTTCACAGATCAGAATTTACTGACCACCTATCTTTACCTGCCATGGCTGCCTACAGCTTTCCTTTTCTACATTTGAGCCCTGTGGAGCGCTGTCTTAGATATATATATTCTCTGGGCACTCATGCCTTTTTGAAAAATGGCAAGGGCAGATGAACACTACATAAAGCAGAAGTTTGTCATACTAACATATGGTATCTTCTCTCTCTGTTTAGAACCACAGTATATTCCTGCACCATTGTCAATACCAGCTGCTCCAATAATATGGACTGTATTTTTGCAGAAATGCAGTCATTAATCCAAAAAAAAGTCCTGTATTCAATAAACTGTTGGCTTATTTAACTGGCACTCAACTTCTACAATATGAGAATAAATGAAAAACCAAATTTTGTAATAAAACCTGTTTTATTGGATTAGATAGCTCAGTGGTTTGAGCATTGGCCTGCTAAAACCAGGGTTTTGATTTTAATCCTGAAGGAGGCCATTTAGGGCTCTGGGTCAAATACATTAAAAAAAAAAAAAGGGATGGTGCTTGGTCCTGCCAAGAGGGCAGGGGACTGGACTCAATGACCTCCTGAGGTCCCTTCCAGTTCTATGAGATGTGTATCTCTCTCTCTTTCTACATGTATATATAATCATGTGCTTTCCTCTACTTTTTAAGTTAGTTGTAAAATGTCTGTCCATTCCACTGCCTTGCCAATCAGCCCTAGGCATTAAATTTGTTTCTATTCAAGACTGCCAATTAACAGCAAATACTAAGGACTGATCTCTGCATTTTCAAAGATAAGACAATTGCAGCCAGCAGCTTTGATATGCAGGAAATGGATCATATTGTAATGCCTAATATGAGCTGATCAGATTAATCCCATGTTATAAAATGAATGTTTCCTAATACACAAGCATTAAACAGGCAAACACACGGAAACACACATACAAGACACTCTAAACTTTGTGGTTGTGTCTCAGTCACTTATACCTGATAACAAATGCTTCACTTCTCTCTCCTATAGTTCCCTGATAGCTTTTGAATTTCCACCTAACTACACATTAAATCATCCCACCATTTTAATTTTCTCTTCCTATGATTTCAAAATACTGTACATCTGTTTGCAGTCTATTTTCTTTCACTATCATATCTGCTGTACAAATGCATATGATTCACACCCTTTCATCATTGTCATGTTAGTCACTCTGGCCACATCCAGGCCCTACATTTGGAAAAATTTGCACCAATATACCTGATAATTATTATCCTACTGCAGACCCCTAATGTGGGCATGCTACATTAGGGCAAGGCAGGGATAATATTAATGCAGTTTAATTCAGCACCATAATTTCTTTATTATACATAAGGCCTTTCATTCATCTTTCCTTCCTGTGCCCAGATCCTGTTAAAATCATCAATTTCAGCTCCCCCTGTGTTTGCAATGATGGAAGAAATAGTAGAGATGAGGGGGTGGGATTTTTCAAAAGTCCTCACTATTGGTCTCATAGCAAAAATGTCATTTACAGGGTTACCACTAACATCGGTGGCCAAAGAACGAGGCCATTGTTGAGCACTTTTGAAAATCCCACCTTGGTTGTTTATGTCCCCTGTTTTTTTTTTTTAACAAAGTGTTCCCTCGACCTGCCATGAACAGTAAAAACTCTGGTAGTGGCAAGTATGCAAAAGAGCCCCTACAATGAACTAGAAAATTCCCATTTTGTGGGTCTGTCCCACAAAAGCTCATCACCAAATAAATTATTGTTAGTCTTTAAAGTGCTACTGGACTACTTTTTTGTTTTGATAGTACATAGACTAGCATGGCTATCTCTCTGTTATTATTCTACAGGATCAGTATATTCAACACACTGATCTTCTTTCCATAGGCCACCAGAAACACGGCCACAAATATGCTCTAATAATAGTTGGGTTTCATAGAGAATACATAGTCTCTTCCTTGTGCATGATGTAGTAAAATATAAGGTGGGTAAGGCTTTGCAAAAATGGGCTTTAGTGTGAGTTAAATAGATGAAAATGTCTTAAAAGTTAGAAGACTTCTAATTTTTGAAGTGCCCATCTATTAAAAGGGAAACAAGGACAACCCTTATTAACCCTAGGGCAAAAATTAGGTTTGGGCACTAGGATGGGAAATGAACTAATCAACACTTTTATCAATGGAGAAGAGCTTGGCAGAGGAGGAGTCATATGGCACTGATGGCAAATGGGGAAAAAATTGTGAGAAATTTTTATGTAGGAAGTTGTGGCCGCTGTGAATTTTACCTCACATATTTTGTCATTGAAAGTCAATGTACCCCTGAAAACTGAACTAACAGGCTTTGTGGAAAATGTCTGGCAGGAATAGGCAGCAGGCTGAGTGCACAGGGACAGTGTATGCTCTGCTGGCAGGGTTACAGCTTACAGCCTGCATAGCTCATGAGCATAGTGGGAGAGGAATCACTTGAAATCAGGAGAGCCAACTATCAAGTTTGGTGTGTGTATGAGACAGGGGGGATGTAATGGAGTCTACAAAACCCATAAAGAATACAGGAGGTGGGGAGGAGAATCTTTCCTGTTTACAAGCAAGCAGCTTGATCACAACTCCTTTGAAGGTGCCAATCAGAAGAGCAGAGGCCTGAGGCAGCAAGGTAGTGATAGCGCTACATCAGGTTGCCTCCAGGAAAAGAGCCAGCAGACAGAGGCTGAAAGCTCAGAAAGTGAAGGGCTGACAGGCTTAACTGAAGGTGAGTGTCCAGAAACTGATGAGATTGAGAGCAAACTAACGAGATGCATCAGGAGAAGATCAGGCCCCTAAAACAATCACCCAGGAGGCAGTGATGGGGCAAGTGTCATTAAGGGGTGCTTTTTCTCAATGCATAATGTAGGTCTATTCTGATAATGGACATCAAATGAGGTTTTGTTTTTTTTTTGTAAGTGTCTTGGTTGACCTGTTAAAAAACACACTACTCCACTTTCACCTTGTGCCCAGGATGGCTGTGGTTGTAAATCAAAGCTGCTAATTTTTCTTTGCTGTTTATTGTAATCTTTGGGAAACATTAATTAGAAGGCACTACTGTAGCAGCATCTCTTAGTTCTGAGATCTGTCTATGGGCACTCTTGGATGACAGGTGGGAATGAAAAATTCATTAGGATGGAAGGAGGGTAGAGCATTCAGTTAAGTTAGCATTAGCATTAAACACATATTAAGGGTAGGAGCCAAAAGGCACCATTGTGTTAGGTGCTGTATAACCACACAAGAAATCATGTTATTCAGCCTCAAAATGCATGCAGCCTCTGAAGTGATTACTTTCAACAGTAGCTAGTATTCTTCTTTCTCTACCAGTACTGAATCAATGCTCCAGGGTTACACTAATAGACACTGCAATGTTACTTGAAGGTGCTGTGTTTTCCTAAACTTCAGAACAAAGTCCTGGGTATCTGTGACCAGGATAAGATTTAATGGGACTTGATGCAAGTATAAGGGTATGTCTATACTTACAGGGGGATCCCTGCTGTAGTGATCCATCCCCCAAGGGTTGACTTAGCAGGTCTAGTGAAGACCTGCTAAATCGAGTGTCACTTGCTGTGCTGTCGATTCCAGTACTCCACTGGAATGAGAAGTAACAGAGAAGTAACATGTTAGTCTACTCCAACAAAACAAAACAGCAGAAATGTAGCTCTTTAAAGACTAACAAAATGATTTATTTGGTGATCAGCTTTTGTGGGACAAACCCACTTCTTCAGATGAATCTCATTGGAAATGACGAAGTGGGTCTGTCCCATGAAATGTCATCACTGAACAAATCATTTTGTTAGTCTGTAAAGTGCTACATTTCTGCTGTTTTGTTTTGTTGGAATGAGAAGTATAAGGGAACTCAATGTGGGAGTTTCTCCTGTCAAACTCTCACAGCGTGTGCCCTTCTGCATTTTGACCTAAGGCACAGAGCTCCAGCTATGGTATTTGTACAGCTAGAATTGTGTAAATTAGGGTCGTTGCCCCACAGTGCAAACCTGCCCTAAGACAGTTAATATCAGCATGTGGGCCAAAACTTCAAAGTACAGAAACATACTGTGCCTGGGTAAAATTCACTGAGGGTCTATGGGAAAAAATAACATTGGGAACTCCTCATTTCCCCTCCTATAAATGAGCTTTGCAGCATGGTGTTTTTGCTGCATTTCATTCCAGATGCAGCCACATTTCAGAATAGGGCAGTCCTTTTACAGAGATTCTAAACTTGCTATCAGTATTCATATAAACTTCTGTTGAGGTCATTGGGCCAAATTCACTCGATATAACTCCACTGCAGATAACTCAGACCAGATTTACCTACTGAGTACTGTGCTTTGAGAATCTGCCCAGGGTGTGGTGGCAGGTAGTGGACAGCGATTGCTTAGTGCCTCAAGCTGCTTGTATGAGAATCATTTTAGTCTGTGCTTGGTTCCAATGGCTGGAGGATAGAAAGCCATTAATAGTTCCCTGCTCTGGCACTGTTTTGGGGAAAGCTCAGCTCTTAAAAGCACAGGCATCAGAGAGTGAAAACCATTATATTAAAAATTAGTACTATTAGTTGTATGACACCCTACAAGAGGATTTCTAGAGGAAAGGGCTACTCAGCCTTAGTTATAGGCAACATTAGCAGGTTAGACAAACATCTGTCTGAAAAGATCTTGATGGTGCTTGGTCCTGACATGAGTACAGGAAACTAGATTTGATGACCTCTTGAGGTTCCTTCCAGCTGTAATATTCTATGATTCCTATAAACTGGTGTTCAGTTGGAGCCATTTTCAATAAATCCCCATCCAACAGGTGCAGTGGGATCACACACATGAACTTCAACTTACTTCTATGTTTACAGCCCAGAAATTAATTGGGCTTCTTATTTAATCCTTGAGGAGTCAAGTTTTTTGTGGAAATACCAAATTTTTGGTTTGCTATGATCAGAGTGTAAAGAAAGAGAGAGCCCATTGACTAATCTCCTTATTGCACCAGCAGATCATTTATTCTCACTTCTGCCCACCTTGGGCCATATTGGCTAAGGCAAAAGTGCTTTATTATGGCACCAATAAAGTCTAGCAAAGCTTTCCGGGAGCCCTACCGCCAGGCTCGTGAGTCCATGAAATCCCTCCCAGAACTAAGCTAGAAGGTGCCACAGGACTTCGTGTTGTTCTGGAAGCTACAGACTACCAGGGCCACCTCTCCGATTCTTGGTCAGCGTCTCCCGGCGCCGCAGGAGCACAGCGTCGGAGCTGTTTGTGCGGAGGAAGCGGGTAAGGAAAACTCGTTAGGACTGGGGTGCGGCGGAAGGGTTTGGAAGGAAGCGGGGGGTGTCCCGCTCGCCCGGCGGGAAGCCGCAGGGGACCGGCACAGAGCCCGGGGCTCACGCTTGCCGTCCCTCCAGCCAGGCGGCTCGGCTGCCATCGCCTGGCTCTTCCACAGCACACGGGCCCCCGGCCGGCCAGCCGCCTGGCGGCGACCGCCGAACGATGAACGACGACCGCAAGCGAGGCCGTCCCGCTTCTCTCTCCGGGCGCCCAGGGCCCGGCGCAGCCCGCCCGGCAACAGCAGCGAGCCGGGGACGGGCGGGCTGAGCCTGTGGGGAGCCGCTCAGGCGCCCCCTGCCGGCGGGGTGCCTCGGGCTGCAGCAGCGCCGAAGCCGGCCTGGCGAGCCGGGCTCCTCTGCCCAGGGCCGAGCCGGCTGCAGGCAGCCCTGGGCTCGCCCGCGAGCGGCGCAGAGCGCCCCGCACGGGCTGCGGCGGCGGCAGCGGGCGGGGGCTGCGAGCGCGTAGCCAGCGGCCAGCCCGGTGGCGCGGCCGGCGATGGGAGGCGGGTTTGATGCGCCGCGGCCCCGCCCCGCTGAGCGGAGGGCGGAGCTGCGGGTCCGGAGGCGGCGGCGGGCGCGGCAGGAGCCGCAGGATTCCGCTCCGCGGCGGCCGGGACGCGCCGGGGGCGAAGAGCCGGAGGTAGGTGGCGGCGGTGGGGCCGGAGCCGGGGGGTGCGCGGCGGCACCTCCTGCTGGCTCTGCGCCTGGGCTGCGGGGGGCGAACTTCGGGTAAGAAAAGTTGGGCGGCGGGGGCGGCGGGCTGCTGTCCCGGGGAAGTTGGGCTCCCCGCGGCGCTGGGCTCGCCCGGGGGCAGCGGCTTTCCACCCGCTGCCTCCCCTGCCGCGCCGGGGCAGCCTGCTGATGTCTGGGCTCCAGCGGAGGGCAGCGCTCCGGGTTGGCTCTGCTGAGTATCCCCGAGTGCAAACCCGGCACTCGTTCCTTTTTGAGCGCTCCCGCAAAGCAGCCCCGGGTAGCAGCTCTCCAGAGCAGCCCCGATTGCTTCCGTCGCCTCCTTTTCTTCTCCTCCGCCGGTGTTAAGACTGTATCCTTCCAAATGTGAAGTTGCTACGTTGCTATGGTTGAAGCCGAGCTGTGAGAACATGCCTTGCTGAGTCTGGGGTGTGCCGAGGGCACGGGATGGTGGTGTAAAACACAGGTGCAGCCTTGGGAGCATTAAAACAGGAGAAGTTTAAGGCTCACCAGTCCTGCTTTCCGGCATAATCACAGGAGCAGAAAATCTGACCTATAAAGAGCAAACTAATCAGAGCAAAATAGATTGAAAAGTAATTAAATGAGAGACAGGTGCTCTGACCTGCAGCTGCCATCCCCGACAGAGATCAGTGTCACACATGTACAAAAAGCCTGATTTGGATAAAGATTATTAACGTCAAGAGCCAGTGATTCGTAGGCTGTATTGTGGAGAGGTTTTATTTTTAAAGGACGTTTTGAAAGAGCAATGTACCTTTATTTAAAAAAAAATCCACTGGTAATATTTTTTCACTATGTCATACAAATTACTAAACATTAAAAAAAAATTACAAGTAGGATGCTGGCAGTTTCATAGATCGTACAGTCATTTTTAACAATGTAAACTATGAAGCTGCTGCTTTTCTGGCTGAACTCATTTCTGTTCGTTTCATTAAAGAAATCTCTTCACTTTTGCTTCAGCATTCATTTCTGCAAAGACATTTTTCATTTTTTTTCTTTCTTCAGAAGTTGTCTACATGGGATATTCACAAATTATATATTCTGCAGCACCGGGCTGCTCCTGTAGAGATAGAAACAATGAGGAACATTGCCAAAAGGCCTTACTGATTTAGGAGCCTAACTTCTATTGACTAACAATGAATTTTAGGCTCTCAGATGCCTAAATCACTTTTCAGCAGCACCTAAATCACATTTTCAGTTTTTTCCCAACAGTGCTAAGACCCAGTCTTGCAAAATCTCTTTCAAATTATCCACTGTGACAGTCTCACTCAAAAATATAATAGCAATTTATTACAGAAGACGTCACATGCTTATTTGTGTTTAATTGTGCTATAGTTTCTATCTTGTTTATAACTCATTCTTATACATAATTCCAGTGTATTCTGTTACTACACTTATCTCTTGTGTTTTATTAAAATAACTGCTTAGTCATGTATTCCAAAAAGTGAAGCTTTGTTTCAGTTCTTATCCTGAATGTTTAAAATCCACTAGCAATCAAAGGCACCACCATGTGAGTGGGCCTCCATCCTTCTCATCAATTGGGGAGTGAGGGTGTTTTGCACTAGAGTTAGTCCAAGTTTTTCAAAGTTCCAGTAAAGCTTTTTGCAAAATATTTGTGCAGTCTTTCACAAAATATTCCTGTCACTTTAGACCTATTTATACAATGGCTGAAAATTTGAAAGGTCAGTGATTTTTTTTCCCCCTCCCTGGAATATTAGAATGGATTTTTCATCCAGTTCCCTCCAGAACCCTCTAGTACATATATGGCACCTCTCAGTACCAGGTGTTAAATACAAAATACAGTTCTTTGGATTCTTATTGTTTTTTCACGGGATCACACTGGGACAAAAACAAGTCCTTCTCATAAAAATTTCCATCCAGTGGTAACAATATTCTTTTAAAGGCATATACCCTCAAACACCGAGAATCATAAGACTCATCCATGCTGACTATGTAACTTGCAAGATATTACCGCAATCTTACACAACTTTTTAGCAGTTAGACAGAAGATTGACTCATCCCATCCCTCTCTCTTCCCGTGCAAAGTTTTCTCCACCATATACTTTGAATCATTTAATACAGTGTACTGTAGTTTGGCTGTTCTTTTTTTGCAGTTGCGTGCTTGCTACAATGGTGGCATGGGCACAGGTTTTTTGAGCTCTCCGTAGTAAAAGTTTAGATTGGCATCTATCTACAACAGCTCTAGTTTGACCCACTGGTGAAGTGCTCACGACTGCTGCTTGTAGTCCAGGTCCCAAATCAGGACTTGTCTACACAGAGCAGCAATGTGTGCTATAGTGGGGGATATTTTCTGAAGTGCACTCAAATATTGCACATTAATTAATCTGTGCAGACCTTGCTTGTGTGCATGAAAAGTTCCTTAGTGAGCTTTAATGTAGTACTGAAACAATACTACATTAAAGCACACTAGGGAACTTTTAGTGTTCACCCGTAATTTCTGTACGTATCAATTAGGCCATGTCTACACTTCTGGGAAGAGCGACCCAGTCATGGTCAATCTTCCAGAGTTTGATTTTGTCCATCTGGTGGAGACGTGTGAAATTGGTCTGTCAGGGCCTGGCAGTCGACCCCTGTACTCCTCACTATCACAAGGAGTAAGGGAAGTTGATGGGAGAAATGCTTCCGTCAACTCCATCAGTGAGAAGAGTCAGGTAGGTTGATATGAGATACGTCAATTCTAGCTATGCAATTGTAATAGCTGGAATTGCGTATCTGAAATTGACTTAGCAGCCTAGTGTAGACTAAGCCTTAAATATGTACAACATACTTGTGCACATTAATGTGTACAAACATGTTGTATTTGGGGGCTCATTGTTATGTAATACTTCTGTTCAAAGCTATTAGAAGATATAAATATTATAGTTTATTAACTAGAGCAGCCTCTGTGGGTTAAAACCATATATGTAGCATTTGTGACCTAGGCCAAACTTTATTTTTTGCCACTTAAAAATCATTTGGCTTTCTGACTAATGGGGTAACAGCAGTTGTTGTTTTTTACATGAATTTGTGCATTCCAATAAATCAAAAACGCTTTGATGTGAAAGGTAAGGTAGAGTCTGAGTAGTATATAAATACATCTATTTTTAAAAATACAGTGTAATATTAATACCTAGATTTTCTATGGTGTTTTTCTACAGGGTATCTCAGAGCACCTTAGAGTCTTTAAATGTCATCTCTCTTCGAAAATTCAACTTGAAGTCAATGTAAATGTGAGGACTACAGGTGTTAGCCTGAAGATGTTTACCGTATTGGATGTGCATATGTGTTGGCAGCTACAGTTGATGGGTTAACTGGATCTCTGACCTCTCCTGGTCTCTCTGAGCGCATTCCCCTCTAGTACTGTGCCTCTAGTTGTCACCTCTCCTTTGGGGTGAAATCAAATGATTTCCCCATTCCCCTGTGGTTATGTGATTACCTCAGCAGGCTTGCCTTCCTTAAGTGCCTGTTCTCTTGTCCCTCCAAGAGCAATGACAGTGATGACCAGACAGCCTTAATGCAAAATTTTACTGATTTATAGAGAAAACAGATCTTAAACCACAAACTAATCTGTGGGCCTGTCTGCCTTGCCCTGAGGCTGCCTAGTCTCTAAGTGTAGCAGTCTTCAGACACCTTCTGCAGAGCCTCTTTGTGTGTCCCCATGGACAACTCCTGACAGATGACCCCTTTCTCCTGGGAGGGCTTTTTAATTGTGTAGTATCTAATTCAAAGGGACACAGCTATTTACCAGCCTGGGAGTCTGAAGTATGCCTTTGCTTGTAATTGCTCCCTAGCCTTTGTCGGGAGGTTGGCTCATCTATATCTATTTTGTATCGGAGCATTTTGCTTTTCTGCAATGGGAATAGGGACTGGGAGGTCTGTCATGACAGCTGCGGTGGCTTCCTTAGTCCTCTCAATGCAATCCCACAAAAGTGGGTTGTTTGAATTGCTGCTTATTTTCAGAAGTAAAGCAGCCTGGGGGTGGGTTTATTCATGTTTCGTGAATATCTATCAGATTTGCAGTTACAGGTTGAACCTCTAAACTGGAACCCTTGCTAAACCATGGGAGGTCAATATTGTCTGGCAGCATTACCAACACTTCCATTGGTTACTGGGCTGTTAGAAGACATTTAGAGATAAATTAGAGCTAAATAACAGCACAGAACACTGAGAGCCATGGCTGGTGGTTGTAAACAAACTTTATGGTACCCTGTGAAACTTGGCCACCCCCATGATAAGTAGTCATGCAGCTAACTAAAATCATGCTGGACTATGGATGTTGCCAAATGAGTGCTGGCTAGAGAGGTTCAACTTGTATTAGAAATGTTAAACTCTGATCTGCAAAGAAACATTTCACTATTTAAAAAAAAATTAAAAGGGAAGTGATGAGGTTATTAATGTTGTCGTGCGTGAGGAAGCTATAAACCTATGGTGAGAGGAGAAGACTTAGAATCATTGGTGATTGAAAGAAGATGTGGCAAGCACGCAAAATAAGCTCCTTATCGGATCTCAAAGAAGAAAGTAAGTGGAGTGGTGGATTCATTAGGAAGTGGGATTTGGTTTATTAGGCACTCCTGGAAGATGGGAAGGCTAGTATCTGTTTTTATGTAAATCTAGTTTGATTGCCCTAATTTTTCCAGTGTTCCCCCATGCAGTATGCATTGGGTGGTGGTTTCTTATTCAAACACTAGTAAGTGTGGAATCTGCCAATTGAAATTGCAAATGGGTGCCTGGAATTTAATGATTGTTAAACTGCATGAATATATCTGATTCAATGTGCCTAAAGTTAAAAGGCAGGAAACAGTTTAGTGATTGTAGTTGCACAGCCTTTGCTAGCTTACAGGAGCAATTTTAGTTTAAGGCTTTACTTTTATAGATATACATATCCAACAACCATTATAATTTGGTTAATTTAGGCCAACAGGTGGCCTACCTTTCTCTTTAGCAGTAAAGCAAGTGGCTGGCAGGAAAAACCCTGAATAAGGGACTTTTTTGCAAAGAGTTAGCAGCAGTATAAATACCTGCAGAAGGGGGCATTTTGCAAAGGAATTTTTCTTTTTCCCTGCTTATAGGAAAAGGTAAGGTTAAGTTAGAATGCATTGACAAATCTTTAGTTATTTGGGTCAACTTTCTGCTTTTAGCTAGTGTTCAAGCTCTCCCAGCCAACTCTGGTTAGAGAGTTGTGATAGCCCAATAGGTCTTTGCCCTATCGACTGACTAATGTAATTAAATTTCAAATAATAGTACGTTTCCTGACCTTTGCCAGAATTTGCCCCAGGGACTGACACATGGGGTACAGTCACAGCGGAGATCCCAGTTTAGGGTCACTGAGCAATTTGGGGTATTCCAAAGAGTTGGAAGCTTAATTTGGCATCAGTATTTAAGCACTAAGAGGCAAAATGGTATAAATGCTGCTTGTGGCAAGGGTGTGGAGTCCATACTGAGGGGGTGCTTGCCATCTAGCACTGGTCGGAACACCAGTTTCTTCTCTGTATCTCTATTCTTCGTACTGACCTATATTTTCTATACTTTAAGGCTACGTCTGCGTGAGAGGGTTCTTCCAGCAAAACCGGGCTTTCGTCGGAAAAACCCGCTGAGCATCCACATGTAAAGTGTGCTTTGTCGGCAGTTTGTTGACAAAATCCAGCACATCTGCCGGGAGCATTATACCTCCCATATAAAACTTTTTATGAACAGAAAAACAAGAAGTCCTGTGGCATCTTATAGACTAAAGGATTTTGGAGCATAAGTTTTCATGGGCAAAGATGTGCTTCACTGTCAAGAAAACAGCCTGGTAGATCTTCTACAGCCTTTTGGTTGACAGACAGGTTCTGGTTCACCAGGCAGCTCTGTTTGCAGAGCTTCCTGTCTGCCATTCTGTCAAGAGAGGGCCTGACAGTTTGGCTGCCCTATGTCGACAGAGCAACTTGCTCTTTTGATCTGATTTTATGCGTAGATGCAATCTGTTGACAGCAGTTTTGCCGGGAAATCCCTTCTGAAAATCCCTTCTGTCAACAGATGCTTCTTGTGTAGACATAGCCTAACTCTATCCTTGACCCTCTGTAGTAATACTTCCCTCGCCAACTATGGAGTGGAGCGGGTCTCAACTCCAGTGGCTCAGAGGAGTCAGTGAGTATTATATCTTGTTTGCATAGCATGAGTATAAATCATAGGTGCAGTTAGTTAAGCAAACTGTATTCGCTGTTTTAGCATTGTTAAGTGTTTATATCTGTAATCAGATATTCACTGTATTTAACACCAATCAGTTTCTATCTGTTTGCTGTTTTAATAACATCATGCTGCCAAAATAAACAAACCATAAGTGCAGCTAAACAGTGTTGTCTGTGTAATTGCTGGGGTTCTCAAGCAGATCTTTGCCCACGAAAGCTTATGCTCCAAAATATCTGTTAGTCTATAAGGTGCCACGAGACTTTTTGTTGCTCTCTATCCAAGGGTGGTCTTTGTCCTGGACTATAGGACTGCCTAAGGGAAAGGTGCAAATTTTTAATCTTTGTCAGATTGGTGAACCTCCCCAAATCTATAATTCCCATCAAAATTTCTTATGGTTAACAACTGTCATTGGGTGTTCTGTATGCTTTACAAAAATATGCTTGCTTATGAATATAACATTACTGAAATAGGCTTTATGTGAAATGCCCCATTTTAGGTTTCACTGGAAAGCTTGGAGTCTACTGAATATGATTATCCAATTTGTACGCATGTACCATTCATATATTTGAAGTTAGAACTATGGAGTATAAACCTGGGTTTTTAAAGTAATCATGCTAAATGATGGCCATTAATGGTACTTCAGGATCTTGATGGCCCATTGTCATGAAAACAATGAACTGCAAATAGACTTGTTTTTCATGTAAAACTAAGAAGAGGGTTGTAGTTGGTCGCACCAAGACATGTGGCCATGTCACCTGATTCTGGGACCATCTGGAGTTTTTTCACTGAATGTGAGAAGTTTAAACTAAATACAAAGCATTCCTGCTTTCAACCAAATCTGTATAAAGGTAGGAGGCCAAACAATAGAGGCTACTTCCAGTTATCAGGATACCCAGGATTACTGTCCAAGATGGCTGCAGGGAATATCTGAGAATACATCTACATTAGGCAATTTTGGTTAAAAGTAAGGTCAGTTTTTTTAGCACCTGATTTTGTAGAGCCAGTGTGGACATGCACTCTAGACGCATAAAGTCAATGGAGTGCAGTCCCACTAAGGTTGGCAGCTTAGACTTTGTCAGCAATTCACAGTGGGTACCTGTCCCACAGTTACTTCTGTCCCCTTGTATTGGTGTTTAAACTGCTAGTATCTGATGGGACAAAAAAGTTCTACATGTGGTTCTGGGTGTGTGTCATCAGCCTTCCATAGCACACTTCTCTCCTCTCCCCCCTTTAAAAGCAATGGCAAAAAGTGGTTTTGCACCCTTTTTTCATATCCATGCAGACACCATTGCAAAACTAGCACAGAGCCTGGCCAGTTTCCAACAGTTGTGGCAAATATCGTGAACATGTCATTTGTTGTACTGCAGTATGTGCAGAGCCTAAGCAGCCTTCAAAGCAATGAAGACTCCACAGAGGACACACACACACACACACACACACATGTGAATGTGAGATACTAGAGAGGAGGAATGGGTAGATGCTGGCTGCACTTGATGTTTTGTACACAGTGGGGCACCGGTTCTGGTGCTGCAAAACAAGCTTAGACTGATGTGACCACATTGTTCTGCAGGTCTGGGATGATCAGCAGTGGCTACAAACTTCTGCATGCATAAGGCCACTTTCATGGAATTTTTGCAAGTTGTTTTCCCCAACTCTGAAGTGCAGCAATAACAAAATGAGACATGTTCTGATAATTTAGAAGCAAGTGGCGATAACTCTGCTGAAGCTAGTAATATCAGACTGCTTCCAGTTAGTGGGCAATCAATTTAGTGTGGTTAAAGCTATAGTGGGGGGCTGCTGTCGTCCAGGTAGCCAAGGCAATCAATATCCTTCTGTTACAAAAGACAATGACTTTGGACAATGTGCAGGACATACTGGATGGCTTTGCTGCAGTGGGATTCCTTAACTGCAACGGGGCGCTAGATGGAATGAACATCCCTATCTTGGCACCAGACAACCTTAACACAGAGTATATAAACTGCAAGAGGTACTTTTCCGTGGTGTTGCTGGCATTGGTGGATCACACGGACCATTTCACTGAGATCAATGTGGGATGGTCGGGAAAGGGGCATGGTGTGCACATCCTTAGGAACTCTGGTCTGTTCAGAAAGCTGTGGAATAGAACTTTCTTCCCAGACCAGAAAATTACCATTGGAGACATGGAGATGCCAGTAATGGTCTTGGAAGATCCAGCTGACTCCTTTCTCCCTTGGCTCATGAAGCCATTTGGGCTGTCTGGATTGTAGTAAGGAGCAGTTCAACTACAGTCTGAGCAAGTGCAGAATGGTGGTAGAATGTACATTTGTCTGCTTAAAAGACAAATTCAGGAGCCTCCTGACTTGGTTAGATCACAGTGAAAGCGACATTCTCCATGTGGTGGCAGCCTGTTGTGTGCTGTACAACTTATGTGAGAATAAGGGGAAAAATTTCATGCCAGGTTGGAGGTCCAAGGCAGATTACCTGGCCACTAATTTAAGAGCAGACAGACACCAGAGCAATAAGGAGAGCACAGTGAGAGGCACTGCTAATCAGGGTGTGGGGTGGAAAACAGATTTATGAATGACCAGACAGTGACACTATAGTCATATCTGTTGCTCTTCAGGAGGTGCCCCTTGTACGATGTGTGCTGGCTTATAAAGTCTGTAAACACCCTGCCCTCGTCCTCCATGCCATGCAAGCCATAAAGACACTTTTTGTGAGCTTTCTGGTTATTATGTAGGGGACAGTAAAGGAGCTCATGGCAGGGCTTTGTGGTGGTAATCAAGAGCAGAAGATACTCTGCCATCACGGGTAGGGGAATGTCAGCTGCTCTTGACTGCCCTCCCCACACACATTCTGAGGTGCTGATGTGGGGAGTGTATGGAACATTAGGAGCGCATGAGGTTCATCATGGTGTGCGGTGAGGCGCTCTGCTCCTGCATCAAGCACCTCAGAAGCTTTGTTTGCTGCCTTGTCAGCTGCAACATCTTCTTCTGGGTCTGGACCTCACACTGTGAGTACTTTTCTGTCCTCCCGATCCACTCATCTCTCCTCCTGCATGGTTTTCCTCCATGCGTTTAGCTGTGCCCTGTCCATGTAGGTGGTTTGCATGTGGTCTAGGAGCATATCTTCCCCCATTGATTTTTCTCCTTCAGATCTGTGCCAGTCTAATAGCTGGGTGGAGGGGATGGTTAAAGAGCCTGCTGTTGAGAATGTTGCAGCCCTGGAAATTCATGGTCAGGTGTGCTGATGAGGTGTGCTTCCTTCTCCACTTACCATAATGGCCAAACAGGAAATTAAATTCAAACTTTTGTGGGCCTGGAGAGTAGCAGAGCTGAAAGTGGTGGCCAGAGTGGTCAAATTGAGGCACTGTTGAACACCTCCAAGAGGCAATGAATGTTGAATTTCACAATGTTCTATCTGTGCTACCCTCAAGTCAGCCATGCGAAGCTGATTTTGGCATTATTCCTCGTGAAAAGCAGAAGTACAAAAGTCAACCTAAGGAGTCTTTAAAGTTGGAGGAATGGACCTTGGAGTGTAGACTAATTGCTTAGAAAATAGACCTACATTAGCTAAATTTGACCTAACTTCCTAGCATAGATCAGGCCTGAGTCAGAATGGGGGAAGTCAGGAGCCCCAACTAAGAGACTTTCTAGTCTGTGAAAGAAATTTATCAGAATAAGTGAAGGTGAGATATTATCCGTACCAGTTTCTTAATGTATTAAGCTTAGCTTGCATGTTTTATTTTATTTAGTAACGTACTTTGTTCTGTCTGCTGTCTCTCATGGCCTCTTAAATCCTACTATCTATACTTAATCAAATCACTTTCTTTACTAATAAACCCAGTGTAAATAATAGTTACCTGGTCATGGGAGGAGTCTGTGCATATCTCTTTTCACCCTGAGAAAGAGGATGAACATGAATTTACCTTGTAAAAGTCTTTAAACAGAGAGAGAAGGATTTAACTGGGTTTAGGTCCCATTGAGGCTATGCATTTGGTGCTGAGGCATCATCTGGATGATCTGCCCCAAAGCTGATCTGATCTCAGTGTTTGTATTATACTGCAAAGAGCTGTGATCCTATCTTTGTGTCAGTGCTGGAAGAAGCCAGAGGGCCTGGCTCGGTAAGACGGAGTTGAGGGGCCTTCAGGAAGACAGGAAAGTAGGCTCAGTGCTATTTCAGCACATTGCATGACAGCACAAGTGGGGGTCTCTGACTGCATCCATCACAAAAACAATGTAATGAAAAGAGATATCTCTTCTCATGTAATGCTTCTGTTGAGAGTTCATAAGTAGTAAGATAGAACAGATCCATTTTCATTTCAAAACATGTAGAAAAACTGATTCTTCAAGATTTAATGTACCATTGCATGGAACTAGCTACTGAAATGAAAAAGCAGTATATGGATTTTTATGAGCCTCTGGCTGAAGTGGTTTTAATGCTACCAGCATCGCCATCAAAACATACTTAAAATGTAAGTCCCTCTCCCAAACCGTATAGCAGATCTTCAGTATTAATTTCACTAAGGTACAGTCTCCTTCAGAAGCAGGGGTGGGTGGGAAGGCAAAGCCCAACTGGTGATTAGGCCACTTAAAAGCAATTAAAAGGCCAAAACTTGAACTTGATGAAGTTGAAATGACCTTTAATGATAAAACCTCCACCCTCAATTGATCTATGTTTAACAAAAAGTAAATGCAGAATGCAATGTCTAATCCAGGAGTTCTCAAACTGGTCTGTGAGCTCCATTCAAGTAGTTTGTGTACAGTCCACTTCCCTCTATGGTTCCAGCACTGGAAGGTTTTCTCTCTGAAAATGAACTAGTTCTTGACAAGAAAATGACGTAGAAAAACACCTTATTGCTCTTAAGCAACAGTTTGAAGATTACTTTCTAGTAGAAGCTGAACCAAACAACTGGATATGTAATCCTTTTGGAATTCAAATCAGGGAGCTGCCCTTTGGGTTTTCCAATTAGGCCCAAGCGTGCTTGTTGAAGCTTTATTATAACGAAACTTTACAGTCAGAATTTAAGACATTCCCTAATTGAGCTTTGGATTAAAAGAACTGGAGAGTACTCAGAACATACAGACAAGGCAGAGTGTTTCCTAATGCCATTAGCAACTAAGTTCCTAGGCGAAGCAGGGTTTTCGTCTTTTATCACCCTGAAGTCTAAATACAGAAGCAGGCTGAATCTGACCTAAGGCTAAAGCTGACACACATTACGCCTGACTTCCCTGAACTTTGCTCACAAAAAATAGTCACATCCATTGCATTAGAAAGGTAAGTCTACTGATATAAAAGTATCAGTTGTCTGGTTTTATTTGTAGAACAAAATAACTGAATTATCAAGTGTTTGTTTGATTATAGAACTTTTATCCAAAGCACTTTACAATAGTTAGCTAACAATGCAAATAACATCTGGAAAGTAACACAGAGAGAGCTGTGTTAGTTTACATACTATCAAAACAAAAAAGCAGTAGCACTTTCAAGACTAACAAAATAATTTATTAAGTGGTGAAAAAGTGCGTCTATCCCGCGAAAGCTCACCACCTAATAAATTATTTTGTTAGTCTTTAAAGTGCTACTGGACTGCTTTTTTGTTTTAGCATTTGGAAAGATCATGAACTGGTATACCACGACCACAGCAATTTCAAATGATCTGTGAAGAGAAGTTTGAGAACTACTCGTCCAAACCATCCAAATCCAGGCAAAAAAAAATGGTAAGGAAGACATTTGCTGGATGATGACAAATGATGGTAGAAATCTCCAACCTCGGTTATCTTAAATTTATGATGTAGGAATATATAAGTGACTTAATCCTGAGTATCAAGGAATATCTAACACAGACCTAAGGCAAGGTGCAGATCTTCAAGGATTCTTTTGGATATGCCATCATGATAAGTTGGGTGGAAAAAGGAGGACTTAAACCCAAAGTTCTCAATGATACTTGTTGGAACATGTAGGTGGATTGTCGTTGTATCCAGATAACATGAGTATCTTAACATTTATACTGGGAAGTACAGGAAAAGATTTTAAATTAGAACACAGCACAACAACTTACACAACAGGAGCTTCCTGAGAGATACTAGTTCGGAGAACAGCAACAAAAATTGTTAGAAGGCCTAGAAAATATGACTGATGCATATGGATGGTACGTGAAAGCCCAGCTGGGGCTGTGTTAGGGCTCTTTCTTCACTGGTCCTCTGAATGTGGAAAGTGGGAGCCTGTAAAAACTTAAAACACCTTGTCTATACACAGGCTTCACTTTATAACTTCCCAGGGTCACAGATCCCCTGGTGGGAATGCTACCACCACCCCAGTCCTTGCAGACTCCCTTTAGCCCAGGCAGACACACTGCCTTCTTGAGAGGTGAGGAACCCAGCTCTTGGGAAAAAGAACTGTAAACTGGTAGCTATCTGGCCGAAGGCATGTTGGTAGATAGGCCTCACAGAGGACACAGGAAATATGACAGTCTCTAAAACCAAAAGGGTGTTTTATTCAGAAAGCAAGAGAAGACTAAAGCTGAGAGTTTCAACATGGAGCGATTCTCTTTTGGGAATTCATCTTAAAACTTACTGGGGAAAAGAACCAAGTCAATAACCAGAATCATGAAAAGAAAAGTGGAGCCAGTCCAAACCACATTTAAAATTCCCATGAGCTGGTCGCATGTAACTAGACATTTCCTTCTACTTTCATCTGTAGGGCTCATTTGGAGATGGTCAGGATATTTATGGGGCTCATTCCAATTGCCTGGGAGACATCCTCTCCCTCCATCCTCTCTCTCACTCCCCAGCAGACAAAAGACCCCCTAAAACTGCAATTGCTCTCAGTTCTAAAGAGTCACTCCACTCCCATTGGCTAACCTAGGCTCAGGTTACCCCAGGAAGAACTTTAGCCTTTCCTGCACTGGTTCATGACAGGACAACAAGCCGCACAGGACCCCAGCCAAATCCTTCCTGGCTACCTGGAAGGCTGTAGGTACTGCAAAGTGGCTCCAGCCTTCCAGGGTTGCTGGGGAATGTGGACAGTTTTGGGAAGGCGATGCCTTCCACTGGCTACATTTCCTATCACCCATGCCTTTGAGACAAGATTGAAAAATGTTGGATTTGTTTAATCTTGAAAAGACTGAGGGGAGACATAACAACCATATTCAGATACAAAAAAGTTTGTTACAGGAGGAGGGTGGAAAAAATGTTCTCTTTAAACTCTGAGGATAGGAAAAGAAACATTGAGTTTAAATTGCTCCAAGGGAGGTTTAGATCAGACATCAGGAAAAAATTCCTAACTGTCAGAGTGGTTAAGCACTGGAACAAATTGCCTAAGGAGGTTGGGAATTGCCATCACTGGAGATTTTTAAAAGCAGTCTGCACAAATGCCTGTCAGGAATTCTTTCTCCTGCCTTGAGTTCAGGGGATTGGGTGAGGTGACCTCTTGAGTTCCCTTCTAGTCCTATGGCTCTGTGAGTAACACAGTGTTTTCAGAGGGACTTGACAGGTTAAAGACTGATGGGTTGCACAGAGACTTTGAAAGTCACTAAGTTGATCTAATTAATGACTGTGGACTGGAAACACCGGGACAACCTTTTTTAAATAACGGTTCAGAGGATTTATGTAGCTTTTCTGTTAATTACGGAACATGACTGATCCCAAATAAGAAGCTCATAGATAAAACTTAGAACAGATAGAAGAGTCAGCAATGTGGTTATTTTTTAACTTTCAGAAATAAAGGTGCAGATTATTATTATTATTATAATATTTTTTTAAGAAAAGTATGGCTGAAAAAATCTGTGCATGTTGAGCTTCTTTAGTCTGGCACTCAGTGTGGCAACACATGTAATCCAGTATGATTTTAGATAGCCGGACTTATTATGAGAATTTTCAAGTTTCCCAGAGTGCCATAAAGTTTGTTCAGCCACCAGTCCTGGCTGTTTAGTGTTCTGTGTTGTTGTTTAGCTTTAATTCACCCTTAAATGTCTTCTCAGAGCCCACTAAGCAGTGGACGTGTTGGTAATGTTGCTAGACAATATTAAACTCCTGTGGTCTGGCAAATTGCTTCGGCACTCATCTGGTTCCAAGGATGCCTGACTAGGGAGGTTCAACATGTAGTACCATTTAATGTTTTGAGCAATATACTGTATTGTTTAAAAAAAAAAAAAGATAGAGAGAAACAAAAATTACCATAGTCTAAAGAAACACAGCTCACATAAGAAACTTTTGTCCTATCCACAATGCGCAAGGGTAGTGCTCTTTAAATCTCACAGGTTTAAAAATAAATTACTGATGTAATTGATGTAGTGAGTTGTATCCACTCCACTAATTATGATTCTTATGTTATTAAGTTTAGACTAAGTCAGAAAGCATGCTGAACTACAATCTGAAAGAAGTCACCTTATGTACAGCTGGATAATGGTTCATGGAGATACGTACATTTAATTCAGTAGGAGTATAGAATGTGAATGGCCAGAAATGACTTTCAGCCTCCAGGCTATGTGTTTCCAGTGTCTGGTATCATCATACTTCACAGTCAGTGGGATAACTTGCTACATGAACGCAAGAAAACAGTCGACTGCAGGATGAGATGCAATAGATGCATG
Source organism: Carettochelys insculpta (assembly GCF_033958435.1). Classification (NCBI taxonomy): domain Eukaryota; kingdom Metazoa; phylum Chordata; order Testudines; family Carettochelyidae; genus Carettochelys; species Carettochelys insculpta. The sequence continues at coordinate 38,130,430 of NC_134147.1, forward strand.
AATGAGTGATTCACATAAAAAAAGCGATGTGGCTGGAGCTGAACAGTGTGTGTGGGGGTGGGGGTCTTGACCTTTGCTTCTGGTGGAAGACTTCACTGTGGTGAAAGAAAAAAAAACCAGTTTGGAAATAATGCCTCATGCTCAGTCAGTCTAATTTTATGTCCATATTGAGAATGAGCTTTGTTGTGTGTACCAATGTGGAAGTGATGTGTGACACACAACTCGTTCTGCACATAGGCAACATGTGGTGGGTGTGGGTTGAGGGGTGAAGAGCATGGAAGGAGGCTTGTGGCTGGAGTTGAGGGTTTGGATGTGTGTGCCGGGGGGATGAAGACTCTGGCTGGGAGTGTGGGCTGTGGGGAGGGACCAGAGATGCAGTGTCTGGTGTGCAGGATGAGGCTCAGGACTAGAGAGATGTGGTGGGAGTTGAGTACTCCAGATGGGGGTGTGGGTTCTAGGGTGGGGCTGGGGATGAGGGGCTTGGAGGAGGGAGAAGGGACTATCCTGAGCCCCTTCTTGCTGCAGAAGCTCAGGTCCAGGTAAGACAGGCCTACTCATGGCTCCAGCAGCTCCAGCAAGGGCTGGCTGGGGTAGTGTGGCACTCCATGACCCTGGCATGCCCAGGCTAAGTTGAATGGGGGCTGGGAAAGGGGCACTTCTCCCCACACCATGGCAGGTCTGTACAGGTTGGGCTGGGACCAGGAGGAGGGGTGTCTTTCCTAGGGCCATGACCAGGCCTCCCGATGGTGGGGTGGGAAGGTGGGAAAGGAGGGAAGTTGCACAGGGGCCTGGTGTTTCAAAGGGGCCTAGAGCTCTGTCTGCTACTTTGGCTAGAGGGGCAGTGCTGCGGTCTGGGTGACGCTAAGGGCTAACTGCCTTAGGCCATGTCCCTTCCGGACTTGGCCCCTTCCCTTCCAGGAGTGCAGAGCTGAGCTCCCCTCCCACTTACCCTGGGACCTGAGCTGGCTGTTGGACCCACTCGTCATGACAAGTTTGGGGCAACACTGCAATGGGGCCAGAAGGCAGAGGCACCTCTTTCTTCCATAGTCCTGAGCCCACATGTGGGATATAATAAGCAGCTGCACAGCTTAGAGGGAATTTAGCTATGCTCCCATTCTTCTTCATGAGTTAGGCTCCTTGGCTGGACTCCCTTGGTGCATCACAATGGCCCAGCAATTGCAGAGAGCTTCTTCTGACTCTGCTGAGTGAATTAGGTGCTGACTATCTCCTGGCAGCACCTTTTGTGCTGGAGAGCAAACCTCCTGTCTGCGCACTCACCTCTTGCACATTGGTGCACTGGAGCCCCACACTTCCTACACCTCCCCTTCCTTCCCAGCACTGGAAGCACCACGAATCCACTTATTCACATGCTGGCCTTGCTTCTCCTCCTCCTCCTCCTCCATACCAGAGCTCGAACACCATGAACCAGCTGTCAGTTATGAGCAGCCAGATGCCCGGGCGATAAGAAGAACACATTGAGGTGCACTGCATCTCCAAGAGTTTCATGAGTGACCAGTCACTGACATGACAGTTATGTGTGTTATTCCTTATCAAACTTGGCCACTTTTTGCATGTCCTATCCTGTAGACCTACCCCTCGCAACCCCAGTGTGCACAGGGAATAAAGATCCTCTTGTTCTCAGTCCATGCATTGTTGTTATGCTAACAAACACAGAATAGAGATAGCAATTAATGGTAAACATAGCCCTGGTCTAAAGGCCTGATAATACTGTGGGGGGGAGGGACAAGGTCATCTAGATTATTACAGTCTCCTTGAATAGCAATCAAAGCTGTAGGAATGAGTGCAAGGGTTCCCTGAATTCCCTTCTTCCCCACTCCCACGCTAGGACATCTGGGACAGGAGGATATGGAACTTGATGAAGAAGGCAGGTAGTTCATCACGGGGTGCAGAAGGACCCTGTGGTGTAACTGCCTTCCCTGTAGCTCAACCAGAACCCTCAATGTGTCTGTTTGCTCCCCTCTCCCGTGTTATGTTCCCATTCCCTGCATACTCTGCTGTTGTTCTGTTCCCTGTATAAGCCCGCTGAGAATGTATGCCTCCATGCGGTGAGCTGTGCCCTATCAATCTGGGAGAATCACATTAGCATCTAAATCATATCTTCTCCTGTCCGGTATTTTGCCTTTTGACCTGTGATAGCCTTTGTGCTCGAGTGGAAGGAGGTCCCACAAGAAGGTTGCAGCTGTAAGTTAAAAAGCCCCACAAGGGTAGCCTTACAGAAGCCAGAGTGTTGAGACAGTTAACTTTCACAGCAAGTGAAGCACTTCACAGCAGAAAACACATATGTGACCTTATAGCTCATATTTTGTCTTCTAAGTGCATACCCGTAAGGTGAAACGCATAGTAGAACTCTGGGCAGCAGATTTCAGTTTGTGGGCAGGCATGGTAAGTGAAAGGGTGGGAGAGGTCTGGTGCTGCTGCTGCTTTAAAAAAAAACATGAAAAAGGAGCTGCAAACTCAAGCCACCATGCCAAACACCAGTCTTGATGTTGCTTGACTGTTACTGTGTTTGCCTTTGCAAAGCAGGGGCCTGGGGCTTGGGGTGCAGAGACACAGGATATTCACCCACCTCCGGAACACAAACGGTTCCTTCTAGCCAAGTGCAAGCAGGGCACACGCAGGGTTGCGTCTTGCTGGGATTCCTTCAGGGCTACTACTTGCAAAACGTCCCCCATTTCACATAGGTAGCCATGTGTGATGTCAGTCTCTTGAGGGTAAGACAGCAGGAATGGAAGCAGTTGCTGCAGGAATCTGGTAAGGAGCAGGACTTTTTGCTGCTATGCTGTGTGCTGCAATGATGCCAGATCACTTAATACTGGGATGATATGGGGAAGTGTCTTACTGTGGAGGATGGAATAAGGCAGCCCTCCCTAGAAACCTTCCGCAGAGGGTTGCAGAATATCTCCAGGAGAGTTTTACAGACACATCCCTGGAGGATTCCTGGTCCATTCTCATGCAGGTAACCAGGCTTTTCTGGGGAGCAACTTCTTCATAGTCGGATTGGCCACCACTGTCCCCCAATTGTCAGCTCAGACTGAACATTAAACACAATTACATTTAATCCCCATCATGTGATTACAAATGTTCAATCAGCAGAAGTGACTTCCCTGCACCAGGGGTCCAGAAACAATACGTCCTGGGAGGGATTGGCTCCAGAATTAGGAAAATGTCCTGGTCATTGGAGAGAATAGATCCTCCACTTGCTTGTTGCTCTCTCCACCTCCACATTGTTGCCTAACGCTGTCTGTCACTTGTGAGATGTCCCTGGGTTGTGTTGGGGTTACTGATGAGATGGCCCCTAGAATCCCATGCAGCTCCTCATTGAAATGGCGTATCTGTGGTTCTGACCCGAAGTAACTGTTGAGCTCTCTTGTCTGCCTTGTCTTCTGGTACACATGTGTGAGCTTGTTTGTTTTCACATGTACTGTTGTGTATTCCTGGTGTAGTCTTTCTTCCCCATGTCCTGTGTATTTCTGGTAAATATGTCAGCATTTCTTCTGCTGGTTGGGAGCTCTACCTGCACAGATGCTTTTCCCTCTACAGCAGTCGGTTCCAGTGTGTCCTGCATGCTGCGTGCATGTGGCTCTGAGTATGCATGGTCAGCTGTGCTGATGAGTTTGCTACATGGATCAAACCAAAAATGAAATTCAAAAGTTCCCAGGATTTTTCCAGTGTGCTTGGCTGGTACACAGTGGAGCTGAAAATGTTGTCCAGACTGGTCACATTGGAGAATTCTGGGACACCTTCTAGAGGCTAATGTTATTGAATTGCGCAGCGCTGCATCTCCACTGCCCCAAAGTAGACTTAGGAGAGTCTACTCTAGCGCTGCGCCTCTTGTTGAAGAGGTGTGCGGAAGTCAATTTTAAAAGCCATTTAGATCAACAGAAGGTTTTAGGTAGTATAGATACATGCATTAGTAACTCGTTCTAATGTGGCTCATTTTGACGTAATACCATAGTGTAGAGCAGGTCTTCATGGCTCTTCATTTGGTTCAAATGTTTCTGAACTTGTCATGATGTGTTGAAACCCGTACGTAACTTGTTTGTATGAACTCTTGTTTTCACACTTGGATGCTATGTTCTGCACTAACTTTTCAGAACGTTTCTGTAGAAAATATATAGAATTATTCTTGTTTTGTTGTTTAAGGGGTTAATGAAGCTAGACTGATACAACAGATAATTTTTTAGAGTTTAGTAGGGGGTTGATTCAAAATTCAGAAGAATTTACAAGATTATCTACTGAAGTAGTGCAGGCGTTTTTATGATGCCAGAAGCCCATGTTTCCAATCACGGGAACCACTTAAAGTTTCTGAATAAATAAAGCCAATCTGTAAGAATTAGTGGCATTCAAAAATATGCAATTATTCACAGTTCCTTTTCATGCTTAAAAGCTAATGCATATTCCTAAATGCATCAGTAGCTCTTGAGTGTTTAAAACAACTTAAATTCAGGATTTTTATTTTTCATTTGTTTGAGATGACAAACACAAGACATTAGCCATTACGTTAACCACAACCTTAAAAAAACCCAGCAACAGTCTGTTTACATGTGTTGGTTTGTAGCAGAACTTTAGAATCCTATGGTTAGTATAAAGGTGGATCTTTTTCTGCTCCAGTCAACTCATTTTCAGCCAGTTCCAAATCTGTAGAGTGGGATATTCCAATATGAGGCAATGTATTTATATATTAAAGCAGGGGTTATTAAACATCTTCTGCACAATTTACCTTGTATCTATGCTTGCTCCATTCACATAACAGTAGATTCTATTGGGTACAAGTGCTGTAACTTGCTTCAGTGAAAAGGATGAAGACCCTTTGCCATTAACTGTACATGCTCTTGCTTCGCTAGTCAATGGATAGGATTTTGTCTTTCTAAAAGCATTGAAGGAAAAGAGTGAGGTGTTTAGAGCCACAACAGGAAGCAAAGCCCCAAGAAGTTTGAAAGCTTAGCATAACGAATGATACTTACAGAGTAACTGGGCCTCTGTAGTCTTCCAAACACCCTCAAACCTTCTCTTTTTCCCTCTGGCAAGGTATTTTCCTAAGGATGCTTTGTACTGACCATTTGATGCCAAGGTGTGGTCATGAGTTGGTGCCAGACTGCTACAAGCAAATAACCCTAGAGAAAGAAAAAGTTAACTTTGCTTTCTGTAATCTGCTGTGTATTTTTAAATTATTATTTACAGCAAACTCACCTCAGCTTTCTTAATAAGGAGTGCTGATTCCACAGGATCCCATCCAAGATTGCATTATGAATAGTGCTGTACAGTAATTCAAACCACAAATCTCATTAGTCAGACCTAGGCTTGAAAGAATTAGATTTGTATCACTAACTGTCGGTAAATGATGAGTTTTACAGTACACTTACAAAATGACAGATATTGCCATGGAGAAATCAGATATACTGATAGGTGTGATAGGGTATCTTACCAGCAGGCATGGAGAGCTGGGGACTAAGCCAGCCTGAGTTGAATCAGGTGGCACCTGGGTAAAAAGTGTAGGAATTTGCAACACCATGGGGGAAGCCAAAGAAATTGCAACTGGGTCTGTAGATGCAGTGGGGAGTAAGCAGGGGAGAACTCTGCAGTCAGGAAGGCCTGCCCAAACTGGGAAGAGATTATGAATGCATCTACACTGCAATTAAACACTTGCAGTTGGGTTCTGTTGAATTACTCTGGCCAGGCTCCCAGGATGAAATGTCAACACTAGTAATGAAGAAGGGTCCCAGATTCCTGACTATAACCTCACCCCGAGCATCCACACTGCAGTTAAACAGACCCATAACCCAATCCCTTTGATCGTAAGGCAGTTGGCATGGGTTAACTGTGGGTGTTTCATTGCAGCAGAGACATAACTTATAAATGCCAACTGGGAGGAAAGTTCTGTGAGTTTGTGTTTTGTTATTTTGGATTAATCAGAAGAGAAACATTTCAGGGTTGAGGCCTGGAGGGTTCACATGTACTGGTGGATTCAATAAATTGGACTCCAAGAGCGGATTTGCTGGAATTATCTTTTGAATAGCAAGAGAGTTATTAAAAGGAGCCTCAATTAGGGAAAAGCAGAGCAGGGCAATGAAAAGGCACCCCTGGCCAGAAGGGGGCATTGGAAGTCAGCTACATGATATTAAAATAGGCAAAGGAAGAAAAGCACTTCTTGAGATCTCATTAGAATTGAATTTAAGGATGTTCACTTTGTATATTTTGACCTGTGATTTTGACAGTTTGTGTTATAACAGTGACAAAAGCTTTTGAGTCTGAGTCTGCTCTCAGTAAGACATTGACCCTTTCTTCCCCAATCTTTTCTTACATTAGTAGAAAATTCAAGATAATAGAATTGAAAAAAAGCATACATTAAATATGGATGTTATCCATCAAAATTACATACAAAAATTAAATTGTTCCAAGCCTAGTTATACCGCATTACTGAAAGTTATACTATGAGTGGCTCGGAATTGCATTAAGCCCATTGATATATCTCATAGCGTGCTAGCTAACCAAAATATATGAAGCATTTTAAATGCACTGTTTTTCATTCTTTTTAAAATAGCAATGTTCAAGCAGTATCTGTACAGGATAGGCTTCAGATCAGCACGTATTACTATGAAAAGAGTTCTTACTATGTGAGTTTAGCAATTGGTGAAATTGATATTCTTTCCAGATATTCTATAATCCTGTTTATTTCTTCTGGCAGTTGGTTTTGCTTTCCTTAATGTAATTCTTAAAGTGACTAATGTTGAAATGACTAATGTGGACTTACATAAATAAGCAGGTGAAGTAGGAGTGAAATAACATATGGGGTCTCACGTACTCTTTTTGGAAAGAAAGGTTCTCTGTGATGTGTATCTTTTGATTGTGCATCTTCTTCTTGAAGAATAGTCAATGCTGACTTTTTTTTTTTCCCCAACACCGTATATCCTTTACATTTCTCAACTGCTGTTTGAGGAGAGTGTTGCATTTTGTGGCTGCACATTTGTAGTCGGTAGATTTATAACAGCTTGTCACAGCTTGTAAAACCTTTTTGCAAATGAAGTCTGAATGCCAATGCAGTGCCAGTAATTTTCCCATTATCCCAGTGGGCCAGTATGCTTCGTGATACATTGTAATTTTAAGAAAGAAGTTGAGACTAGAGTACGGTTTTTATGCTACATCTGCATAGCAAGCCAAAAAATGTAATGGAATGCCATTTCTGCTTATTCTACTGTAGATCTATTTCAACATTGCCTGGTAGGCGAGGGAGCCAGTACATCTCCCTCCTTATCACAGCATAAATTGACTCAAATAGAGGCTTTTCCTCCATCTTTTTGAATGTTTTAAAAAAAAGTATCTCATTCAGTTTTTTTCATTTACAATAATATAGAAAATTAGGAATTCTGTGAAATCAAAATTCTATTTGATACAACTTGAGTAAAGCGTATGCAACTTTTCTTGGGTATTATACTGCAAAAGTGGTCTTAGATGTATGTATAGATCACCTGTTTAAGTCAGCGTGAATCTTTGTGAGAAACACACTTGAAATGCATTTTTAAGTTTTTAACTCAAACACACGGTATTCGTTTTCAAACTACATTACCGCGTTTGTGATTTTTTCGGGAGTGTATTTTCAGTCCAGTAGAGCCTGACACTTCTAAAGCAATGTTACGGCCACACCTATTTAGCTCTTTTGTGAAATTACAATATAATCAATCACAACTGCTTATAGTTGTAAATCTCTTTGCAGTAAGTCACTGAAAATCATCAAATAGCTTTTCACAGTCTGACTTCACATAAAGCATGGCCAGGGTACCTTTTTGTTATATGAGAGGTCAAAGCAGTTGTTTGCTGTGTTTTACACTACTTGACTGCTTAAGGACCAATCCAGTTTAATCCAATCTAAAGCAGGTCAGTAGATGATGAATTTTGTTTTGCTTTCAAGGATGCTGATTTCCACAGTTCATTGACAATAATCTATGCAGCCTAGGATTTGAACGGTTTCCATTTGTTGAATGTTATTTATTTTGGAATTCAAGAGTAAAATGAGATAGAAAATGTCATATAAATTCAGTATTTCATGGGGGAACTTTTTTCACATGGAAATCAAGAAGTCAATTTTTTATGAGTCCCACACGCACATAGTTTACTTCCCTGGTGTATCCCAGGCCAGAAACAGCTTTGTTATCCAAGTGTGGTAGGGTGAGGACAAGACACAACAGAATGCTAATATTTTTTCAGTGCTGTGTCTCTTTCCTTCCTTTTTCTCTTCACCCTCCTGAACTTGATGTTCCTTTTCCTCTTTACTGAGGAGTGGAGCAGAGCAGTGAATGAGATATTTCATCTTACAGGATATTTTTATGGCAAGTCATGGGGGTCTGAAATCGGGAATTTTAATGAATAATGTGAACCACAGTGGAACTGAACCTAGCATTCTGTTCTTCTTTGGAAAACAGTTTATTTTCATGTTTCTGCATACTTTGCAAATTTGGATCTTTTAAAAACTAATCATAGGGAGGAGGTAATGTTGCTTACTGTATAAATTAACACATTACTGCTGCAGGTTTTAGTTTGAGATTTTTCAGTATTCTTTATGGAGTCCTGAGCCGGTTACATTAGGAAAGATGCTCATTTCAGGTTATGCATCTGAGCTGCCATCTTTCTGGCATACGTAAATCACTTCAGATCCATGTTGGTTGGCTGCATAGAGGGATGTCTGAACATAAGTGATGCCTTTCTTCCAATTTCTCCAGGGCCCAAATGTGCTGACAGTGAACCATCATCAGCTGCCACTTAGCAAGGGATAGTTAAAAATGAATCTCATTACTTTTGTAACCCAGTCTTGCTCAGTGTGACTTTCTATTCCTGTCTAGTTACTGTGCCACATTTAGCTCAAAACGAGGAGCAAACTCATTAAAATCTGACAGAGCTTTAAATTTTAGCTCAGCAGAGGTTTGGGGTAATCTATCCAGTCATCTTAGGTTTGATCCTTGCTGCTGACAACCCATCCAAGATCATTATTTTAACATTTTGTTAATACTGTAGAATGTTATATTTCTACAACCCTTCCCGAAAACAAAAACAAAAACCACTCTAACAACTCAAGGCTAGGTCATGAAGTCCTTACTGATGGACTTGGATGGGATTACTTCCTTGAGTAAGTGATTGTCAGTGTCATGGGAAGAAAGCTGAATTCTTATGATCTCAGTTGCATTTTGGTGCTTTACTGTGGCTTTTTCTATTGGACTGTCTGTACTTGGACCATGTCATGGTATAGAATCTACCATTATTACAATAAAAATCCCAAAACCCACTTCCAAAAATTGTATCTAGCTGCAATAAAATGGGGCGTTTTAAAATTAAAAGTGACTTGGGGAGCTTTGTTAGAATATCATCTTGACAACTAATGTCTTTCTAAGTGTGAGTAGTGCTTCCTGAGTACTTTGGATATTACCTCCATTCATCTACTCTCTGTGCTCTCATCTATTGTAAAACTCTAAGGTACTTTTTAGAATAAGATTAGAAATTACAGATATGGGGAAACTAGAAGATGATATAATGAACAGCTGGTGCTTTTTATTTCCTGCTAATGTTGCGAACTGCAGCTCAGCAAAAGGACAAGATGAGGGCTCGCAAGCAGTCAGGGAGCTATTTTGAGAAGAGCTGAACTTTGCTGTGACTTCTTGACTTCACCTGGTCTTCCTTACTATTCAGGGAGCTAGATAACAAGCTGGAGGGATAGTAGAATGTTGACTTTTTGGGTTGAGTGCTCAATCTGCTGGGATGGATATGAGTACTTGGAGGCATTATATTTCTGGTGGAAGGGCTTCCTTTTCCTAGACCTGGTATTTTATAGTTGAATAACCTCTACTCATTTTATGGAATGTCATGGGAGCCGTCTGGCTTCATCTCAAAAGCACCCCTGTGTAAAGTAATTAAAAGTAACTAAAAACTACCAGCTGTATCTGGTAAAGTGGGCTCCAGCCCATGAAAGCTTATGTCCAAATAAATTTGTTAGTCTTTAAAGTGCCACACGACTCCTCCATAGTGTTTTCTCTGACAGCGTAATCCTGGAAGAGATTTAAAAAGGAGAGAGTACTAAGTTTGGAAACGATTCTGATTCAGTGTAAGTAAATGAGGGTATGGATGATTTCAGACAGTTCAGGACATGGCTTTCCTTTGATTTTTGCATTAAGAATATATTAATTTTTTGAAGCCTGGCTTACACTGAAGGATAGTATGTTTGTGTCAATATTATGGGGAATTTATTCAAGGAGTTTTAATTTAAAATAAGAACGACCTTTCCAGGCATAGATTACATACAATGTAAAGTGTGGGTCTGAGACACAAGTTGAGCCCTTGGACTTTATCCATCCGGCTCTTTAGAAAATGTTCTGTCCATGAAATACCATTCATCTTTTATTAGTGCTGGCACCAATATTTTTCTTTCCCATCTGTCCTCATTTGTGCTTCTGTTGACTAAATAGGAAAAGTGTGATTTTTTTTCTTTTTTTTTATTAATTTTAAGTGCAAATGAATGAATGTAAATGAATTTACTCCAAAAGGTGCTATGTGAAAAGAGCGCATTTTCTACTCAACTCCCTCCCCTTCAGAAGGTTGGATTGTTTGTAAGTTTTATATAATCTTAAGAAATTGTACATTGTATTTCTAGGGCTATTGCTTGGAAATGCATAATAGTTATGTTTTATGTGAGGTTTGAAAGTGCTTTGGTATTAGTTTACCAATCTGTGTGATAGGAGGCTACTGCTCAGATAATCTTGAATGGTTTCAAGGTCACAGAACAAGTCAATAATAGAGTGGGATAGAACTGATGTCCTCTTCTAACCATGCTTTTCCCCCAGAACTACATGGCCATATATTGACCTGTTTTTCAGACGTGCTACTCACCTGTAGTTTCCTTAATCCTGGTGGAAGCACAGGATGTAAAAGACCTTTGGAAATGAGGCCGGCACATGAGTAAAGTCAGTCACGCTTGGATTTTTATGAAAAGTGTTAATCTCAGGTTAACAAACTAAAAAGCATTGTGGCCTAGTGATTACAGCATAGGAGAGGGAATCAATACCAAACTCAGGTATAGAATCCTGGACTCCAATCTTGCCCTTGGTGTTCATTTTTCTCATCTATAAATGTCAATACTTGCCTATGTGCAGCTTCATCCTTAGTTTGTAGAATACTCCAGATCATCAGCTCCTCAAGTGCAAAATATTGGTATTCCCTTATACCCTCCATGTCTTTGCTGTTTACGTAATAAAAACAAATAGCACTAAAGCTAAAGTGACAAATAATATCATGTATCTTCATGGGAAAAATGTTTTAAAAGAGCATTCTAATCCATCACATTAGCCCGGATCATCTAATGAAAGAAAGCCGATGTAACTGAGCATTCTGATTGCATTTTGGGCTATGGTTAATGACCACAGATGACATTGATTTCATAAAGCAATTGGAAATGAAGTCTGGGATATGAATGTTTTTAAATTAAGAGAGCATAACTGACTGGGTGGGAGCACACGGGTCATAATGATTGCAAATGGGCCGAAGTCAGTTTGTGTATGAATGAATGAGTGCACAGAGGCTGCTGAGAGTTAGTAAATATGAATAACTTAAGGAGGTACCAAGTGCTTCTGTATGACAAAACATCCATATCCCAGGGAATGTGTGAACCATCTGATAAGCGATTTTCTCGATTTCTGTTAATACAACAAAACCTGCTGAAGACTGATGCTGAGACAAATATGTATCCTAGTCAGTAGGAAGATGTTAATATTCAGCTCTTAAACAGAAACCTTCATCCAGAGCTCGCAGAATTTACAAAGGAGGGCAAGTGGTGGTCCCTTTGTACAAATAAGGAAAGAGAGCTGGAAGTTAATGCAGATGGTCAGTGGCAGAGCCAGTAGCAAAACTTGCTACTGGCCAACACATAGCCCACTAGGCGAGTGTTTCCCAATTTTATTTGGTCAACGAACCCTTTTAAACTCGAAAGTATTTTGCAGAACCCCATTCCCAGGCTCTGCCCTCACATCTCTAGGCTTTAACTGCCTCAGCCCCCAAATCTGCCTCATATCCCCAAGCTTTGCCTCCTATCCCCAGGCTTAAGCCATCTCAGCCCTGAACCTGCCCCCTCCCATCCTCAGGATTAACTCAGTTCAGCCCCAGACTAGCCCCTGGGACTAACCCATCTGTGGTGCTGGCTGGGGAGCCTATGCTAGGTGGCCACATGTGCCCAGTGGAAGGAAGGCTGGCATGGAAGTGTTCCGTTGGCAGGGGTGAGCCAAGCCAACATTGGAGGGATGTGGCCACTCAAGTAGCTGGGTGAGTGAGGGGCTCTGTGCATCTTCCTGCTGCTGCAGAATAATGGAACTAAATTCAGTTGGTGTAAAGGACAGATCCCTCCTACCACCTTTAGTTCTACTGTTTCTGTGACGGCAGGGCAGGGAGCTGCAGAAGAGTCAGCTGTTGTAATGGAACTTTCTTGTAGAACCCTTGTTTTCACTTTGTGGAACCCCGGGGTTCCATGGACCAGCATTTGGGAAATACTGCAAAAGACTATGTGCTCTCCCTGCAGAAGTGTGAGCGTTCGCATGGAGAGAGAGCTTTCCAGCGAGCTTCTGGATGTTCCTGAGATTAAGAAACTGTTTCAAGATCACTTGTTCCATTTTGTTCCTCTGAGGCACTGATGATTATCCTTTGGTGCTTTATTGCACTGCACTGCAGCCTTCTGTCCCTTTGAAGAAGAATATAACCTTTCTCCCACTCTCCTCGCTTCGTGACCCCCAGCAGGAGCCACATGCTGAAACATGCTTGTGGGTGTGTATCAGTGCTTCTCGATAATGAATGTCAACCTTTTTTGAGAAATTTCCAGTCCTGGAGAGATGAAGCCTGACCATATTTTAAATGGAAAAATACTGATTTGATTTCTCACCTGGACAGAACCAATAGATTTCTATAACATTATTTCACCTGGCTTTTTTAATTTGATGTAAATAATCAAACAAGACTCTCCCTGCAGTAGTTATCAGCTCTGTGGTTAGATTTTCAACTTCCACCTCTCATATCTTGTGTTTGGGGTGCTTTTCTCCCTCTTTGAAACTCTGGATCCAGCAATAACTTTCTCGGGGAATGCAGGTAAGGTGGGTGGGTGTGTGTGTTGCCTACAGGACACTTGTTCCGTGAAGCAAACTATTTTACCCCATTGCCTTTTAAGTATGAGCCTGAAACTGCTTGTACACCTCTGCTGCGCTGCTTTCCTTTCCTGTTTGCTCTTCCTGTAGTCCCCAGTTAATATAGATCAGCACATCCTACAGAGCATTTTAATACCCAGTACCATGATGTTTGTTTCACCGACCAGGTCACTTACCTTATTTATACCATTGTTGCAAATCAGTGTACTTTGATTAATAATATGTAGCGGCTCTCATCCTTTATGGGTAGAATGGACAGCACTTGGAATTCTATACAGCACACAGCTGACTCTCTGGCTTCAAGTCTTAGGCATCTCTGGCAATATTTCTAGTACTATAGTTAAGAGCTCTCCTCTTGCCTGAAGGAGGATCACCATAGGGTTAACATATTTTTTTTTCCTGTCATTCTCTTGCCCACCCAGACACTCACTGTGCAGCACTGATTTTTCTTGGTTTTATAAAGCTCTAAGGACTGAGAATTTGGATGCGTCAAGTGTGAGTAAGTTCACCAGTGAAACTTGCAGAACATGGGATTTTCATGTTCCACAGTTAACAAAGTTGCCACAAGCTCCTTAGCAGGAGCTAAGCAGTTTGATGAGCTTACTGACTGCACCATTCTTTGCACCAAACTGTTAAGCTTCTTGACCTTACAATCACGGGCTCTTTCAGCAGCAGATACTCAATTTTCATATTGAGATGTTTGCATTGGTAATCAGAGAAACCTGCTGCACTCAGCCACGATACAAGAATTTAAAAATCAATAAATCAGTCTCACCATATATTTGATTAGATGCTGCATGGTCACATGGTTGGTCACTGGTACTCAAGCAACCTGTCCTATCATGCGGTCTTTCACAGGTCAGCTGTAAAGTAGGGTGGCCTGTGAGTGTGAAGCACTGTACTCTAGTTCCATAAGTTTTGAAGGTTGACAATGAGCACAACCGTATACCTCTAAGAGGTAACATTTGGTTAAGAAAATAAGCAATTGGATTATTTTTGCTTGGGTTGGAATCTCCATCCACCTTACTCTCTCTCTCTCTCGTAAGAGAATTGAATGATGGTTTGTGCTATGGGAGGCCCTGCCCGAAGGTGGAGGGCTCTAGAGGTAGGAAGTAGCTTAGGGGAAAAATTAAACTCATTGTAGAGAACACTGCTAGTGTCGCCTCCCACAGGGCCTTGGGCTAGGAGCTAGTGGAGAGGGAGGTTCTGTTAGATCCTCTTGAGGACTTATACCAAAATGTTGTCAGGCATTGTGGGAGGGAAGCTGAAGCTGAATATTGCTGGCTTCAGGTGAGGAACAGATGTGCCTGTGACTGAGGGGCAAGGGTCAGAAGTTAGAGGCACTAACCACCTGGCCAGCTGAACATCCTATCATAAGCCATCTAACCTTTTGCTCCCCAACATCTCCCACAGGCCATGTCTACAGTACCTCATAAGATGGACTCACTCAAGGTTAATCTTCTGGGGTTCAATTTTGCTCATCTGATAGGGACATGTAAAAATGACCTATCAAGTCAGTATTGACCCCCTGTACTCCTCCTGAGAGGCGAGGAGTTAAGGGAGGTCAGTGGGGGAGAGCCTTCTGTGAGGACAGCCAAATAAGTTAATTATAGGTACGGCGATACTAGCTATGCAATTGTTGTAGCTAAAATTGGGCATCTGCCGTCAATTTACTTCCTGTAGTGTAGGCATAGCCCCAGTCTCCCGATACATGTCTTAATAAATTAAAATTAATGACAATAAATCTGCCATTCACCTTGCCTCCTTAAACCTTAAATGTAATTTCCCAAATCTCCTCCAAACTCATTAGGTCCAAGATTTCCTTAGATACTAAGCCCTTCTCCAGCCCTGAACAATATTAAGTGACATGTCCTAGAAGATTAGGCAAGGTGGTAATTAACACATCAGCATGTGTTGATTTCAGTATAATCTTAGCTGTGGAGTAATATTACATTGGGGAACCAAACTGTGGAGTACTTAATTTTACTTGCACAAAAGGGATTCATTGCTAATTACAAGGAGGTGTTATACGACTATGTAACAACAAAATAAATAGGAATTATAAATGGATTTTACTTAGGAAACAGCATCTGAGTTAACCCCGCCCCCATGAATTATTGCTGTTTCTGTCCTGATCTTGACGAGATGCTTTTCTCCTTTCTCTTTCACTGGCAGCTGGAGTATTCAGGAATTATTTTAGCACTGTATCTGTCCTGTACAGATTGTCATCTTGAACATAGCACCTTTCCACCTTGTTCATCTCTGAAGCCTGTTGGAATTTCTACACTGGATCAAATCAGGATCCTTTCTCCTGTAGTAGCTAGTACCAACTGCTTGGGGAGTGGGGGAGTGAAAGAAATACCATAAGAGTCACTAATGACATAACCTGCCCTCAGGAGAGATTCTTCCTAACCTCTCAGAAAGTAGAGGTTGGCTTCTGGATGGAAGTATGAGTATTTATATTCTCCAGCCAGGAAACAGTCAGCAGCCCCACCCTACCCTTAACTTTCCAGTGCGCCCTGCTGGCTCCCTCTTCCTGTGTCCAGAGAGTATGAGAGTATATGCTCTGTGGCCAGCAGCTGCGTCTGTATGTGCTAGTGAGGGAAAAGGTCAGTAGTGTGTGTATGTGGGCAGGGACCGGAAGTGGCAGACGTGGGGCAATTAGCCCTTTTTTAAAAAATAAGTTGGGACACCTTTCTGGTGCCTGAAATATGGGGCTGTCCTGCCCAAAACAGGACGGATGTTTACCCTATGTATATCTTTATATATCCTCCTGTTTGCTTCCCTTCTAAAGCAAACTGTTCTGATCCTTCCAATTTTCCATGCCTTGGGTTCCTCTGACTCCAAGAAATACACACCCTTTTGATTAAATGCCCAAGAGGGGACCAACCATAGCAGTCTTGAAGTTTTGCAGATTTCTATAGCCTAAGTACATGCGCTCTTACAGTGATAACTGGCACCTGCGAGGCAGACTTTGGAAATCTCTATCAAGTCCTGCAAATTCATTCCAGGTGAGGATAGCTTTTTTTTTCCCCCCAAACCCTCATTAGATATGCAAGAGACTGACAAAGTTCTGAGAGCCTTGAAAGAATTAAGGCAATTTTCTGTGTGCCTGAGGCCTTCTAGAATACCATGTTTGTTGCTTGAGTCTGGCTGCCTGCCAGTTCACGTAACCAAACTGAATTGATTTATATTAGTTTTTCATTTTCGAATATTTATTTGTCTTTTATTATGACCACATACAATATGGGCCCCTCTTTTCCTTTATCTTTTGTACTGAGTGAGCAATGTTAATGGCATTCCAAGTACTAAAGCAATTTACATGCCTTTCAGCCCCAAATAGCAGGCGTCTGACTATTCCAATTGCTTAGACAATTTAAATCACTTCTCCTGACCAAGAAATATAAAGACAATCTAAAAATGTCTGAAGAAAGCGTCTTTCTTTTTTCTGTCATCTGAAGGAGAAATGCTTTCTGACAAAGAGCCTGATTCTTGTGACAATGACAGAAAGATGTAATGCAGAAGGTCTCAATTATTTTTGTAGGCACATTGAAAAACTGTTAAAATTTGCTTTTCCTAAGTCTTAAATTAGGGTACAGAATGATAAATCCCATCTTGTGTTCTATGTTCTACCATGCAACCTCTTATTTCAAACACTTGGTCTAACACCAGTGTTAAATACGCAGGTTTACTAGGGAAAATGTATTCAGAATATGGCTGATAAAGCTACCATATGGTAGGTTTGGTTGTACACACAAATGATGCCAAGTTATCTTCCCCATAGAGGGAATTATGTCTGTTTTGGTCCTTAAGTATAGTGGGGTATTTAATGGTGACTTAATATATCAGTGTGGCATAGAATTTAGAATTGTTGATTACTGAATTAAAGTTATGGTCTTCTTGCCCTTTGTTTGATGTGAAAGTCCTAACTGGCCGAAGTCTTCCCCCACCCTGACAGGGCAAAAAGCTTTTAACCCAATGATAAATGTTTTTCATCCTGAGTGCTTCAAAGAATGTAGCTGATCCTCCACTCCTTAGTTTAACATGTACAAATCATTTCTGCATGTAGTCAACTAAAGAAGCAATCGCTGTCCACAGAGAGGGTTATGTGTGTGTTTTGTTTTATTTGTGTTTTAGTGTTTTTTTTGTTTTTTTTTTTTTAAGAATTGTGGAATCCATTTTAGGATAATTTCTGGACAGATTATCTGGCATTTTCCACTTCCTTTTGGCCTACCACCAGCTGCTCAGTTTTTGATTAAAAATGAGTGTTAGTGGCACATAAGTACATTCAGAAAGCACAGACTGAGTGGTATTGCTGGGTGGGATGAGTAATCACAGAAGAAGAATCTGTCTCTTTCCAAATATTCCACAGTCTGGAATTTATAGTCAGCAAAGACCTTGCTACGTCTGCCCATCAGACACATACAGGAAAAGTGTTCTCTTCCCCTAAGATTAGAAGATAAAAGTAGCTTTGAGGGAAGAAAAATGAAACCTGCTTTGCATAGAAGTGCTTCATCCAGGTAGGTTAAAATATCTATCGATACTTCAAACTTACTTTAGCGACCCTGAGTAACTTCAGAAAAGGAATCTCATTGGAATGAAATAAAATTCTTCAACCTTGAAAGCTAGATTCAGATTTATATTTCTGCGTTGTTTCTTACATAGCCAAGTACAGTTACCATGTACCAAATACCAAGTACCAAAATACCATGCAGTGTGGTGGCTGAGTGGAACTTCTGGGACTCTCATTTGCTGCCATAACAAATGACCCTCATTTGCTGCCATAACAAATGGATGTGGACTTTAAAGTTATTATTCTGAGCACTTTACAAAGCAAATAATAATCCCAGCTTTTCCAGCCTTCTTGCCTTTGAGTACCTCTGCCAACAAGAGATTTTCTAATGCACATTAACAGATTTAATTTTTTGTTTCAGTGTCTTCGTCTTGGGCGTTCTTCACTAGAATAGCGGCATACCTCTCAAATGTTATCTCCATATTTTCAGTTTACTTCTCATCTTCTTGAAGTTATTAAAGCAAAGCCTTCAAAGCATCAAGTCTAGCCTATGTTTGCTTTGTCACACAAAACTTTGTACTGATATTTAAAACATTCTCGTGAAGTAATTTTCAACAGTGCTTGAACCATCGCTTTCTTTCCTCTCTGCACTATGAAACCAAAGCCTTTCTGACGTGGAAAATTAAGGTGTGCTTAGGAATTGGGTTAGTTGACTTGGGACTACCACTTAGCATTTAATGTAGTCAAAGATAGCAGTGTTTTTAAAATGTGTGTATTGGTTGTTGTTAACAATAGAGGGACATATATTTGAAAATTGTAACCCTTCATTTAGTTTAGACACTCCAGAGATGACCACCTAGCTCAGCAGTCAGCAACCCCCAGCATAGTTACCAAGACAGGCATGGGAGCCAATTTTCATTGGCAAGTGAGGCAGGAGTTCAGCCCCACCCCTCCTCCCCCATGCCGCTGGGAGCTTGCTCAAAGCCATGCTGCCTGTGGATTAACAAAGGAGCAACTAATGCTACCAACCACCACCTAAATGGTAAAGCTCTGCATCTTAATTTATTTATTAACGAAGCTGTTGTAAGTAAGACTATTAGTGACTTTAAAAAGTATCGCCCACCCTTGGAGTGTACATAGAGGTCAAAAGGTCAAATTTTGGCACTCCACCTCAGAAAGGTTGCTAACCCCTGACCTAGATTGTGGGGGAGAATTTAAGAAGAATATTAATAATAATAATCTATCCCAGGTTTGTGGCCTATGTCATCTTATTAAACTTCCTGTTGAAAAGCATCAGTAACAATAACACATTAGAACCAGTGGTGGTTCTGGGAAACTCCAAATGAGGCAATTTCTAAAGCCTTCCATGAAAAAAAAAATTCTCTATTTATCCACCATAAGGGTTTGGGTGAAGATCCACCGTGAACTGTGATATAAAGCTGCATCTCAAAGAATACTTTTCAACGATGAAGCATGGTTAAAAAGGCAGTAAGGAGAGATGGAGCATTGAGAATGAGAAATGGCAAATTGTGGTGTGGTGGGGAGGGGGAATGTAAACGCCAGCAAGGAATAGCAACATTATTCTGTTTCTGAAATCACATGACTATGTGATGAGCTGCCTCAACATTAACCATGAAACGGTCAATTTCTGTTATATGGTTCTCTGGAATGTTCAGCTAATTGACTGAACATCTGTAGCTGCTTTAGAATATTCTCAGATGGGTATTAGTCTGCCTGGTAGCTCAGTTTAAGTGTCTTTTCTTTTATGTATTCATTTTGAGGGTTTAAGTCCTCTGCCGTTTTAATCGTGTTTAACTGAAACTGAGAATTCAAGTTCTGGGCAATGTAATTTTCTTTCCTTTTTCACTCTTATTAAAACAAAAAAGGCCATGGTTATATGTCTATTTTATTTGAAGCAGAGGAGAGAAAACCTCAAGATTTTATAACTTAAAATTGAAATTTCCTCAGCAGTGATGAGCAATAAGCCCTCTTGGTGCTTTTCTAAAAACAAAAAAGAAACAAACAGTTGAAACTGGCTTGAGAGATCCAGATCTGTGGAGTCGTTTCAGCATTGCTTTCCATTCTCATCAGTATTCTCTATAACAGAAAATTATCTGCCTATGTATGAAACTTGATTGAGTGAGATGATCAGAGGCAGGGGTGGATTAAAGCTAACCACGTCTGCATTCACTAGTATTCAATTTAGCGCTAGACTGATGGATTTCTAAGACCAACAGATCCTGCCTCCTTCCTGGCTCTCTCCCCAGACTATAGGTGCATTAAAATGAAATGAATATGGTATGGCTGCTGACTTTCTGCAAAGGAGTATTGCTTCTGCTGTTTGGGCTTCACGTGCCTCAATCAGTGGAACCTGCATAGACTATAGGCCAGTTCTCTCAAGAATCTCATTATTGGTGGCCCAATCAATGCTGGGACCAATGAATGCTAAGATTTTTCTGAGACCTCAGGGGTGGAAAGTGTTCAATCCGTGCTTCTGCTTGGAGTACAAAACCCAACTTTCACAACCATAAAAGATTAAGGTCAGAAGTGCTGGTAAACAGACACTATTGTGTTCATGGTGAGCAAATTTTTCTTTCAGAAATGTGAGGTAAGCTTGATAAACTTAACCTGCATGGGAACTTGATATTAGAATAAGCAACATTTCTGTTAAGTGAACTAGTAAGAATTGAGTTGAGGTAGCAGAAATGATTCACACTCTCTAGAGCTTCATTAAGGACCTAGATTTTAAAGTGTAATGTTGGTTCCTTATGATGTGACAACTGTTTTCTTGATACTAGTTACCATGCCAAACTTGGTGTTTGCATCAGTAAACTTGTTCATTATAACTTACAGTTCGTGAGGTGACTTAGAGGCAAATGCTACATCATCAATGCGAAGGAGATCCTGAATAGTCATCTGTGTGATACGCCTTCTGCTCTGGGATTATTTGATGTTAAAAAAGCTGCTATCCAGCGTCAGCTCAGTTGGCATTCCAGGCATACTGATGAAGAATAGAGAAAAAGATGCCAAATTCACTGGGCACAGAGGCAACTTTTCTTCTTACCAGTGTCAATATTAAACTCAGATGAGGGTTCCTTTTCATACTGGATGGTTGCTTTCATCTTCTTGTGAAACTCCTTGAAGAGGGAGAACGCCTTTTGTGGACAGCCAATTTCCAGCGGTTTTTATAGGTACCATTCCTGCTTACCATGTTGAAGGCTTCTTGTAGGTCAACTAGGCTACGTCTACACGTGCCCCAAACTTTGAAATGGCCACGCAAATGGCCATTTCGAAGTTTACTAATGAAGCACGGAAATGCATATTCAGCGCTTCATTAGCATGCGGGCGGCAGCGGCGCTTCGAAATTGATGCTCCTTGCCACTGTGCGGCGTGTCCAGATGGGGCTTCTTTTCGAAAGGACGCCGCCTACTTCGAAGTCCCCTTATTCCCATCAGCGCATGTGTAGACACGGCCCAAATGTTACATGCTAAGGCACATGTTTGCCATTTTTTTTCCTGTTAACGAGCACAGTGTGAAGGAGATGTCAGTCATTCAATGTCCAGTTCTGGACCCCCACTGGCTCTCAGGATAGACTTTCTCAGCAAGGATTTGTTTTTTTGTTTTTTTTTTTTTCTTCAAACATCTTGCCAGCCACACTGAGGAAGCGGTCCCTCAGTAATTGTTGCAGTCTGCTCTGTCCCTTTTCTTTTTCAATACAATAATTATTTTTGCATTTTTCAGATATTTCTTAATCCCATTTTTATCTCTGTTCTCATGAAGCCTCAAGGACTGGTGACATGGATCTGCTCCTATGAAAAGGAGCTCTCTGAATGGCCTGGGTACTGAGGGGAAGTAACCAAGAAAGTCTAGGAGCAGGGGCTTAATTCTGATAGCATAAGAATTTAAAAAAAAATACATTCCCACTATGTCTTATGATGACCACCTCCACTCGGATCCTATTGAAAATAAAAAAGGCACTCCACTCACTACCAAAGGTGTAGAAGAGAGCTTTATAGTACACCTTGAGAATATGATAGTGCACTGAAAACTCACAAGTAGTAAATAACACAGTGACTGTTTGATGAGTTGTTGGTTTTATGCTTAAAAGGTCAACAAATACTTGCTCAGCTGCAGAACAAGTACAGCAAATTTGTACCCCTATAGCCCCTTTGTCAGTGTAGGCATCAAGACAAGATCCTGAGTGTGATGAAATGTGCACCCCATGCCAGCCAGGATAGGGTTAATGAGGGCCTGAGAAGCCATTAGGTTATCTGGTATGGCCTGTGACTAAGCTTAATGGAGAGTGAAATCCAGCTGGGGAAGAGCTGAGCCAACATGATAAAGACAAGGTTCTGAAGGACGACTGCAGCCAATCCCTCAGAGGAGGGTGACCATCAAGGACCAGGAAGAAGTCCAGGGTGTGAGTGAGCCCCAGGATTCTGCCCTAACTAAGGAGTGTAACAAGAACCTAAGAGGGGATGAGGTAGACACAGGGAATAGAGTAGGGTACAGTGTTCCCTGTGAGTTGAGTGCCTGGGCGGGTGCCCAGGAGAGATTCAGGTACCACCCAGCTGATTAGCAGAGGGCCCACAGATGGCAGCATGTGTTTGTGTTAGTGGTACACATCCCCATGTGCCTCGGTGCTCATAAAAATATTATTCTGCTCTGTATGGAAAAAAATAAAAGGGAACACTCTCCTAAGTAAAACCCTGAAGAAGGCAAGGGAAGAGATAGCAGCTAGATAGGAAGGAACCTGGGGTGACAAGGGCAGTGACTGAGCGGACCTAGATTGCTGGTCATAGGATCCCTGGAACCTAGAGTAGTAGTGGGTTGGGATTCCCCTACCAGCAAATCCAGCATCATCTGTGAAAAGCTGAATAGTCAGCTGAGTGATATGCCTTCTGCTTTGGCAGTATCTGATGTTTAAAATGTGCCATCCAGTCTTGTATCAATTAGTATGTCAGGGTCAATAATTTCAGAAGGTGACACTGGACCTGGACTTGGAAATAGTGGAGAGCTTGTCCCGTATGACATTACCACCTGTGGGTTGGGACAGGGAACTCTTTCATGATCTGTCTGGAGGGCCGAGTGGCACAGTGTGTGCACATGGGTGGGGAAAGTGGGGAGGTATCACAGTGTGAGTAACCAGTGACAGATAAGGCGAGAAGTAGTTCCCAGACTTAAGCACAAGGAGGTGCACTGGCAGTGAATAGACCCTTTCTCACTGAGCAGGGTCTTTCCCTGTTTCCTGCTTGTAACATATGTTATTTACTTGGGTTTCTGCATTAGGGCTATATATGGGGGGAAAAAGAGGGTATTTCCATGTGAGCCTGATGGAAAAAATGGTCACTCCTTCCTGCTTTATTTACACTGGTTGGGTAGCCCAGGATATGTTCAGATGCAGTCCGATGTATGTAGTTCATGGTGTTTGATATTGAAAGAGGGAGAGAGAGAGAGAGAGAGACACGAAATGGAGAGGCCCCCAAACCCGTCCTTAAAATGTATGCCATCTCAGCCTAAAAGATAGCAAGGGGTCTGTGGCTATAGTGTTCATTGATACTGCAGTTGCTTCCGTCTTGTCCTCGCCCTCTTTCTTCCTCTGTCTCCCACACCTCAGTTGGTCACACCCAGTAACTTCTGGGCAACCAGCATGCTGTCTGGCCTTGGCCAAAGAATTCAAGCTAAAGTTATGCTCTCCCTCTCACCCCTGGCACATACTGTGAGATATAAAACTAGCCTGCCTTTTCTCTGGCATCAGTGCAGCTATGTTGTGATTTTTTGACAGAAGACTCAAGCTTTCCTTGGGTTTGGGTAGCGTTTTGCAGTTTGGAAGCCTTGCCATAAGAAAGGGAATGGGCAAGAAAATCAATTGATGGGGGAATGGGCTAGACATTGGGAAGGGGGAGAAGTAGTAGAAAGAAGAGTCCCTGTTGGAAGCAACATCCTAGTAAAGGTAATTTGGCAGATCTCATTCTTACAGCCCACTTTCTAGGGCAAAGTCAGTAACCAAAATAGCAAGAAGAGCCATTTTTTTCAATTTGGTAAAAAACTCAATAATTCAGGAGCCTCAATGCATGTGAATATGAGATGGTCCTTGATAAATAACATGAAACCGTACCTTTTGTAACCCCTGTTTTAAAGAACAGCACACACGCCATTATTCATAATGTGATACGTTTACTGCAGGACATTCACAAACTTTTCCCATGTTCTATTATTCACGCTTTATGTGTGGGTTTTGTACCACTATCTTCCAGACTTTCACTCCCAAACCGTCTCTCTCTCTGGAGGACGCTAGGGGGACTTATCCAACATTTCAAGATCACGTACTGTTTGCTATTGAGATATTTGTTCATTTTTGGGCTTTTAGGCGTTCACTGTTCTTTGGAAATAATCAAGTTTTTTTTTTTTTGCCTTTTTTTCCCCACTTTGCAATGATGCATCAGGATCCACAAAGAAGTCCTTAAAAAGCTGCATGTGGTTCTGGAGCTGCAGGTTGCAGACCCGTGTCCTAGGTCTAAAAGGTAGCATCACCTCTTTCATACAGCGAGCCATATTGTATAATTGGGATTATTAAAGCTTTTTGGGGAGGGTTACAAAATACTTGTAATGAGTGCCTTTTTTGTTTTTATTTATAAAAAAGAAAAGAAAAAGGAGCCAATACTCAGCTGCTCCCCTCTCCCCCAACAGCCAATCCCATGGCTGGGGATGCTCGGGTGCCAGTACTCAATAAAGAGCACAAAAAGAACACTGCTTGTAATTATCACCCATCATAATGATTCCCGTGTTACTGGCGCAAAAGGAAGGAGATGACTTAATTCCCATTGCTTGTTTGTGTACTCTGAAGTATAACTCAGGAAAACTACCTATTTTTGTACAGTGGAAAGAAACATCTGCATTAAAATGTGTTAAATCTTTTAAAATGTATAGTCTGGAGACCTTTCTTATTTAAAAGCAGTCAAATTCAAATGGTCAAGGAGAGCCTGGAGGGCCCTTTCTGGCATTCTGGCTGGAGAAGTGTAATTGAAGAATTTCTGTGCTTTCACCCTCAAATCATTGCCATGGAATTGGGATTCTTTTTTTCCCTCATTGGAGGATGAGAAACAAGTGTGAAATGCTTGGTTTTATTAGGAAATTATGGTTTTTTGGGAAATGATTAATACAATATGAAGGTCACATTTTATGTTTGGTGAGCTGCTTCAGTTAACTAGAGAAGATGTATTCATGCATTGAGGGTTTCTTGTGCCTATTATTTGAATTATGACATCCTTGTCATGTGTAATTAAATGCTAGCAATGTGATCTTCTTCGATGATTAACTCAACATTAGTATTAGTGTGTTGGGGAGGATCTTTCTTCAAGTATAAGTGTGTGTTTAATATCAATTTCTTATTAAGATCAGGTTATTTAATTTAACCAGATTGAAATAATCAAATATTTTGATTCAACAAATGTGCTGGTTTTGTGCACCTGAACTGACAGATCATTAAATGCAAAACATCAATAACTATGCTATAGTATATGTTTGTCTTCTAGTTTTAAACTAGGGTTTGGTTTGTAGATTTTATGGTGAGCATACTAGGAAAATCCTTATGTAGTTGCTTAAAATATAGTACGTGTCACGTCTTTGTTTTTTCTTTAAAGAGGCACAAATACAAAAAATTGTCAGCAATTTTTTTCTAGTACATACAAAACTCAACCTGAAGATGGTATAAAATAGCGTGGCTCCATTGGCTTGAAAGAGCCATATGGGTTTACACCACCTGAAGGCCTAGCCGCCTGTGTGTATTTAATTTTTGATCATGATGTACACAAGTGTAAAGTTTCTTTGTTACGAGTTTGGAATGCCTCATGTGCCTTCCAAGAAGAGAAGTCATGACTGACAAATCTAGATGGTCCACACAGGTGTTGATGACATCTTTTTCCTCCACCCATCACCATCTTGCATGTTATGTGTCTTATCGAAACTATTTTAATAGAATTCTGTGAAAATAATTGAATTTTTATTGTTTGAGCCTATTTTTCATGGGCCTCCAGCTCTAATGCCATGTACTTTAGGTATCATGGGTAAATTTCTCAGCTGGTATAAGTCAATGTAATTTCCTTCTGTTAGGAGCAACACTGCCTTCACCAGCTGAGGCTCTGGTGCCATGCATCTATCTGTTGTATGGGTCTGGAGAGAGGGAAAAATATACCTAAAACATTTTACTGAATTCTGATTAAACAACTGTTGTATGAATGGTTGAGTGACTGCAAAATTTCATATCAGCAAATGAGGGTTTTTGGTTTTCCAATTATATAAATCTTCTTTGTTTTTAGGCTATATGGTTTTCCTGTTGTTGGAACTTAAAGCTCTCATAGATTCAAGACTGAATATTATGGATTTGTACCTTAGGTCAATGTATTTTAGGAAGAAATTCTGCTTCTTTGGAGGGAGTTGAGGAGACAGATTGAGATAATTTTGTTAAGAAATTTGAACTAGGTTGTGTTGTGGAGAGCTATGGAATTATTGAAAATATAGCTCCTTCCCAAATTAAGGTGAGGACTGAGTTACTGACAAATTGCTTTAGGTAGTCCTTGAGGCAGGTCAGTTTAAAAAAAAAAAAAAGAGAAAAACCTAATTAGCTTTCTAAGGGATTGTCCACCAGGAGAGGAATAGGATCTTAATTCAGGCTGGGGACAAGAAAAGATATACAAATTAACTTCATTCCAGACAAAGAATATCAAAGGGAGATTATGTATGCAATGGAAATTTTATGCATTTTGAATTGGCAACTATGCAAATAAAGCAACTTTTGAAATGCCAGATTACAGGAGATTGGAACCCAAACTGTCTGACCAAGGAAGCAAATAAAATACTAATAAAAGGAAAAATGCTACTCTCCAAATGTTAATCCAAGGGATGCTTGTATGGCTACATCAGGTGTACTGAAGAGTATAATTGACAGACATCCATTCTACTTTCAGAGATGAAAGCTCACTGACATCACAGGCTGACATTCCAAGTCTATAATGCTGAAGGTTAGCAAGGATTTTGGCAGCCTGAGAGAGAGTGAACACTAATGGGAGAAGCCTCATGTTTACTGATTTCATTTCTGTAACTTTAGGTAAGAGGACTGTCCGGGATGATGCTACATGTGATGTAGTTCAGCTGTGATTTGATTGTTGATTTTCTGCTTCTCTAATTTAGCATTTTTCTCTGGTCTTAGTCTGTTTCTAGGTTAAGCTGTTGTATTCTGCCCTCCAAAATGACAAAAAAAAGGCTTCTGGGGATAGTACCATGCTGTGGCACTCAGTCAAAAGCAGTACTTCATCAGTGTTATCAAAAGGCGGTGTGAAATTGGTAAATTGCATAGGGAATGCCTGAGGGGCAGGCGTTATGGGAATAGAGGACTGAAAGTAACTGAAGTTGTAGTTTGTGGTGGCTGTTATTTTGGAAAAAAAATAAGTCTCTTTGATGTTGTTCTGAGGTCTGGTATGTTGATAGTAAGCCCACAGGATAGGGTTTAGTGTGAAAGGGAAGGGTTATGTGGGTGTTACTGGATCAGAGAACCCTTGCTGGGAGGCTGCTAGGTGAAGGGCTTGCTGCCCATTGACAGGGTGGCTGATAGCTCTGTGCTGGAGAGGCCAGGGGCTTGTTCCCCTCTTTCTGGCTCTCTTGCCATGGCTGGAGCCAGCCACCAAGGGTCCAATGGCTGGGACTGTGGCCATATGGGGTTGGGGCTACCAGCATCAGCCCAGCAGGTAGGGGGGCTGCTAGGCCTGGAGATGGAGTCCAAGGCAGGGGACTTCCCTTCATCTGGCAAATTCCCTCCTTCCAGAAAGGCCAGGTCCCAGCGGTGCCAGATGAGGGAGGTGTAACTTGTAGTTGTGATTCTCTAGCACCACAATTCAGTTATACTGACACCCATCTCATTTAAAACTTTTCCACCAGCTGAGTTAGTCTTCCATATCTTCGTTTTTGGGCAGGGGAGGCAGTGTATGGCAGGAAGGTCTCTAATACTGTTGCAGAATCCTTAAGACTCCTAGTGAATCTACTCACCGGGGTCTATTACTGGAGTCCGTATTTGAGGTTTGATGGCCAGCAATGTGCAGAACATGAAACTGTGTGATCACGACGGTCCCTTCTGGCTTTAAAGTCTGAGTTTGATTGTTTGGACACTTCCTGAGAAATGGTCAGTGCCATCCTGTCTTACCTTGATTTCATGATGATGCTGTGAATCAAAAAGCCTCCTGCCTTCATTCCCTCAGGGGAGAAGGCAGAGGTGAAGGAGATACCCTATCACTTAAAGTGAACTCAGAGCAAATCACAGAGCTGTGTGTTCCAGTCAGCTCTTGCTGACTATTGTTTACATTTAGTAATCTTCAAAGCACTGACAATCCTGGATTCAGATTTCTACATTAGCAAGCGCTACAGTCATTTGATTCACCCATTTTGCAAGTAAAATAACTGAGAGCTTATGCAAGGTCACAGCAAGTGGAGCTGAAAATAGAATTCAGGTTTCCAACATGAGAGGTCTTTTCCTCTCTGGGGCATTGCTCTTCAGAAGAATCATGCTAATTTAGGTGCTTGTATGAGGACTGCGCTAACACTCTGTCTCTCTAGTGGTTAGGAAGCAGACAGAGATTTATGATTCCGCTATGACTGTTCTGCTGCCAGACACAGTTCTTTAGTTTATGTGGTACAGACTGATAGCTTTGCAGATGACTGTCCATGGCCAGATGTTGTGTATGCCTATGTTGTGTCTGCATTCTGCTCCCAGAGAGCCAGTTATCCTAATGTCCATTATTCCACTTCTGCCTCTTAAAGAGTCCTGTAACGTACAAGCAAAGTGTGTGTTGTATCTCTTTGTATGGGCTGGTGCACATAGGATAATGGAGCGAAGAACTGATTTTTCTGTTCACTGGTAATTCTGAAATATGGAAGACTTTTTTTTTTAACGTTAGGTTGAATTAAATGTTTTTCCCCAGAACAGTTTTCTTGTTCAGCTGAAACAAAATTGTGACAGTGACCTGTATTTATATGATGTTTTATGTCATCAAATCTGCATTTTTCTCTGAAATAAAGTTGGCTGAAAGTCTTTGCCGAACTCTCAACAGCATGCTTTCCCCCATTGGCTACTTTTAGGCTACGTCTATACTACAAGATAAATTCAAATTTATTAAAATTGATTTTATAATACCTTTTTTTAAATTCAGTTTTGAGTATCTTCACTTTCCACAGGCTCCCAACAAATTAGACACATAGCTTCCAGACTGAAATCACCAAACATTGACTGTTGCTGCGGTGCATTGTGGGAATCTATCCCACAGTTCCCTCCATCCTGCATTCTGACCCAGGAGCCAGGTGCAACAGCGCTGTCAGTTTTCCTGGTCCCCGCAGCTTGGGGGACCCAGGAAACTGACAGTGGAGCAACCCTGCTCAGTTTCTCAGCTCCCACTAGTAGCAGGGAGCTGGGAGTCAGGTGCAGTGGGATACAAACAGGACACTTGTGGAGGCTAATACATCCAAATGAAAGACATGGAGCTTCCACACTAGCCTTTATTCAACATTTTAAACTCAAGATTGATGCTATATCTGTCTGTTAATATCGACATTTTGTTATCAGTATTAGGGCAGACTAAATTGAGCTAATGACATTTATAGTGAACACAGTGATATTTTAATGTTGCGCTAACTCCTTTAAATTCGATTGTATCTCATAGTGTAGACATAGCCTTATAGTTATTGTGAATGGGGCCTCGGCTGCAGCTCTATAACCTGTAGGTACAGACTCTGCTGGAGACCCATGTGTGACTGGCATATACAAGGTAGTGTAAGCAACCAGGAAAAATTTTAATTTTTGGAAAGATTTGTGTATTTTGATCTTTGGTTTATAGATGTTGCTTCAAAAACAGGGTGGGGCACCTTAAAGTGTTTGAACAATAGCAATCAGTAAGATATTTTGCCTGTGTGCAAGGCGTGGAAGACCCTGCTTGTATAAATGCCAACAAGCTCTGAATCTGAAATAATAAGATGCTAACTTTAGAAAGAAAGATTCCTTTAAGAAGTGTTTACTTATTGGGCTGTAGCTGCCATAAGGAAATCATAACTTTTCACCGACAGGATACTTGTTAGAATCTACAAATCCCATATGGGTTAAATATTGTTCCCATGCAATAGATTAGTGGTGGTCTCATATAATATGAGTATGAAGGATTTGAGCTCCTTCCTCCCAATCACATCACAAAGCTTTACACATGATTGTAAACACTTCTGGGAAATAGACACTCTTATTTTATGTGTGTCGAGTATGTAGCACAGTGGAGTTCTGAGGTCTGTTGGGTCCTCTGATCAGAACTTTTGCATTAGGATCAGAATTGTCTTACCCCTGGATACAGTGGCATTGAATAGTTTAGATCAGTGTTTCTTAAACTGCTTTCTGTGGAACACTGCTGTTCCATGAACAGCTCACAGGTGTGCTGCAAGCATTTGGAAAATACACTGATGGTCTATATTTTCCGTTATTCCAACCAGATAAAATGTTACTTATTCATTGCTGTGATACCTGATTACATTACTGTGTGTTGGTTTTGCTGTATATGTTGCTGGTGTTTGGTGTTTTGAAGAAAATTTTCATAAGTATTCCTCATAAAAAATGTTATTGTTTTGGTCTTCTGTGGTCTCAAAAAGTTTAAGGAACACTGGTTTAGGTAGCAGGGGTGCTAAGAGCCACTGAACCAAACTTTATGTGGTATGATAGAAACCCCTTTTTATGAGGCAAGATGGTGCAGCAGTTCCCCTAATCGCAGCACCTCTTCATGGGTATTCTGCCAGAAGGTAACAAAATGTTGGAAGTGGGCAGGGAAGTTCAAAATCAGAAAACATTTTTTTAAAAAAACCTCATAATTTAATCTGTCTTTTAAAATAATTATTTTGGCCAATCTCATGGTATTTTTATTTGTTTGTTTTTTGTATCCAGCACGCGATTTTGAGGTTGGCAATCTTGCAGCGTAGGCCTGGGTGTTCTGTGGTACTGGTTTGGCTTATTCTGCTGTGACTGGTTGATTTCTGCTTTCTGTGATCAGTAAAAGAAGTAGTATGAGACTACCTGCTCAGTTATTCTGCAAAAAGCACAACACTTCATATCAGTTGTGAGACATTCCGAGCTTTCCTTTGTCTAGAGCAAGGGGCTTTTTCTTGCTAAGTCGACAAGTTTCTAATACTGCTACGTGCAACATGGCTTTCCTCCTAGGAAGGACACAAGGAAGGAAGACAGTATTTCAGATTTTCAGGTTAATGCTCTTTCCTTTTTTCCTGATGAAACTGCAGTGTAATTTTGGCAGCCAAGAAGTGAAAAGAACTTTTTTACTTTGAAAGAGGAAGTAAGATAGATTCTGATTGTGACACAGAACACCGTTATGTAGATCTACGGAAATAAACTCGTTAGTGGACCTGTGGCTTCCTAGGATTTGGCAGTAGACCCCAAGAGCAGGAAGAATAAAATGTGGCTTCCCCTTGTTTCAAAAGAGTGGGTTTTTCTACTTGAGCTTAAAAAGGAACATCTTAGCTACCATCTCTGCAGCAGCCTTTGTATGTGTGCATTTGATGTATGTGTGCATTTTTTTTCAAATTAACTCTTCGACAAGTTTGACTTTTTACCAATCTCCTCTTTTTTTATTCTAACTTGTTGGAACACTTTCAGGTGAACATGTGTGAAATACTTTTCATGATCTGTTTTCTGTGGCTCTTTGATTAATTACTCATTGTGTCTGGCATATACATATTTCCACTTTGACAGCGACCCATTGAAAACTACTCTTTGGCCACTTCCACACAGGCCACTTCCTTCGAAAGTGGCATGCTAATACATGGAGCGAAAGATGCTAATGAGGCACGGATGCAAATTTCCCATGCCTCATTAGCATAACGTTACGTGATTTGGAATCCAGAAGTAGGACTTCCTTCCAGAAGCACCCACCGGGGGCTACACTTCTACACAGCATTTTGGAGTCCGGAAGAATGGTCTTCCGGACTCCAAATCGTGTGACGTTAAGCTAATGAGGCACTAGGAATTTGCACCCACACCACATTAGCATCTTTTGCTCCATGTAGTAGCATGCCACTTCCTGTGTAGAAACAGCCTCTGAGATATTCTCATTAAGAAGGTCTGGTTGAGCAGAACGAGCCACTTCACACCCCTCTGTGCCTCAAAATCTGCAGATAAATGTAGTGTTCTTTCCCTCTATCCTTTCTTGGATCATCCTGTGCTGGGATTCTGGATATAGGAAAGGGAGTTGCTGCTGACTAGTTTCAGATAATACTTGCACATAATGTTATTGGCTATGTATGTCTACACTATAGTGATCCTTTGAAAGAAGTTCTTCCAGAAGATCTCTTCCGAAAAAACTATTTTTGAAAGCACGTCCACACAAAAAAGTGTATCAGAAAAATCAGTCCACTCTTTTGGTGGAGAGTGTCCACACAGCTCCCGCTCTTTCGAAAGAACAGGACAGGGACTGAAAAATCTGGCACCATCAGAAATGCTGTTTTAAAAAAAGGGCCCCTGGGGTATCTACAGACTTTTTTTTTCCTGAAAAAAATCTTTGGAAAAAGGTACTCTTCCTCATCTGGGAGAGGAAGAGGGCCACTGGAAAAAGTGCTGCTTTCTTCTCATTTAATACTGAAAGAATGCATTTTGGGTTTAGACACTTTGTGGGATTTTTCATAAAAGCCCTGGCTTTTTTGAAAAAACTCACTAGTGTGGACGTAGCCATAATGGCCTGATATTGCTGTTTAAATGGCAGCTTTTCAAAATACCCCAGATCTGCATGCTTATTCTTGACATTTGCCCTAAAATTTCATATGCTTCCTGGAAGTTTAGGGTGGAGAGTTAGTGATCCTAATATGGGATCATTTTGAGCAAGGAGCTGATGCGATTTTATCCTCTTCCCACCCCTCCAAATGGGGAAAAAAACCAAACAAACAGCATTTCTTAAAGTTCAAAGATTTTTATCTTCATTTTATTATTATTAGTGCTAGTATTTTTCACACACCGGGGGCTCAACCCTTGATTCTATCACCTGATGATAGCCATGTGTAACATTTTCTGAGGTACCACATGGCAACATTGCCCTTGAGGAAGTAATTTTGGAACTGTTATTAAAGGAAAGTTATGCTTTCAGAACTAACCCATGTAAAAGGGGCTTTGGGTCTTTTCAGTGAATAGTTAATACAACAGCAGACTTGTTGGGAAATGCAACCCGGAAAAAGGAGGGTATATCGTGACATCAGTCCTTTGCAGACACTAGAGAAAATGCAAGAGCCACTGATGCTCTGTCGTGACAACTGTAGGAACTCACCAAACTGGTATTACACAGCTGGTCCCGGTTCATAGGTTCAAAGAACTAATCTCTGTGGATGGATTAATGAGAGCCTCAAGGGCAGGGGAGGGATGGGCTATTTGGGACTGGATAGACCCAGAGCAGTTAGATACCTTGCAGAAGACAGCTGGACACACCTAGCTGGGTGTATTGATAATAGCTAGGTGCATTGACCTTTTATTTTTTGAAATTTTTTTCTTCATTTGTTTGAAGATGTTGCTACTGTTAAGATTAAACAATACTTTGAATTGTAAGCCAGTTTTTGTTCACTGTATTCACCACTTCCAGCTCACAGAGAGCCCCCCCAAAAAAGTATGGAAAATTAATCCAGTAGGAACTGTTGGGGGAAGCATGGTTTGTGCACAGAGTACTGAAGCCTAGCATTCAATCTAAGCAAGGCGCTGGGGGGGCGGGAAACAGCTGTGCCACCCCAGTATAGCAGAGATACAACACATAATACCTGTTGGTGTCAGAGAGCAGCTAGCCCAGTAATGACTACATTGTGAACAGAGAAATTCTTATATAAAGAGAGTGGAAATTAATGACTATTCTTTTGATTTTGGGGGGGTGTAAGGACCAAATAAGGATTGGGACTGCCATTTTACTAGGTACTCTACAAACTGATAACTTCCAGCATGACAGAGCTCACCCTCTAAGGTCTGGACTGCACACAACAGGTGAATAATAGAGAAGGCAGACATGAGCCGTGTTATCAGCAGTGACAGCAGAGTGCATATTAAACAGCCAATAACAAAACAATAGGGTGAGAGAAGTTCTAATATATTTTGTTTAATTTTTACCGTTTTTGTTTTTAAATAAATCCAATTTTGCTGGTACAAAGATCTTTTCTGATTTGCATTTTGATTGCCACTGCTAATGACACAGGAAGGATGATTTTACTCCTGTTTTGTCCTTGTCATTTTTGAAGACTCTTTTTAAAATTCCCTCCTCCCCTTGTTATGTTTACTGTTTGACTTCATCAAAATGATCTGTCTGCCAGCAGGGAGCCCTGCTGAGACAGGCTGGCTGAGTAAGCCACAGGCAACCCCACAACTGCTACCTGCTGAGGCTGCCTGCTAATGAGTGAGTCTGTGATGTGGCTGTGGAGTAGAAATCTAATGAGACCCCAAAGGAACCAGAGCAGCCAGTATTTCTTCCTCACACACCCCTTTTCTTTTTGAGTAAGCCAGTCTGTTACCTGGTATGCTATTAGTGGTAGACGCCCTCATACTGTTGAGATTATAATTAGGTTAATTGTTACTGAATTCTTGCATTTCAGCTGTACAACGTATTTCCATTTCTTTTTGTAGTAGGTATGGCTACATCTACATCAGAGGGGTCCTTTGAAAGAAGTTCTTTTGGAACCACACACAAAAAAGCAGGTTGAAAAATCAATCCGCTCGTTTGACAGAGGGGGCCACACCCCCACACTTTCAAAAGAACAGGCCAGGAAATGCTGCAGATGGAATTTTCTTTTTTCCAAAGACTCTTTTGGAAAAAGGCGGGCTTCCTCATCCGAGACCAGATGAGGGCTGCTGGAAAATGTGCTGCATTCTTCTGATTTAATATCAAAAGAATACATTTTGTTTGTAGACGCGTCACAGGAATTTTCAAAAGAGCCCTGGCTTTTTCGAAAAATTCACTAGTGTAGATGTAGCCTATGTGAGCTTTGCAATATTTGGCTATCAGTGATTCACAGTCATGCTGGAATGGCATAATGAGTGGGGTTCTGTAATATGTAGCTCTGTTTAATAGCTTCATTGTTGATGTAGATAATGGCAGAGAGAGCACGCTTTTATAAAGTATGTGAATTGTACCAAGCTGGGAGGGGTTGCATGTGCTGTGGAAGATAAGATTAAGGTTCAAAATGATCTGGACAAAGTGGAAAAATGGTCTTAGGTAAATATGATAAAATTCAGTGAGGACAAATGTGAAGTACTCTGTTCAGGAAGGAAAAATCCGTTTCAAACACAAAATGGAAAATGACTACAAAGGAAGGAATATTGTGGAAAACGTTGTGGCCATAGTGGACCAGAAGCTTAGATATGAGTCAACATTGTAACACACTTTTTTTTTTTTTTAAAGCAAACATCACTCTGGGATGTATTAGAAGAAGTGTCATAACCAAGACAGGGAAAGTAATTCTTCTGCTAAACTCACCGCTAATTATGCCTCAAATGGAGTAATGTGTCCAGTTCTGGGTGCCACACTTCAGGAAGGACATGGAGAAATTGGAGAAGGTCCAGAGAAGAACAATAAAAATGATTAAAGATCAAGAAAACATGACCTATGAGAGAAGACTAAAAGAGCTGTGTTTGTTTAGTTTGGAAAAGAGAAGACTGAGAAGGGGATATGATAAACGTTTTCAAGTATAGGCAAGGTTTTTACAAAGAGGAGAAAAATTGTTTTCCTTAACTTCTGAGGATAGGACAAAAAGCAACAGAGTTGCAACAAGGGAAATTTAGGCTGGACATTGGAAAAAGCTTCCTAACTTTCAGAGTAGTTAAGCCCTGGAGTAAATTGCCTAGGGTGCTTGTGGAATTTCTGTCTTGGATATTTTTAAGAGCAATTTAAGCAAACACCTGCCAGGTATGGTCTATATCATGAGTCAGCAAACTTTCCAAGGTGGAGTGCTGAAATTTGACCTTTTGACCTCTATGTATGGTCTGAGTCCCAGTGATCCTTTTTAAAGTCACTAATAATCCTACTTCCAGCAGCTTCATTAAGATGTAGAGCTTTACAGTTTAGGCAGTGCTAGGTGGCATTAGTTTGTCTTCTGTTAATCCACAGATGTCATGGCTTTGAGCAAGCTCCTGGCTGCATGGGGAAAGAGGGTGGGGCTGAGCTCCTACATTGCGTACCGATGAAAATAGGCTCATGTACCACTCTGGGGTGGCTGGGTACAGGTGGGCTTGGGTTTAGGTTCCCCTTATTGGGGTCTTATAGTAATTTTTGTTATCAGAAGGGGCTCACAATGCAGTGAAGTTAGAGACGCCGATGTCTTAGATAATACTCAGTTGTGCCAAGAGTGCAGGGGAACAGACTTAGACGAACTCTCAGATCCCTTCCAGTGCTATGATTCTTTGGAAAAATATCCCACTAATTTGTTTTCAAGCCTTTCCTATTATAAACACTGTAAATACCTTTATCTCCAGATTTGCCTACTTAGGGATGAATGTTGATGCATAGTGTTGAAAACATACATAAAATATTTTCCTTCAACCAACAGAACACCCTTTAGAGCATTCACTCTGCACCATTTTATGATCTAACATAGTCTGTCCATTGAAAATGTTAGTGCAGTCCACCCTCTCCCCCAATAAAAAAAAAGAAGCAGAGATTGCTGACATAGTTCTTTTAATGTGTACGCCTGAGCCAATCCCTCATCTTTTTGCTAATTTCCCCAAATTCCATCTTTATCTCCAATTAAAACTAAGTGCACTGATATCTCCAAGGTATGCCAGCTGAGAAGCCAGCCCAGTATAAATAACTTGGGTTAGAGATAACTGAATGTGGTTGAAAGATTAGTTTACAAATGATTGGGTAAACAGCAAGGTGGGAGAAGGAATTATTTAGGATGGTGCAAGAAGCCGTTAGAAATAGAAGTTTCTTGATAAAGTCATGAAATCAAAAGTCTGGACTGAATACAGGGAAAATACTATAACACAGATTAAATCTAATCTTGAACTCTCATCCAGCAACATGTGTAATCCAGCAAGATTTTAGTTAGCCAGACAATCACTTATTATGTATGTAGCAAGTTTTCTGTGGTCGCAGTGAAACAACTAAAGAACAGCAAGAGTCCTGGAAACAATAAGATCATGAGAGAAATGGTCAAATATGGCAGAGAAAGTATGATTCAGGAAATACACTGGCTATGTAATATAGTGTGGAAAGAAGGGAAGGCACCTAAGGAATGGACAAGATCCATGCTAGTGAGAATACACAAGAGAGGAAGCATGTTGGAGTGCAAGGACTACAGAACAACTGCACTAACAGGTCATTTATGCAAGGTGCTGCTACTGACAGAGAGGCTGATATCATAGCTAAAAGAACATCTATTGGAAGAGCAAGTGGGATTCAGGAAAGATAGACGTACCATACAACACACATCAGCACTAAGATTGATAGCGGAAAAAGCCTGATGAAAGAACATCTACAATTGCTTCATTGATTTTCAGAAAGCATTTGACAGTATAGATCAGAAAGTGACTTGGGCAGTGTTGAATAGCAGACTGATAACAGTGTTTGACGGTAAC
The DNA here is from genome assembly GCF_033958435.1 of Carettochelys insculpta. NCBI lineage: Eukaryota > Metazoa > Chordata > Testudines > Carettochelyidae > Carettochelys > Carettochelys insculpta. The sequence continues at coordinate 38,167,748 of NC_134147.1, forward strand.
AACAATGCATAGCCAGTGGTGAGAACATAACAGAGAGTTGGGAAGTTGGTTTAGAATGAGCAGAGATATGAGAAAAGGAAATCTGATATTGCTGAGTATCTTCATCTCGCACCTAAAGAGAGAACGATGGACAAGATCAAAGAAGAGGTAGAAAGGATATCCGTGCACAGGATGAGAATTAGCAACTTGAGGTTCAGGGATGATACAGTTATTGAGGAAGGTGAACAGAAGCTTGCAAGAATGGTGCAGGTGCTAAAAGAGGAAGAAAAGTGGTATGGACTGATTAAGAATATTGATAGAATGAAAACAATGGTATTTGGAGGTAAAGGAATGGGAAGGAAGATCAGTGTAGATGGGATCAACTTAGAGAATGTAGAGAAGCTCACGTATGTGAGGAGCAGCAGGATGCATGATCTAGACCATAAGAAGGAAATAACGACTAAAATAGTGAAAAGAAGAGTGAGTTTGAAGGTGATGGATAAGATCTGGAAAAGCAAAACAATTAGCTGAGGAATGAAACTGAGCATCTTGAAAATGTGTGTGTTCAACAGCATGTTGCACAGATGTGAGACATTGGTGATAACAAAAGATTCGAAAAGAAGGATATTGACATTTGAGAGGAGTTGTTATAGAAAGATCATGAGCATAGGATAGAAGCAGAAGGTCACCAGCAAGGAATTACACAGGAAGGTACAGCCAAAAGAGAACCTATTGCAGAAGGTTATACAATGTAAGTTACAGCTATTTGAGCATATCTGCAGAATGAACAATGAGTAAAAAGTCAAGACCTAGGTATTTGACATAATGGACAGTTCGAATAGGAGAGGCAGACCCCACAGAGAATGGGTAGATGATAGAGTAGATTGGTGCAGAGCTAGTCTACAGAAATTAAGCCACTCCACATGGGACTGGAAAAGGTGGAAGGACATAGTGAGGGAGGCATCAGGCACCAACTGGCGCTGAACCCATGGTTGTTGATGATGATGATGGTAAAGTTTGTTTATAGCAACCAGTTTTGACTCTGTGTTTTGTGCTGTTATTTAGCTCTAATTTACTCCTAAATGTCTTCTAAGAGCCCAGTGAGCACTGAAAGTGTTGGTAATATGTTAGACAGTAATGATCTCCTGTGGTCCGGAAACTTCTCTCATCTGGCATGGGTCAGGTCCCAAGAGTGATAGACAAAAGAGATTCAACCTGCAGTGAGATGTTTCACTGGAATATCTCAGACTGCATCATCTGAGACACTTAAATCTAGAAAAGACAGAGAAGGGGAAAATATCTTGTGAATAATTGTTCACTGGTCGTGGTGTGGGCTAGGCCTGTACTTTCAGGTTGATATAGAGATGCTCTGTCTATTTAAAATGTGTTGTCTCCCCAAAACACAGGATTTGCTTCTCTTCCTTTTATCAGACTTTATGGAATGAAAGCTGAAATTAAGAGCAGAAATCTAGGTTCATATTTGTAAAGTAAATTCTTGCAGATTCAATTGCTTTTCATCTACAAGTCAGAGTACTTTTTCTCTTTGAATCTACCTTCTTGACAAAGTATTTTCCGAAGTGGTTGAGGTGGGGAAGGGGTGGTTCTTTTTTTTTTTTTTTTCCCAATAAACTTCGATGTATTTTAGCCAGAGAAAATTTCAGGACATCATACCTAAAAATAAATCACCTCCTACTTCAAATTTCTGACAGACACCTGGCATTCAGTCCTGGAATCTCATTCTCGTATTGCCCTATGTATATCATTTTATCATTAGCTTGTGAGTTCATCTCATAATTTATCAAGATGAGATTCTAATAATCTCTTCCCTTTGCAAAGACATGCTGACCTCTAGTGTCACTCTCTCAATTTATTTTCTGCTTTGTGATTTGTGATCAATGTAGAAAAAAATCAGTTCTTGTTCAGTGTATCCCTCTTGAGTTCCTGATTAATTTAGACAGGGACTCTACAAATTTCTTCAGCACAAGCTGAAAGTTTAAGTTGAATCTGTCAGCCAGATCTGATATATCAAATAAAAACCCAACTATAAGAAAGTGCTGAGTTTATATTTGGTCTTATTTTTTGGCATCCAAAGTCACACATTGAGACCCTGAACTAAATTGCTTGTTTCACCTTGAATCTCCCTTTGTTCTTTCTCTCAAACTTTTTATAAGCTTCAGCACACAAATAGTTTAGGTAAAATTCATGTACTTATAGCTACTTACCTACTTAACTACTTCCATGCAGTAAGGTCAGAGGCTGATGGTCTGTCTACTCTTTTCATCCTAGTGCAGTACCGGAGTTAAAGGGAGAGTGCTTAGAGATCAATTTATTGTGTCTAAATCAGGCATGATAAATCAACCACTGGTGGACTGATGGCTGTATTGATCAACAGGATATCTGTCTCTCTGAGGTGTACCCATGTTACTATAGTGTCACAAATAATAAACTGTCCTGTGGCACCTGAGGAGAGACTAACAAATTTATTAGGTCATGAGCTTTTGTGGGTTAAAACCACTTCCTTTTCCACCTCTTTTTTTCCTCTCAGGAAGTAGGTTTTCCCCATGAAAGCTGATGACCTAATAAATTTGTCAGTCCGTAAGGTGCTATGGGACTGCTTGTTGTGTCTGAACCAAGTGATTCAGTAGAACACAGTAGATCAGATAAATGAGTAGCAGAGTCATCAGTTTGTCAAGATATAGTTCAGCTTAGGTGAAGTGAGAGACAAATGATTCTATAGAGTGTCTGTCATTCAGATGCAATGCAAAATAAAGTGAGATTCTGAAAGAACTATTATAGAAATATTTTAATGTTGGTCAGAAATACAGAAAATGTTAAAATCACATTTAAACACATGGGAGTATTTCACCAGAAAGATCAGAACATCCAATGTCAAGACAAAGGTTATTCAGGCATAGAATTCTTTATTCTATGTAAAGGAATAAAAGCTGGGTTATCAAGTGTTCTGAGAAGCCAGCTGGATGTTGTCAAGGCAGAGTTCATTGATCAAATAGTTAAATAGAGGAGAGAAAAATGAGCCCAAGTACAAGAGATGACATTAAATTATCACTAGAAAAGAAGAGAACAGATGCAGAATAGATTTAAAAGTAAACAAATTAAATGTCATGAATGCTTCCGTAAACAGTGAACAACATACAGGACAAAATCAAATAGAAAGAAAAATAAAAATGAATGTTTGATGCTTGTGGTAGTTTTCAGCCAGTAAAACACTAAAGGTGATAGGTGACGTCTTGGCTCCATTGAAATCAATGCGTATTTTGTTACTGACTTCATTTTTGCACAGAATTTTGCACAACACATTGCTCTTGTTATATACTATTCTTCTGGGTGGCAGTAGGAAAACAGTCTGTGTGACTGGCCAAATAGGACACAGAAAACCTGACCCATTGATAGTGACATAAAAGATCCAACAAAATTACTAGACAAGAAAACAGAGGAAAAAGAGACTCACACAGTAAGTTGTGTGCTTAATTGAGTTTCGGTCTGAAGATCCTGTACTACATCAGGCAAGATGCAAAGAACAGACCAAAGATGTCAGGGGGAGTCTGGTCATTTAGCTTTATTCTTTAACACCTGCTGCCTGTCCAGCTGATGACTGGGGCATGAAGTTTGATTAATGTGGCTTGACAGGACATAGTTTTACATCAGTCTTGAACACACCAGCTCCAAAAGCATTTGGCATCTTACAGTAATTTCTCACAGAGGAAGCATTTCTGGAAATTGTTGCATTGCTGGCTCAAGTTTGTATGTCTCTTCAGTTGCACAAACAGCTCTGGGAGAACTTAGGTTAATTATCTGATTTAAAAAAAAAAAGGCTGAGTAAGAGAAGATGGCTTGAGGGGAGAAAAGTGTGTTAATCTTACAGTTCTGGTTATATACTAAACTTTAAAAGCCTGAGGAAAAAGTTCATGGAAGTGGAAGACGTACATGTAGAACTCTGGAAAAGACAGCATAGATGATCTTTCTCAAGTGCAATTTTGAAAAATCTTGGAATGCTGATCTTAGAGAGGGCTGGCCTGTAGAGGCTGAAGAGTTCATTTTGGTTGTAAGTTGTTGATTTTTAAAATTTTATATGCCTTCATAGCTCTGTCTGTGCATACACAGATGCAGCAGCAAATGCGGAGATATTTCTCAAAGTGTCAACATTATTCTGCATAACATGTAAACACAACTACAGCTGTGATAGCATGTGTCTTACTAAAACTAGGGAGGGAATATGGTGTGCTTGAATGACCTCCTAACTTCAAGCCACTAACCCCTTACGATCCTGATTCAGGAAAACAGCCCAATTTTGGACAACAGCTAGATGTGTGCTAAAATTCTATTGAAGTCAGTTGGACTTCAATATGTGCTTTACTTTCAGCCCCTGCTTCGGTGCTTTTCTGAATTGAGGCTTACATAAACAACCAGTTAACATGTGGTTTGAACCGGGATGCGAATTTTCTGGGTTATTATAGGGGCTCTTTTGCATGTTTGGCTTAATCTAATTCTTGACTCCTCCCTCTCCCCTGCCCCTCTACTCTCTGATTTGCTCACCTTGATAATTTTTTTCTGATTTGTCTACCTTGATTACTATTTTAGGTTCTCTGTGCCTTAAATATTGAGTCTGTTCTGGTGTGGCAATGGTCTGAAGAAATGGGTTTGTCCCACGAAAGCTCAAAAGCTCGCCTAATAAATTATTTTGTTAGTCTTTAAAGTGCTACTTTACTGCTGGTTTTTTTCGATATTTTGGAGCATAAGCTTTCATGGGCAAATACCTGCTTCATCAGATGCACTAGAATACTTTTCTTCCCTTCTTGCTATTCATCTGAGGGGGGAAGAAAAAAAGATAGCTTTTGATATGATGCTGGGTTGTGGTTGACCTCTATCCACATGGAGCCCATGTATGGCCAGCTACAGCAGTAATCCCTAAAGGAAGTACAAGGGTGTTTCCTTCTCCAAGGTTTAGAGATGAGTAGAGCTGTACAGGGAATGTTTGGGAGGTGTAATAATGTTTGAAGTATATCCTTTGATTGTGGGAGGTCTTGCATGCTATTTAGGGTTTCATATAAGATGTGACCGCTAGTTGACAAGGCTGGAGCTTGAGTGACGTGGAAGCCAGTTTGTTCTTGTATAGTAGCTGCTTTCTTCAGTTAATGCCTCCTGCTTAAGATGATTTTTTCTGACAGGAAATGGCTCCATCTCCCTCCACACTGACCTGTAGAGAGGATTATGTGACTGATTATAGCAGGCTGTGCTGCACACCTCTAATAGAGGCTAGAGGTACAAGCTTTCCTCGAACAATCCCTGCATGGGTCAGTGAACACTTCAATGCAGTGGGCCATTCTGTCAAATACCTGGGAATTTGTACCCAAGAACAAAAAGAATTTAAAAACAGATTACAACGAGAAATTTGTGAATTGGAATTCATATTCAAATTCGACATATTAGCACATGGTATAAACAGAGACATCAATTACCTCATGCATTACAAGGACTGCTTTCCTTCCTTTGTTGCTTGTAATTATCTCAGGCAGGACACTTAACATCCCCTCACCTTCCTCCTTCAGTCACATGTACTTGATTTGTCAGTTTTTATTCCTTTTTTCCCCACTGTACTTATAAATGTCAGTCTGTATTGGAAATGAAATTGATCTGATGAAGTGGGTCTGTCCCAGGAAAGCTCATCACCAAGTAAATCATTTTGTAAGTCTTTAAACTGCTACATTTCAGCTGTTTTGTTTTGTTGGAGTACAGACTAACACAGTTACCTCTCTGTTACTATTCAGTCCCTGCATGGGGTAGTTCTGCCACTGTCTCCAACTCAGAGCTATAACTTAAAAGTTCTAATATAGTCTACATTGTTATATTGTTCCTACAAATTAACATGTAGCTATGGGATTTGCATGCTTTAGTATGCAGAACAAGAGTGGACTGACTTGGTGAATTTAGTAGATTCTTGAACATCTTTGTTTCTGTCTGAAAACTGCTATTTTGGTGAAAGGGAGAAGGAGTTTCAAAAGATTTTTGCCGTGTTGCCTCATTTGACAAAAGATCTTACTGGACGATTATTGTGAAAGAGAAATGGGTGCACATCTGATACATCCATATAAAATTATTTTATTAGGAGACAGGGAATTATGTGGCAAGAAGTTGTACCGTGCTACAGTATTAAGTGCAACATTTTGAACAGGAGAAACAATAGAAAAGAGAATTTATAGGTAAAACAGAGATGACCAAACTTTAAAAAGAAATGCTTCTGGACAGACATACAGATGAAACAGAGCATAAACTTTCCTTTTAGGTCTGAAAGGTTAATTAGGTGACATGTTACCATGCTTCCTATGGGTTTAGGATGAGTCATCCTTTTAATTCTAAAACAACAAGAAGTCCTGTGGCACATTATAGACTAAAAGATATTTTGGTGTATAAGCTTTCATGGGCAATGACCTGCCTTTTAATTCTAATTTCAGATTCCTAATCTTCTCAAAAAACTGCCTTGGGGACCGAATGAATTTTTTCATACTTTGCGCTGTCTAGAAGCATTTTTAAAAAAGTTCTAAAATCCACGTGTAAGGCTGATGCACCTAGGTCGTCAGCAGGAGAGAATGAACCAGGAGAATACGAACCTGTGACCTTAGAGGCTAAAGCCCTGTGCTGTACCACATGAGCTAAAAGCTAAAAGCCATCTGCTTCTCAGCTAAGCAGACTCCCTTGTCAGTGGTCTAGTGCCTCTGGGGTTGCAAATGAAACCATTTCTGACACATGGCTTTAGCCCCTAAGGTCACAGGTTCGTACTCTCCTGCTAACAACCTCGGTCCATTGGCCTTATATATAAAATCAGTCCCAGGAGCCTTTTGCACAGTTTTCTAGCAATGTCTTGACCATGCAGTCCTGGGTGAACAACAGGCTTTTGATGTAACTCTCTGTTTCCCAAACATCACAAGTAATTCACAACATGGATTAACATTAGGTAATTTGTCCATTAAGCAGTTTACCACAAATGTTAGAGACATATAGACAATGATGTTGTGGTACCGATGATTTGTAACTAGCCATAGAGATAGATAAGAGCTGTCTGTTTACATGGCTTAACATTTAACAAAATATAAGTGAACATATAGAATTAGCATCACTGCTAATTTTCTAACACTGGTTTGCAATTCAAAATTTTAGCCTATCTAGCATGGAATGGCCTAATTACCATTCACAGGCTTTGTAGCGTATCTCCAAAGATTGATTCTGGGTCATTTTAGCCTGCAACCCACTTAAGCCTTTATATTGACATCTTACTTGGCAACCTTTGTAAAAGATTTGTTGTGGTTATACAACAGTAGTAGCAACAATGATTTGCATGGTCATGTTTTAATTGAATAATATTGCAAGGGGCTTCTTTTGCAACCTAGTATTTCCAACAGTATTTGTTTTTTAATGATGAGACCTTGGGATTTCTTCTTTAGACATGAAAACTAGTAAAAAGTGTGGCAAATTCTCTTGCCACACGAAATTGCTTCAGGGTTTTGGCTCGTACAAAAATATGCTTGTCATGCAGTTGTCACATCAGTAGAATTTAAGCAAACCTTAATCCCTTGGCTCATTTTTACTGGAGATTGCTCTAAGTCAAGTCAGTTCAAAACATTTGAGCTGTTTCCCATTCTGCACTTCAGATTCCTTTCATGTCATTGCAATTATGAATGTATTTCAAATTATTAAGTACTCCTTCACTGGCATAAATTCAGTATGTCATGGTATGTGTCAAGTATAGAAAAGTATAGCCACAACAGAACAGGAAGGGCTAAAGCAGTGTGACTGGGATTTTGTGATTTGGTCACCAGTTTTTCAGTTTGCTTGACATCTAGAAAGATGTGATTGTCAGCAGATACATTGAATTTAATGAATACTTTAAAGGCATCCATTGAAAGTATGATGTGACTACACTGTTGCACCAGAAGAACAAAATGTTTGTTTTTCTTTTAAAGAAATATTTATTTTCTTGTCTTTTTATCTGTAAATAGTAATGCTGGAATGGATCATATCTTTGTTAGTGAACATTTATATGGTACTTCAGTGGTAGAAAGAGGTGGGTTTTTTTAGGTCAAATACTTCTTGTTTCTCCATTGGATAAATTGCTTCCTCATACTTTAGCCCACCCTACGTATGCAATCTAGAATAGTTTAGATCAGTGGCTCTCAAACTGTGATCCATGGATGAGAGGTGGTCCACATTCTGGGAACATTCCCAACTTCCAGCATCTAAATTGCTTTAAGAACCATGAAAATGCATTAAATATTCTACTAAAATAGTGCAACATTCTGGTACTTTCACTGATTTTTCAACAGCACCTTGCGCTGTATGTAACATCACTGGGACAACTTGTGGAGTAAGTTGCTTTCAACGTAAGAGCATGAGAATTTAGCTTGAACTACGTAACAGTCAGTGAACTTCAATGGTGGGCAGCCAGTGGCTCGTTGGGATTTTGTGTGTGGACCGTGAGACATTTTCTTTACCCTTGCAGGGTTGTTGGATTCTGTTGCTTTCTATCCACGTAGGTTTTTCCCCACTGGTACTACTGAAGTGACATGTATGTGAGGCAAGGGCATGTGAAGTGAGGTGCATGCTGATTCCACACTATGTTGACTGTGAGAGCTGTGCTCTCCCTCTGCATCCAATCAAATCATCACTACAGTTCAGTGGGCATGCCCTACAAATTCTAGGTGTGCAAACACAGCAAAACTACCCTATCCCTGGAGCACATCTTGGTTACAACAATCTTGTCACCCAATGACACGAAGGAGGGTCTCTCGTGAAGCCTATGCACTAGCCTAGGTTGTCCATCACTGTTCTAGTTGGTACACAGATGTGAATGGGAGGACAAGGATCACATACAGGAGGATCATTGTTCTACAAGTCTGTTTGGGGCTTTGCACACCCTTGCTGGAGAATTATTTATTAGGCTCTAACTAAGCTTTTTCATTGGTGGTGCTGCTAGCCCTGCAGATTATTGAGGTTGTTCAACATTTCTTACTTGACATTTTCAGCTGCTTACGTAGCTTTGCCCAAATTCTAGCTATTTGGGTTGAAATTTCCCATGCCAGATGTCAGCCTTAGGCTGAATTGTTTTGGAACATTTCAGCCAAAATGCTTCGGCTGTTTTTGGGAACAGGGGTAGGAGAAAATAGTTTGTTTTGCCATTTACAAATCTGTTGGGATTTTTTCTTTGGTGCCCTGTAGTGCCATATGCTTTTGAGCAGGAACTTGAAATGTGGTGGGTGTATGTGGAGGGGAGTAGCCTTTGTATCAGAGATGCTCTTTTTGGTGTTTCTGTGACAATCCACCCATACAGGGCTAAGTTATGAGCTTTAGGAGAAAAAAACACCATTAGTACCTGCTCAGCACTCCTGCTCTTGGCTAGTTTGAGGCTGGGAGCTACAACTGAAAGAAAGGAGCTTTATCTGGTATACAGTCAATGCCATCTCCCCCTGCTTTAGTCCAGGTCCTGAAAACTGCCAGACTCAAATGCAGTGAGCACAAGAGCAGGTCAATGAGTGGGAGCTGAAGGGAGATGAGTAGACTGGAATAAGAATCCTGGTGAAACTGGGGATGGGAGGAAAAGTAGAGAGAAACTGGAACTGGGAGGGGTGGTGGTAAAGCTGACACAGAGAGGCAGGGGGACTGAAGCCAGTTAAGTAAACAGTGGGGAGGACTGGGGGTCAGTTGCAGGGAATTAAGGATGCGTGAAATTGGCAGAGGAGCTGTAGGAAGAGGAAGTGACTGTGACTGGCTGCAGCAAGGAGAGTCTGGGGACAAGAAGCCATCTGGATATGGGAGGGGACAGGCTTGGAACTGGTTAGATGAGGAGACTAGGACTGGGTTAAAAAGCCAGAGGAAGACAAGAGAAAAGCTAGGGACAGGTTAGAGGGGAGTAGAGTGCAGGGGTGAAGCTGGGGAAGAAGGAAGGCAGAAAGGTCTGTGAACACTAAGCTAGTGTGCTGCAGAATGTATATGAGAACTCAAGAGTCCTGAGTCTTGCCATTTGTCTTTTTTCAGCCATAGGCGAGGTGTCCTGTTCCCCTTTGGTGGTGGTCCACATAGAAGGTGTTACCATACTCCTCTGTCAATTATTCTGCTGGATTAAGTAGCAAATGTCTACAGACTGGATCTAAAATTCCAACCCTGGTAGTACTCCACATGGATATGGCGCCACAGGATGGAATTTCTTATTGTTCAGTTTGCTACTTTTTGGGAACCTAGGAAAATACTATGTTAAAACAACGTTAGGGTTGCAAAGCCAAGGACTCAAGATCGTTCTTTCTCTTCTGACCATTTGCTGCATCATTCAGTACACTTTCCCACTTCAGCATCAAATAAAACAGGCCTTACAGACAAGTCTCCATTACAAAACCCTGGCTCATACCTAAAGCATTTTCATCCTCTCCCCTGAACGAGTAATGAATCCTGTAGAAAAAGTCAATAAAGGGATTTCAAGACTGTGTCATAATATGTGCACATAAGTGGACTGAATCATGGTTGCACTGGCAACCTAATATTTTAGTGCTTGACTTGGTGACATTTTTTATTTAATGTCCATCTTGAACACAACAAAATGTTGCTTATTGCTGCAAACAATTTTTCCAAATGTGAGCAGAGTATAAACTGATGGGCTATTGTCTGCCAGAGTGTACAGGCATCCTAAAACTGTTTTTCTGAGACTTGTAAACTGCCCTGCTCATCTCAAATAGAGTGGAGGTACTGAAAACTGATGAAGATGCTGTTAAATGTGACTTGTAATCCCAAGCTACCTGGTGCCACAATCTTTCTCAATTGCTAAATCTCCAGTTCCCCTTCCACAACCTTTTCTGTGCAGTTATCTATACTCAGTGCAAATTTCTACAACATGAACACAAAGCATTTGTGTTAGTCCTTCTGTTACAATGGTTGCCAGTATAACAGTGACAAGTGGAATAAAAGCTATGCATGTAACTGCAGTTTAGACACTGATTCACTTTCATTGCTATTTGCCTCTCATGCGTGCATTTCATACTTTGAAAAAGTAGTGCTTCAGATCTCACTGCTAGTGAAATCAGCACCAGTCAGTGTAGGGTTCTTTTCTTTAACTCTCCTGGGCTCTTCTGAGTGACAGTGAATCAGGCAGAGCTGAGGATACCAAAGGTGATACCAACCTGCGGGCAAAGAGTTGTGCTGGCTAATTTTCCCATGTCTATCCTGACAAAAATAGCAGAAGGTGAGGAACAAAGTAGCACAAGGAAAGAAAGGGGTGGAAGCAAATTGGTAGTGGGTGGATGTGAGAGTCCTGAAACCACTTCTAAAGTGAGCACATTTCCATTCAGTTGTGCCTGGAGCTGGGCACTTCTGCTGTTTTTTTGTTTTGTTTTGTTTTTTCCCCCACCTGTGTAATCTATCTGTCCAGTTTTCATCCCCAATCCAGCAAAGCAACTGAAGCACATGGTGAACTCTGTGCAAGAGTAGTCTTACTGAATCGGACTGGGAGGGGAAACTATGCATGGGTTTAACTGCTTGTCTGGATTGGGGCCTTATTGCATCTGTATTACTTTTATATTAGCATGCTATTTATGTGAATGTGAGGGGGAACAAAATCACATGCTTACACGTGTGCCTTTCTTGATTTCCAATCAACTGTGCTGTATTACACTTCTAATTATAGGTTTGTGCGCATCTATGCCTCATGATTGAGCCCTAAATAGAAAAGAGAATAATTTCTAAGGATTTCACTGACTGTCAATCTGTCATTATTAAAACAGTGCTTTCATCATACTGCATATGTGTGTATTGTTTTAACAGATTAATGGTTTTGCGTGGGAAAACTGCAGCTGGATAAGATTTACTAACCTTTGGAAACTGAAGATGGTGCTGCTGTGGAAACAGTTGTTCCTGCTTTCGTTCATTGGCTGCTTTGCAGGTAAGGAAATATGATCATCTTTCACTTGTAAGTCAGAACTGTACTTTGGTCACTTGTTGAAGGAAAAGAACATGTTGAGAGTTCCGAGCTAAGCTATGCAGAAGTCAAACATGCCCTGCAGAATTTAATATATGTGCGGTATTCTAAAGCAACTGCTCTGTTCATTTTTACATTGATCCACATTATTCAAACAAGTTAAAAAAAGTTGCTGTAATTGCAGATGCTGCTGGTTATGTTTATATTATAGCTATGGTAATATTTGATTTAAAAAAACCTGTGAGTTTTAAATTTACATGAGAAGTGTTGCAATTCAGTATATTACCCAGACAGACTGCGTCAGCTTTTGTTACAATGCTTCAGAATTGGTTTGTTCACAGAGGATACTATGACATGCTCACCATGCCAGTTCACAACGTCCAAGCTGGCTTTTTTCCACTCTGGCAGCCACTAGTTCAACTAATGACTGAAACTTTTGAAGCCTTCCAGTTCTGCTCTCCTGACGTTCTGTCATTTTATTCTTTGTTTCATTGAGGTCAGTGGCTGCTGCAGCTCTTCGTTTTGCTTTGTGGTCTTGTGTTCTCTGTGTGGTCTTGTTTACATTCTCTCATATTCTCAGAAGGTGGAAAGGAAAAAAGAATACCCCCCTTCTTTTTGCTGGGGTGGGGAGTCCGCTGTAGCTACATCCTGGTAACCATGGTGACTTTGTTGCCCGTTTGACTTCACTGGGGCTGCAGAAACAAGAGTGAGCCCATGGTGCACAGATATGGCAAGCCACCCTCCCATCCAACACATGTTTTTCATCCAACTGTTGTTGTGTCGGTCTCTTTTTATTGCTCTAATATGAGTGGTTATCCCAAAGGAGTTGTGTTGTTGTGAGCCATCTCATTCGATAAGGCTGTTGGATGCACTCAAATCTGCAATGAGAGAAAAGACAAATTCCTTTTCAATACATCACTTGACGTGTCAAGGGAGAGCGCACAGGTAACAGACTGACTACAGAAGTAGAGAAGAGACCTGAATGGCAGGGGACTATTTTTCAGCAAGCATATTCCTGCCCTGTTGAAAACCTAAACTGATGGTCTCTCTCATAGGCTCTTGCATCTTGACACACAAATGTGGATTGAGAGACATTTGTCTTGCTAAGCCAGGCCTCTAAAGATGATCCCTCTGAAGAGCAAAATCTGGTGTTTTACTCTGTATTGATGTCTGTCAAAGTGAAGGAGGAAAAGCAATCTATTATTTCTGAAGTGGTTTACTAGTTGCAGAAATAATGTCTGCAGGCAAAATTCGTACATCAGGAACAAAAAGTTCCTGCAGGAGAAATGCAGTTGTTTTTTCTTTAAAACATGAAAGGCTGCTCAAACCACAAAATAGATAAACAGACTATGGGCCAAATTCTAGATTACAACCAAAGAGGGATATTTGTTCTCTACAAAAGCACTAGTGAAAGATTTGTGTTGTGGCTGGTGGTGATGTTAACTGCAGTTCAGAAGGGTGTGCTGGATCTGAGGCAATGGCACATATAGATAAACGGGAGGCTCTGCAGAGCAGAAGACTGAGACTCAGCAGATCCATGTTCTAACACCCGACCCTACTGCAGATGTGCAGGTTGCTCTCTCTGGGCTGCTACTATCAGGAAAACGGTGCATTTAAAGTATTGGAGAGGCAGCCATGTTAGTCTGTATCTTCGAGAACAACAAGAAGTCCTGCGGCACCTTATAGACTAACACCTATTGTGGAGCATAAGCTTTCATGGGCAAAGACTCGCTTCATCTATCTGTTAGTCTATAAGGTGCCACAGGACTTATTGGTGCATTTAAACATTCTCTATTCTCCTTGTGCTGTGTTTTGTCAAAAATGTTGAATTAAAAATTTGGGGTGTTAACTAATAAATTTTTTGTGGCAAGAGGGATTCTTTCTTTTTCTTTTTTTGGTGTGTGGAAAATTTTAACTTTTTAAATTAAAAACCACTTCATTTGTAGGTTTTCTCCCCCACAGGGATGGATGGGGAGGTAGGGCAAAAACCTTTCTGACTAGGTCTTTCCTAACTGTATTATCTGCTAGGAATTGTCTGAGCAATGTTTGTTTAATTATTTTAAGGCTGTAAATATAATTTAAAAGAAGATGAGTTTGTGTCACCAACATGTCCACTCATTCCGAGATTTTTACCTTTGCCACATTTGTGGAATTACTACAGCTTGGAACTCCTAAATCCAGCACTTTCTGGTCACTGGACCAGAGAGCTGGGCAGGAGGGTGCATCCCATGTCCTCTGTCAGCCTGGGGTGCAGGGGGCTGTAGCAGAGCCTGAGTCTCCCCCAGCAGCCCTGTGGAGGTGGAGAGGCAGGCATACAAGGCTTGATGTCCCCAGCAGCCCCACAAGGCAAGATCCAGATTCCTTGGCAACTCTGCAGGGGCGGTGTTGCCTGTACAAATTTCTTTGTCCCTTACACATTCCTGGGACAGATGGACAGACACACCTTTACCCAATCCTGAGGGCTCAAGGTGTGACCCTGCTAATTTAAATTCCCACGCTTACCCAATTCCTAGGGCTCAGGGTGTAATTCCCTGCAGGTATGCAGGATCTGTGCCACTGAAAAAGACTTACATAGTAATATTCTTGTTCTGTATTCATTTACCATTACTAAGAAAACAGAATACACGCAAAGCTCTCAGTGTCATGCTCACCAGGCCTCATCAAGGCAGTCAAGCTTCCCCTGTTAGGACAATATCAGTTTCTCTGGATGCTGGTTGCTGCAGTTCAGGGTCTGGCGGTTCTGGTGTTGGGTGTGACTCCACCCAGGTTTTTCCCTTCTTCATGCTGTTCTTTTTTCCTTCTTTCCTCCTTCCTTTTTCCTGGACTCCAGTTTAAGTAGTGAAGCTTGAGTCCTGCTTAGCTGTACCTTGACCAATTATCCTAGTATGATTTTACGAACCAGTCGTAGCCTACTGTAACGGAATTACCTAACCAATCAGACCTTGCCACCTTAATTTGATTTACACCTAGGAGAATTTATTGTACAGTAGACAGAAGCAATTACAAACCAGACAGAGATCATCCACAAAAGCTTATGCTCCAAAATATCTGTTAATCTATAAGGTGCCACAGGACTACTTCTTGTTTTTGAAGATACAGAGTAATGCGGCTACCTCACTCATACAGAAAACAGTAGAAGAGTGAAGAGAATCATCATAGAATGATGATTCCACAACCTCAGTTACTGATAAGTAGTTTCTTGGCAGGCAAAATGCTGTCAACTTAGTTTTGTCTCAACCCATCTTGAGATCTGTTTTCTTTATCTGGTGACAGTGGTTGGTATTAGGAAGTGGTATCCTTCTTAACAACCTGGTGTGCCACTGTTGTATGTGACTGCTAGGTTTACAGTTAATGGTGGCTTCTGCTCTTTTATTCTGGATGTAGAGGAAGTCTTCAGGCCTTTCACTATATTTACAGGAGGGGCAGCCATGCATGGCTTTAGCTGTGTCCCCAGCACTGGACTGGAGGTGGCTTCCTCCAGCAGCCTGCTGGAGCTAGATCTGCCTTGCCCTGTCAGCCCTGAAGCGGGCTGGAGCTGCATCTTCAACACAGGCCGGAGCCAGCTTCCCCTAGCACTCATGGGGCATGGGCTGTAGCCTGGCAGCAGCCTCAGTATGGGGTCCCAGGCAACAGCAGCAAGTAGGGGATCAGCCCAGTGGAGGGGGGTGGTGGTTAGAGGGCCCATGGAGGGACCCTTCCCCAATCCAGGAAGTGGAACCTGTAGTAGGGTCAAATGCAATAGCACATGCTGAATTTTTGTAAAAAAACCTACAATATGCATGGATAATCAATAACTTGTCCAATAGGGCTAACATCCAAAGATGTCTAATAGGGCTAACATTGAAAGATGTTAGAGATTCTCTGTCTAACAGAACGTTAATGTTCAACGGCGGAACACTATCTGTTAAGTCATATACAAAGTAAATGAAGATTACAGTTGCCTTGTTTACAAAATATTGACTAGATAAAGAAACAAGTCAGTACCAAAAGCTTCAAAATGATTAGCAGTTTCAGTATGTTTCTGAGGTGTCCTATTGTTGGGTTTGAGCCACGTGCTGTCAGTGGATACTGATCTTGTTTTTTCATTAGGAATAGTTTCTTATGCAAATACAAGCAGCGCGTAAATGTCTTTACTGCTGTAAATTACACTCCCTCTGTAACAGAAACATCTAGCGTTAATAGCATAATGAATGAATTCATGTTACTTACAACAGTGCTGTGACTACTGGTGCTTTCAGGTCAATTGAGTCAGAATTTTTTTTTCAGTAGTTCCCAGGCTGGAGTCAATTTTAGTTTTAAAATCCTTGTGCTGTACTGCTTCTACCTGTGCTTCCCCTCATGTGGTATTAGGGATGCTTACGCGGCTTGATTTGTAATGCTAATTAAATGATGATTAATTTTGATGATTATTTTTTTTTCTTTTTACATCCTACTTTTCAGGGCTGTAAATGGTCTTGGATTCAGGAGGGAACTGAGATGATTTAAGAGTTCCAGAGGGATCTGTTGCATTCTTTTTTTATTAATGTTGTGCGATAGAAAGTAGTATGTGGAAAAGCACTGTGCAGGTGCGAACAGCTGTCATGTTGAATATGATTAAAGTTCATCCATGTTTAAATATCATTTTTTATCTAAATGAATACTTTGTGCTCCATAGTAATACTGCCAGGTTGTGATTGGTACATATTATGTCACTGACTCTGTGAATTTATGAATAGGCAGTATTAAAGGTCATAGACTTGCCCTATGACACATGCTATATAGATAGTCCCTTTAAATAATTGGATATTACATTGAAAGATACTGTGTGCTATCATCCCAAACTTAGGGTAGAAACAAAGGGGAAAGATAATTAATATACTACAAGCTCTGCCAATTAATGGCCACTCAGATGCTCCCCTGTACTGGGAGAATGCTTGGAAAATTTCAGGGCGTTACATTATGATCCATATGTATATGTATATGTAATATAGAGGTTGATATATTAAACAGCACATCTAAAAGTTCAGAGAATTGTCTGTCCCTTCAGAGAATCAGTCCCTTGCTGATATACACAAGTGTGCCCAAATGTAGCTTTTGTAGATCAAGCATTTATTTAAATATGTTGTAAGGGAAAGGTTACTCATTAACAGATTAGATGAAAGTTAACATTTCAGAACAACGCCCAGAAGCATTATAAAGAGGGAAGCAGCAATTTCACAAAGAGAGTGTGTGTGTGTGTGTGTGTGTGCATGTTTTAAAGCGCCTGAGTGGAATCTTAAACCATATGGCCAAGATCAATGTCTTGACATTGTTTGACACAGAGAATGGGGTTCACTGCAAGTCTCTGAACTCGTATAACATTATGGGCCAAGTTTTGTCTGGTTCTTGTACAGATGTTTAGTTGAGAGGGCGTTGCACAAGAGGCTCACCCAGTGTCAATTACACCTTCCTGCCCCTTAGTGGAACATAGGGTGTGCTTCCTCCTAGCATCTCTTGGGGATGCTTCAGGGAAAAAGTGGGTCTATCACATCATGCTGAAAGAGGAGAGTATATTTCTCTATGTTAAGCAATATCGAGCATATACTTCTCTATCCTAAGGTATATACATCTCTATCCTCTATGTGTGCATTTTACTCTGTCTCCTGGAGAAGAAATGTTGCTGTGCTTCTTCTGGGTTAAAACAAGTCATTTTCATTCTAGTGCAGATGTTCAGGGCTGTAGTAATGATACAGAAAGAGCTTGAGTCAATAATATTCTCATTATTCTGAGGCTGATTGCAATGCTGTGGAAAGCACCAACATTGCCTTTAGGCCAAGATGTTTAAAAGTGAGTAATTTGTGTCTGCTTCAGGTTTTTGCCAACAGGCATGAGACAACTTCAGGGGCTCCCATTTTCAGGAAATTCTGGAAATTAAGTCCTTCTGAGGTGATTGGAGGTGGATGCCACAGAAACTGTGACACCCAAGTGAGCTTTATTCCTAAAATTTTTGTCTTTATCATCCAAAGCTGGTAATGGGAAATTCAGTTGGCCTGCAGCACTCTTTGTTAAGGAGTTTATTTGGCTTCACGCAGCTTCAAGATGCTGAGAAAACCTGGTAAGTAACTGGTGCAAGTGAGCACTCTGGTAAGCATGGACCTTGATGCCTAATCCTCTGGAACTGTTACTTTAGCTTCCTCACACTACACACTGAGCTTTTTAGCCCTAGAAATGACTTCATTTGGAGAAGTTCGTGACCTCCTGATGAACAAATAGAAGTATGTCTGCTAAAGAACTTTTTGCTCTTTATAACATATGTTATTTCATGTCATCTTAGCCCTTTGGGTTATCTTGCAAAGTGGCTTACATTTGAAAGCCAATCTTGGTTTTGCAGTTTATGGAGAACTGTAATTCTCAGAATTCAGCATAAGCTGCAAGGTAATTTGTTCTAACCCAAGTTACATAGCATTCTGAGTCCAAATGGTTGTATCTACTTGCATATTGAATATAGAAATCAATATTCTAGCTCTGTACAAGGTGAATTGCAATAAAAGACACTATGGGAGGAACAAGCCAAAACATGCTATTTATAAGCTGATTTCCCAAATAAAACAATAGCTGGCAGAGTTTATACCAACTACGATGGAACCTCCTGTGTTATTTCACACAACAGTATCCTAGCCACAGACTGCAACGTTTGGTTGTTAATCAAGTCAGTTTTTTGGTCTGAAATATTTAATTGACAATTTATGATGATTGATGTAATGCCAATGAATAAACACCATTAGTATTTTGAGGGTGCAAGTGATTTAATTTGGAGAATATTACCTCTTTTGTGGACTCTAATTGTAGCTAATGCTTTTTACAATTTATTCATCTTCAAAAACATTTTAGGGTATTAATTTACTGTCAACTTTAGCAGCATTAAACACTGATATAAAAACTATTGGATTTTTAAAGCCACTCAGTTCTTTTTGTTTATGCTAGTTCCTAGCTCAAAAGGCACATGAATAAAATTGATGACAGATAAAATGAACTCTTTAATTTTCTATTAGTAATTGTCTAGGGTGTGATAAAAAGACTTTGAATTTGAAAAGCAAGTGCTTATTTAACTTTAACCGTTTGGTAATGACAATTAAAAAAGCACCCAGTTCCCTTCAAATCCTGATCCTGCCCACACTTGTGGCAGACAGTGTTCCCTGTAAGCTGTGTGCTTGTGTGGTCACTCGGGAAGGATTCAAATGCCACCCTAGCAATTGGCAGAGCACCTGCAGCTAGGGTTTTTGTTTCTACTGGTGGTGCCCATTAACGCATGCCTCGGAGCACAGAATTTCGCACACGGGTGGGAAAGAGAGAAAACTGATGGCAGATGGTTGTGTTCCATTCAGATTAGTGGCACACAATGGAATTTGTGTTCTCCAGTTACATTTGCTGAGATTCATCCCTAATTTAATTCTGTGGCTGCAATTGTTAAATCAACAGAGTTGCTGCAAGAGTGGTCTTAGCCCCTCACATCTAAGTCACAGTGATGCAAAATTGACACAGCTTGCCTCAGTGGTGTTGGCAGCTGAGCTGCACAGGTGAGAGGAGTCACATCTGAACTATGGCACTGACTCAGGAGATCTATGTTTAGTTGTTAGTTCTACCTGGTAGAGTTTACTCAATCCCTGATTTAGTGCCCAGTCGGCAAGAGGATAACATTTTTTTTTCTTTCTCCCTCCCTTTGTCTGCGTTGTCTCTTTAGGTACAAGCTCTTCTGAGCAGAGACTGTGGCTTGGTCTACACTAGGCTGGTAAGTTGATTGCAGATGTGCAATTCTAGCTACATCAGTAGTGTAGCTAGAATTGACCTATCTGCAATCATCTTACCTGGACCTCTTCACAGAAGGGGATGGGAGGGTGAAACTCTTCTTTCCACTTCGCTTACTCTTTGCAGTGTCAAGACATTCAGGGTCAACTGCTTACCCCAGATAGTTTGATTCCATGCAGCTGGTATAGATGCATAAAATCAAACTTCAGAAGATCAACCCTGACCAGGTCGATCTTCTGTGTAGTCTAGACGTACCCCCCGCCTTTTTTTTTAAAACTGTCCTACGTGCAGTGGGGCCTGAAATCCTGGCTGAGGGCTCTGGGTGCTACCATAATGCAAACCTCAGTGCAGGAGATTGCTAAATAATGATTGAGGATATATTTGTACAGAACAATTAGTGACCATACCATTTCACAGACCTGTGAGAAAATGGGGCCCTGAAATAATGTCATAAACTAATGCAAATTGCTGTCTGGATAAAGATGGGGGGAAAGAGGGAACGGTATTCAATGTGATACGTAATCCTTTTCCTTCCTCTTCTTCCTCTAGAGCTATTGCCTACAGCAATTTGCTAATCCATCATGCAGCACAATGTGGGTGGTGAGGTCAGCCGTGGAGCATGTCCTGCATGAGTAGGTCAATTGGATGAGGCTGGGGCTGGGATGGTGGGGAGGCGGAATTGGTGGTGCATCTCTCTGGCTCATAGGTGTGCTGCTTGTACATTGCCACATCACCGAGTGTGTGAGGGTGAGGTCACAGGGTTCTGAACCCCCATCTACAGTCAGATGTGAGACTCAGCCAGCAGGCAGAACAGAAAGTTTATTAGGCCACAGGGACATAGCGTAGAAGATACTTGTAAGCACAGAAAGCAGAAGCAGTCAATACAATCCATTTTGAAGAGAGAGGCCAGAGCCAGGGCCCTGGCCCTCTACCTGCCTCCCAAGCCAGCTGAGACTGCCTCACTTCCATCAGTCCAATTCCAAACAAAACAGAACCCCCTCACTTCCAGCCTTTGTCGTGCTTTCTGAGCAAAAGGTATCACCTGGCTACACCCCTTTCCAGGCTCATATTATCAAGGGCATGGCCATTGTGCATGTGCAAGAAGTACTGCACTTGAAGCTATCATATCTTCTAGGTATTGGTATAGTGCCCAGGGAAACTGAGGTGCACACATAGGGTTACGTCTGGACAGCAGAAAACCTAAGAAGTATACCAAGGGGAATAAAATCCCCACATGATCACACATCTTATCCTAGGTGACCTGATGGAGTGGGTCTGCTGGAAGTTTGCCAATAGAATCACCAGACCTAAAGTTGTTAAACAGCTATTATCACTAGTACTGTATTTGTTTATCATCAGTATTTTTGAGACCTGAGGCAGAGCCAGGAATAATTTGGAAGAGGAGAATTCAGGATTCCTTGCAATAACAGAACTCAACTCCATACAGCAGCTTGAGTGGCTGTGTTATTTCCACCAACAGCCTTTTATTTGAATTGTTTGAGAAGATTTGGTAGCCTGTAAAGTGAACTTCTAACAGTCTTTGACATAGGCTGGGTCTACACTTGCCCCCAACTTCAAAGGGGGCATGGTAATCAGGGGCATGGGAGATTACTAATGAAGTGCTGCAGTGAATACACAGCACTTCATTAGGCTAATTTTTCCCTGCAGCAACTTCAAAGCGTCAGACTTCGAAGTACTGCCATGAGTGTACATCATGCTGGCACTTCAAAGTTTGATGCTTCGAAGTTGCTGCAGGTGAAAATTAGCCTAATGAAGTGCTGCATGTTCACCGCAGCACTTTATTAGTAATCCCCCATTGCCCTGATTACCATGCCCCCTTCCAGTTGGGGGCAAGTGTAGACAAGCCCACAATGTTGCAATTCACACCCAGATTTTAATAAGTATGTGTTTATAAGTATCAAGCAAATGATTAAGCACATTTAAAAATATTGCTTTAATTATCATGAAGAAAGAGCTGGGGGGAATCTGAACTTGTTAGCGGAAGAAACAGTTTTTTCATTTTTTCAAGATTTGTTTGCAGTTTAACTGTGTGGTAGAATCTGTTCTAAAGAAATGAAGATGGCCTTGATCTTGGTTTTGTAATCTTGATATTCTTTGTTTGTGGGGATAAATTTATTTCAGATTAACTCTGTTACTGCACTACCCTTAGTCTTGAATTGCATTTGGTTTATCCCGTTTAAATCTTGACAATTTATCCAAGTTGAGTAGTGAGAATGCCTGAGTGAGAGTAGAAGAGTCCTTGGCGCACATTTTTTTAAATAGATAGATATATCAATATCTCATTGGTTGAGTATTTATTTGCAGCTTATCTAAGGGAGGAGAGACATTTAGGGCAGCTATTTAGGGCATTAAAAAAAACAGGGCAAACATTTCCAATGATAAGTGAGTAAAACGTGAAGAGAAGGAGACAAGAAGGAGAGAATGCAGGAGTGGTGAGGCTTCTAGCCTGTGTGCAGGTCAATTCTGTACTCCACCACAACCTTCCTGTGTAACCTTGGGTAAGTCACTTTAGTCTCTCTGTAGAACAATTCTTTTTCTGTGACATGGGAATAACAGCACTGCCTCATAGAGGTGGTGTGAAGGTAAATATACGTGAAGGTCGTGAGGTGCTCAAATACTACAGTGATGAGGACCGTGAAAGTATCTAAGACTGAGAAATGAAATAGGACAGGTTTGAAGAAACACCCATGTTTGTGCAGAGAGTACCAGATTCACTGACATTTTTTACCTTGCCACCTAGCTATCTTGCGTCCCCGGTGAGGGACTATGGGGGAGGTTCACTTTCATTTGTTTTTAAATACGGGTACTTGACAACATAGGCATGGTAAGCAGGGGTTCTGCAGTACCCCCAAATTTCACATCCATCTTCCACCCAGGTGCTCACCATGCAGATGACTTACTGCTGGCTTCTCCAGCCCTGGGTCCTTGCTTCAAGGCAGCACTTTGAGGGTCCCGCTGGCTATACTGGATTTGGTGCCCCTCTCCTGGGGTTCCACCATCCAACATCCCCTTGGGCTCTGCAGCTTGCAGTCCCTAAAGTCCAGACCACTGGCCTTGCAGGCTCCAGGTTCCCATCACCAGCCCAGAGCGCTGCAGCTGCCTCCAGCCGTGGCTAGGATGCCAACTGTCCTGGACCAGATGCACTGGACACCATTTTGCAGCAATAGCATGTGGTCCATCTGGTGTGAGAGAAGTGGCAACTGTGGGTGTGACCCAGCTGGGGGCGGTGAATGATGTGAACAGGTGTGGGGGGGGGGGCCCTGCTCAGCCCTGTCACTCTAAAAAAAAAAAAAATAGCTCCAGTGCCTCTGTTTGACCCCTCACCACTGTTGTGTGTGACAGCTGACTTTCTCTTCTCCTCTTTCTGGCTCATGGCTTCACATCCCTATTCTGTCTCACTTCAGAACAAATGTGGAGGAGTGGGCACAAGGTGAAATAAAGGGGAGGGAAGAAAGCCATTCAACCTAGCTTTAGCTTGCACAGGAGGAAAAGATTGGAAGCCTGTTTGGAGGGATTAAAGGCTGGGAAGAAGGATGTGGGGGAGACAGGGAGGAAGTTCCAGAAAGAGAAGCTAGAAGACGGTGAAGGGAAGACTTTTTACAAACAAACCACTGTCCTGCCAGCATGCCTTATCTCGGAGAAAGAGGAGCAGTTTCAAGGAGTCCAATAGCTAGCTCTGTCTCCAGTTAGTTGCTGCCATAGGTAGCATGGTAATGTAGGCACATCAGGTGAAATCCTGACCCCACTGAAAAGGTCTTGTTGACTTCAGTAGGTTTGAGATTTCACCCATCTCTCCAGGAAACTGCGCTCAGAACATGGAACTATTCAATTGGACTTCTAGCCATTGCTAACCTGGACTAAATTTGACCCAAGGAGGTGTAATTGAAAGGATCTGTCCCCCATTTACAATCTCTTGAGTATTCAACTCATCTTTTTGAGGATACTTTGATTGCCAGAACTTCAAGCATTTATTTTTGCTTCAGTTAAAGACTCCTTTTTTAAGGTTATTAGAATTTTTGTAAAAGGCCTCTGTAGGAGACCTCGTTCAGTTTAATGGTTCTAGGACAACTATACAGTGAATCCCATGCAAAAGACCACCCATACTAAACAGTGTCTGTTTGAAGAGACCAACTCAAACATATTGAACACTGTTTTACTTCATGCATCTGTTTGCCTACCCCCAGCTTGACAAAGTGTTGTTCACCAGGCCCTACATTACTGAGGTATTTTCTGGTAACTAAGGTTGTCATTACCGGATACAATCAAGCATTTTGTGACTCTAGGCAGTTTTGTGATTCGTTATCTGTACACGCTCTATAAATGGTTAGCATTCCTTCTTCATACTTTTTTGATGTTCTAGTTATTTACCTATTAACCTTCCGTTCCACTCTCTGAAGTGCTGCACGCTGTTAGCTGAATTCTGGGTAGGATTCAATAGCCTGTCACTTAATTGGAAGGAACAACTGCAGCCAAAAGCACAGTTATTGCATTTAGAGAATGTAAAATAGCCTGAATACAGAGACCATATGCTGCTCTAATAAAACCTGAGTACCTAGTAGAACAACAGTGTTATGAGAAATCTTTTGTGCAGTATGAGTTAAACTACAGTAATGATGGCCTAACTTGTACAGGTTGAACCTTTCTCATCCAGCACCCTTAGACCCGATCATTGCTGCATGAGACAATTTGCCATACCATGGGAGGTCAATATTGTCTAGCACATTACCAATGTTTCTACTGCTTACTGGACTCTTCGATGACAGTTGGGGAGAATTAGAGCACAGAACATGGAGAGCCAGGATTTGTGGCTGAAAAAAAAAAAAAAAACTTTATCGGGCACTTGGCTGCACCCATAATAAGTGATTGTCTGGCTAGCTAAAAATTATGCCAGATTATGGATGTTGCTGGTCGAGAGAGTGCTGGATTAGAGACATTCAACCTGTACAATTACAAAGAGAAACATGCTTAAAAGAAGTTGACCTGCATCAGCTCTGGCCGAGATTGTGGGATGCAGCATAGCTTGCCATGGGCAGATCATCTCATTGCATAGGGATCTTCAGAGTGGGATAGAGCTGGCATTAAATTTCCTACAACGTTCTCTTTGCTTCACCCAGTGTAATGGTTTGGCCAGGACTTACCTATACCCACTGATTCCCCTCTGCTTTAATAGCTCATGGTCCTGTTGGCAGCTGACGTACTTTAGAACAGCTTTTTGACTGCACAGAATTGTCTTGGGGGATGACCCAGGATCAGAACAGTTCAAAAAGCACTTTTATGATTCCTTCTCTAAGCTGCACTATATATTTCTCTACCTTAGTCAGGGTACTGGGCCATAGCCTCTAAATATTGGTTAAATTAATGAGTTTGTACATTTTCTTTGCACTACATTTCTGTGTTTGGTAAGTTTCATGTGTACCTCTCTGACATGTGGGGTCTGGCATGATTAGGTTAGTTTCCCTTATTGTCCATCAAAGTCATGTTAGAAGGATCACCAGGCCCATATAACAGCATTCATGGAAGCAGAAAGATGAACCCTATTTGGTTTTTTTGCATGAATATTCAGAGAAGTAAAAAGAACCACACATCTTGAATTTTGCAGCAGAAGGCCATTGTGCTCTCCATAACTGCAGACATAAACAAGGGTATTCTCAGCTCTCATTTTAATTTTGTTAGACGTAGGAGAAATGAAATAAAACCTGGTTTTGAAATGAAAACTTTGAGTAGATGGACTTCACATTTCTGGGCTTTTCTCAGTTTGTGGCACAGGTATCTGTGCTTTACTAAACCTGTCAGAGAAACACTAAAAGTAGAATCATCTTGAGTGCCTGTCATGACTTTCACCCTTTGTAATGCACCTGACACTAATGAAAAAGATGCTTATCAATATGGAATTGGATTCCAAGAGCTCCGTTTTCCTGTCAGATAACAGCGTGCTTAATTAACTATGGGAAAGTTTTATCACCTGTTACAGGCTGTTTTCCTCATGGGTGACATATAAATCAAAGTTGGACTCTGTTTAGATGAGAGATGCTGCAGTTCAACTACAGCTACTGGACCTGAAGCAAGAATTAATTTATGGGGGTTCTACAGCTTGCATTATGCAGGAGCTCAGACCAGGTAATCACAAGGGTTTCCTTTTGGCCTTAGAATCTATGAACATCTGATCCGTCCATACAGATCAGTGACAAGTGGAACAGTTTGTTCAAACTGAGAACATCTTAAACATCGTCCTCTACCACTTTAAATGTCTTTGCCATTATGCAAGGACTTGTCTGTGGATAAACTAGGCTGTTGTGGTGATCCATTTGTGTGTTTGGCCGCAATCTGTCGATGGATGTTTTGTTGGAAGATGTCTTCTGACAGTAACTTCTTTTGACAGATCGCTGTAGAGCAGACATAGCTTAAATGTTCTTCTTGATTTGTAAATGAATTTCTAACCTTACAGTTAGAAATGTAAGTCCAAGATACATCAAAAGAGAAATGTTTTTTTTTGTTTTGATCTTTTAATGTATTTAACAGTGTCTGCTAAAATAAGTGGTGACCTTTTGCAAATTGCAGAAATCCACATAATGGACTCTTCAAAGAATTGTTGTACTGTAGTTCTGTAGTAGGCTTCAAAGGTGACAATATAAAAAGGTGGTAATATAAAAGGCAGTAATTAAGCAAAGAAATTCTGTGAAGAATCCCATAGGCATTCTGGGCTTCAGCGCCGACAATATGGTGTTAATTGTGATAATGCCAACATATCTGTTTTGTCAAGGGTCAGACCTCTTACATGAGTTCTATACTTGCCTTCCCACTGCTCCCATTGGCTCTGAACAGGAGTCCACAGCCAATGAAAGCTGTGATTGCCCAATACCTGCAGAGGTGCATGTGTGTATGGTGGTGATGGGATGCCGCTTATTGTCCACTCCATCAGTGAAAAGGACTGGACTAGGTAATTCCTCTAGGTCTCTTCCAGTTGTATGCTTCTAAAGAGATTGTAATCACACTTGTTGCAAATAGCCGCAGAAAGACGAGTAAAGACTGAGGGCAACAACTATATAATGGCATAACTTCCAATCATGAAATGTTTGTGGTGGTGTTCCATATACAGGGAGTGAAGTTATCTTTGTATTCTAGATAAGAATGTGAAGGGAGGGAAACAGATGTCTAAAGAGACATTAGCAAAATGTGCCAAGTAACAGGCTTTGCACAACAGATCTGATGTTATTGTTGACATCATTAGTGACATGATGCACCTAGACTTGAGGAAATTCATCATTTTTGAAAGTACAGTAAAGCAGCAAAAGTCGCAGTAGTGCCAAGAGTACCCTGATGGGATGCTTGATTCTGAAGAGGAAGCAATCTTCTTAATTGCCGCCCACTTGCTGAAATGGCCCCAAGGTTCCAGTGGGTGGATAGACTTTGACACCACTTCAGGCAGTGTTTATGGACAGATGCTGCTGTGTACAGATGGAGCGCTGAAGACTTGCTAGAGGAGCTGGAGAGTGCATTTTTAACTCTTCCTTCTGCAGTCCTGCTGTGTGTTTAACAAACTGATTTGAAAAGGAGCTGACAGCTGTGTCAGTACAATACATATGATGCAAACAACATCATCTAGCTGTTTCGTTCATGTTTCCCTTTACAGTTTTTGCCATGTGGCTTATTTAAGACTTACTGGTTTTTACCCAAGTACAAGTATCTGTGCTTTGGCAGTTTGCTACCTTGGTACAGCCTACATCCTTGATTCTGAATGAAGTTGGTGCAAGAAATTTGTGCATGTGTTGCTTGTACAATATCCATTATAGTAGGACTCCAGTTTTTGTTTGGTGAACTTAGGTGTCATTAGGTGCTACCATGAAAATACCTAAATGTTGACATGGCTTCCAAGGTGTGAGGATGGGGGTTAGTAGAGTCCACTGATGACAAATCTAGACTAGGACAAAAGGTTCAGGGGGAGTTGTGTTACTTAACGCATTTTAAGAGACTGGTTGTATATTCCTACCCTAGAAAAGGCAAATTAAGTTTTTAATGTTTATCTGTTAGCAGTTAGTATCCAGTTGCCTTACAGTAACTCACAAGAGTGAGTACCATCCTCCAGGCAAACTGTCAAGAAACAGGGCCCAAAAACCCAAATGGTTCTGTGTCCCAGGTTTAGATTTCACCAACCAATTCTCATGTGTAAACTCCTTAGGCATTACAATAGCCTTAACATTAGGCAGGCATCAGTCTGTCTTTTTAATTTATTTTCTATCCTGCCCTAAAAAAAAAAAGCCTCTCCCATCCCCCGGAAAAGAAAACAGTTAGCTCTAATCCAGTTACTTCCAGATCTGAAAGCCTGAGTCTCCATCATTAGAGCTAATGAACCACAGTGGTTTGAATTCTAGATCATTTAACAATGGCCACTGCTTTCTCTGTAGCTAGGGATTAAATGGGAGAACCTCTAGACTTAAAAACAGTATTTCTTCTGCCTGAGTACAGGGGGAGATGCTGTAGCTAGTGGCAGGAACAAGCAGATCTTTATGGATCAGGCACAGAGGACAAACTCTGACCAATGGATTTTAGTGGGTCCTTGAATAAGTACTGACTCAGGCTGTATCTACACTATGAGATAAATTCAAATTTAATTCAGTTAGCTCAATTTTACCATGTGACTGTCTTCACTGTAAAGCCCACTAGACCATTTTTGGGTGCACTAATCTCAAGATTACAAAATTGCAGTTAACTGACAGGTAGAGTGTCAAGCTCGAATTCAGAAGTTTGATTAAATGGCGGTATGGAAGTGCATGTCTTACAATCAAATTTATTAGCCTCCAGAGGTGTCCTGTATGTAACCCATAATGCCCCTCTCACTGCTACACTCTGGCCACTGCTCTCCAGTACCAGGAAGAGCCTGACTTTTTCCAAGTGGGAGCAGCGAGCCTTTAGCTGTGGGCTTATGTTAGTTTATGACAGTCTGAGAAATAGCTTCTTTCCTTATATGCTGTTAGCAGGGTGAGTGCATCTACCCATTGAAACAGCCCCTGCAAGGAGTTCGCAACTGTCACTATACTTGCTATTTTTTGTGCGCTGCCTGGCACTAGCCCCTGCCCCACTGTACTATGTGTCAACAAGGCTGTGCGGGGGTCGTGTTTGCAGAACATGCTAAGAAACTTCTTCTCAGTGACTTACTCAGTGATTTGTGTGAGAACCCCCTTCCCTCCACCACAGGTGCCGCACAGTCTGGGTCTTTCCCACACTCAGGCACATCATGTTGGCAGCCCCCAACCCAACCCAATAAAAGGATGTGCCTACTGTTTGGTGCTGGCAATGCTGCCAGTTGTGCATGAAAGAGAGGGCTCTGCTGCTGCCTTGGGAAAAGAACAGCTCAAACTGGTCATCCAGCAACACCCCTCTCCCCTTGACCCGTACCTGGGGTTGCTGGTGCCACAGGAGAAAAGTCTCCCCTGGTGGCCAAGGGGCTCACTGCTGATGGAGGAGAATACATCAACTGATCATCCAGCCTGCCCCACATCCCTGGCCCATACCTGTGCTTGCTGCCGCTGGGGGAAAACCAACAACTCTTTTTTCTGTGATGATTGGAAGGTGGGATAGATGGCCAGTTGAGAATGCAGTTGCTGAACCCGTCTTGGCAATGGAATGTTTGGGTAAACCAAAAATTCTTTCTTGTAATTTTGAGTGTCTTCTGCATTCTTTCCAATGAATTGACATATTTTCAAGGATCGGGAGGGGAATGATGAAAATGCAACAGGGGAACAAGACATCAAGACAAGCGAGCATACCCAGAATGCTACGGGATGAGGGAACTTGGGGATAGCTTCCCATAATGCACTGCTGCAACAGTTGATGTTAGCCAATATATGTGTGGCAGCAAAGACTCAAGTTTGTGGGGAGCAAGGTGTGAAGTGAGGATGGTCAAAATGAAACTTATAGATTTGAAAATTAGAAAAGTCTATATAAATAAATTTGAATGTATCTCGTCGTGTAGAGGCAGCCTCAGAGGGAAAACCAGAACCAGAGTGCTGAAATAACTGTCATTTCAGTTAGGGAAATAAAACATGCTAACCAGTTGGTAGGATAAATTTGCAAGTTTTATTTTCTCTAGTAGCAAGTGAGATTAATTTGTTCTGCTTGCTTGGTTTCTTGTCATTTATTAATATTTATATGGCACTTTAAAATGTGTTTGGCTGTTTGATAGAACAAATACAAACTCAGACCCTGCCCAAAGGAACTTAGTCTAATTTTAGGTCTTGAGTCAATAAGTAATGATTTAAAAAAAGAAAAAACACTGTGGGAGAGAAGGAGAAGAAGGAGGTACACTTACTAAGTAAATACTGCAGGGGTGTTTAGTACCTGAACATGAAAACTGTGAAGATAAAACTGGAGGCACACTGCATGCATAGTAAAAGCTAAAATGCGAACAGATTTCATAATTACCTTGAGAATAGTATTAACACTGAACTATACAGGTTGAACTTCTCTAATCCGGAACTCTGTAGTCTGGCAACATCTGTAGCATGGCATGATTTTAGTTAGCTGGATGACCACTTATCATGGGCATAGCCAAGTTTCCCATGATCCCATAAAGTTAGTTTACAGCCATCAGTCCTGGCTCTCCATATTCTTTGTTGGTATTTAGCTGTAATTTACCCCAAATGCCTTCTAAGAGCCCAGCAAACAGTGGAAGTGTTGGTAATTGTTACACAATATTGACCTCCTTTATTCTGGCAAATTCTCTCGTCCGGCACCAGTCAGGTCCCAAGGATGTTGGACAAGAAAGGTTCAACCTGTCTTACCTACTTCATGTAGTTAACAAGCATTTCTTCTTCGTCACTGATTGGTTGCTGGTGGTGACCTGTGGCTTTCCCTCTCAAGTTTGTAACTTAATAGGAAGTCTGAGTGAGGGAGAGTGAGCGCGTCTGTTGTGCTGGGAGGTTTTTGTTGGTCTGTACAGTTGATGAATGAGGCGCATGTAGGGCAATGTGGTGGGTGGGGAGGAGCTGTGTGGGTTTGGAGGTATTTCATGAGGTGGTGGATTTCATGTTGATTTGTTTGGGATGTGGGGGTTTTGTGTTGATTTGTGGAAGAGGAAAAAACAAAACAAAATACTTTTTTCCCCTGTCTCATACCTCTCTGAGTGAAAGGGCTTATTTCACTCTTTAAACCAGTGGTTTCCAAACTTTTCGGCGTCCTGCCTCCCACCTTTTGATTTTTGAGAAACCCTCACACCCTCCGCCTCTTCTTTACCATCATCCAACCCCGCTTTTAACAAAACATTCAATTTATAATTTAAAATAAACATAAAAGCTTGATATAAAAATGTTATTTAAAATTAAAAATAAGCACAAATAATTATCCTTGGCCTCTTGTGGGTGCCTGGTGCAGCCCCAGCTGGCCAGGTGCCTAAGTCCCATGCCAGCCTTCTGAGTTGCCTGCATCAGCCGCTTGCCCGCCTGAGACCTGCACTACCAGAACTTCCTGCTCGAGCCCCACACTGCCAGAGCTGGCTACCCACTTGCCCACCAGCCACTGGGGCCAGATGTCCACCAGCCCGCTGGCCGCTTGAGACCTGCGCTGCTGGGATCAGCCTCCCACCCACCAGCCACCGACCCCACCCATGGGCCAGCCACCCAAGCTGCCTGCCCCAGCCCCAGGCTGCCAGAGCCAGCCACCCACCTGCCATCCTGAGCTGCCTGAGCCTCATGCTGCTGGGGCAGCCACCCACCCACCAGCCCAAGCTGTCCACGTCCCATGCTGCTGGGGCCAGCCATCCAACGGCTCTGCCAGGGCGGCCACCTGAGCCCCACAAGCTGGCCGGCCACCCTGCAAGCCCTGCGAGCTGCCCACCCGAGCCCCTCCCTGCCCTCCTACAAAGCCAGGCACCCCCAACCCCCAGTCTAACCCCATCCTCCTCCCCTCAACCCACACTCATTCTCATTTGCAGAAAGCAGCTAGCTCAACTTGGGTCTTTGCTGTCTGCCCGCTTTTAATAGCAGCTGCATCAGGTCACCATGTAAAATGTCAGGGGCTGAGAGCCGAAAGCAAAGGCTGTATCTTTCTTCAAGTGGGTGGATGATGGGGGTCTGGGTCTCTTCGTGCCCCCACCCTGGAATTTCTTCACACACACCCAGTTTGGGAAGCCATGCTTTAAACAAATGTTACCTTTTAGTGAGTTGCCGAACACAGAAAATATCCACCCAAATGACAGGTTTGAGAAAGTAATGGCTATTGTGAAAGAAGAGGATTATAATAGAAGCTGATTCTTGTAACCTTTGCTAGGGAGCTCGGTACTGACACCCATTTTGAACACATTGCAGGAAACAACCTAAGTAGAATCCCACTATAAGCCATAAAATAAAAAAATCCTGTTATAGCACTTGAAAGATATGGATGAATAGAGAGGTTTATAATGACGATTAATGCAATTTTCTCAGTAAGCTTCACAGTACCTTTATTGGTTTCCAACTTCTGAACACACAGGCATCTTATAATAATAGGAAGGCAGGTGAAAGATTTTTCTCTTTATGAGTAAATAGGCGTATTGATTGTTTTTTATTTATTTATTTCCCCCACACTGTGTGTACTGTGAAATTCTTTCTGGGAAGGATGGAATGGAGAA
The DNA here is from genome assembly GCF_033958435.1 of Carettochelys insculpta. Lineage (NCBI taxonomy): Eukaryota > Metazoa > Chordata > Testudines > Carettochelyidae > Carettochelys > Carettochelys insculpta. The sequence continues at coordinate 38,200,084 of NC_134147.1, forward strand.
ACAAAGTCCCATAACTTCTTCCTTCCTGCTGATGTCACTATTAATTCAGTTGACAAGGACAGCATAAATAGTTTTCTTCAAAAGATAAGTGTGCCGAAGAAGGAGCTGAGCTGAGGGACTCTAGGATAAACATTTAAGGAGAGACAATATAGTGGAGATAATTGCACTTCTCCTACCACATCACATTATAGTATGAAGCTGAGGAACAAATACCTCATGTTTTGTAATGAAATAATCATTGATTTCCCAAGCTAAAAACTACAACCCCCTGTATAAGGGCATGTTCAGTTCGCTGGAAGGTTACAAACTCAAATTGAAACTTAGAGTTCGTGTCAAGTAGTTTGAAAACCTTGAAATATATGGTGCTATGACATGTGCTGCTGTTGCTGGAATTTTCTAACATCATGTTAAGTAAGAAAGTTTAGGAATTGGCAGCAGAGAGGAATACAGTTCTTGAGCTGACCATGATAAAGACAATTATGTTGTTTAGAAAATTACAAGGCAGAAGAGCAGCCTGCTTTTATGTACCTTCACCCTGATGTCATAGTACAGTATACAGGTAGCTAAAACGAAGGATGTATATTTCACAGGAAGCTTGAATATTTAAAAATTTGTATTTGAGCAGATGGGGGGGCTTAATAGCATGATTTCAACATGAACTTTCAATCATATCAATGAACCTTTTTTGAGTAATTTAGTCACTCTATTGCTACATCTACACTAGAGTTTTTTTCAAAAAAGCTGGGGCTCTTTCAAAAAGTCCCACAGAGTCTACGCACAAAATGTGTTCTTTCGATATTAAATTGTAAGAACATAGTGCTTTTTTCTGGCAGCCCTCTTCCAGATGAGGAAGAGCACTTTTTTTTGACAGATTCTTTTGGGAGAAAAGCCCTGCATAAAAGCCCTGGGGGTCCTTTTTTTCTTTGAAAGAGCACTCCTCATGGCACTGGATTTATTTGACCCCTGTCCTGCTCTTTCAAAAGTGTGGATGCTCTCCATCGAAAGAGCAGATTGATTTTTTTCGATCCACTTTTTTGTTTGTGAGGGCACTCTTTCGAAAGAAGTTTTTTCAGAAGAGACCTTCTGGAAGAACTTCTTTTGAAGGATTGCTGTTGTGTAGACGCCTATCTGGTCTTCTTGTGCTTGCTTGTAACATTAATTGTTGAAAGCAATTATGCTATTTTCCATCAACATTAGTTGATATATAGGCTTTTTTATTCTCTTGAAAACTTTGAAATGCTTTTTTACAATTAAGTGTCTAAATAGAGTAAATTTGTAGTCTTAATTATCGCAGGAATATCTTTTCAAGATCTTGCTGTGGAGGTTCCTGGGTAGTTAACACTTTTGTCTGTAACTATTCTTATGTAGTTTTATACAAAATTCATCAGTCTGTAGCTTAAACCATCTTTTCTAGCCTTTGGAGTAGAGGAAAAGTACCCCGATTAGGCAGAGATTTGATTTGCAATTTATCTCTTATTTCCTTTGTTCCCACGAATCTAGAATTCATTTGCAGACTAAATTTTGCTTAGGATTGTTCTCATTGCGCTAAAGCAGTGGTTATGTATTGATGTGTTTGCTAATTGGAGTTTACCGCTCCACAAAGCTATGCTATTATGGCATTGGATACCCATGAAATACTGTTTTCGTGTGAGTCAAAGAATGCATGTGAAATTATTTGTTTCTCCTGCATGCACTGCAAATTCTCAATGGAAACCTTTTCCTCTCCGCAGAATATTATTTCTGTTTAGCAAAATAATGCAAGAGCTGAGGTTCCCATCTCTATATTTCATTGGCAGCTGTTATAAAAATTGTGTAGTGATGCCATTATAATTTATCTGCCACAGTTTGGTCTTTGATTTGATTTTATCATAGGATCTTGTAAAGCTTGTGCTTGCATACTATATCTTGTCACCTTTGGGTATTCAAAATTATTTTAGGAGTAGATTTCTAGATTTGTTCTAAAATGTTTTACACCTTTTATTTAAAATGACATTCTGAAACCAGGCTAACATATTTTTAAAGGTTGGGTGTTCATAATTGTGTCAGCTGAAATCTACCATACAGCGACAGTTTTATTTGTTAATGTCATGATCTGCTGGTGGTTCAAGAGCTTGAAACTCATGATGGATTGTTTCATTTGCAGTAAGTATAGAATGGTGGATTGAAAAGCAGAAAACAGTAGCTATAGAATGGTGGATTGAAAAGCAAGTACAAGAGTGTAATTTTACAAGTGATTGTAAGACCCAGATGAATTAGCAAAGCCAGCAGCACATTTTAAGATCATATGCTTGAGATATCACTCTGTGCTGAAGAATATTCTTGAGCTGGTACCTGACAAGCTGAAACTTTAGTCTGGGTCTACACTAGATATTAAAGGCAATTGTAGATACACAATTCTTCCTATGGCAATTGCGTAGCTGGAATCGATTTATCTTCAATCATCTTACCTGGTCGTCCACACAGAGTGAGGTTGATGGGAGAAATTTTCCCGTCAACCTCCCTTACTACTCATGATATTGAGGAGTATGGGGTCAACTGCCTGCCATAGCTAGTTCAGTTTTGTGCATCCCTACCAGGCACGTGAATTCAAATCCCAGAAGATTGACCCAGACCTGGTCGATCTTCCATGTAGTATGCACATTCTCTCAGTGAAATGCAAGTTGTTCTCCTTGTACACAGAGATTCAGCTGTGCATTGTTCGGTCTCAGTCATGTTTGAATGTACTTCTTAGCCACAGAAAATGGTGCCATATAAGACAGTGCAGTACAAACGGCCATAGCTAGCTAGATAAGATGGCCAGCAGTGGCTTCTAGTCTTTTTTAGAATACTGTTTTCCCACCTCATGCACATTTATGTTAACAGGCTGGTGAGTTTCACTATTGCTATTTACTGTGGGCAGCAGCAAAACAAATCGGTATCTGTTGCTACCCTGGAAGTTATTTGGCCAAGGCAGCAACAGACACTGGATGTATCCACAGATGAAGATGTTGCAGGGTGCGTGTGGAAAGTGCAGGTCCTTAAAGCTCAAGATGATGTGCTATGAAGGAGCAGGGGAAGAGAGTGAAAGGAATTCTCTGTGCTGGCAGCCAGAGGTGAAGGGTGATGGTGATGAAGGACTTAAGTTTAATGAGGCACCTACTAGCCAGAGGCTGGTATGGAAAACAGTCGACTGAGCACAGTCCAGGGACAGCACAGTATTGTATCTAACACTGATGGAACAAGACAAGTATCCATCTGGGGTGTCACTGTAGTATCTTTTCTCCATAATGAATGCAATCCGTATTCATTAGTTTCCTTATGGCCTTGGTCACAAAGCCACACAATGTCCTTGATTGCATCTGGTTATGTGTGAGGTAGTCGATACAGCCTGTGTAGCAAGACAGCTTCCTCTTTGTTACACATCTTAGGGGGCACAATAGTTTTCTTTGTTCTAGCATTTCTCTGAAATAAATTATGCATCAGAAGTCGCTATTGATTCAATACGCGTGAGATTAACTGATGAGGTAAATACTGCCCTATTTGGGGGATACCTGAAACGATAAATGTAAATGTAAGAAACATTCAGATTTGTGCTTCCTGCAGTATAATAGAGAATGCTGGTGGCAGCTCCCACTGAGTGTAATTTAGTTCCTTTTTATAACCAACAGAACCCTTTTTCCTTTCTCCCCCATGAACAGGTTGTTTCTTCATGGTAAGAACCTGTTAATAAAAAAAAAACAAAAAAAACAAAGAACTGTGGGTGGTTGGTGCTATCGCTTACCTAAAATTATATGCAAATTGTTATGCTAAAACTAAGTTTCCATTAAGAATTAAGCTGTGCAGAGAGAGCTTTTCTTTATCGTGGAGCATGGCAGTCCATCAGGTGAATAATATACTTTTCTGTGTATTATAAATACAGAAACACCCTTTACATAAATATGATGATAGTGAGTTTGGCAGCATATTATTGGCTCAGGTGATGTTCTATGTAGTGAAAGAAGTTATAAATCTGAAATAAATGTGGCTTGTTGGAGCTACACAAGGAGCATCCTGTCTCAGAAAATCCATTAGGAATGAAGAACGGTGATGTTCTCATTACATTACAGGAGTCCAGCTGGTAGCATGGTCATTGGGTAGAAATTCCAGGCTGCTGTAGCAAAATTGAAAATACATTTGTTCCAGATGCTCCCCTTTCTCATTCCACTAAAATGCCCACACCACCACCGACCAAAATCACAATACACATTCCACAACGGATGCCAACTTTTCTTATTCTAAGTGTAGGGGAATCGTGTGGAATCTGATACCATTGTGCGGTAACTCTTGGAAAATGCTGACTTTTTAACCACTGATCTTTGTCAGAAAGCCCTCTCTGTTTCCTTGTGGTTCTCTGTTCAAAGGGAAACCTGAAAAGTCCTGAAAAGTCTCTATTTCTGCTTCTTGTTGGCAGTCTAATTTTAAAACAAAATACCTCTGAAGTTGCTTAATACTTTCACTTTAGCATGATGAATTCTCCACTTTCCCTTTCATGAGTGACACCTCTGTCTGATTTCATGAAGTTTTAAATAGAATAATTTTGGCTAGTGGCAAGTTTTATGTTACCTGGGACTGCTGCACTACAAGAACATGTAGATAGTTTATTCCTCCAATAAGTTTTGTGCTTGAAATGGCATTGGGAAACAAAGTTGTGGACAGGTGTTTAAACCATGCTTTTCTTCACTGCAGTTTAAAGCACCTCTAAATGTAGACAGTGCATAAACCCAACATATTACTGCAACGCATCATAGAAGTTGGGGTACACCCATTTCATAATAGCCACTAAAGGCAGAGCCTTACACAAGATATGTGTATGCTTTGGCTTTGAATAGGCATGGTGGCGATCATCTGCAGCACTGGGGTTTGATGGATAAGACAGTAGGTTGGGAAGAAGGACTTCAGTTTTATTTCTGGGATTGATTCAATATGTGATTTCAGAGGTGTCTTATGTACATTATATTCATTTTGTCTCTATTTTTAAGGCCTCGTGGTTCGAGGGAAATCCAGCTATGGGTTGGGGGCAGGGAGGGGTTAAGGCCAAATGTTCACCAAAATAGATAGTTCCATGATTATCTTCTGGGAGGTTTCCTCTGAAGTTCTTTGTACTGTCCATGGTTTCAGGGTGGATACTGAACTAGATAATCTGATCTAGTGTGACCATTTTTATGATCTCCTGAGATATATTTAGTCACCATTTCCCTGCTTTTCCACTGAGGTGATTTATATGTCCCTCTGTGTGAAGCATTTCTTGGGATGAGTGGGTGGAAAGCACTATCTAAGTGAAAATATAGATTTGACAAAGCACCATTGTTCATAATATTAATTATGGTAAACACAAAGTTAGTGTCCATTTCCTGGGGAAATGATGAAGTTCAAGAGCCTGAAAAGAGAAACTATATCTTTGTGGTTGGTGAGTATTTCAGAGAGGGCCAGGTGTAGTGAAGATGAAGATGGAACACTAAATCACCTGGCAAATATGCAGGAAAACCAAGCCCAAAACAAATACAGCTTGTCCTATATTGTAAGCTCTTATTTTTATTTCGATAGCACTTAGGAGCCTAAGGTATGAATTTGTGTTGGTGGCTATAAGACTACCCAGAGCTAACCTAGAGGGAGAAGAAGATTGGTCCAAGGGATGGAGCCTTATGGAACCCAGACAGAAAGCTGGATGGGGGCATGAAGGGGATCCTTCAAAGGAGACACTGAAGAAGCAAATGGAGAGGTAGCAAGAAAACCATGAGAAGACAGAGTCACAGAAGGCAGAGTGTGTACATGTTCAGCAGAATCAAAGACAGATGACAGGCCCAGAAAAATAAGGATGGAGTAATAGTTCAGACTATTGGTTAGGAATAAGTCATTAGAGACTTGAACAAGAAACCCATGAACCTGGCTCTGACTCTTGATAGTCTATAATTAATGTGATTAGAAGACGTACCTGCTTTTCCATTTTCTGAGCAATTTAATTAGATAGCTCTGTTCTTTAATTCAAGCTGCTTTGTGTTGTAACTCACTATTTTCATTCTGGTTTGATTATGTATGGGATAATATTGTTCTTTAACTGTGAACAAAACAACATCATTTTCCTTGATGGCTCTGATGATTTTTAAAAAAAAAAAAATTGTGTAGCAAAGGGCAATCCTTCATCTCATTACAGGTATGGTACCCATATGAATATTCAAGCAAATAAAGACCTGTTCATATTTTCCCAAATGATTAGCACAACCAGAACTCCTTATTGATACAATGAATCAAGCTTCTATATTATTAAACAGAATACAGCAAACTCTCAAGTTTCTGCAGCTTCCGTGTAACTCAAATTTTTGTGCAGAGTCAAGGGGAGGTGGGACCTAGCTGTAGCTTGTAGGAGCCAGGAAATTGACCAGCCCACCAGCTAGCTGGTAGCTAGCTGGTCAGTTTCCTGGGACCTGCAAGTAGTGGGGAGCTGGGAACCAGGCAGCAGCCTTGTTCCTGGCTCCCCTCCACTTGCAGAGAGGGGACACTGATCAGGGCAGCAATCTTGGAGCCAGGCAACTAACCAGCTGCTGTCTGGTTGCCAGCTCCCCACCATTCCAGGGACCAGGAAAACGCTCCTGTTAGGAATGGCACCCAGACTCACGACTGCTGCTCCAGACAGGAGTAGTTTCCCACTCCTGTCGGGGCAGAACTTACATTAACCTGAGGCAGGCACAACTTGGTTTCTGCATTCAAATAATTTTGTGGCTCCTGATGTTGTTTCCTCTCCAGATCCAAAAAAAAAAAAAATCATGTTAACTGAGAGGAGAAGATAACTTGGTGTTTTGAGTGTTGACCTTGTAAACTCAGGGTTCTGAGTTCAATCCCTGAGGAGGCCATTTAGGTGTTTGGGGAAAATAAATTTAAAAAAAAACCAAATCTGTCTGGGATGGTTCTTGTTCCTGCCAAGAGGGCAGGAGACTGGACTCAATTACTTTTCAAGGTCTCTTCTTGTTCTATGAGATATGTATGGGTAACTTTTAAGAACTTTTTAATAATCTTCTAACAAGCAAAATGGCCTTTCAAACATCTGCACCTTGGCAGGAAAAAAAGACCTTTTTCTGAGTAAGTGCTAATTGCTGTCATGGAAAAGAAAACAAAATACGATTTTAACATGACAGATTAAGAACGAAATATTCAGTTCCTATCCCTTAGTTTTTTGCAAAACTTTAAAAAGGTCAAAAGTTGCAGCAGCAGTGATGTCCGTGAAAAAGAGATGTGGATGGAGTATGGGTGTGATCCAAGTGAGTCACTCTAGTTATTTGGACTGTTTTAATCTAATAGAGGTGAGGAGATTTACTGACAAATATGATGAAGTGGTGCTAAGAGGATGAGGCAGAAGCAAGGAAGTTTGGTGGTTTAGGGTAGCCTCCAAAAGCACAGTCCAAAGAAACTATTGTACCAGCCTCTCTAATACAGCACTCTCATGAGGCAGCAACTGTGCTCTGTCATGATTTTCATTAGCCAGATGATCACTTATCATGGACATGGCCAAGTTTCCTGTGGTCCCATAAACTTTGTTTACAGCCACTAGTCCTGGCTCTTAGTCTTCTGTGGTGTTATTTAGCCCTAATTTACCCCAAAATGCTTTCTAAGAGCCCAGTACACAGTGAACTGTTGGTAACATGCTACGTAATATTGACCTACAGCGGTCTGGCAGATTCTCTGGTTCAGCACCAGTCAGGTCCCATGGGTGCTCGATGAGAGGTTAAACCTGTATTGCAGAAGGAATGAGACTAGGGGTTGAGACACCTGGGTTTCCATTCTGACTATGTTCAAGTCATTTGCCATCATTGCACATGTTATGGAAACAGAGTTGCATGCCTTTGTGCAGCACCTGGGATCTACCTGAAAATGGCTATACAAGTAACAAGAACTATTATAGTATGATAAGATGAGATGCTACCTTAGGATTGCCCTACATACACATGCAGGGCTATTCATGTCTGTTATCTGAAGTGTTCTGCTAGATGTGCAAAGCATGAAGCACTGGCCTAGTTCAAAGAACAATTTTTGTTTAGTGGGGTCAATAAAGCAGAAGTCTAAAAGGTCTTGAAAATTTCAAAAGCCCTCAACCTCAAGATGGGGAATGCAGCAATGTCATACTATCCCTTGTGTGCCAAAACTGGTGCCTTATACTTAAGGGGTACAGTTGCAAATACAGTAAACTCATTCATGTCCTGTGTTCTATCATCCAGAACACTCAAATAACCGGTATTTTAACCATAAGTAAATTTTAGTTACATTTTCCATAAGGGCAGTATACTGACAGTAAATAGAAATAAATACAATATAAGTTTACAGTGTACAATACTGCTGTTGTTGGTAAATAAAATACTCTCCATTCATTTTTATTTGTTTCTTAAGATCTAATCTTGTCTTTCTTTAGTGTTATGAATTGCTAGGTATACCTCTCTGTTATCCAGAATATTTGGATATCTGGCAAACTCCCAGTTCCAGGGCTTCTGGATATGAGTTTACTGTAATTCATTTCACCTGCCTTGTGCTCTGCAGCAAAGGGAAAATGACAGCACAGAAGAAAAATGCAGCGTCAGACACAGTCCATTTGTCTTTGACAGTTGCTGTGCCATGAAGGCATCCAAAATATAAATGATGGCCTTTTCCCCATTAAATCCAATATAAAAGTATTTTATAAAGGCAAAAACATCTTATTACAAATATTTTATTCCACTTTCTTATAATTGCAGTTAGAATTCTGGAATCAACGGCAATTTACGGAGGAGTTTGATGTAAGATTATGATTAAGATTGCCTTGGTGCGTCAGAGATGGCTGCTAAATGGATTATTCTGGCAAATTAGCATTTTAATACCATAAAATCTGCACTAATTGGTCAAGATGCAAAGCTGGAATTATTCATAATAATAGACAATTAGGGCCTGTTTCTTCAAGATACCTTTTACTCCAATCTGGCAATTAAAAGGTGTCTTGAAGTAGAAAAACAGGTTACACTCTCAAGGTGCGTCTGCACTAGCCAGCTACTTCAAAGTAGCTGGCACAACGTCGAAATAGTATGCTTCACGTCTACACGTGCTGTGAGCTATTTCGATGTTGAAATCGACGTTAGGCGGCAAGACGTCGAAATCGCTATTCCTATCCGAAGGTGGGAATGGCACCCTACTTTGTCTTTCAACGTCGAAGTAGGACGTGTGTAGACGATCTGCATCCCGTTGCGTTGAAGTATTGGGGTCCTCCATGGCGGCCATCAGTGGAGGGGTTGAGAGATGCTTTGTCCAGCCCCTTCCGGGGTCTGTGGTCGCCGCATGCAGCAGCCCTTAGCCCAGGGCTTCTGGCTGCTGCTGCTGCTGCTGCTGCTGCAGCTGGGGGTCCATGCTGCGTGCACAGGGTCTGCAACCGGTTGTCGGCTCTGTGACTCTCGTGCTGTGCAGGGCGTGTGTGTCTGGGAGGGGCTCTTTAAGGGAGCGGCTTGGGGCTTAGCTGGCCCCTTATTTCAATGGGGAGCGCTTGTGTGTGTGGACATTCCACATTTCCTTCCAGGGCGGCTCCTTTCGATGTTCTCCACTGCTACTTCAATGTTGAACGTCGATGGCACCAGCCCTGGAGGATGTGTAGATGATACGCATCAAAGTAGCCTATTTTGATGTTCTGACGTCGAAATAGGCTACTTTGACGTAGTGTGCTAGTGTAGACGTAGCCTCAGTATGGTACCTTTACCTCACTGAGATGATGTGAAGGTGCTAAAGTGTAAATGACAACAGACATTTCAAATGGCATCAGCTCTTTTTGTAATCAGCTGTCCATGTCAGTCTCCTCTCTTTTTTAATACAGAACTATTTCTAGAGATTGTTCCATAAGAAGAGGAATTCTGTCACTTGGATCTTTACAGTGGTTTCAGTTACTTTTTCAATCACTCTTTCTAAGTTTACTTTGGAAGAAGTCATATGGCTGGGTGTATAGCGAGTCAAGCCCACCCTGGATGTGTAACAAGAACAAAAAAGCTTTCCTTGAGTTTTCCTGATCAAGAAGGAAAGTCCAACATTCATCCTTTGATGTTAGAAGCATACCACTGTTATCTTTGTACTGGCTGATTAAAAACAAGAAAGATACAGCTTTTAGCATTCCCCTCTGCACCATCTACTGAGGAAATTCCAGCAAGTTCTGATAAGAATACCATGTTGTTTTAGATGAACTAGAAGCATTAATAGTGGCTTGAATTTATTTTTCATCCACTGTCTATGGGTAGCTCATTTTATGTGTTAGATTTAAAACTAATCAGAATGACAATTGCTGATTGTAGCTGTGGGATAACGAATTCATATTCAGCTGCTTATTAGATTGTGGCAAATATGTCAGATAGAAAACTTGAGCTTAAATACTACACAATTAAAAAAATGCAGTAATCACAGCCGTTTATCTCAAAGCTCCATCAGAACAGCCTAACCCCATTCAAGTCCATGCCAGTCTTCTCATTGATTTCTGTGGAACCAGGATTATACAAGTGAGAATTACTGTAGCATTGGAAAATATTACCACCTGATCTTGTTCTTCCTCCAATTATGGAATCATGTTTTGTAAGTGCAATGCCATTTTGCATTTTTTGATAAATTAAATCTAAATAGAAAATAAAATATACTGAAAGAGAGAAAAAGAACATTGGGGGAAAAAGCAGTTGTTCCTAATCATAACCTTATCTGCTGAAGTGACAGTTTCAATTCCATTTGAGTCCTCTCCAGTTGTCAGGTTTATTTTTAATGTTGGATTAAGTCGCATTTTTTGTCATTCCCATAGCAACCCAATCTTTCTGATGTAAATCTGCTTGTCTCTTCTTTTATTATCTTCCCAAGCCTATGCATGGATAGCATACACAAGTGATGAAGAGCGTGGTCTGGTGAGAAGAGGACAGAGATTTTTCTGTAAGAGGAAATAGTGTGTTTATAACCACAAGAAAGGCTGTTCTCCATGGGTGTTTGTTTATTCCATTGTTCTCTCAGCAGAGTTGCTCTCAAAAGTTAGAACATTCTACCTGTTTTAGTATGGAGCAACATTTAAAGCTGTTCCAAAGAGTTTGGGAGGCCAAGAACCCCTACAGAGAACACAATACAAACTTAATAGCCTGTAAAAATGGCTTTTATAAGTTATTTCTTTGTCAGCTTGAATGAAAAGATGTCTTAATTGGCCATAGAAGTGCTGCTGATGAAATGCAGAGGCACTCAGGTGAAACTTACCTTTTGTGAGTTTTAATCGATTAGCCTTCTTGCCAGACACTCTTATGTGGACATGACTGTTTTGTATTCCTTCCTCCCCAACTCATGCCCAGAAGGCTGTATTCAGTGGTGAATTAGGGCATAGTCTCGGCAGAACTCCAGAGGATGCTAAAGGAAGGCATCTTGCATAGAACACTGCATGAAGCTGAAAAGCATTTCTGTGTGTTTGGAAAAGTTGTACGAGTCTCCAGGCTGGTCAACTTTCGGTTTCTCTCGTGTGCTTTGAAATAGAGGGGGGCTGAGGTGCAAACTATGGATCCAGTTCCAACTCCTTCCGGTACTCTGGTCTGATACTTTCACTTTGAAGTAGTCTGGAGAGAGAACCAACTGCAAGGTATTTGGACCCTGCTTCTGAGCTGCTTCTCTCAGAAAGCACAGACCAGGATGGAGGCATCAGGTAGCTTCTAATAACGTCTAATAACTTCTGAACTAAGACCACAAGTATGACCACAGAATTAGTCTGCACTAGAAAGGCTTAGCCAATAGTTATACCAGTATAGCTATACTGACAAGGCCCCCTAATGGAGCAGCAGATTGTACTGGCATAGGAAGATATTTTGCTGGTATAGCTAAATCATTATCTCAAATGACATAAACTCTGACAGAAAATAATTTGTGGCCTACCTGCTCTCCACAGGCTGTTTTACTGGCATACCTGTTCGTCATAAGTGTTTTTTTTTCCTTCATATCCCTGATGGGTATTGTGGTGGTGACAATATTTTAGTGTTGTCTTGGCCCTCAGGTAGCAGTTCTGGCATTGTGCTTTGGCCATATCTCTTCCCAACCCTGCCATTTCACTCCAGTGGGGCTGTGCAGGTGTGAGCACTGCTAGAGCTGCTGTCTAGTCCCAGGGCCACCTGAAGAACTCCCCTGCACTGGAGGAATTCCTGTCCAAGATGCACCCAGCTGCTTTCTGATCTCAGTATACCACTAGAGTGCCATAAAGAGATTGGAACGTCACCCAAGATCAGGACTTCGGAGTGCAAAAACTGCCTCCAAAATTAGGTGGGGTTCATATTTTTGGCTGGTTGTCTTCCTGTTTTTAAGGAATTAAGATCAAGTTCTGACAAGCAGATACTGTGTGTGATTTCTAGGAATCTTGTTTTGTTTCTCAAATTAAATTTTGTTTCATTGGCTTTAGAGATGTGTGATGTGGGAATTAGCACATTTGGAAGTTGTGTATCTGTAAACATGTTGGCTATGTCTATACTTGCATTCTTCTTTCAAAAGAGGAATGCAAATGAAGGAAATCAGAAATGCAAATGAAGCACTGATTTACATAGATTGTGCTTCATTTGCATAATCTTTTTTGAAATATTTTTTTCGAAGAAAAAGGCGGTGTAGGTGTGGCTCTTTAAAAAATAAACCTCGTTTTCGAAAGAATCCTTATTCCTAATTTTTTTAGGAATAAGGCTTCTTTTGAAAAGAGGGTTTATTTTCAAAAAAGCCACGTCTACACTGCTTTTTTTTCTTTCAAAAGAATCTCATTAAAAAAAGATTATGCAAATGAGCACGATATGTAAATAAGTGATTCATTTGCATTTCTGATTTCCTTCATTTGCATTCCTCTTTTGAAAGAGGAATGCAAATGTAGAAGTCACCACCGTTCTGGAGACATAATGGAATTTGAACTTCTATCCTAACTTCTGTTGGTCACTGCTTGCAATAAACCAGAGTTGTAGTCGGGTTACTGTGGTATCCATGTTTGAATTAAAGAACAATTGTCTCCGCTAAATGAAGTTTTATTTACACATTTTCCAGGTACATGATTTTGTTTGCTGTCTGGTATCGCCAAAGAATCAAATTAGACAACCTTTGTGTTATGTGCATAATAGCTGCTCTATCTCTGAGAGGAGAATGTAATATTTATAAAAAGCACAGAGTACACAATATTGTTTTAGTTGTTGAATGTGCTCTATGTAAGTATGATCATGATGAAGCAGGTTTCTGAAGCATAACTTTCCCTTTCTCTCGATATAAATGTTGTGTGTATACCTAAATTTACCACTCAGTTCCTGAGAAGTTTAAAGACACCAGAAGCTGTGGTTGTGTGTGCAGTTGGTTTTTGTGGGACTTGTCATCCCTTGTTAATATGAGCTGTAGCCTTCTCAGTGGATTGATGTATTGATTAATCTCTTATACTACAATGGTCAATAAAGGTTTGGTCCCCTGAGGTCTACAGCATCAGGCATATTGGTATCAGTATCATTAGAAGGAGAGTACTACTAAAAATACACAAAAAAATTGCCTTGTATTGACCGATCCAGAAAGCCAATAAGCAATTGCAAACACTGAAATAAACGTTGACGTATACACTGAAATATAGTAGCAGATGTATTGAAGTGTTTACAAATGTGTTTGGCAACACTCTCTGCTTGTGATGGGGGGACCCCAAAAGTGTTAGTCATTGTTGTCCTCATCAATATCGTCTTCGTCATCTTCTGGCTGTCTTCCTGTGTGTTTCCAACCCTTCCCAGTATACAAGCTGAACAGAAGCACAGCAGACAGACAGGGCTGCCCATTGTCCTGTCTGTCGAGAGAAGGTCCCCCACAGCATCCACACAGCTTTTTTTTGTTGACAACCTGTTGACAAAAGGCACTCTTCCTCAGATGGGAGGGGCAGAAGGTTGTTGGCGGAAGTGCCAACTTTTGTCAATATACTGTAGACAAAACTCATTTTGTGTCTGGATGCTCCACTGGTTTTGTCAGCAAAACTTGCTAGTGTAACTGAAGTCTTACTCTAATTTTGATGTCCTAAAGATAGGTTAAGAAACCATGTTCTCTCTGCTTTCTGTGGACTCAAGAGTCCACACTACTTGTATGAGTCAGTATGGTGTCCCTGGCCAGAATTTCTCTCTTATCAGTCTGGTGTTGCTGCACCGTGTTTCTTATACCAAATGTGCTAGGATTTGAGTGGTCAAACAGGAAATATCTGCGATTTTTCAGGATCAAAGTAATTGCATACGTGTGTGATGTACTGCCAATGAGTTAATAAGAGGATTGCTCAGTACATTCTGCCTTGAGCTGGACACAAAATGATAATTTCTCCTTAAAAAATTGAAAGAAGAAAACAATTTTCTAGCATTTTTGAAAGTTTTCAAAAATGAAAATAATCAGTTTTTCATGGGAAATCTGGAAAACTTTCAAAGCAATACAAATTTTTCATTTAGAAAAACAGGCCGGTTTGCTTTCAGTTTGTTCGGTCCACTTCATGCCATTCCAGTTCTTTCTGCAGTGATCTGTATGTAACAAAGTGAGTGTATGCAGCGACAGAGCCATAAGGCTCTGGGGAAAGCAATGATAATGCAGGAGGGAGACATTCATTCAGTGTGTTAAGCTGTTTGTGAGAATTAACCATTCACTGCCCCCCAAAAAATGGGACTGAAGTGTCATTTACACTAAGGCCACTTTACACTGCCAGAGCAGTATAGAGGGGCTGAAAGTGAGAGTTAGTCACTCACTTTGACCTTGCATTAATGAAGGCAGTGAACATATCGTAATTAATGAGGTGAAAGCCTAGGGGGCAGAAGGCAGTTGGTAGTTTTAACTCAGGTTAGCAGCTCAGGCTAAACCTGTCACCTTAACTTCACCTGGTACCTTTTGTTAAAAATACACTTCCTTGTCTTTGCTCAGATTTTACTGTATCAGCTACCGTACATGAAGAACACCTTTTCCCCCAGTGAAGACATGACCATTAAAGCCACTGCAGAGTGCTAGAGCAGTAGAAAGGGGCCACAATTTAAAGAGAGTCAGGCCAATGACAATACAGCCTGGTTTAATTTGTAGTGGGGTTGTAGTGAGGAAAGCATGCTGTGGAAGAATGTGACGCACTCCAGTCCATTTTAAAGTATTTTGTTCCTCAGAAGAGCCAATGAAGCCTGTAGTAGCAGTGGTAGTAGTAAGCCTCTTCCAGTCCTACATCTTGGAGCATAGGCCATTGAAAATTATTCTCCAACATCCCCTGCCCTGGGTGATCCTTTCCAGTTCTGACTAAGCGTATTCTGTCTTTTTAGTGTCTGCCTTCAGGTCTCTATGCTAGGTGTTTCTTGGGTACCCTCTTTTTCTTTTTCCATGTGGCTTCCAACTTAAGGCTTACCTTCTGATGTAGGTGGCTGGTTTTCTAAGGGTATGTCCAATCCATCACCATCTTCTTTTCCTGATTTCTTCTTCAGCAGGAAGTTGGTGAGTCAGTTGCCACAGGTCTTGATTGTTGATGGTGTATGGCCAGTGGATCCGGAGGATTTTACAGAGGCAGTTATTGGTAAATGTCTAGATTTTTTTGACATTGAAACCTAGGAATGGATTAATACCCAAAGATACTGTAGCTAACCCAGGGAAACAAATTCAACTTCCATTTTATTGCCAGAATGTCATGATTAGATGCTTTTGTGCCCATCTGACACACTACAGATAAATTTAAGACTGTCATTCAGTGTGCACTATAGCTATATTAATATATTTAGGGTCTGCTCCAAAAATACATTGAAGTTAGCGGGAGTCTTTACTTTGAATTCAGTAGTCTTTGGAGCACAGTTACCAATCCCAAAGCCAACTATTTTTAAATGTTAAAATTTTAGCGACAGGGCACAAACTCATCACCATTGCATATTCCTCCGTGTTAGGCACTCTCTTGCAATTTAAAAGTGGCTGTTAGGGATTTGCTTATAACTTCTACAATATTTGCTTTAAATCTTTTTTCCCCAACATGAAAAATTTTGCAGAAAGCATGAATCTTACCAAACGTTGTGTCTGCATAAACAGTTGTGTCTTTAACTGTTGCTGTGGTTAATTATTTATTGAATTATAATAGGAGCTAATATATAATAGGCAGTGTTCCCTGTGTGAAATCAATCCATCCATGTGTGGGTTAAATTTTGTTTTGTGCACCAAGGCTTGTGAAAATGTGAACTACCAACAGAAACATGTGCTGCCGGTTGAGAGAGGCTGCAAGAGCTCTGCTAATCAGCTGGACAAGATCTGAATAGCTCCTGGGTGGCTGCCCAAACACTCAGCTTACAGGGAACGCTGATGATAGGTTATTCCAAACCAAAATAAGTTCTAATGTAGGAAGAGCTCAGACTGACTTTTATTGATAGGTCTACTCTTGTCTTTTGCTTTCCTTATACGTGGCAGGTTTAGGTTCCTGATTTAAAGCATGTCATGCTTTGCTTTATTGCCTGGGTGTTTGTTACCTTTCAGACTACTCTGTACCCACACAGACATTTTAATACCCAAGGCAGAACTTGCAAAACTGTTTGGTTAAATTGGATTGGTCACGTTTTATTTTTATGAACAATGCATAACATAAATGTTAATAGGATTTCCAGCACTGTGAAAGGAAAAGGAGAGCTACTCATACAGACTCTGAATTGCCCGGGGTGTCATTCCCTAAACAAGTGAGCTCTCAGTGCCTATGACAGAAGATGCAATACCTCGTGTTTATTTTCCTCTGTGTTATTACCTGGTTCAGTGTCGTGTACTAAGACGTTTTCGTTCTATTTTATGAACCAGTATTTTTTCAGTTAAATTGTAGATGATAATGTACTTCTGAGGCTTAGGCCACCCTACATGGAGCAATTTGGCATACACTGGAGATCAGTCATTACAGACTGCATCTGTCATTTAAGATTTCTATTTAGGTGCCAACAGAAAGCTCTGAAATCCAATAGGGTTTTAGTGTGTTAATATTCTTATATATATGTCTCAGTCTATTCACTCCTCCTCAATAATGTTGTCTTTAAACTTGTTTTTTGAGCAGAATACAAAGTGAGCAAATGTGTATTTCTGAGTATTTCCCCCTCCCCAAGCTTCTGCTTTGGCATGATTAGATGCTGAAATTTTCTAGCCTGTGCAGTTGTTGGGTCATGTGTAACCCCCTAGTGCATCGCCATTTATTCACCCACTGGAGAGTGTGCACATTGGGTCCACCATGGTACATTAAAGGTTTACCAAAGCCTGCCATGGCTGTAATCTCTTTGACCTGTCAGTAAACTAAAAGTCATCATAGGAGTTTGCTTTCATTCAAGTGTAATGCTATTACCACTGAAGTGGGCAGAATACAATTCTTTAAAGCTCTTGTCTCATTCCCTTCTGATCTAAAGAGGTTAATGTGCTCAAATCATCCCTCATTTTGTTTTTTCCATTCTCTGCAAGAGGCGTAAAGAGAGAAAAAGAAATGCGTTGAATAAGCTGTTGCCATCAGCCTGGGGAGAGAAAGGGGAATGGAGAAAATGACTGCTGCTGGGGTGTAAGGCCTGTTTCTTACCTTCCCCATACCTCTATAGGTAATCATGACTCCTCGATTCAGTACCAGAGGAGTGATCTGAATCAGTGTTCCTTAAGCTTTTTAGCTGTGTCTTTATTATTTCAGATAAGCTATTCTGGAAGAGATCTTGAATAGTTTATTTTGAAATAGCACATCTAAGCCGTGTCTATACTAGCCAAAAACTTCGAAATGGCCATGCAAATGGCCATTTTGAAGTTTACTAATGAAGCGCTGAAATACATATTCAGCGCTTCATTAGCATGCGTGTGGCCGCGGCACTTTGAAATTGACGCGACTCACCGCTGCGCAGCTCGTCCAGACGGGGCTCCTTTTTTGAAAGCACCCCACCTACTTCGAAGTCTCCTTATTCCTATGAGCAGATGGGAATAAGGGGACTTCGAAGTAGGTGGGATCCTTTCGAAAAGGAGCCCTGTCTGGACAAGCCGCGTCAATTTTGAAGTGCGGCGGCCACCTGCATGCTAATGAGGCACTGAATATGTATTTCAGCACTTCATTAGTAGACTTCGAAATGGCCATTTACAAGGCCATTTCGAAGTTTTTGGCTAGTGTAGACATAGCCCTATACACAAAATGCATATCAAAATAGTGCTCGGCTATTTTGAAATGGAGCGTTCACACACAATACAGTCTATTTCAGTTTACAGCCCCTGGAAGAACTGTAACTTATTTTGAAATAGCCCCTATTGCCAGTCTACACAGCCCCTACTTCAAACTATTTATTACAGAGTAGGTGGTATGCCTCACAGAATGAGGTTTACAGAATTCAAAATAAGCCGTCCGCTATTTTGAAATTATTTACTGTGTAGGCACTCAAAGTTATTTCAGACTAGTGGCCTTTATTCTGAAATAAGTTGACTGTGTAGACATACCCTTTGAGACCACGAAACACCAAACAATAGTATTTTTTTATGTGGAACACCTATGAAAATGTTCTTCAAAAAATTGCCATCAGAACAATACAATAAAATAAACAGCGACATATACCGCAAGAATAAAATTAAGTAATTTAATCAGATATCGTAGCAATGAAGAAGTAACAAAGTAACATCGTATTGGGTTTTAAGAAATAACAGAAAATATTTACCGTCAGTGTGTATTTCCAAACGCTCATGGCACACCTGTGAGTAGTTCACGGAACATCAGTGTTCCATGTAACATAGTTTACAAAATGCTAATCTAGGTCTTCCCTCTCCTTTCCATTATGAACTATCAAAGCAAAGCTTGGCTTAAAGTATTGTGCATATTAGTGTTCATTAAGCCATGTTTATGCAGAGGAGTTCCTAATCACATCTGTGTGTGTATATAAAATATTCTACTTATTACTTTAAAGATGTGAGAGCTCTGCCTTGCATGCACAGCTATCTGACTTGCAACTGTAGTTAGCAGAAAGATCTCTGATCCTGTAAGCACGCTAATCTTTAATCCTGTAAGCGATGCTTAGAAAGGCCTGGTGCAATTGGCAGTCTAAGGCACATGACTTTTATATGCTTCTCCTTTGTACACATTCATTACTCACCCTTCCAGGAGCAGCTTTTACCAGAAACAGAACTTCTTGCATTGCTTCTTGCTAAAATTACTGCTGTCTTGGGACCTGGGAAATCTGATGAGAAATTGAGAGACTGGCGAGAATAAGAAAGTTTATAGCCAATGGGCGAGAATTGGCCTCTCGGGCCATCTACCAAACTCCTTGCATGAAAGCAGCTAGCCTCTTGGTCTAGTGCGTTTGCTCTTTATGAACTGGTGTTCCTTATTTTACACTGTTGTTCTTTTCCACATGCTTATTTATTGCTTCATCATATTATATGGTTTACTCAGTAACGAAGTTAATCTAAGGAGTCCGTAATTCCTTGGACTTTTCTTTATAAGATTGTCTCTGGGGTGCAGTCGCTTTTCCACCTACCTCTTTCCTCTTTGAATTCTCACACGTAATTGCTAGCAACCTTGCAGATTTCCGCACTCATTTCTAGGCGTTAGATCTGTTTCTGCTCCTTTTAGATTTATGAATATCTAATTTTACCAGGTGTTTTTTCTTCATTCCTTATCAATCATTTGCCTCACTTTGAACAAATAATCAATTCCATTCCTTTTCAAAACAACATCTTTCTCATTATCTCTTTTTATTAGCAAGTGGAACAAAATAGTTGTGCAGCTATTCCTGAAGTACTCACTCCTTAATTAACACACACACACTCTCCACATATTTTATTTTACTGCATGTACTTATGAAGATGTTTCTCATTATTCCTTTACCCTTGTAGTTAACTCAATTTATTTTCTTCCTTAGTTTTAATACTACAGAGTGTGCTTTATTTATAGCATGTGCTCTTAGCTTCATTTTAACTCTTCTTTTCTCTTTCATTGTGTAGCTACGATAACCCTTCTTGAAATTACGTTATCCTGTTCTTGATTTTCCTGGTTTTTTTTTTTTGTAGGTTTTTTTTTTTGGGGCGGGGGGAGTGGGGGAGGAGAGGATACAGTGGAATTAATATTCTTTGGAATTGTCTATCTCATGATACTGTCTTGTCTCTACTTATTTCTGCCCATAAGATACTTCCAATTCACATGACCTGATTTTGTTTAAGTGTATGACTGATTGAAGTAGAGAATCCTCTGTGTGACAGTTTATCACAAGCTTGTTTCTTGATATTGTAAAGTGAATTGAGAGTAACCTGTCTCCTGGCTATTATTTCCTCCTAAATCCCTTGGGGGCAATACTAAGTCAATTTGTCTTCTGTTTGTTAGGCTCCCATCATTGTCAAGCTATAAAATTCAAACTAAAAATACTTTCCATAAGTCTTCCCTAACAGAAATCTCTCTGATATAAAATTTCTTATGAGTCTAAACTCTGAAGACTCTGATGCCTTGTGAGCTATTTCATTAATACGTCATCTTTTCCATCTATTTAGGGTGCCTCAGAAGGGTAGCCATGTTTGTCTGTTGTGTCGCAAAAACAAGCAATCTTGTAACACCTTAAGGACTAACAGTTGTATTTATTAGTACTTTTTGAGATCTTAATTCACAGAAGCAATTCAAAAACAAAACTAATTACTGTTTCATGCTTTTGACTTAGGTATTTTGGAAGGTGGGAAGTTGACTAGTTAGACACAGTAATTGTCTTTTTTTTTTCCCCTCCCTGTCTCTTCATGGGCAAAGTCAGTTCCCAGACTACTGCACTAGGTAATGCAGTATAGGAAGGAGGTGTGGAAAGAGCAGGTTAAGAGCTGATTAGAAAAGCTAGACATACACAAATCCATGGGTCTGGATTTAATGAGTGCAAGGGTACTGAGGGAATTGACAAATGTCATCGCAGAGCCTTTGGCCATTATCTTTGAAAACTCATGGAGATTGAGAGAGGTCCCAGATGACTGCAAAAAGACAAATATAGTTCCCATCTTTAAAACAGGAAAGGAGGACAATCCAGGGACCTATATACCAGTCATACTTACCTCAGGCCCCAGAAAAATCATGGAGGAGGTCCTCAAGGAATCCATTTTGAAGCATTTGGAAGAGGGGAAAGTGATCAAGAGTAGTCAACATGGATTCATCACGGGCAAGTCATGCCTGACCAATGTGATTAGCTTCTGGGATGAGGTAGCTGGCTCTGTGAACAGGGGGAAGTCAATAGGTATGATATACCTTGACTTTACAGAACTTTTGATACAATCTCCCACAGTACACTTGTCCATAATTTGAGGAAGTATGGATTGGATAAATGGACAGAAAGATGGTCTGAGTCAATGGGTAGTGATAATGACTCAATGTCTGGTTCACGGTCAGTTTCAAGTGGAGTGCCCCAAGGATCAGTTCTAGGGCCAGTATTGTTCAGCACCTTTATTAATGACCTGGATGAGGGGATAGATTTGCTCAGCAAATTTGTGGATGACACTGAGCTAGGGGGACAGGTAGAAACATTGGAGGGTAGGGATAAGGTGCAGAGTGAACTAGATAAATTGAAGGATTGGGTCACAAACCTGATGAGGTTCAACAAAGACAAATGCAGAGTCCTGTACTTGAGACACTAGAATCCCAAGCACTGTTACAGGTTGGGAACTGACTGGCTAAGTAGCAGTGCCAGAGAAAAGGACCTGGGGATTACAGTGGATGAGAGGCTGGAATATGAGTCAACAGTGTAATCCTGTAGCCAAGAAGGCAGATCTAGAGAAGTTGTTATTCCCCTCTATTCGGCACTTGTGAGGCCACATCTGGAGCATTGTATCCATTTCTGCCTCTCCCCCGACCCTCAGGATAGAAAGGATGTGGATGTATTGGAGAGACCATTGAAGAGCAATGAAAATGATTAGGGGGCATAGGTCATGCGTGATCTGTGTGGGGAGGCTGAGGGATTTGGGTTTATTTATTTTGCAGAAGAGAAGAGTGAATGGGGATTTGATAGCAGCCTTCAACTTCCTGAAGGTGGGCTCTAAAGAGGATAGGGAGAGGCTGTTCTTAGTAGTGACTGGTGGCAGAACACAAAGCAGTGGTCTCAAGACACAGAGGAAAAGGTGTAGGTTGGATATTAAGAAAAAAAACTGTTTCACCAGAAGGGTGGTGAAGGACTGGAATGAGTTACCTACAGAGGTGATGGAATCTCCATTCCTAGAGGTTTTTAAGTTCCGTCTTGACCAAGTCTTGACTGGGGTGAGTTAGATGGGGTTGATCTTGCTTTAGGCTGGGGCTGGACTCGATGACATCCTGAGGTCCTTTCCAGCCCTAAGATTCTATGATTCTGTTATTCTATAATTGTATTTGCACCGTCAGGAAAAGAGGCTGAACATCTTCCATTTGCGCTGCCTCAGGCGCATCCTTGGAATATCATGGAAGGACAGAGTGACCAACACAGCTGTCCTCGAGCAAGCTGGAATCCCACCCATGCACACCCTCCTCAGGCAGCTTCGACTCCACTGGCTTGGCCACGTCCACAGGATGAATGATGGAAGGATTCCAAAAGACATCCTGTATGGTGAGCTAGCCTCTGGCAAAAGACCTCCCGGACGCCCCCAGTTGCACTACAAAGATGTCTGCAAGAGAGACCTCAGAGAGGTAGACATCGAGCTGGACAACTGGGAAGAACTAGCAGACGACCGCAGCAGATGGAGGCAGGGGTTACACAAGGGCCTTCAGAAGGGCGAGATGAAGATCAGACAGCTAGCAGAGGAGAAGCGAGCGCTCAGAAAGCACAATAAGGACTTGCCAGACACCCACTACATCTGCAAGAGATGCAGCAAGGACTGTCACTCTCGTGTGGGTCTTCATAGTCACAATAGATGCTGTAAATGAAGTCCTCAATTGAAACTTTAAAGGGCGTGATCCATAGTCATAGTCAGTGACAAAACTCCTCTTGACTTCAGCATCTCAGGATTTCACCCATCATGGCCAACTGAACAATGTTTCATTTGTCATAGCACTTCACAATGGATTTCTTCTTTGAAAATGGTATCTCTTGGAAAGAACTGTGCATAGTTAGGCTCATACCTAGCAAAGGATATAGCTATGTACTTAGCTGTATTCAAGTGAGTAGTCCACTCACAATAACATCTGCTTTTTGAACATCTGTGATATGGAACCTTTTGGCTGAATTTCAGGGAGTATTTAAATGTTTTGTTGGACTGCAGTCTTAGAGGGCAGAAATTCAAAGAACTCAGTTATAGGGGACTTATTGTTTGAAGATCATGTGCTAAAGCATCTTTGTAGCCCAAAGCTGTAACCTCAATCTTTGCTTTGAGTAAATGGATGATTTATTTGTAAAAGATTAGCTCTGGGGTGGCTTTCTATGAAACCATGCTCTTCTTGTTCTCCAGATTGCTCAGGGCAATTTTTAAAAAATATTTCTCTTTCAAGATGTGCCCCTGCCCCCGCCCCTCCCCCTCAGGTATTTGCTTCTTCCCTGAATCCTGCAGTGTACACTTTCCAGCCTATATGGTCATATAAATCCTTTTGCCTGGACCTTGTGATCTCTCTCTCCATTCTATCTGGTTATTCCTTATCACTCATTAACCATTCTCCTTCCCTTCCTCTTCTCCTTGTTACTGAAATGTTTTCATTCACTTTCCTTGTGTGATGACATCCATCTCTCTGCCTCACCGATGATTTTATGCCTATTTGTTTCATTTTACTGTTGATTGTGTTTCTTTATACTTTGTTTTATGATATTTTAATTATTATCAGTTAATTATAATGATCAGATTTTGTTGTTTTGGTCCCAACCCATAATGGAGTTGGAGGGTGAAAAGTCTTCATAAATACCAGTTTACCACTGTTATTATATGTTATTGTTTGCAGCTCCCGGTTCACACGATCTGTTAATGTGTATGTGAGTCATTTGTGAAATAGAAATTGGTCCACATGCAGCAGAAATAATTCATAGGATCTGTGTTGTTTCTTTTGTCTATGGCAACATTTCTTCATTCTGTTGCTAGTAGTTTTCAAAGCCCCATAGATATGAGGTTCTGCCTGTTTAAATAGACTTTATAGGTTAAAAGTAATGTGACCCAGTGTGGTAATGAATAGAACAATGTGCTATATCATGAACAAAATTGTAAACTAAAACCAGTCCCATTAGCTGTACTGGGCTTGGATTTGAAGCAACAAAAAAAAATCTACCTTTCTGCTCCCGCTGGGTGCAATGCTCTGTAAAGCTTCTCTACTGTCAGGTAAAACCTCTCCTTTTGCGGGGAGAGGGTCTACTAAGAGAGTTAAGAGGGACTCCACCGTACAAGCGTTACCACCCTCCTTGGTCCGAGGCAAGTTCCGCAGCCTCAAACACAATGTAAAATCTTAGTCAAGGCTTTGGATTTGGCCAAAGCAACTGAAAATAGGAGCACACTCATATTTAACCCTCAGCATTAAAGTTACTAACACTTTCTACAACAGCAGCTGGGCGACAGCTATGCATAAAAATAGGAGCCTCTTAACTTTGCATTTGTTGTGTAAAAACCATTAAAGTTTTATGTCTGCTGAAACTGTATGAGCCTGAAGATATCACAATGAAGTATGTTAGTTATGTCATAACTTTGCCAACAGTATGTAAAAATGCAGGACTGGTCTCTTAGAATTTCCCTCCAGCCCTCTTCCTGCCATTACATTATTAGTAAAAATAATAAGCAGCACTCATCTACATTCACCAGGAGGTATTTCTTGCTGGGTTTTTTTTTCAGCACTCAGCAACTCCTTCTCTTGCTATACAGAGACAGGGAAAAGAAAATAAGTAGACCTGCCTTGTAATAAGGAATTATTGGAAAACCTACTTTGATGGCCCTTTAATGTCAATATTTGCTAATATGAGACTGATATATTGCAAATGCTCATAGGCAATGTAGTGGTTGCAGTGTTGTATCAAGGCCATCTCGCAGTCTACTTCGGTATGTTACTGGATAGAGCTGTACTTCAGTAAGGTGTATATTTAAAGTCCCTCCAGAGCAGATGTTCACAAAGCAGACACAAATGCAAATGGAAGGTGGCAGTCTGAAAAAATATGTATTTAATCTGTTAATTATGTCTATGTCACTGATAGTAAATACTGCAAATAATGCTGATTATAACTCAGGATGCAAAAAGGCAACGTTCACAACTGCATAATAACTCAAGGTTGTCAGGATAATACAGGTTGAACCTCTAGTCCGAAACTCACTGGTCTGGCAACGTCCATGGTTTGGTGTGATTTTTAGCTTGCTCAACGACAACTTATCATGGATGTGGCCAAGTTTCCTGTGGCCCCATAACATTTGTTTACAGCCACAAGTCTGGGCTCTCAGTGTTCCATACTTTTATTTAGCTCTAATTTATTCCTCAATATCTTCTAAGAGCCCAGTAAGCAGGGGAAGTGTTGGTAATGTGGAAGGCAATATTGACCTCCTGTGGTCCAGCAAATTCTCTTGTTCAGCACCAGTCATGTCCAGAGGTGCCAGACTAGAGAGGTTCAACCTGCAGTCCTTTAAGCTCTTCCTGCTTCTTATAAACACAGACTGAATCCTGTAGTTGCTGTCTTCTTTTTTAACTTAATTTTCAGTCCACCATTTGAACATTGTGCTAATTTACTGAAAAATTATTCTGCATAGAGTGGACAATCTAATGAGGACTATGCAGGTGTAATGGTTGTGTATCTGAACAGCTGCTCCCTCTTCCTTCCATGCCCTGCCAATTGAAGGCTCTGAGTATCTAGTTTATTCCAAGCAAAAAGACTGGCTGCATAGTGACTACCTGTATGTTGTGGTTTGAAGGGTCATTGTAGTTATCCAAGCATTACATCTGAAATTCATACTTTAAAATTTATCAAGGTCTACTGTGTTATACCTGTTGCTTCGATTGTAAACTCATGTCCTCTGGCTACACTGGGATTTGCTTGTGGAGCCTGTTGCAACCATGTGCAGATCCTAAAGCATCATCATGACTTTAGATTGTAAACTTTCCTAAGAATGTGAGCCCTGGTGAGGAAGGACTGCACTCATTTTTGTGTATAGACAGAGTCTGGCATGTTGGGGCCATCACTAGAATAGAAATAAAATGAGCTTATTAGCTGTGATGTTTCAGAAATGTGAGTCCCACACTTACAGAAAATTTGTTCAAAAAGCTTAGGTGATTGAAGACGGCATTTTATACTGCAAGGGCCATCGCACTGGCCTTGTAAACCCAGAGTTGTGAGTTCAGTCCTTGAGGGGGACTTTCAAAGTTCTAGGGCAGGTTACATTAAAAAAAAAAAATCTGTTTGGGATGGTGACAGGTCCTGTTGTGAGTGCAGTGGACTGGACGCAATGACCTCTTGTGGTTCCTTCCAGTTCTATGAGATCTATATATCATTGCAACCTTCTCTCCGGCATGTACAGTGCAGTGCTATGCTATACGTTTTTGGTTTCTGTTTAGGGCTTATTCCTGAAAGTGCAAGGCTATTATGTACCATACAAAAATTGCAATGTCTATAATAAATTTACCATTCTACACTACCTCTTCTCAGTGTATATGCAATGTGTTTTATCATGGTGCCACAGGTCCAGAGGAATTTGAACAGTTTGTGCAGTGGGAGTGCTAAGAACTATTGAACCAAACTGTAAACCACGTTTATAAACGAAACAACTTAAACTCAGGGGGTTCAGAAGCACCCCCAGTTCTAACACTTATGTACACGACCAAGGTTAATTACTGAATTCAGTCCTCTGGCTGGATCATTAGATTCCTG
Organism: Carettochelys insculpta; assembly: GCF_033958435.1. Lineage (NCBI taxonomy): Eukaryota > Metazoa > Chordata > Testudines > Carettochelyidae > Carettochelys > Carettochelys insculpta. The sequence continues at coordinate 38,226,810 of NC_134147.1, forward strand.
ACATTGACTATGACCTGAACACTAATCCATGCCCCTACCCATAACCATAACACCATAATAGTTGCTTACCAGAATAACACAATTCATAATGTTTCACGTTCATCTACGAGGGCCATTGTATGTGACTTAGTTATGCACATATGTACCCTGCTAATTTCCATCCCCAAATATGCCCATGAAACCTCCCTCAAGGTGAATGGGATTTTCATGTATGTATCAGTGTACAGAATGTGACATCTGTGTAACAGAAAAGAGAGGGCAGTGAAATATGTCCCCTTTCATAATTCATGAAGTAAACAATCATAGTGGAATCACAATAAAATTCTGGCCTTTCATTTTCAACATCTTGCATTTTTATTTCACTGTGTTTTATGAACCCCTGAGTGACTCACCTTGATGTTTGCGTGGAGGAGAAAGGGTGAAATTATTTGTTTTATGAGCTAACCAAATTTAGGAAATAATACTTTCATTGGCTTTTTTTTGTAAGAATAGAGAGGATTAATTTTGTATAAATTGGTTAAAAAGGTGCAAGTACAAATATGTCTGTATGGCTATGTCTACACTAGCCAAAAACTTCTAAATGGCCATGCAAATGGCCATTTTGAAGTTTACTAATGAAGTGCTGAAATACATATTCAGCGCTTCATTAGCATGCGGGCGGCCGCGGCGCTTCGAAATTAACGTGGCTCGCCGCCGCACGGCTCGTCCTGATGGGGCTCCTTTTTTGAAAGGACCCCGCCTACTTCGAAGTCCCCTTATTCCCATCTGCTCATAGGAATAAGGGGACTTCGAAGTAGGTGGGGTCCTTTCAAAAAGGAGCCCCGTTGGGGCGAGCTGTGTCAATTTTGAAGCGCCGTGGCCGCCTGCATGCTAATGAAGTGCTGAATATGTATTTCAGTGCTTCATTAGTAAACTTCAAAATGGCCATTTGCATGGCCATTTCGAAGTTTTTGGCTAGTGTAGACACAGCCCATGTCTTATATAAGCATAAGTAACATCTTATTAAACATTTTGGAGTCCATATTCGGTAATAGGCTTGTCAATAGTTAGCACAATCATAGAATGGTATCAGAAATGCAACCTTTTTTTGTCTTATATGTAGAATCAGAAATAATTGTGGCTCCTACTTGGAGATGGTGACTTTCCAATGGTCACCCTAGAAGTCACATGGTCAAAATTTCAGCTAATGGTCTAATTCACAGTAGCACAGAAGGTCTCTTCTTTCCATATCTGTAGAGTGACAAGATCACTGTCCCATGGTGACCAGCATGTTCATGGGTGATGGGTGCAGCCCCATCTGTCTAAAACTTAGCTGGCTTCACAAAGTGGAGAGAAAATGAGCTAAGTCACAAGACAGCCAGGTCAGGTGGTAGAAGTAAGATAGAAACCTGTGGAAAGCTGGAAGGAGATTCCAGGTAGAGAAAACAGAGTTTGGTGCTCAGTTAGAAAACAGGAAGAGACTCTTGGAAGCTTAGGTGGGTTGGGACAAGAAAACTGTAAACTGAGCCCAGAAGGCAGGCTGAACAGTGTCTGGAATTTAAAGTGAAGATAGATTCTTCTGAGTTCGTTTTCCACCTGGGTACACCTGAAGGGATGGACTTATTCTTGTATGAGTTAGCTAGAAAGCCAAGTCACGAGAGCAGCTCAAACAGGACCCAAACCACAGTGGAAGGCTGCGAGGTCCAAACTGAGAGAAGAGTAGTAAAGGCAGTGGTGAACATGAAGCCAAGTTGGGCAGATGGCACTGTTGTCAACAGAGACTCATGAATGTGCTGCTTCATCCGAGCTAGTAGACTTTGTTCTTTAAAACACAAGCCTCTGCTGCTTGAGCTTGAGTCAGAAGTCCCATTTTTATTCCCTGCAGAAAATTCCCTTTTGGTGGTTCTTACTCTGGCATAAATTACTCTACTGACCACAGTGGCATTATGCCCAGAGAGAATGTCGTTCATCACCCTGAAGACCACGCTAGAACAAAATAAGATATAATGTTACCCATTCATTGATCAAAGATATAACAGTGAAGATTGCTACTGCTGCCCTTCTGATTCATCCTCAGAATGAAAATAATGCACATGCTTATTTTTGTTGTTTGGAAATGAACCCATGTTGGTTTTGAGCATTTCTGCTCAAACTTACATCAGGAAGTCTATCCAGTGACAACTCAAAGATGTGCAGTAAATATGCTGAAATGTCTTGTCTGACATTGCTCTTCTGCTGAGTGTAGCTCATGGACCCATAGTTGATGCTTGTGAGAATGGTATGCAAGTCTGTGTGGGTCATAGGCAATTGAATCATTTTCATATATTGCCCTCAGATATGGATGATTGCACTGGGTGAAATTATGTTTCAGTACATAAGCCATTTTCATTTAGGAAGAACTGACTGGGATTTAAGAAGAAACCATCCCTCAGTGCAGTCTTGTCTCTAACTGCCTTTTACAGGGTTCCCTGCATTTTCCTCTGAAACACAGCAGAATTCCATTTTTCTGATTATAATTGGGATTGTAGCCAGATGCTATCATCAAAAATCTGGATACACTGGAGATAGGGACAAGCAATGTTGCAGCTCTGTCTAGTGGTCACCAGAGAGATTGCCCACATCTGGACCTGCATGTGATGGATTTCCCAATGATAGGAAGAGCCAGATAATGGAGCGTCAGATAAATGGGGTTCTGTTGTATCTAGGAAAAAAAGAGAAATGGATACTGGCCTTTGATGGTCTCTAATGTTCACTCTTGCAAACCATATAGTTGCTTATGCCTTATGTGCTGGATAGACCTCGTGTTAGTCATCCGCAAGTGGATGAACTGCACTCTCAGGAAAAGAAAAAAAAAAGTATTAACTTGCACATGTGTGAGCAGCATATGATGATGGACCAAAGTTTGCTACCTCTACTCATATTGAGTAGTCCATTACTCCCTGACTAGTCCTCTTGCAGTCAATAAGATTACCCGTGGAGCAAGCTACTAAATGTCAGTAAGACAGTTAACCTTGGTTAAAGCTGGATCATGCAGTTTGCTTGTAGGAACTCTGTCAAGAGGATTTTACCACTATTAATGAATACTTGTAAATACAATAAGCCTGTGGTTGGGCTGCTGCTTGATTTTATTCTATGGTATAGAGGTTCTTATACTATGCCTACACATTCCAGGTAGCAATCCAGAGGAGTGAGGGGTTGTGTTCTTGTCTGCCTTGGTTACCTCACAGTGCCTTGCTGTTGTAACTCCCCACCTGGGACACGCGCAAATAGCCACACAACATGCCAGAAATGCCCTGACTGTCTGTGTATAGCTGCAGTTCTGGTCCAGTGACTCTGCAGCCTGTCAGCAGTGCATCAGGCATACTTTGGCTTCCACAACACTTCTAGTCCCCAGTTTTCCCTGCAGCTTGTGTTCTGCGCTGTTCAGGCCTTTGTTCAACAGTTTAGATGTTGTAGGTCCCTTGCCCTGTCAGGGTAAATGTCTAACAGCCTGCTATTCTAAGTGGAGTGACAAACAGCTCACTTTAAACACAAACACTGTATTAGTTTTGATTTAAAATAAAACAAGTTTACTTGACCACAAAGAGATTTTAAATGGGTACAAGTGTAAGATATTAAAGTCAGAAGTTGTCCCAAAAGACAAAGATAAAAGACTCTCAGCTAGCTAAAAATTAACAAATTAGACTCAGAGGAGTAGCCATGTGAGTCTGTACCTTTAAAAACAACAAGCAGTCCTGTGGCACCTTAATGACTAACCAGTTTAGTAGGTTGTGACCCCTTTTGTGTGTTTTACCCATGAAAGCTCATCAGCTAATAAATTTGTTTGTATGTAAGGTGCCATAGCCCTTCCTGAAATTAGACTTAGTTCAGGTAAAATGGCTACTGGGAACCGGCTGAAAGTCAAAAGTTTGTTCCTTTGTCTTCCTGAAGGAAAGAGAGAGAGAGATGGGTAGTTTTGCTCTTCCTTTGTGTAACTCAGGTTTTTTGTAATGTATTTTCCTGAGGCTTAGCCCTACATAAAGTTCCTTCCTGCTGTGATGGAACAGATGGAGTCTCCCAGTGAGAGATGAGTACTGTAGTATAGAGGAGATGACAACAGGGATACAGTCAAGCACATACTACAGTAGAAACTAAGGCCCTTCCTGCAGTGCATTTAGCTCTGTGGCAAACACCAGTTAGGAGCTGTTCTCATCTGGAGAAGTGTGTGAAGTAAAATGGTTTTGTTTTTGAGTGTGCGCATGTGTGTGTGTACAAATGCACTTGCTGCTATATGTTTGTTAGAGAAGGCCAGTCAAAGACCTGCATTTTGCACTTACATTGGAAGTTGGTGAGATTTGTAATGTTTTGTTAAGCTCCTGCGGATGAGGGCCAAGGTCAGGGGAAGCACTGGTTTCTGTTACCTGATGGACTGTGCCTACAGGGTTTTTTCTTTTGCCAGGTAAACCACTGGACTGAAGAGGATGCAAGATGGACCCCATCGTGGGGTGTGCTTAACTCATACTCTTATGAGCTATGATAGACTTTTGGACTCAGATTTCCCTTATGGGTGATGCCCCCGAGGACATTTATGAACTAAGAAGTGAATAGTCATTGCCCCCCTCCCCCTACACACACACACACACACACACACACACACACCCCCGGGGCAAGGCAGATTATGCCAACGGGATTTTTAACTTTTCTGCTTACCCTTTTGCCCCTTAACCTGTCCTCAACCCCCAGATCCCTCATCCTTTATGTTGTTAAATCTGCCTTTTGATTTGTTTTAAACATTAGCTGCAGTAATTCCTTATAATAGTAGTAGTCTAGCATGCAATATGCTTCAGTGATTCAGTGATGGTAGTATATTAATATGAGAAACTATCCTCATATTTTACAAGATGCTTATAAATTATGTCAGATATATTGCAGGCAGAGAGTAACTCTGCAATGTATAATGAAACTTCAGGGAAATAACTTCCCTGTAGCCAGGCTCTGTTTGAGGAAAGTGTTGGAAAGACTGTACTTTATAAACATATGTAACTGAATAGCATCTGAAACATAAGAGATTTACTTGACAGCATTACCAACACTCCCACTGCTTACTGGGCTCTTAGAAGACATTTAGAGGTAAATTACAGCTAAATAACAGCACAGAACACTGAGAACCAGCACTGGTGGCTGTAACAAACTTTGTGGGACAATAGGAAACTTGGCCACACCTATGATAAGTAGTCAGCTGGCTAACTAAAATCATGCCAGGTGATGGATGGTGCCAGATGAGAGAGTGCCATACAAGCGTTTCAACCTGTATGCAGTGTTACTTACATATGAATTAACTGTTGACACGTTTTTCTGCCAAGATAGCACTGTTATATCACTTAGGATTCTCTGCCAGTCTGAAAGCTAAACTGAATGAAACTGTTGAAGCCACTTCGTAGTCGAAGAGCAAAAGTCTCAGGATTTCTCATGGATAGTATCATCAGTTTCTCTGAACAAAGACAAGCTATTAGGTCTGATGTTATATCATCTATTTGTTCTCTCTTGTAAGCTGGAACTTGTGAAATCCAGAATATGTCAGTAGGTATCTTAAGAGAACTAGCAGATGTGTTTCAGATTTATAACAATAAAGTACTTAGGACTTAAACTACTACTTTACTAAATTGAAAGAAGGAGGGCAGTGGAATATGTGGTCTCATATGCTTGCCACTTATACTTTATTTTGCAAGGACACATTTGATTGATTTATGTTTTTCCTTTCATGCAGGGTAAAAAATCTTCAAAAAAGCTGAATTTGATTTTCTTATACCATTTTATTGCAATGGCATGTGTATTTGAATTGATATGAGTGTGTATTTTGGGTGCTAAAGCAAATGAAAAGGATATGTAGAAAGAAGTAAAAGTGCTGTTTTGGAAGCCAGAAAAAATGTGTGTTTCTTTCCTTACCTTGGTGGTGGCTGTTAGTTTTAGACTTTCTTCGATTTTGCAGGCAATAACACAGTTCTTTACGTTTGCAAATTATCCAGTTCAAGTACTGTTTTTCAACTAAGCATTTTACTCACCTCCTACTCAAAATTACCTGAACCTCTTTTTGCAGAAATAAAATAAAATAGCCAAAAATATGATATTCAGATAGAGAATGAGCCTGGAAAATTTCTGTCTGTGATAGTAAAGTCATGAAGCAACCGAAGAAATGGGATGTGTGTGCTTTTTGCAATATTAAGGTAGTCTCTGCTGCTCCACTATGCTATATAAACAAGGTCAAAGACCACTATATTCCTTCAAACATAAGTTTAATTTGTAACTATATCATCCATTCTGCTCCATCAGGAGATGATGATTCATGGTGTGTTCAAGTATACATTGGTGTCTGTTCAGTTGTACCATCCAAGATGAAACCTTGTTTTGGACCTGACCTCATTCTTTTAAGAAAAAATCAGGGCTTAGATGTCTGTGAATGACAAACATTTTTTTCTCCCTTACCCTGATCTAATCTGTGTGACTGTGAACATTGGAAGCTGTAGGAGATAGGAAGTAGCCCGTTAACTCATTTGCACTGAGTGCACTTGAGTCTAGTACAGGTTGAACTTCTTTCATCTGGCAACATCCATGGTCCAGCATGATTATAGTTAGCCTGATGACCACTTATCAGGGGTTTTGCCAAGTTTCCTATGGTACCACAAAGTTTGTTTACAGCTACCAGTCCTGTGCTGTTAGCTAGCTCTAATGTATCCCTAAATGTCTTCTAAGAGCCCAGTAAGCAGTGGAAGTGTTGGTAAGGCTGATAGACAGTAATGACCTCCAGTGGTCCAGGAAATTCTCATTTGGCACCAGTCAGGTCCCCAAGGTGCCAGACTAGAGAGGTTCAACCTGTACCTGTAGCTGATGGGGAGTAGTGCACATGCAAGGTTTTTGTTTCCATTATATTACATTACCCATTTATGCCCAAGGAATTATTCCTGAGAAATTTGTCTCTTAATGATGTGTAACAGCTGGAGTCAAACTATGTCAAGCATTATAGGCAGAGCTTGTATTTAACAGAGTCTGTGATCCCAAAGCATACTGAGAAGGAACTGGATTATTAGGTGCTGTGACAGATGACTTTCTACCCACTAATCATCAAGGACATTTCTTGCTCCAACAATTTTGAAATCAAGGGGTCTGGGGGGGGGCAGGACAGCACAGTGGTTAGAGCATTGGCCTTGTAAACCCAGGGTTGTGAATTAAGTCCTGGAGGGAGCCATTTAGGGGTCTGGGGCAAATAGATTTAAAAAAAATTGTCAGGGATGGTGATAGGTCCTGCTGTGAGTTCAGGGGACTGGACTTAATGGCCCCTCAAGGTCCCTTCCAGTTCTGTGAGATAGGTATAGCTCCATATTCCCCGTAGCCACAGGCTTTTCACCTTCTTCTGCCCAGCCCTGCTGGGAGCAGCAATGTGAAAATAGTGATTCCTGGTCAGAAAGTAATGTAATAGTTGGACTCAGTAATAACTGTTTAACAGCTGATTTGGGACTGGAGCATGTGTGGACTATTTTACTTTTGGATTCCCTTACAACCACATCACCACCGATTCTCACTAATGGGCAGCAAGGAGCAAGTATGGAGCAATGACATATAGGGTATGAAGAGGACATGGTTCTACTGGGTAGCTGATTTGGTCAGTGGAAATGTCAAGAAGACGGTTAGCCTCTGACAACAGCCCCTTTTTGTATTTCTATATAGGTCCGGTCCTCTATAATTCAGTTAATTCTAAACCAAATATCTACAGGGCTTTCCCTCAATATATGTAAATATATCCTTGAAAATTACTTTTTTTGTATTCCAAGAATTCTTCTTTTCTAAGCCTTTAGATTCCCAACTCAGTGTCAAAGCCTCTGTTAATAGTGATCCCCCCCCTTTACATGGTAACATGTTTCTGAACATGCAATTCACAGTTTAATATACAAATTATATAATCCTTACCTGACCTCAGATTTACAAACAATGTCTGCACCATAAGGGCATTCTTAACAGATGTGGATATGCACTTATTCATTTGTTCACAATAGATATGCTATTTCTCTTCTTGCATTAATATCCCTTTTCCAGATATAAATTAGGGTTCCAGAAAGGTTGCAGTTACAAGGCAGCAAAAATAAAGGAGGTTATTTTCCCCCCACCACCTTATCTTTTCTGGGTGTGAAAAAGTGTGATTTTGGGTGGGGGGAAGTAGATATAATATATTCAGTGTTGGGTAGAGACCACAACTAATGGTTTGCATCTTTTATTTTACATTTTAAAAAATCATATAATAGCTTACTTGGGTTATGAATTGTGTTAACCACACCATTGAACTCATCAGCGGCAATGCCTTTACAGAAACTTAACCTACTATTCCACAGAGCCATTCAAGGTTTTGATCTTAGTTGCACTCAAGAGTCATCTCTGTTCCACCAGAATCAGCTCAGTCTCCTAATCTAGGGAAATACTTCCCAAGGTCAGAGAACTGGGCTTTAGGATGTTCCTTACAGTAATGGAGAGACAAGGGGTAGAGGAGGAGGTAACATCTCTTACTAGACCAATTTCTCTTGCTCAGAGAGTAAGACAAGTTTTAGAGAGAGCTCTCTTTTACATCTGTATATCTTGAAAGTGCTTCTCTCACCAACAGAGCTTGGTCTAATAAAACGTATTTCCTCACCCTGTCTAGCTAACATCCTGGAACTTCCGTACCTACATTAACACTGAATACATTATAGTAATGTTCATTTTAAAATGTATTTCATGTGGTAGCTTTTAATTATTACCTGACTGCAAACTGACATCAGACAAAAAATTCAAAAGGAGAATCTAAAGTCTGACAAAGGAATTAACTGATGCCATTTCTCCAACTGGGTGATTAACTAGTACTTGATCTGTAAATATAAGATTGAGCATTTCCTGAAGTAGAGTTAAAATAGTTTTTCCATTAGAATGCATGGCTCATAGTCTTTATTTATTTTTTTTACTTTATTTAAGATCCATTCCATTGTCTCCCTGAGGTTCTTTTGCAATGAGTGATAAATACCTTCCACCACACAAAATTGCAAGAGACCAGGCTGGAAAACTGTGATGAGCCACAGGCTGATTCCCACTGGATAACAAAAACTTGTCTGCCTTGATCTGTTTATCTTGATGGTTGTGTGCTGTATTCTTGGTTATGGTGGGTCATATTCTGTTCTGAGTTTTGTCCCACACAGATTAACCTTTGATTACAATGAGTTGCACAGTATAACATTGCATAGAATGTGATCATTTTAGAGCTAGGATAAGTGCATTTGTGTGTGTGCATATATAGTTTGAGAGTTTTTTGTGTGTCTCTCTGGGAGTTTGTCCATTCATTTGTGAGTCCATTCGTTCAAGAATTCTTGCTAAATAGAAAGAGCTAGGACCACCAAATTAGGTATACTGCTCCCTCTTTCTCTAACCTAAAGTAAGGTCAGTGCTTGGCTGTGCCAGGAAAATGGGAATGGGATTGTTTTCCATAGCATTGAAAGAGAGGGGGCTTCACGGAGGGATAATAATACTGCAGAGTGACCACAGAGAGGCTGCCTCACTCTAAGAGAGTGGCCAGTTGGGAAAGGGGCTCAGAATGTTGCCAGCTATTGGTGAGGTTCCTGTATTGATGTTGACCATGGTTGCACCCCTCCAGCTGACCTCATGCTGCAATCCACTGCCCCCCGACCCACCACAAGGTGAGCCCAGGCCATTGCCCCCCAACCCACCACAGGAAGAGCCCAACCATTGCCTCCCTGACCCACCAGAGCGGGAGCCCAAGCCACTGCCCCCCATGCCCTTGGCCCCACTGCTGGACATGGGGGGGCAGTGCAGCCCCCATCTCTGCCAGGGTTCTGGGTAACCACCAAACCAGCATGATCCTCACTGCCACAGGATCCTCACTGCCGTGTGAGCCCCCACACTTTTCCCAGCCCCCTGTCCTGAGCCTTATACACATCCAACCTCCTGCTGTGAGCCTCCTGCACCCTCAGCCCCCTACACCTCTCAACCCCCTTCCCTGACTCCTGCATTCTGCACCATCTGCCCTTGCCATGCACCTCCCACACAGCTCCCAATTGCTGAAAAGTGAATTAAGGACCCAATCAACACCTGGTACATCTGCTAGTGTGTGTATACATGTGTGTATCCATATGTCTATAGATATATAGATACATACACACACTAGCAGATACACACACTAGCAGATGTACCAGGTTTTGATTGGGTCCTTAATAATATATATGCAGTTAAAACCAATAATATATAAATAAAACTGAATTGTGTGTGTGTAAAAGTAAAATAACATGTATTCTTTAAGGGTACATCTATACTTGGGAATAAAGCCAAATTTGTTAAATTCCACTTTTTAACACTAGATTTTATAAAGTCGAAGTTGCGTCCACACTTGCTCACAAAGTCGACTTAGTGTGTCCTCACTAAATTGCCTGAGTTTAACTGTTGCAGCTGTGTATTGTGAGCACCTATCCCACAGTTGCTGCAGCCCTGCTTCATTTTGGGGTTTTTCGCCAGTGTGTTTTGTGGGAAAAAATGCGCCACAAGTGGTTGTGGGTCTATGATGTCATTATCCCAGAGTGCATTTCTCTCACTCTCCCTGTTGCTGAAAACAAAAGGCCTCCCCCTGAATCAGGACACTTTGAAGATGGCCGCTATCAGAGCTGGCTATTTATGTGTCATGCTGCCTGGAGCACAGTAGACAGGCAAAGTTGAGGAACTAGTAAAGTTGAGGAAAATGCAACCCGTGAGAATGTTGTCTTCACAGTTCATTATACGGACACCTCCAACATGAGGCCTGGAGCCCATCAGAAGTAGGTGTCTGGGAAACTTGAGGAAGTAGTAGAAGATAGTACAGTTGAGGAATCATAGTGGAGCGTTTGAGGCATTCGGCACCTGTTGGCCCCACTCAGGAATTATTTTGCCTGTGAATAGCCGGGATTCCCTTGCCTCTTCTGGTAAAGAAGTTCTATCTCCACTGCCTATGTGGGAGAGGGGAGGCAGAGAGAGGCCCACAGGTTCCATTCCTTCATAAGAAATTGATGCCCAAGCCACACGCTCTAGGAAGGAAGTGTGGCCCTGCAGAGAGAGCGTAGGAATCTTTCTTTAACCAAAGAACCTGTTGGGGTTACTTTTTAAAAAGGGACAGCAGACAACTCTCTTTAGAAAATATCCACAGCAGAACCGGGCAGAGGCAAATGTCCCAGGCAATGGTTATGAACATCTGGATACAAGGGCAACCTGCAAAGCACAAGCAGTGCAGATCAGGGATGCTTTGAAAAATAGCTTTATGAATGATCTGACAGCCACACGAATCTGCTGCATTCGTGACACCCCGCCCCAATGATGTGTGATTAGCCTTTATGAAAGCGCCTCCATCTGCACCCCAACCCCATGGCGGCGAATAAAGGACACTGTGGTTTTCAAAAAAGCATTTTTTTCTTATAGGGAATGAGGCTGTCCCTGCCTCCCTCCCCCCGCCACCACATTCTGGCCCTCCAACAAGGGGAGACTGGGGTGCAGGGTGAGGAGGCCATATGATTGTGAGTTATGTGGAGGGGGCAATCTGCAGTTCCAGCAGGGACTGCTTTAAAATGTATCAGCCGCATGGTGGCTTGCGGGAGGGGGCAGCCCTGTAATATGTACAGAGCACAGAATAATAATCTCGGCCTCTCCTGCTAATTCCTGTGCAGGGAAAAAGTCTGCTTGAGAAATGAAATACCATGCAGGAAGGGCAGATCATGTCTCTGTCAGGAAGCAGGGTCCGCACAGCCCAGCAGCCACATGGTGGCGGGAGGGGCTAACCACGTGGTAGATGTGGAGGTTGATTTTCACCCATCGCTGCTGAGCATCCCTCGTTTAACCTTTCTCCATCAGGCCCTGGGAAATCTTCCCATAAATGTCCACCTTTCTTTTGCTGGTTCACAGTTTACTCAGCACAGACTACCCCCTCCCCTCCAGCCTCCCCCTTATGAGATCCTGGATCTCCTGATGTCTCTATGCTGGGGCTTTTTTGCAACCCAGTGAAATCATGGTTAGTAGACATGCTGCTGAGCTGTGCTCGCCACACTGGCCAAAAAGTAAAGGAAATGGATTCAAAATTCCCAGGCTGATGACCCCTGCTTCCTGTCACCTATTTCCTGCTCAGCTGGAAAGCAGCGGGCACTGTTGGATACTTTCAGAGGCTGCCATCTGCACTACCATGAATTCGACCCTGGAAAAAATCGATTTTGGCATTATTCCCAGAGAAATCAGGTTTACAAAAGTCGACATTAGAGCCTCTTAAAATCAACCTACTGAGTCCTTAAAATCAACCTAAGACACTTAAATTTGATTTTTATCCCCTTGTGTAGACCAGGCTTCAGTGATGTTGCACTGGCATAATAGAATAGAACAGTCACATAAATGCAAGTCATATATATTTCTTTTAGCACTATAGAGTCAGATCTCTATGTTATCTTAAAATGTATCTATATTTAAATTGTGTAATTATTTTAACAGATAGTTTAGATCCTTTCCTAGTATATAACATGGGTGCAAATGACAGTAAAACCACACAAAAAATGTGCACTGAAGAGTGGAAGCAACAAGGGATGTTGCACACATATCTGTGGAAGGTTCTCCATGGCCTATTGCCTTAGATGTGACTTTGCAGTGTTCTGGCTCTGAGAGCCAGTAGAGATCTTGCAAGAAAACAAGAGATGGAGATGTTAACAGCGTTGTTGCCCCTTTTTGGCCCAAGCAACTCATCAAAGTTTGGGGTTCTGGGGATGTTCCAGTTGAGAATAGAAATTACTGGTAGATATTCCTTTGCCACAGTTTTGTTTCTTTACAAAGAATGTACAGAGTTCTGTCTCTGAAAACAGAGGGAATCCAATAGCTTTTTTGGCGCATGGTACCAAGAACACTCACTTCAGCCTTCACACTGGCCAGAAAACCTCTCTTCAGCTATCTTCCAGGGTCAAACAGTAGGTTTTCTGCTGCTGCTTCTGTTGCATGTCTCTTTGCCTGTCAGTTTGTCTGAATTTTCGGTTTTAAATTGCTCTGCTCACGTGTGGACAAAACAATATTGGTTTTAACGTTCTGTCCACATGGTGCTGGTCTCTGGACAAGAGTGGCTGAGGCCTTGGAGTGAGGCCCCTCGAGCGTTTCTTAGGACTGTCTTACGCAAAGGGTACATTCACACATCAGTTTGAATGAGGCTATATCTCAGCCCATTGCAAGGTTTCACCAATTTATAACAATATAATTAACTCTCACTCCATCTTGCACCTCTCTGAAATTGAAGGGTTTGGGAGTTTCATTTTTAGTTCCCACTGGAATACTTCCAAGTTACAGGTACCTCTGAAAATCAGGTCCTGTCTGAATACATCCAGAGTAACCAAAATTGCTTGACTTTTTTGACAATTTGAGCCTCAGTGACTCAGCCACATTCTCACACACATGCCCTGGCAAAGCTGGGAGTACAGCCCAGCCCCTGAGCCCCTTTCATGCATCTTAACTTCTTCAGACATCTGTAAAATGTGTCCGTGTGTGGTGTGTTCCCAAAATATCTGCATGTTAGTGCCTGGGTAGTAGGGGTAAAATCAGTCTGCCTGTGAAGTGACTGACTCTGCCCCAATAAAAGTACAGTGTCACATTGATATGACAGGAGAGGGGCAATCAGGTTCATACGTTAATAGGCTGTTAAGAGCTCACAGATGTAGCCTCCTTTTCAGTTTGATTTTAGTGGTTTAAATTGTTGTTTCAAGAAAAATTATATGAATAACAAGAAGTACATTATTATTATTGTATTAAGCAGCAGGTTTTTTTAATAAGGCTTTGAACAGCATAATTCCTGTAGTTAAGTGATATTTTTGAATGAACATGTGTTGTTGCTTTTTAATGTTACATATAAATTACACTGGAAAACAGCTATTGTTGGTAAATGCACTATATTTGTTATGCTTAGCTTTAAAGATTTTAAGTAGTCCTTTGGGTGCCTCATTGAACCTCTGTACATGGTAACTTTGTGCCTGTCTCCTTTCCAAAACTGTAAATATTTGTTTTCCCTGTTAGCTGATTCCGCCTATGGTTTTCTGAATTTACATCTCTTTGGCCTGTTAATTCGTAGTGGTGCACTTCAGTTCTTGATTACTATAAATAACACTCAAATGAGTATCCTGAGAGCAAATCTCAGATTGTACTGGAAGAAAATTATCATCAACTCTGATCTCTGTTTTATAAATCCAGAGTTTATAAATATCTCTGCAAGTTTGTGCTTGGAAGATTTACCTTAAGGATTATTGAAATTTACTGAGTAGAACTTTTCAGGAAACAGAATCCCAGGTTGTCATCTTCTATATGCAGTTGTTTCTGGCATCCCAGGGTGGCTGACTCTCCACTGGACCTTGTGTCATCATTTGCACCATTGCAAAGTGGATAAAAAATATTACTGATCTGAAATTCTACATTTACTCAATGTTAGCAGCCTTTTACATGCACCTTGTCCAGACGTTTAAATGATTGTACAAGGTGCAAGCCAATGGAGAATCCAGCCCAGTATACGGAGGCTTGGTTCTGGTTTCCTTACTTAAAGGAGTTACAATGAACTTTGAACTAATTTTGCCCAAATAAGGTCAGCAATATCCAAAAGACCTACTCCACTTTCTGAACAAGCATTGACTCCTAATTATGAATTTTCTGGTAATCAGAAGACGTTCAAATCAGTTCCTTAATGTTAGTCCTAAATATCAAGTGCTTCTTTTTTTAGATGAAACTCTAATTTTCAAATAGTGAAAATCAGAGTCCTGCTCCAAACCTAAGTTGCAGTAACTCCTTGAAGTTGGAGTTTTGCTGATTTAAGGCTATGATCATTGAGATCACATGCAGGCTCTGCATATATCTACTACTGTATCTATTTATCTATCTATCTATCTACTATCTATCCTCTCAGCAGGAACAGCTTCTGATTTGAGCCTCATTCTGTCACCTTTGCACATGTGAAGAAGTTGCTTATCCTTAACAGTCTTCTGAAATCAATTAAACTAATTTGTATAACGAGTTGCTGCTCGTTCATTTCCAGAATGACAGGCTTGGGCCATCTGTGAATGTATTCTTCTGTCACTGTCTGTGTTCTGATACCCACTTCTCCTTTCTTTCAAAAACAGACCTTGAAAACTTGAAAACTAAAATGAGAAGTACAGTATCTGTTCGAGAAGGTCAAGGAGTTGTGCTACTTTGCAGACCACCACCTCATTCTGGAGGTAAGAAGTGTTTGCAGATCAGTTGTTTGATGACAGTTTGTAGCTCCTTCACTAGTGATGGGCCACGTAGGCTGAGTGGCTCTCTTCATTTAAGCACTCCTCATGACTGCCATAACCAAGGTGGTGTCCAAAGATACAATATATGCTTTCATATATAGAATTTGCAGGGAGTGCCGATTGAATTGCAGCAGTGCTTTGATTGGATGCAGAGGGAGTGCATCTTACTTGCCCTTGCTTTACATGTGCATCACTCTAATAACATCTGCAGGAAAAAAAAAAAAACCTATGTGGGTGGAAACCAGCCGAATTTGGCAATTCTGTGCATGGGCAATGGTAAACCAAATGCCTCATGGGCCACACGTCGAGTCCTGATGGACTGCGGGTACCTGACCATTGCTCTACACACACTGGCTATGGCTACAATACAGCAATCTTTCAAAAGAAGTCCTTCCAGAAGATCTCTTCCAAAAGACCTTCTTTCAAAAGAGTGCCTCCACACAGAAAGAAGCAGATCGAAAGTATAATCTACTCTTTCAAAAGAGAGTGTCCATGGAGCCCCTGCTCTTTCAAAAGAATATGCCAGGGATTTAAAAACCAGGTGCCATGAGGAATACTTCTTCAGGAAAAAAGACCCTGCAGAGCATCTCCATAGCTTTCAGAAGAAGGTGCTCTTCCTGAAACCAGGAGTGGAAAGGCACTTTTGAAAGGAGCACTGCATTCTTTCAATTTAATTTTGAAAGAATGCTTTTTGTGTGAGGATGCTCCACTGGTTATTTTGAAAGAGTCCCTTCTCTCGAAAAATATTTCAAATGAACCTACTAGTGTAGATGCGGCCAAGGTTGCCCATACTGTGTAATCTTAGAGTGACCCGCCAAAATTACCTCCAGTAGAACTTGCATATGTAAATTTAAGTACAGCTCCATCCATTTCTGGGTTCTACATGCTGGCAAATGTTTCCCCTCAACCGTGTTTATCATATTAGGGCCAGGTAAAGAAGCATTTGGATGCCTTAAAGGACCTGAATGCACTTCTGAGAACACGTACCATGGGACAGGGTTGGACAAGATCCAGCCTGTGAGCTGGTTTTGGCCCACCAAGTCTGTTAATCCAGCCCCTACAGCTGTGGAGGTGGGAGACTTTCAGGTATTCTCCCCCCACCCCCCCCCAGCAAAATCTCTCAGCTGTTATTGGCTGATTTTCAGAATTTGCAGGGGGCGGGGGGCCAGTGGTACTATGCAAAACTGGCCATCGGGAGCAGAGAGATTTTGCTGGGGGTGAGAGCAGTGTGTGAAGCCAGCACAGAGAATCACATGGAACAGCCAGTAGACTGGGGCTCTGACAGGCAGGAAAGCTGCTTACGTTAGCACCTCCTGGCAAGAACCTGGCCTGAGCTCTGCAGCTTAACTCCCTCCCAGACCCTGCACCCCCTCCTACATCCTTTCCTGCACCCATATCAGGAACCTGTACCCCAATCTCCTGCACCAGGTCACCACCCAAACCCTCTGCACCTTCCTTCTGCTGCCCCAGGTCACATCTTCTCAGACGCTGCACACACTCCTTCATCCCTCCCCAGGCCAGAATCCATTCCAGCACTCATACCTTCTCCAGGATCCTACATCCCAGTAACCTACCCAAGTCACAACTCTTCTTCCACCCAAACCCCATCTGACTCTACACACTACTCTGCACCTCCATCTCCTACCCTCAGCTCCTTTCTACATCGTCTCCATCCCAGACCCTACACGCCGTGTTAGGAAAGCACTTGAGCATTTAGCAAAATCTTGGAGTGGCCCATGATCAAAAATTATTGCCCACCCCTGCCCTAGGAAATACTGGGAGTCCTTTTAAAGTACCACTCCACAATACTTTTTTTTATTTTTATACATTCTTCTAGACACCTGTCATTTTAAGAATCTTTCCCGTAAGAGTGAGAGCTGCTTAGTTAATCATGATTGTTATATTTTTACTTGATATGTAAGTATATGTCAGAGGAGATTAACCAAGTTAGGGCCTCTACTTCCTAAGCACTCCATAGACATGAAGGAAATGACAGTCCCTTCCCAGAAAACTTATAAGCCAAATTGTGAACATCGTTCGGAACTGTTGGGAAAGTGATAGGTAATGAGATAAAACACCCTAATACCATTATATGCATCCACAGGGTGCCCATACTTGAATAACATGTGCAGGTCTGATTGGCCCATATCAAAAACACAACTGGAGAAGATGCTGAGAAAGTAACAAAAATGATAAATGGTTTGGGACAGCATCCACACGATGAGAGGTTAAAAAGACTGGGAATGTTCATCTTAGAAAAAGAAGAGCAGGGTGCAATATAATAGAGGTCTATAAAATCATGAAAATATGAAGAAAGGGAATAGGGACATGTTACTTCATCACATAACACAAGAACCATGGATTAGCAAATGAAAATAATAGGCAACAAGTTTAAAAAAAACCGAAGGAAGGGCTTCTTCACATAACTCAGTGAACTTGTTGTCTGAAGCCAAAACTATAATAAGGTTAAAAAAAAATTCGCTAAGTCTATGGAGGACAGGTCCATTATTGGCTATTAGCCAAGGTGCTCAAGGCTGCACCAGAAGCTCCAGATGCTGCAACTAGATCACAGAGGATGGATCACTTGAAATTTTTCTGGTTTCTTCATTCCCTCTGAAGCATCTGGTACTGTCCCCTGTCAGGAGTCATGATATGGGTTAAGTGGAGCACTGCTCAGACTCGGTGTGTCTGTTGTTACAGGAACCCATTCCAAGAAGATATTTATTGACTTTACCAATTATGTCAGTAGTGTCTTCTTTCCTCTGCAAATTCTTGATTGCCAAGTATGGAGCACTTCCATTCTTCCTCCGCTTCAGTGCTGGAAAGGAGATTGTGCTTCCTCTTTGCTCCCACACTCCCCTCTGCCAAACATGCACACCCTCAGTCCCTGCCATCAACTGGACAGAAGGTCCACTAGCCTTTTAACTAATGCAGAGGTCTCCTCTTCTGTCTCCCTTTGTTTCTGCTGGCTACAGGATGCTTAGGGGTCTGTGTGTATCAGCTCCTGTTCTCTCTCTCCTGACCTGGTGGTGTGAAGGGGAGAGAGAACCCCACATGATGAGCATGGGAACGCTTGTTAGGTGGGTTCCACTAGTTTACCTTTGCCACTCACATGCTTGTCATGTAGCTCCTTCTCACCTTTGAGGCCTACAGTTGTTCCTATTCTTTCAGTACTCAAATGGCTCTGACTGACTGAGTTGATTCTCTGCCAAGACACTGAGTATGTAACATTTACTGCAGATGTAACACATCTCACTGAGTGTAACACATGCTCACTGCAAAAACAACACACGAATCAGATTTTCTTGGGGGCATTACATAACTGCCTGAGCTTACAAAATCTTTCTGTCTTTGAGAGTGATGTATACTCTGAACTCCTGTTTGTTCCTCCCAGCCAGTTTCTCTTTTCCTATTGTTGAAGAAATGGAGCATTATCCCAGCTGTGTATAGGAATAAACTAATGAAAACCAATTTGTGCAGTTAGACAAATGATTTTTATTACCAGTCAGTCACTCACTCCACCAGGTCATAAGCACATGTACGTTGGCTTCCAACATTTTACAGCTCTTCAAAACGTTGTGTGAAAGGCTGAGATGCAAACAGAAGGAGATAAAAAGCCAAGTGATTCTGCTAAGAATAGCTGTCCAAAATTGCACGTGGAAAAAGTGAGAATTCCTGTCATCATCCTCCACAGATGGGATGTGACTTGCATTCAAATGATCAGTCGTACTCACCAAAATGAAAGGGGAAAAAGCAGAGTTGCTAGTGAGGTACCACAACAGAATTGGGAGCTGGTCCTAAAATCCATTTAGGTTTCCTAACCTTGTGAAGAACTGACTGCTAACCATAAACATAAGATCCAGATCTCCTCCTAAAGGGCTGAATCTATGCCCCAGACCATGCAGAAACCTGAAGCGTGTGATGGTCAGGATCTGGACCTGAGTTTTACATTCAGCAGACCTGCAGTGTTACGTGCCTCTTTGAAGCCATGTTCATGAGCAGCCATTATTTTTGTGTGGTATAGTTCTGCCAAGATAAATGCATTAAAAATATTAAATTCACAGCCAAAGTTGTTAATGTTTATAAGTTGCCAAGTGGTTTCACACACACACGCACACACACACACACTCCCCAAAAGGCTTTAGAGTAGAAGGAACTACACAAGCATGTAGTTTCATTTTCCATCTTTGAATTGGATCCTGACCTTGCAAACACTTGTGTACATCTTTAAATATGATTAGTTCCATTGGCTTTAAGAGCACTGCTCACCAGAAAGGGCAAGGAGCTGTTTGCAGCATTAAGTTCTTGAATTGTCCCTCACTCCGCAGTTGTTTAGCATCAATTGATATTAAATGAGTGGTGGATATAACATAAGGGCGGTAATAAAGTCAGGTGAACAGTGAAACCATTACACATGGTTATTTTATTCACACAATCTCGTGTTCACTATTTGTGCCTATCCATCAGGTGAGCCAACAGACTCTTTGAACTGCTGGGCAAGGGGGAGGTGGTTCCCACTCCTGGAAGGGGTGTACAGCCTCAGGGGGAAGGAGTGGGGCTGGACAGCCAGCCCTCCCTACCACCTGGACTATGCAACCCATGCCTCCTCAGCACCACACCAGGATCCAGTGGTGGTTGAAAGGGCCTGGGGTTCCAGCAGCCATCGTTGCTGCTTTGAATCACTGGGCCCCAGGGCAGTTGCTACGGATATCCATGAACTGTTGGACATCCCCACCCCACCCCCCAAAGCCAAATATTTAAACTCAGTCAGAATGTTGCGTGAGCAGTTGTCTCCCTTTGATCTGCCAAAGAAACTAATTCTGTCCAACACAGGACTTAGACATCTTCATCAAACATTTCATGCTACAGTTATTTAGGGTTGTTCCCCATGTCCCTGCAGAAACTATTCCTTTATTCTTAGCAATTAACTAAAGTGCAGAGAGATGTTAAGAAGAGATTGAGGGAAGAGTTACTAAACCCTGCAGGAGGTGAAGAGCATTGTCTTCATTCATCAGAGTGGTATCCGAGTTAGTCTGTATCTTCAAAAACTAGAAGTCCTGTGGCACCTTATAGACTAACAGGTATTTTGGTGCATAAGCTTTCATGGGCAAAGACCCGCTTCATCAGATGCATGTGGATCTTTTCCCACAAAAGCTTATGCTTTCTTGTTGTTGTCTTCCTTGGCTGAATGTGGCATCCCTCACCTTTGGTTAGAGTTAGGAGAGAACTTAATACCTCTATCTCCAGGCAACTCTTCTTAATTTTTAAAAGGCCCTAGTCATCTGGCTAACTTTATGCATCTAGTTAATTGTATTCATGCATGTAGTCTCCTCAAAGTGAATGAGATTGTTCGTGTGATCAAAGTTACTAAAGGGCTTTACTGTTTCCGAGAGGAATTCCACAGGGACTGATCCTGCTGCTGGTGATGCAAGTGCCAAGACTTCATTTGACTTTGGCAAGAGCGGGGTTGAACTCATGGTCTTGTTTCGTTTGAATTATTTGTATTGGAATGCAGTGGGTGGATGGGAGCAATTTACAACAAATGCTCACAATTGACTCTGTGGAATGCTTGTTCCTGGGCTTAGTTTGATAGCTGAGCTATGCCATGAACTGCTAGTAAATTATATACTCACTCCCATTTGTGGATGATACTTCATGCCTCTTAAAGTGAACTAGAAAGAAAGGAGAAGAATATGCATACTGGAGTTATGGTAATTTTGGTGTTTGCCATTTGGCATTTGGCATTACATTAAAAAGTGGACCTTCATTTTTGATATGTATTGGGGTTTTATTTTTGAGTTCTTTTTTATCATAGGCTCAACTGAATATTTATTTTTTATAATTATTGTAACCCTCGTGGGTTTATTTTAAATGAATATTTTGCTGATGTAACTGTACATTTCACATCAAATCTCTTGTAATTTACAGCTGACTGTTGTTTTTTGGATAATTAGGATGCCCCGTGTCAGGTGTAATAATTGATTTGCAGATATGGGAAAATGTTTTTAGTTGTAATTTTAACTGCATCACCAAGCTGTTGTATTGCAATATCTTATTTAAAAAAAAATCATTAGGAAATTATTTCCAGTATACACAGGAGGTGAAATGACATCTAAAATTTAGATTAGTTTTATGAGTTAAGGTTCTCTGAAGCCCTCTGAGCATTTTTGACCTTTTACTATATCCTCTGCTTTTATCTGTTTAGACTGAGAAATGGTATATCAGACATCGGGTGTGAATGAAACAGGTTAATATTTGGCATGTGTTTTATATGCCCACTTAAAACTGTTCACAGGATGCTCATTTTCTCATGAAAAGGAAGGAAGAATGATTTTTTCTTTTCTGTCATTGTTCTGAAATGGTAATACAGAGACATTGCCCTATTAGGCAACTCAAGTTTCCAAATTCATGTGGAGCATTCTCAGCCATTACATTTACCTATGTATGTTGGATTTTCATATAATTTACATACAAGATTTCTAATCTGTATGAGTTATGTACAGAGATTTCACCTTAATCTATCAATAATTTTGTCCTTGAAAGGAATGTTGTCCCTCTTTAAGGTCTTTTCTTTTAGGCAGAGTTACGTTCTCTAGAAGGCACGGAAATAGTCAAACTGACCAACTTTCTGTCTCATCCATTCGGTAATGTTGGCAATAGATAAACTGTGGGTTTTTTTTAATTATTTTAAAGATGATTTGTGCATATGGCCATGGCCAAGAGAAGGAATTCTCTTCTTACAGATAATATTCAAAATTCACATCTTCTCTTGAAATCTTATGTGATCAGTACTGCAGCTGTGATGGTTTTGGAAGAGCTGGGGAGAGAGTGTGACTTCATAATCTCAGCTTTTTCTCAAAAACATGTAAATTTTAGGATTTTTGCACCAAAATGTCCAAAAACCAAAAAATTGTGTTGGTCAAAACCTAAGGTTTAGAATGGAAAAAACTTGACATGTTAGAGGAACATTGACCTTCTTCACTAAAATAAAACCCCCAAACCCTGGGTTATTTTTTTTTCCGTATTAAAAAAATTAAATGGAAAATTATCAACCAGCCTCATATAGTGCATCTCAAATATCATGTGAAGGAATGTCATTATTTTTAGTGACAGTTTCCAATGTTTTCACAAAATTTGGTGCTGGTACTTGAGGCAGTTATAAAGATAATTGAGAATATACAAAACATTTTTAATAGTCAAGAAGTGAATCCAACAACATTCTAAGGGTCCTTCCTGAATAATTATTTTTCTCTCTCATTGTGAGTGTTTACCTTACACTATGTCTCCAGTTTGATGACTGGAAGATTAAGTTTGAAGATTACAAGTGTACGAGCAAGTCTTTCTGGCAGTATGTGTCTCGTGTGTATTGTATTTCAGTTATGCCATTGCAGTTTCTTCTCCTGTGTACATGTTACATATTTAAGAAGCAAATGTTTGGGGAATGCAGGACGGTTGTTTTGACATGTTAGATTTCTTCTTTGTTTGGGCAAATCTGACCAAACTGTCCCAGACAAAAGTATCTGCAGAATAAGACAAAGTTGGTCACTCCACCCATTACATTCTAATGCAGTTGTTAGTGCTTTACATAGGGCAAGTCTTCATTCATGCTGTTCTCCTGAGCACGTGTTTTTTCTTTACTGCACATCTCAGGGGAGGTTAAGCAAAAAGTTAGTTTAATAAATAGGCCCTCTCTTCAATTTCTTTGCCTCTAAGGAGCTGAACAGCCAGCTGATGATGTCAAAACAAATTTGGGCTTTTATTATATAACATGCTGCTGCACAACACCACAGATGAGGACCATAAATAATTCCAAAAATAAAACACCAGACTTTTGGTATGAGAAAATGCAGGATGCATGTAACAGATTGATATTAGTTTGCCTATAATACCTACTTGAAGCAGATCAGGCTAACGATAAAAAGGAATTGTAAAATATAAGCCCCTCTCTCTTTTTGCAGGAAGACTAAACACTATTCAACTTGTACCTCCAGTTATAATTCATCAACAACAACCATGGGCTCAGTGCTCGTTGGTGTCCGATACTCCCTTACTGTTTTCTTCCATCTTTCCCTGTCCATTGCAGAGTGGCTTAGTTTCTGTAGACTAACTCCGCACCAATCTGCTATATCATCTACTTATTCTCTGTGAGTGAGATTTGTAGTTGATATTTCTGCCATTAGTGACTTCTTTGAGAGAGAGACTCCTCTTTATTCTTGTTCTCTAAACACCTACTTGCACTAAATCTGTAGTCTTTTTTATGGCGAGGAGAATCACTGGAAGCAAAAATTAAAACGTACTTATTGCAGTGGCACAACCTCACCTTCTCAGGTATGCACAAGTGCAGTAATTGTCATAGCTTGGGAGTTTGGTTACCAAATCTAATCTCACTGGAGTTACTCATCAGTCTAGGGATTTAAAGTGAGAAGTAAAATATCCCCTCTAGGTCAGAAGATGTGACATTAGGGCTATGTCTACGCTAGCACTCCCCACCCTTCGAAAGGGGGATGCTAATGAGACACATCGGGGTATGCTAACAAGGCGCTTGAGTGAATATGCAGTGCCTCCTTAGCATAATGGCATCCGCGGCACTTCAAAAGTGCTGCTTTTGATCGCACGCGCTCATCTACATGGGAACCTTTTTGAAAGGACCCCGCAGATGTCGAAATCCCCTTATTCCTATTTTCCTATTTGGTTATAGAAATAGGGGGATTTCAACATATGCGGGGCCCTTTCAAAAAGGACCCCATGTAGATGAGCCATGCATGATAGAAAGGGCACTTTTGAAGTGCTGTGACTGCTATTATGCTAATGAAACACTGCATATTCATTGCAGCACCTCATTAGCATACCCGATGTGTCTCATTAGCATACCCCTTTTGAAAGGGGGGTGCTAGTGTAGACACGGTCTAGAGGTTTTTTTTCCTTTCTGCTTTTAACAGTCACACAGCCCCCTCCATGTACACCTGTCCCCCATCTCCCTGCACACATCATCTTTAGGCACCTGAGGTTCCATTTTGCCTTTCCATGCGATAGTGGTAGCACTGCTACAGTTGCTTCAGCAGAATCCTTCTGTGTTGTACTGGTCAGAATGGCAGATCTTCTGCCACCCAGAGTCACAGAAACAAAGCAAAACATACGCAGCTCTTTGCGACAGTAACTTCATTTTTAAGGACAAAGAGAACTGCACACAGGGAGTGCCATCCACCCACTATGTGCATGATCCCCACCGCTTGTTGGGAGTAGTGCATGGTGTTGGCAGCAGCTCTGGTGAGTCACCGGCACTGAATTATAATTGGGGTGGGGCGGGGGGAATGGCTGGGGGTGCCTGGCTCTTGGGGGAGGAGGAGGGCATTTATTTCGTGGGGAGGGGAAGCTGGGCGAGCCTGCTTCTGGGGAAGGTAGTGTCTGGCTTTATGAAGTTTTGTATACTGTGGCAAATATGGAAAGGTGACAACCACAAGTGTGGTGATCTTTGAATTCCTATTGGACACTTCTGCTTTAAGATCTTATGCTGGAGGAGAGGAGGAGTCTCAACTCTGTATAACCTCTATATGGCTATAACTACACAAATGATCTTTAACAAACAGAGCTTGTATGTAACTCGAGACAACTTAAATAAATGACAATTGTAAATAAACCAACTAATGAATACAAGAGGGTGTTGACAGTTTTATTAATTAGCCTGTGGGCAGATAAGTTTCTGCCTTGCAAACAATGGCATGAGTGAGAGACACCTGCTGATATTTCTGGGATCATGAGTCGTTTGGTTGCATGTGAAATTGTGGGTGGGCGACCTGTTGATCATGCCCTGAAATTAGCATTTCCATAGCTGTTTCTGTTCCTTAAAGCACGATTAGTCTTTATCTAATTCTTTTGTGCATTTAGGGCAAAATTCTGGTTGCATTACTAGCATGATTAACCCTACTGAGGGCTCTGGTCTTAATTCATGCTCTGCCAATGAGACTTCCTGTGGAATGAGATAAATATGAGTTTACCATGTGTCTCACTTCCAGCACTGATAGAGGCAGTTTTTATTGATAAATGAATGTATATTGAGTGATATTGATCATTCTCGCCCATGGCTCATTGTTTTAAAGACTTGGCATGTCAGTTCAAATCACATGCAATTGCTTAAAATAGGTAATAATTTATTGCCCATTAGTGTGATATGTTGCTCAATGAATAATGTCAAGTCTGCTACAAATTAGTATTTTCATATGCAAATTGATGTTTGTGTCTCCATATTGTTTGGAAACCTGTAAGTTCCAACAAATTTGTCCTTCATGAATAAAATAGTGTGAAAACTCTTCTGAGAAGATTTAAGTATGTGTCAGGAATATTTTCATCTTTATTTTACCTACCTTTTGAATGCTCAAATACCATTTTGCAACATAATATAATCCATTTTTTTAAATTTGCTAAATACCTCAGATGTGTTTGTGTGTGTCTCTATGCATGTGCAATGGAACTGTAGCAATCAGTCAAATTCTATTACCGTTTTTTGGGTCATAAGGTGTCAAACGTTCAGCTAGCTGCAAATTGACTTGACTTTGCACATACCAAATTACATCTTTGGTAGCCATTTTTTCACATCCAACCCTATGTTCTTCCAGAATAAATTGCAGGCAAATCATGATGTAGGCACACATTGTTCAGGTTTTATACACAAGAAGAATGCACACATATTTATTTGGTACAATAAATTGAATAATCACAGACCAACAGCTTAAAAAGGTGTTCTGTAGCACTTCTTTAGCAGGTCTGAGTCTCCATGTAAAAATAGTATTCTGTTGAAAAATATAAATTGTAAATTGCAATGGCCCTTTATAATATCATTACCATTTGCAAGAATTCAGAATACAGCCTGAAATCAAGTGGGACCTAGGTGACATATATAATGGCCTGTACATGGGACAATAATACACATTCACTGCTGGAATTTACATTGATTTTATGTATCGCTGCTTTGTTCTCCTCATCAACATCAAATCAGTGTTGATGAAGAGAAATACCTCCTCAGATGTGCCCTAGCTATGTTCTTCCTTTGCACCAGTGCGATCCTTCCTCACTTTTTTCTTTTAACAAAACTAAAAACTGTGGTGGTATTGAAGTAAATATGACCAAAAATCCATCTTTTTTTTTTTCGGCCCACTGGAGTCAGGGTGGGTGAGGTAATACTTTTTATTGGACCATTTTCTGTTTGCGAGAGAGAACTTTTGAACCGCACAGAGCTCTTCAAGTCTGGGAAGGGATCTCACAGCTTCACAGCAAAATGCAAGGTGGAACATACTGTTTAGCATAAGTGGTTAGCACATGCTGTAAGGCAGAGCAGCCCTTTAATGTCTCTGAAGTCATAGAACCAAAAGAGAGGGATGGTATAATATTGCAGGCTTTTCAGAGGGTCAAATCAGGGCAAATTGCTTGAAAGAAAGCTACTAACAGCCCAACACTGGGAGTCCTCTGCGATAAGGCACACCAAACCAGTTTCACAGAGCACTTCTATTGCCATGCTGGCCAGCAAGAAGTCACACAATCAATTCCCTTTCACACTCCAGCTTTTCTTGTGCCACAACCAGTACCCTCCTTACTCAGACGAGAGGTTATGAAAACCAGTCTCACCAAATCCAAACAGGTTCTTCCGATCTGAAAAGACCCGCCACATTCTTAGGACAATGTTTACCTCAGATCTTACTTGAAAGAGCACACTTTAGAATCTAAAATCTAAGGGGTTATTAATTGAAAGAAAAGGTTGAGAGTAAAACTGTTAAAGCGATTAAATTACATACACCAACCACAAAGTTTTTGGTGCAGGCTTGCAGCAGAGGTGGGGTGGGCTGCTGTCTTAAAAGTCTCTGGTTTACATCTTCGTTAGGCTGCTCCGTCAGTCCTTCTGGTCTCAGTTCATAGCAAAGATGCTTCTGAAATGATGAGTTGAAATGACCAATGGAGGATCTCTCGGAGGCCCCTTTATAACTCTTGCCCATGTGGAGGGAATTTGAATGTTCCCCCTGTGTGGAAGCAGGTTTGGAGATGGAGGCTGTCATGTGGCCAGGCCACCTGTCCAAAGGCAATCTGACATTGCCTTGCTGATGGGTTACACATTCACAGCTAAATTCCTCAGAGGCTGATTTGAATCTGGTAATGCCCTTTCTTTGTCCAGTACTGCTTCACTTGACTAGGAACTCTTTAAGGATAAGTTGTCATGCCTCCCACTGAGGTCTCCCACAAACTGAAATTTCAAATACAAGTACAGAGCCAGTACTTTTAACTCTAAATATAAAAATGATACATACATAGGAGCAGTATGAACAGAATCAGTGGGTTCTAAGCTTTCAATAGACACCTCGTGGCCTACTTTGCATGCGATTTGGTGCAAACACAGAACACTGCTTTCATTAATGTTTTGCATGTTCATCTTAAAATCCAGTACTGTCACATGGGCAGGTCAGCCTGTTGTAATAAGCCATAAATCCAGGCTGTCTGTCCAGTCTATGATTTTTAGTGTTATCAGATTTCTGAATTTAAGCTCTCAGGCTTATGTTGTTCAGGTTTCCTTTCAGGCTGAGAGCTGAGAAGTCATTAATGGTGGTCCCCTAGAGGTGATAGTGATTTTGTCCTTTATCATTTTCCTTTATCATTTCAAGAGCAGAGTGATCCTCTGGTTGCACTCACGTCATTTCTGCTAATTAGCTCACTGGATGAGGTACGGCACATGTTGTTCTAAGCGAGCATAGGAGACGGGGGTCTTGAAAGGTGGGTGAGGAGGGCATTGTTCAGCATAGCAGTGGAAATATGTCTGCAGGTTTTACATCTGTTGCTCTGCCAGAGTCTGGTGCTGCTTTGAGTTCATGTTTCCTGCTCTCTGGGGAGCTTGCTTCTGAGGCGGGGCTTGAAGAAGTTGGGGGAGGGTAGTAGGTGATAAGAGGTATTCAGTCAGGGGGTGGGGCTTCATTTCTGTATTGTCAATACAGATATTTAGGATATTTGGTCTTCTGTTCCATGATGCAATATACTTCTCTGGTACAGTGTCCTTGTTTGATGAAGGTAGTTTTCAGGCTGATGAGGTTTGTATCCCAGCCTTTCTTCTCAGAGTATATTCTGTGGGACAGGCTGAACCTCTCTCATCCAGCACCTTGGGGACCTGACTCGTGCCAGATGAGAAGATTTGCTGGACATCAGGAGGCCAGTATTTTCTAGTACATTACCAACACTTCCACCGCTTACTGGACTCTTAATAGCACGGAACACTGAGAGCCAGGACTGGTGGCTGTAAACAAACTTTATGGGTCCGCAGGAAACCTGACCACACCTACGGTAAGTGTTCATCTGGCTAATTAAAATCATGCTGAATTATGGAGTTTGTCAGCTGAGAGAGTTGCAGATTACAGAGGTTCAGTCTGTATCTGATTAACTGGCTGAGTCAGGTCCAGGACTGAACTCTGCATACTATTCCATATTTTCATTCATGTCTTGTGGAATGTAGTAGTGATGAGTGAGAGTTAGAGGGGAGAAGAGCTGTGGGTGAGCTTTCTGGGCTTGGGATGTTTTACTGTTGGGGGGGCACGGTTGGGAGAAAGGATGAACTAGCAAATGTAGAGTGAGAGCTGGATGGGAGGTTAGGAATTGAGGAGAACAGTGAAGGGATCAGACAAAAGACAAGCTAAATAAAAGTTTTCCCCTGCTTTGCTCTTTGCTGTAAAGTGTCCATTTTTTTCTGTGCGCAAGGGAGAGAAAACATGGCAGAAGACACCTATTTTTCTTCCCACTTTTCCACCTGCAGATAGCTTTGATTTTCTCCACTTGCTTTTAAACAGGTAGATACTATACCGCATCTCTCATTTGATATGGAAAAAATAGGACAGAATAGTTTACTGCCTGCAGCCCTCCCACTTATTTCGAGGTATCAGCTACCTCTAGTGAGAAAACAAGGGTTACAGTTTGTGTCTTTGTTAAGATTATGCCAAGCAAGTCATTTTACACTAAACTCTCTTCTATCTGGTATTCGTTCAACCTGAACTCTCAAATAACTGGCACAAACATGCCGCTTTCAATTCTGAGGGCAAAATTGAGCATGGAAGTAACTCCCAGCCCCAGGGCTGCCAGCATTCCCCTGGCCCCATCATGGCTGGTATTCCCCCAGCCCCAGAGTTGCTGGCCTTCCCTTGCTGGAGGTCTTGCAGGTTTGTATCTCTCCTGCTGCCTGTGTATCTCATGAGCCCCACCAGTTGCTCTGTGTTAACCAGTATATTTGACTATCCAGCAACCTCACGATCCTGAGGTTGCTGGATATGAGAGAGTTTACTCTAAATCAAAGCAGGATAATTAAGTGAAGTTTCCCATGTGAATGCTATTAAATGCTACTGCAGTATTTGAAAATGTACCCTTAGGTCATTGTTATTAGTATATACATCTAGTGTAGCATTAATAAGGAATCAGCGGAATAATCCAAAGTATTGTCTTCTTTATCTTCAAAATTATTATAGTCAGGAAGTAATTTGAAGCACTTTCAACCATTGAGAAAGCACAACTGAGTTGTTAAAATATGCTTGGAGCAATTATTTCCAAAGTTGTAGAGAAATGATTAAAAGAACAATTTGTTATCTGAAATAGATATGGCTAATGGGTATGTGTTTAAATATTGCTTTCCAAAGCACTTTCTTACCCTAGAAGTATGCAGAAAAGTAACAATTATATGATCAGCATCAGTACATTTTGAATAGCAGTGGTACTCCAAAACCATTAGTTCAGAGAAGTGATAAAGAGAAGCTAATATGTCACCCATTCAGAGCTACAGGATAAATGAAATTGGGTAGTTTTTCAATTGTGAAACCCAAATATAGTAAAAATTCTGTTGCCTGGCATGTTGAGTGAATGGGGGGGGTGCTTGTTAGTCAAATATTCCCATTAACAAAGAGTTCACTGGAATAAGTTGGAGGTGGGGGTTATGTCTCTGGTTGGGGATGTGGGCTCTGGAGTAGGGCTGGGGATTAGGGGCTTGAGTGCAGGAGGAGGCATCAGCCTTGGATCTGGGTTGTAAGAGAGGTTTTGCGGTGTCGGATCCAGAGGGCATTCACCTGAGGCAGCTGATTGGCACTGTGCACTGTCTCTGCCTACTGGAGTCACCTTCACAGCTTCCATTGGCCATGGTTTCTGACCAATGGGAACCAGCATATAAGGCAGGGCAGAGTCGGGGTAGCACAACACACCTGTGGCTGTTCCTCTGCCTAAGAGCAGGAGAGACAGTTGCAGCTTCCAAGGAGCCAGGAGACCTAAGCCAAGCTGGCTCGTCCCACACCAACTGGGCTATAAACCCAGACTTTACAAGAGTATCAGAAATTCTGTTTGGCTGATGAAATGTGGGATAAAACAGCTTTTATTGCATGTAAATAGTAGACAATTTCATTAGCATCTTAGTTTCTTTCAAAATGGCAAGGAACGTTTAACCTGTCAAGTAAGGAGATGTTTATGTCACAAGGTCACAAGTTTCATCCATCCTTGGGATTTTTCACTCCTGGCATACATCGAAATGACTGCACTAGAAGCACTGACAACTCACAGATCAGTTTCTTCTGTCCAAATACAACAGGAAAACATTGTTATGGGCATTCAAGTTTAAAGTAATGCTAGCTAATTATCAAATCCCTCATGAGTCTGACACGGACAAAGAACAAGAGGTGCCAAATTACCAGCCTGTTTGCCAAGTCTTTATCTTGTTTGGGTTTTTACTTAGCTCGTGCTATATGCACAGGGCATTAATAAATATTCTCCATGAATGAAAAGATGATTCTTGAAGATATACGTATAATGGAGGTGAGATTAGAGGTGTATTATTTTTAACTGAGCCATGTTGCTCTTTGAATCTTTAAAAAAAAACTTTGAGGGGAAAAAACTGATATGCTGTGATTAGGGAGTGCCTCTCTCTCTATTTTCGTGCTGTTTTTGCTAAGCAAATCAATTCTGCCAGATCAGCAGACACAGAACTGATCTTAGATGGTTTTGCTACATGGAGTGAAGGACACTCCTGATGTCTTCAGGCTGCCAAAGTTTTCACTGCGAATGTTCGTCTCTCCTGCGCTAGTTGGTTATCAGCTCCAAACTCCTGCCATCCAGTCTTTTCGCCTTAACCCCACTCCATGTGTCCTTCATACTCTTCCCTTGAGATCCATTGTTCATGTAAGCTGTGAGCTTAGTTGGCCACCCAGGAGAGATTTACAAACTGCCCAGCTGATTAGCAGAGTGCCCTCAGCCTGCATCATATGCATCTACTGGTGAGGCACATCTGCATATACCTCAGTGCACATAATGAAATGTATTCTGCACATGGATGGAAAAAAATTAGAGAACGCTGCTTGAGACCTATCCTCCCAAATTCCTTCTGTGTCTTTGTTTAGCCAATCCACTACCAACAAAAACCAACCTAGAACATTAAAAAATAAAACAAAATAGAACATCCAAAGCATTAACTCAGAATTTGTTTCCAAATTTTTTTAAAGTCTCTTTCCTCTGTCCTCTTTCCAATATGTCTATGTAGACTGTGAACTTATCAAAGTAGAAGTGGATCTGAAGAAGTGGGTCTGTCCCATCAAAACTCATCACCTAATAAATTATACTGTTAGTCTTTAAAGTGCTACGAGACTGCTTTTTTGTTTTGTAAAAATATAGACTAACACTGCTACCTCTCTGAGACTAATCAAAGTGGAAACAATCTAATACCCTGTGATTGTACAGCACCGATCTGTTTTTGCTCTCGTACGCGTCCTTAACATGCAGCCCTGCCAATGTCTGTGTTTTGTGAAAGGCTAGCATGGGTACTTCATTGAATTATATCACAGCCTCCGCATAGCCCATGTACAAGCAGATCTCAGTCTCTGAAAATTGCCCATCACTTCACTGCAGTTTGAGCTGAACCTCTCACAAGGGTTTTTCTAACTAAAGTTCATTTGGTTTTGCTGTGAGCTGAAAGCTATTTTCTGTGCCCTGATCTCCCTTCCCACAATGCTTTGGCTGTGACCATGCTTTGGCTTTCTTTTTAGTATTCCATTTGGCTTCCCTCTTGTTGGATGTCTTGTTATTGATCATACAGGTTATATGGGTAATTGCTCGCACAACTTCCACTGTTTTGTTTCCTTTTTGTGGGAGTTGCATGCCAAATTACCTGCATGGCATGCTGAAAATTCATCTTTTACATTTTATCTGCAAAACAATTCCCTTTTTATGCCAAAAAGATTAATGATTTACATTAGTTTCAAATTAAAACGTTTCCTTTGTACTCTGGGGGAGTTTCAGTGTGTAGTTCCTTCATTCTGTGTAGCTGGGAACACAGAATGATCAGATATGCATTTCCCACTGTGCAGTTTGAGAAAGGGTTACTTAGAAGATCAGAGTAATGGAAAATCTACTTTGAGATAAGATGTAAGGTGCTTGGCTTGTTTAGCCCAACAGAATGGAAACAGACACAGGAGTCCTCATTTACAGGCGCAGATGTAGTAACCCCCTACTGGCAAAGGAATAAATAAGGTCTTGTAAAAGATCTGATGGCATTTGGTCCTTGAAATATACAGGAAATAATTCATCACAATTTTCCATCTATGTTGCAATGATGATCCAGCATCTGATTTATCTACATGTGAAGACATCCACATCCTCTTTCCACTAGCTCTTCAAAACTGTCCTCATGCAGTAGGAGTTTGACCAGTGACTTCAGTGGATAGACTGTGGTGCAAGCAGTTCAGATTTCTGTTGGTCTCTTTTTCTTTTTCACTCTGTTCTTACCACCCTGCTACCAACTTCCTTGCTGCAGAAACTCCAGCTTGTCTGACATTTTCCAGTTTGGCAAGATCTCTGAAGCAATAAGATTCCTTGTTTTGACAACATTAAATACAGGGGTTTTTTTCCTTGATACCAAATAGGGAAGACAGAGCATCAGATCCTTGTAATGCACATACAGCAGGAAGTAAGTTTCAGAAGTCAGGAGTACCTGCATCACAAATTGCAGGGATAGGTCTGAAAAGATGTTTGTCAGTTGTGCTGGTAATGTTGCCTGTTTCAATCCATATGTTATTTGTGTGTTTCATTTGTAAAGTGAACAGAAAGGACTAAAACATCTGTCTCAGTTGACTTAGTTACTGTGGATTCTTTAACACCAAGAGACCCAAAAGTCATATTGGTCTATACAACATGCAGAAGCATGTTCGTGACTGTTTCGTATTGATTATTATCAGTCTTCCTCCGCACACCTGCTGGTGAAGAATTTTGCAACTTTCCATCAGAAAAGCCTCCAGGAAGAAGTTTGTATTGATTGTATTCCAACACACTGATGCATGTTAAGCCATATATTCACAGAGGAATTCTACTAGTGCAGGGATCAGTAACCTTTTTGAGGCAGAGTGATGAAATTTGACCTTTTGGCCTCTATGAACAGTCCGAGTGCCAGTGATAGTTTTTAAAGACGCTAATAATACTACTTAAAGCAGCTGCATTAATAAATAAATTAAGAGGAAGAGCTTTACTGTAGTGGTGTTGTTAGCATTAGCTATTCTTTTTTGTTCATCCACAGGCAGTGTAGCTTTGAGCAAGCTCCTGGCTGCATGGGGAGGGGACTGAGCTCCTGCCTTGTGTGCCTATGAAAATCAGCTTGTGTGCCACTCTTGGCACCCATGACAGGGTTGCTGAGCCCTCTACTAGTGGCTGCTTGTTGGATGCCATGGTTAGAAACTTTCTCCATGGAGGCATTGCACAGCTGCCAATCACCTGCTATTGTTATACCCGGTTTTACATCCTGCATGATGCTGTTTTTCCCACTGCTTTTTTTAGGTCATGGTTGTCAAACATTTTAAAGATTTTTGGTTACACGATTAGCTTTGTCAGATCTCTTCAGGACCTGCCTCCAACACACCTCAGGAGCCTGTTCATAGAGTTGGTGGAATTCATCCCAATCTGTGCTATAGCAATGGACTCTCTTGTGCAATTCATCCCCCTCTGTATGATAGCTATGGACTCTCTCGTGCACGCTGTAGTTTCTTGCCTTGTGGATTCTTTTTGGTGCTGTGATAGCTATGGAACTACTCAATGTAATGCACTCCTCAGCAGACAGGCATATTTTCCAAAGGCCTTCTGAAGGAGGATATTTATTGCTAGCTGAATTATATTCATTGCTATCAACCACCTTAATCAACTCCTGCACTATCTGGAGCACATAAGTAGCTGACGTCTGCAAATTACAATCACCAGGCTTTGGATAATATTCTGTGACGTTACTTTTGGCTTTTTCAGATGGAAGTGGAGCAAAAGGACATCCACAAAACATTTCAGTGACATAAACTCTTGCTTCCTTTAGCTGTAGCTTGGATAGTATCAGCTAATGTTATTGCACTGTATGGAATAATGGTAGACTTTGTAGCAGCTTGGATGGGAGAAAGAGCCACGTTTCACATGAGATCATTGTCTATCCAATCAGTTGGTAAAATACATTACCATGAGGTGGCTCTATTGTCAGTAATAACTAAATAATTTCATTTTAAGATCCAAGTTAAAGAAAAGGCATGTTGAGTGATAAACTTCATCATTAGCAATCAAATCTTCCACAGATACTTTTTCATAATGTGTCACCATTTCCTCTTTTCTGCCTCCCTTAACTTGGTTGTTCTCTCATCCAATTCTACTTTAGGAAGTTTGTCTCTTTTGTATGGTGTTTTCTCAAGCAAGCAATACAGCAAGGCCACTCAAGGGAGGACATGATTGCTCTGGCGGTGGGTGAACATCATGCTCTCTGGTCAGATTCAGAGTATTTTTCTTCCTGAGTGCAGTACAGCTCTGACATATGTCATGTTAAACCCCCCTGTGATAGGTGCACATGATGTAAACCAGAACATTCATTCACTAGCTGCCTGTACAGCTCATCTGTCCTACCTACAGCTGACAACTTTATTGATGTTGTCCAGCACTAGTGGCTTTTGATAGTTTCATTATTTTGATTTTTTTTAACAAATAACACATTTTTCAAAGTTTGTGGTGAGCCTTTTGCTCTTTGATGTAAACTTTAAGTGGCTTGTAGCCTCTGTGTTTTCCTATTCTATAACTTCTCTGTAGAGCTAATATTCCTAAAGTATATTATTCACATTAGCATTATATCCATTCTTCATTCTGTACAAGAATGCAGACTTGTGCTAAATTACATACAAATTAGATCTATATGTTAGTATCAAAATTGCTTTCATTTTTAATGAGCACTTTTCTGAAATCTGGTATGAAGCTGTGTATTGCTATCCTGAATATTAATACTGACCTGTGCATAAATGTTACACAACTAAATGGCTAGTTTATAGATTATTTCAAAGGCTAATACTTCATGTATAGGCAATTACAAATTGAAGCATTCTTCCAGGAAGACTTCTGTATATGCAAAGGCTTACAATGGAGAGGCGTTACATTAGGAATTTATAGACTCATAGAATACTGGAACTGGAAGAGACCTCGAGGTCATCCAGTCTAGTTCCCTGCCCTCATGGCAGGACCAAGCACCATCTCTGTCATTCCTGTTAGATAATTATTTAACCTGCTCTTAAATATCTCCAATGGTTGAGATTCTACAATCACCCTAGTCCTTTTATTCTGGTAATTAACTACCCTGACAGGAAATAACAAGCAGTGCTTTAGCACCTGAAAGACTAACAATTATTTTTGAAGTCATGAGCTTTTGTGAGTAAGACTCACTTCTTCAGATGATTGGAGTACACAATTAGAATCCAGAACATATATAGTGGGAGGGTGAGGTGGGAGAGTATGAAGGAAGGAGAAGAAAAAGTGTGTGTTGGGGTGGGAAGACCAGTAGATGAACTCCTTTTTTTTCTCCTTCCTCCCCACCCCCTTGTTATATAAATCCTGGATTCTAACTGTCTACTCCTATCATCTAAAGAAGTAGGTCTTACCCACAAAAGCCCATGATCTAATAAACTTGTTAGTCTTTAAGGTGCTACAGGACTGCTTGTTATATGTGAAGCTACAGACTAACATTGCTCCCCTCCTGCCCCCCGAGACTATTTGGAATTCAGGTACACTTATGTCTATCCGCTATGCAGTACAAACTATGGCCACTCAGTATATAACTACTACTGCACAATCTTCAGTGAAAGACAACTCTGGCAGCAAATTTCAAATGAAAATATAGACAGTTATTATAATTAATATGTGAAGTGAACATATTCATGTTAGTATATTGTATTGTTTTGTAACTTTGATCAATAAATGCTGCACGAAGGGGTTGAAATTAAAGGAAATAAAAGCTGTAGTCATAGTCATTTTGCATATTCAAAATGACCCTTTCTCATGTTGGGCACCATTGTTTCAGCTTACCTACAGACTTATGGCACCATTTGATAGTTCTGCCCCATACCTTAGCCAAACATACATAAAATACACTTTCAATGAGACATGATGTAAGTGTGGAGTGGGTATTTTAAACTCTCCAGATATGGCCCTTTGGGGAGAATTACCACAATACCTATTTGTCACATGGTGCTTTCAAGGTGATACGAAGACAAACTGATTGTTACCCTTCTGGGCCTTTGGGCAATTTTCACACATCCTTAGAAAGGTTACATGAGTGAGTTGGACAACGTGTCAGTGGAACCAGCTGGAGTTACAACTGTATTAAAATTGTTTTGAAGGTACATATGAATTTGCTTTACATCTCCAGTCTGTGGTGGTAAGTCTAATATGAGTTGATTAACACTTTTTTCCGCCAGCAACTAATGGGATGATATATGTGGGTCTAAAGCTGTAGTGGCTGCAAGAAGTGTTCAACTCTTCCCTAAAAATGTTTTCGTCAATAATATTCCTGATAGTTTTTCTTCAGTCCATTAATTAAAAATGTATAGGTGAAGCCTAGAAACATAGGACTTGAAATGGTCTTAATGGATCTTATTGTCCGGAGCCTTTCAGTGAGGCAGGACTAAGTATAATCTAGACAAGGAGTCAGCAACCCCCAGCACAAGTGCCAAGAGTGGCTTGTGAGCCAGTTTGCATCGGCACGCAAGGCAGGAGCTCAGCCCTGCCCCTCCTCCACAATGAAGCTGGGAGCTTCTCAAAGCCATGCCGCCTGTGGATAAATAAGAGACCATGTAATGCTACCAACCACCACCTAAACGGTAAAGCTCTGCATCTTAATTTATTAATAAAGCTGTTGTAAGTAGGACTATCAGTGACTTTAAAAAGTATCACCAGCACTCGGACTATACATAAAGGTCAAAGGGTCAAATTTTGGCTCTCTGCCTCTGAAAGTTTGCTGACCTCAATCTAGACCATCCCTGACAGGTGTTTGTGTAACCTGTTTTTAGAAACCTCCAATGAATAAGATCCACAGTCTGTTTGGGTAATTTGTTTCTTCCGAGCTCTCCATTGCAATTGCCAGTTTATATGAAAAATCTGATTCCTACAGTTTCTCTGCTTAACATTGTGATTATGTTACAGTTAGCATTTGAAGAAAACATCTGCCAGAATGTAAAAGACAGATGGGTACATCTGTAGACAGAAAGAAGTGTCACGTCTGACCTGATTTTTCTGTGTTTTTTAGCTTGCTTTCTAATAAATAGTGAAACCTACTATTCCCTAAGGTTTGACAGTTTCTTTACCAGGCATTGTGTCTTCCGAATGCCTCTGTTACAGCCCATCTGCTGCTGCATCAGGGGTATTTGGGGTTGCACCTTGCACATCCTTAATCTATCTTGAGTCTCTTTTCATATGTTGTTAAAAGCACGGTGTTTTGATATGAAAATAGTGGAGGCATTTGGAATAAAAACACAGATGTTGGAAGGGAGATAAAACCTTGTGCTTGTCTCTAGCAATTAGCAATTAAAATGTGACCTGCAAAGTGGGTGGGCGGGGGAGGAGGAGAATGGAGTGTGCTGGAAAATATCCTATATCTGCCTACTCTAGGCTTTCTTGTACCTTCCTCTGAAGTGTTTCTTACTGGGCACATGATGAATCTGATCCATGGTAGTTCTTACGTTGTTGTTAGATAAAGAAACCAACCAGAGACAACTTCTGTAAATGATTTATTCATTAATGCGTGCACACATGCATTCATTCATCCTTTTGTCTGGGTGCATTCTCATATCGGAAAGCTGTCTACCAGGTGGAACGCTCAGGGTTAGATTAGTCATTTAGAAGTGCTTTGAAGGGAGAAGAGAAATATTAGGTGAGTTGTGCTAAATTCAGGTGCCTCATTTTGTCTTTGTGAATTAAATACACATGTAGGTAAGGCCTTTGTGATCGTCTCTATCCCTATGTGTACCCTTTTTAGAAAACTGTACTGGATTTTTTACATAGTACGCATTGTGAGGGATCATTTGAAAACTTGTAACCAATTCTTATGTTTGAGCCTTTTTACTAGTAATCACTTACCACTACTGTGGTTAATAAGTGTTTCGTTGTTTTATCTAAA
Source organism: Carettochelys insculpta (assembly GCF_033958435.1). Taxonomy (NCBI): domain Eukaryota; kingdom Metazoa; phylum Chordata; order Testudines; family Carettochelyidae; genus Carettochelys; species Carettochelys insculpta. Next base: position 38,265,534 of record NC_134147.1, read on the forward strand.
TCAGTATTCATTTTGATTGAAGTATTTGGGAAACATCTTCTGAAATAACAAGGTCAGTGGTCACATATCTGTTAATGAAATGCCAGCTTTTATATGGTTTTTGCTGTCCAGGAGAGCGCTGGGCAGCATAAGATGTCCTTTTGGGGGGAAAGGTGCTGAGACCTGTACTACCCTGTAGTATTACTCATGAGTGGCTGACTGTAGCACTCAGAGAATATATCTGGGAGTGATTTAGCTGCTGGAGGCTGTCTGAGAGCAGACCAGGAGCGGGTGTTCTCACTGTGAGTCCGTGTGTGAGGCACCCGAGGTTGATAAATTAAGGGAAGCAGCTGCCCCTGGCCTGTATTGTGCCCTGGGGAATGTCACAACATTAAAAACACTTGGAATTTCAGTCACTTCTTCAGCTTGATTTCCTAATAATCTGAGCCCAATTTAGTGTAGGTTTGGCATTTGGAACTGAGAACCTGGATGTACAAAATAGATCAAAGCTAGCTCCAGTAGGCAGACATGACCTGTTGCAGTCCCATTCCATGACTGCTGTGTAGACATGCCTATTACTTAGCTGTTTGTACTCTTAAATTCTTAAGTGACACAAAATTATAGGCCTGGACTAGAAATATTATGCTGAGTCAGGCAATTTTATCTTTAAATTCTCTAGACGGTGCAAATTTAAACTCGAACATAGAAGCTTTATAATTTAACTATCATCTGTATGCAGTGCCCAGCACAAAGGGGACCTGATCCCAGATGGGTCCTCTAGTTGCTAGTGTAGTATGAATAATAATAAAAAAAAAGGATAAATAATGCTGGAAAATGGATGGAAGTAAACATATTTGGGAAAAATCTGGGGAAATAAGCCAAACTCTAAACAAATAAAATTAAGAAATGAGTAGTAGCTGTAATTCTTAATGCCTTGCACCTCTTATCATTTCAAGAAATTAAAAAAAAAAAAAAACCCTGTGTGCTTGAAAACAGAGGATTGAATCTGAGGAAATCTAAAAAAGATGCACTGCTTTCATTTATGATAGAAAATCAGCTGAAGAAATGTAAGGGACAGAAAAGAGATTTTATGTCACTAGAGGTACTGTAAGAGCAACAAAAGGCAAGCAAAGGAAATGCAATAAGTCACTGATCAAGTTGTTAGTGAATGTACTGGGGAAAATAGAGATGTGTTAGGCAGTGCAAATATAAACAAGCTATGGGATATGGGGTACTGGGAAAAGGAATATTGTACTTTATTTTTAAAGCACATGTTAAAAGAGCAGCTAGAGCTTTTAAGAAACATTTATTTCAGGATGTATTCATAGGAAGTGTGTATATTTGATCAAACTGGAATAATACTGAGCCTGAGTCTCATCCTGTCAGTTATTGACTTCAGTGAAGTTACTTCTACTTTATTCCAGGGTAACAAGAGCAGAATCAAACCAAGCCTATGATTTTTACACCAAAAATTCCAAGTTCTTGGCTTTTTATTTTTATTTTTTCTTTGGTGTCATTTTCTGGAGGAGAAATAGAACACATTAATTAAAGCACAGTGCACAAAACACAATTTTACAAAAGAATCTGCTTTACAATTTAAACAACCTTTCTTTTATGGCTAGAATGAAGGTGGCCGTGTTAGGTATCTAACTGCTGAAGAGAAACAATCTCTTTTGAAGAGACTGTTCAGACTGAGTTTACGGTGTCATACTAATTACCTAACTTCTGCAGCTTTCAGTATAAAACCAGTCATTCTGTGATAATCAAGTAAACTAATTGCTTTAACCAAATTAATACTTAAGCTGCTGTCCGTTTATTAAATAGAAATTTCCCCAGATTATAAATGATTCCCTTCTTATTTTGAAAAATGTTAGTATTTATCAGGACTGAAATCAGTATGGTTGCATGGGAAAGAAAGATTCTGTAGGAATTACTCTGTACAAAGTGTGTATTTCTTGGGTCTTATCAGTTTTATGAATCATACTCAGGGCCCTGCCAAATTCACAGTCTGTTTTGGTCAATTTCACAGTGAAAACAGTGAATTTTGTGATTTCACATATTTAAATCTGACATTTCAGGGTGTTGCATCTGTGAGGATCTTGGCCAAAAAGGGGTCTTGGTCAAATCTCAAGATGTTTGCAGGAGGAATGCAGTATTACCACACTTATTTCTGCGCCGCTGCGAGCAGTGACTGCGAAGTAAGGGATTCATGGTAGGATATGGCCACCCTCACTTCAGTGCTGCTGCTGGCAGGGCTTTGCCTTCAGAGCTTGATGCCTGGCCAGCAGCCACTGCTCTCTGGCCATCCAGCTCTGAAGGCAGATACAGCAACCACCCTGACAGTAACTTTGTGCCCCCTAGTGGGACCATCTTTTGAGTCAGGACCCCCAGTTTAAAAAACACTGGTCTCCAGCATGAAATCTATGTAGTAGGTCAAAAGGACACAAAAGACTGGATTTCACAGGAAAGCCCAGACTTCACAGTACATGACGCATTTTTCACTGCTGTTAATATGATAGGGCCCTAATCACCCTATAGAATTCCATAGCAATTATATAATTCTTTATCAAATTCTGTAGGTTGCCTTTGAAAAGCAATTTCAGAAAAGTCACTGTTTTGTCTCATTCTGTGGGACTTTAGCCTGTACTCCTGGACACTGCATAAATTGAGGGATCTGATCTGAAGTCAGTACTTCCTGCCCATCCCCAGCATTAAACTAGATAAGCAAAGGAATCTCAGGAGTTTCTCTAGTGTACTAAATGATGGCTGGAAGGGAATATGCCCAATGCCCTCCCTAAGAAAGGGATGGTGTAGGAAATTGGGCAAGAGAGGTAAAGAAAAGGGAAGAAAGTAATCCAAACCAGAGACCCAAGGAAGGAAAAGAGTTTAAAAATTATATGAGGATAAAAAGGCACAGCAAAAAGGGCAGAGGGAAAGGTGCCCATGCCCTTGGCTCAGCATAGTTTTGGTGCCCCTGGTTAAGCCTTTCAGGGGTAATTTCGAAGTAGCTGAGGGAGTTCACCTTAGGAGCACTGCATTTCACTTCCAAAGGGCACAGCATACCTAGTGTGAACCCAATAGGAAGAAAGCCAATGTGAACATAAGTAAATGTTGGAGCAATTGTTAGGGATCCATGTGCCATCAAAATTCAGTCACTCACGGACAGGGAATGTCTGTCTTTGATAGACAGCAGCAGTCTGGGCTCAGTGTTGCCGTGCTTGCTTATCCTGGTGAGCTGAGCAGACACTGAGTGACACCCTTCACCACAGTGGGTTTTATCCCTTTTCTGTATGATGGTGTGGGGATGTCTCAGGGCTGATTTATGATTGCACCCCCTGTGTAGTTACATTCCCAGCGATAGCTCGTTCACTCTCCTCTGCTCTCATGGCCTAGAGTGAAAGGTGCATTCATTTTCTCTGCCTAATGGGTGCAGATTACCCTTCTTCCTCACTTCTCATGAGCTTTGATAGATGATTATGTGAAGCAATTGCTGAAGATTTAGAGACAGAAACTTTCCAAGGCACTCAATGTTGACCTAATACTGGTCTCTTTGAGGTCAATGATGATGTTTCCATTGGCTTAATCTGAGACTAGAGCTATGGTCTTTTGGGTAGGTTTGTGGGCATATATAACTTGTAATGTCAGAAGGGACCGTAGTGACTAACTAGTCTGACCTCCTGCTTGGCACAGATCATAGAATTTTTCCTAGTGTATCCTTGTATCTATCTTAATTAGCTGTTCGCCTCACTTCAGCAAAATTCCCTTTTAAATCAGTGGGACTGTTTGGCCCACCATGCTTTTCTGAATCAGGCTATCAGTATTTGTCTACAAAGAAAAGTTGTAATAGTTGTGCTGAGGTACACATACGGTAGCCCATTTTATAGGTAATGAATTAGTTATACAGATCACTTAAGAATTCACAGGAATTACACTGAGGTTTGGTAGGTTCTTGTCCAAAAACCAGGTCCCGTGTTGTTAAAACTTCTGTTCAGTTGAGAACCTCAGCATGCAGTGTTGCAACACTCACACTTTAGAAACATTTCTCCATTTCCAAGTGTCACACACTTTAGTCCAGTGAGGTATTAGAGATAGTACAGCAGACCCATCTGAACATCTGTATATGCACTCCATCCCTGGAAGAACAATCTGAAATGTTAGCTTTTATCTATCTCAGCACCATCATGTTCCTCTTCATCCTCAGCAGCCAGCATTCTGGACAAGGGCTACATCTCTCTGTCCTGTCCACGGCTGGGATTCAAATTTTATTACGTATTACACTGATGCATCTATGCCTTATGCGTGTTCAGTAGGGGGTTTCTCCCTCCTTCCTTATTTGTATTTCTCACCCTACTAATGCTGGGTGCCAGGTCTTCTAGAGCTGCTATAGGCAAGCTTATGGCCCTCCAAGCCCTATACAACAGTGCTCAGCATTTCAGGAGCTGGGACACATGTACAAGGAATCAGGCCTTCAGCCCCATTCCTTCTAAAGCCCCAAGCCCCAGCAGGTGTGCCCCATTGGGCAGAAGCCCCAAGACCCTACTGCCCAGTAGGCAGAAGCCGTTAGTATATTTTCCTGCTGCAAGGGAGGGGTTACAAGATTCCTCCCCTCCTCCCCCCACACACATTCAGGTAGTTGGGAAATAGAGATTGGGAGGAGGTCTCCACAAGCTGCAGGGAATGATAATACAGCTGCGGGTGGCTTGCAAACCACAATTTGCAATCTATAATTTATTAAATTAATGACTTAAGTCTATCATACATATCGCTTAGTCACCTATAGTGCTCTTTTGGTCAGATATCTGTGGGTGTTCTATCGAAAGGCTGGAGGAAGGTGAAAATTTTTTGCTACCTGCAAAACCATTAAAGTAATTCATAATTTTAGTATTTTTGTGGGTAGTAAAAATAATTAATTGTTATTAAGCTATTAAAGTAATGAATAAGTGTGTAAGTATATATTGTTAACATCATTAATATATTCTGAGGAAGATGAATAAAAGGCAAGCACAGCAGCTGGCAGAGAAAATGGCTTTTGCAGAGTAAAATTTAACACACGGAGCAGAAATATTGATCCGTAACCTGAATTACACTATAATTGTAATTTTTGTCAAATCTAATCCTCCACTTTTGTTTAATGTTTAAAGCACAATTCTGCATTAAAGTGACTGTGAAAATGGTATTGTGAGATGCCAGATCAAATTTGCTCACTTTACTATAAAGCATATCCATTGATTTTATAACTGCCAGCCTTGCAAACTTTTTGTCTGGCTCTTGGATAGATGTGTATTATCCTTCCGACAGGGTAGGGGCATATAGCTCCCTTTTCTTCTAGAAGAATGTGCCAGTGAAGGATCTGAGCCATATGCAGAATGAGTGGTATTTGTCAGCTCACACTTGAGTGCTTCTTGCTCTTGTGCCTCCTTCCATTCCACCCAATCCATTAGAAAACAAAGAGTAAGAGGACAGAAACTTATACTTAAATAATTTAATTTCCTCTGATCTTTTCCCTCATCCTTTTTTAAATGTGTGGATATTTGTTTCTTTCTGAAATCTGAAAGTTCAATGAGAGATTAGAGATGGCACATTAAAAGTTATGCATATTCCCATGTTTGCTATCTGCTCCTCATTCATATCGTAGAGAGTAAAAGTAATGAGCCCATGCTGCACGATTAAGTGTAATAAAACTGCTATCCAGAAAGAGACCATTTGAAAAGTTAGTATTTTAAACATCATTGATGTGAAACTTTAAATAATTTGGGGATGGTGTGCTACTAAAATTTTGGTGCTCTGGAAGAATCTAAAGAATAAACATCTATTAATAATTGCCAAACATTTAAAATATGTAAACCCACAGAATTCATGGTAATTGCCTTATGAAGCTTATCCACCTCTGAAATGCAGATCTAGAATACTGTTCTTCATAAATCCATGAGCAGCTAGGCCTTCACAGATATTACTATACTGCACACCCAGGAAATTCTTCAGTGGTAGCAAGGCTAGAGATTACACCCTTTTGCTACAAAGCACAAACACCAACCACTTGAGAATGTGTTAGCTTGTCATAAGGGCCTCTGACACACTGTCGAGCAATTCTGATTCTATTTCATGCACTTATATGCAAAAATACATGTATATTAATAGGTTTATCTGTTCTCTTACTCTCTGCAATAGTGAGTATCCCAGAATTCATCATTTGTCAGCTAACACTTGAGTCCTTCTTGCTCTTGTGCCTCCTTCCATTCCACCTAATCCGTTAGAAAACAAAGAATTCATCAAAAGCTAAGGAAGAAAAATGTTGACCCCTATCATAGTCACCATATTATAAAATAGAACACCACACCACATCTTTGAAGGAGCAAATATAAGGTTTCTTTCCTGTGATTCTTTGGGAGCTGTGGAAAATGGTGGGATGGGAAACTGTTGTTAATTGGAGATACACACACATCTCCTAGAACTGGAAGGGACCTTAGGAGGTCATCTAGTCCAGTCCCCTGCCCTCTTGACAGGACCAAGCACCATCCCTGACATCTATTTGCTCCAGTCCCTAAATGGCCTCCTCAAGGATTAAACTCACAACTGTGACTTTAAGCAGGCCAAGACTCAAACCACTGAGCTATCCCTCCCTTATATATAGATTGCCTCAGGTAACCTGATGAATTCCCCTAGTTGAGGCATAGTTAACTTTGTAAGGGTGCTTTCCTACAACCAAATATCAGTATTTTCAGGAATATTGCATCTGCCAGTGTGAATCTGACTTCTTGTGCTCTCACACAGACTGTGTGTATCTTTATAAAGTACAGAAATATATTACATTCCTGTTTCTTTTGTTCACACAACTTAGAGCTGTCATTTGCTTGGATCTTCAATAAATATCCCTCGTTTGTACAAGAGGACAGTCGGCGATTTGTGTCTCAAGAGACCGGACATCTGTACATAGCTAAAGTGGAGCCATCGGATGTAGGAAATTACACCTGTGTTGTGACCAGCACTGTAACAAACACCAGAGTTCTTGGTTCACCAACCCCTCTGGTGCTCCGAACTGATGGTAGGACTTCAGTCTGATACTGTATATTGATTAAAATTGGTGTCTACATATATAAGGCATGCATGTTTGTTATAGGTAGCATAATCTTTCATGCATATCAAGAATAGTAGTTTGTAATCAAAAGATTTTTTTTTCTGATTATGAACTATACATTGTCTACTTAGATTATTTTTCCTGTGGTAGCTCTGAAGATTTCATTGGAAGAATGCCCAGGCCCACAATGCTTTGTTTAGTTTATAATAGTCTGACCAATAGGTAAAAAGAGATGGATATTTTCAGCGAAACTTGCTGTGATGCTAAACAAAAAGGGCAGACCTATGCAAATAAATATTACTAACATTTTGTCCTCATAATTAACAGGTGTTATGGGTGAATATGAACCCAAAATAGAAGTCCAGTTTCCCGATACACTTCCTGCAGCTAAAGGTTCAACAGTGAAACTGGAATGTTTTGCCCTAGGAAAGTAAGTTCTTATACACATTATTAAATGAAAACTATGCATACAGGCAATATAACAATTTTAATTATGACTTTGTTACTTTAATAAAAACAATAAGATGTCATATTGAATTTATTCAAACCAGCCATGGCATGTCAACACAAACAGAATTCTCATTTTTCTATTAACTATTATATGCTGTTATAATACTTCTTTTCTTTTATATCATACATTTCCAGAAAAACACAGTTTCTTAGCACATCATCATAGTTCTTTCCTCTTATCCGAACTTAGCCCCTTCTGCTCTTCACAAATTATTTGAGAACTAGGCTTAATTTCTGAAGATGTATTTGAATTTAGTGGTTTAGTAGATGAGAGCTCTTCCATCTTTTCATAAGGCTGGATGTAAGTCAATCGTGTGCCCTTGTAGGTAGGAAGGCTAATGGCATATGGGGGTGCATTAGGAAAAGCATTTCCAGCAGATCTAGAGAAGTTATTTTTTCCCTCTATTTGGCACTGGTGAGGCCATAGCTGGAGTACTGTGTCCCGTTCTGGGCCCCCTAGTATAGAAAGGATGTGGACTCATTGGAGCAGGTTCAGTGGAGGGCAATGAAAATGATTAAGGGGCTGGAGCACATGACCAGTGAGGACAGCCTGAGAGATTTGAGCTTATTTAGTTTGCAGGAGAGAAAGCTGAGAGGCGATTTGATGGCAGCCTTCAACTTACCGAAAGGGGCTCTAAAGAGGATGGAGAGAGACTGTTCTCAGTGGCAACAGATGGCAGAATGAGGAACAATGGTCTGAAGTTAGAGGGAGAGGTGTAGGTTGGATATTAGGAAAAACTCTTTCACCAGGACAGTGGTGAAGCACTGGAATGTGTTTTGGAGACAGGTGGTGGAATCTCCATCCCTAGAGGGTTTTAAGTCCCGGCTTGACACAGTAATGACTGGGATGATTTAGTTGGGGTTGATCCTGCTTTAGGCAGGGGGCTGACTAGATGACCTCCTGAGGTCTCTTCCAACCCTAGAAGTCTATGATTCTATGATTTATTGTGTGAGGTTGGCAACCAAAATCACATAATATTGGTGGTACTTGTTGACTGAGTGACTAAAACTTTTAAAGTGAGAAAATTAATGAACAGCAATTGACAAATGCAAGTTTCAGAAGTGCTTAGCCTTGTCCCATCACTGTTCCCGTGGAAGTCAGTCATAAAAATTCCTTTTACTTCAGTGGGAAACCGTCACTAAGGTCTTTCAAAAATCCTATCCTAAATGATTTCTGGAGTGCAACTACTGGGATTTGTAGACAGTTTTACAAACTATAATCTAAAACCCAAGCCATTGTGAGTACTAAATAGCCTGCCACTGCAAATTATAGTGAACCAAACACAGTACCTATATGTGCATATAAGTTTCTTCAGTGTTCCTTCATCTCTAATATGTGGTTACATTAAGCAAAAATAACTACAAAGTTTTTTTTCTTTAGTCATTTTTGAGGGTTTTGATTGTAAATTTCATATTATCTCTACGAGTCTTTTAAGCAAACTTTTAAAAAATAACTAACCCAGTAACTTTCTTTTTAGCCCAGTGCCCCAGATAAATTGGAGAAGAACTGATGGGCTGCCATTTCCAAGTAAAGTAAAGCTGAGAAAATCCAATGGCATGATTGAAATTCCAAATTTCCAGCAGGAGGATGCAGGCCTCTATGAGTGCATTACTGAAAACTCTAGAGGGAAAAACATTGCAAGAGGACGTCTCACCTATTATGGTAGGAAGCTTTTAAGAGTGCAGTTTAACTAAGAAGGACTATGGATGCTTAGTTTAATACATTGTCAGCGCATTCCTGCAGTTAAAAATTAAGTGTTATCTAATTGCTAGGAGAAGTATCTCCATATCCAGTTTTGAAGTTTTGTACTTTAAACAGGTGGTGTTCCAAGTGAAACAGTCTTTAAAGCTTCAAAAATAGGAAATGAGGAATCTTTCCCTGTAAGATCAGTCCATGATCAAGAGGACTGCTGGAAGTGGTACATTTAATGAATTGTCTATTGCAACTGAACAGTTACATAAAGTTATCATTATTTTAGATGTTCTCACTGATACATAAATCAAAGCTTTCCAATGGCCATAATTGTTTTGTATACTACATGTGGAAGCCATACTTCCATTTAATTAAATAGGATGATTTTGAGGATCCTTTGGGGATTATCAAATTATATTTACATGAAAATTAAATTCCATCTTGGTTGAGAAGAATTATTCCCCAACACTATCAAATCCCTTGTGCTCAAATGGACCAATGAGGCTTTAAGAGGAATAAATAAATTAGGGAATGTAATCTAACTTTGGAAATGAAGGAACATGGAATTTAATAGCTGGAGAACAACCAAAGTCTCTTGTGCATTTAAAAGTATGCAGTCAATTGAATATCAACAATGCATTTTGGTGTTTTCTTAATGGTAAAGTGATTTACAAGCAAACTGGTAATTGACAATTTTTGTAAAAGTCAATTCTCAGCAATGTAATTTTCCTTAGGAGTAGCAATTAGCCAAATGTATTGCGTTATGCTCTAAAATGCTTATTTCATGTTAGATTATTTTAACAAAGATGCAAAAGTTGTATATACCAGGATGTGATGTAGACTCAAAAGATCACAGCAATATTCTTTTCAGATGTTTATTCTTTGATACAGTACACAAAGCACTACAGAATAGATTTCCTGAACTTTCATTTAATTTATATATAGGTGGTTTGTCAAGTTAATTGAAAGGCAAGTTTTTCCTCTGTTTGCAGTTAAATGAAAAAGGATAGACTGAATTTCCATGTGCAAATTGCATTTCGGAATCCTACAATAGACATTACATATATAATACAAGAAAAAATTATGCACCATTTTTGTTTTGTTTTTTATACAATGACTTTCATTAGCAACTTGAAGACTCTTAAGTGACAGTACATCCATCAAGTTAGTCATTTGGTTGCACTTTTACAACCAACAGTGTAACTCTATTGATTTGCAAGTCATATTACCATAAATATGCTGTAATGCACAAGTGTTCTAGACAACTGATTTATTGGTTACTTTGCATAATTTAACATTTAGGACAATGTTTGCTGTGTGGCACTGGGGCCTCTAGAGGGCACTGTGCCTGAATCAAAGAGAGTTTCTGCACAATGGAAGGTAAGACTGAGTTGGAATTACTGTGAACAGTGTGTCCTGGCCTGCCTCTGACCTTAGCCATAAAAGGATGAAAATGCTCACTGCAAACTCTGTATCCACATGGGGATTTGAACACTCTGAGTGCACGAGCATTCAGCTAGAATGTTGGGGATTGCTATGGTTAAGACAAAAATAACAGCTTTACCTGTTAAAATGTTACTATACGAAGGTCATACAAGTTGATTCATTTGTTTTGCTTAGTGAAATCCATATCACAGAATTATACAGTCTTACTTGGTTTTTCCTACTTTGATACTTGCTCTTTTGAAAATATTTAGCAAACCAACCAGTCTACATTTAAGAGAGTGTATTTATATAACTTTATTTTCTTTTGGCATCTGGAGGATTGTCTATTTATAGATTACTACTATTCTATAACTGAAGATGCTATCTTCATGTGACTCTAATATTTACTTGTCACTGACTGTGATATCACAGTTCAGAAATCTTTTGGATAAGGAAAAATGAGCTTAAAGTATGTGCAAATTAATGTTCCAGTAAACTCTAGTGTCAGTTATTCTGGAGTTCCTGGCGAAGTTATGCTGAGAAGCACAGGATGAGAAATTTAGGAGAAACTAATGCAATGCATTAAGGATTTAGAAAAAGATCAGCCATCTGCTAGAAAGCATCAGCTCTGGTAAAATGCAGTGAGAATACATGATGGTGATCATAGCACGGGTTGACTGATGTTTAAAGGTTTTCGGAGCCTGAGATTTTTTTCTGTTATTGGTATATTTTACCACATACATACAACTAATGAAAAAAATCTAATATGCTTTACAAAAGGAGGTATTCTCCCTCTCACACAGTCAGCACACTCTCCTGCCCCCTTTCCTTTTCCAAAAGTGTGATGTTTTTACTAATTATGGCTCTGATTCAGCAAAGCACTTAGTCTTGGTCATGACTTTAAGCATGAGCTTAACTCTCATTGACAATTTGAATCTGGGGGTGTATTTGAAGTTAGTCACATGCTTACATACTTTCCTGATAAGATTGAACTGGCATTTAAAGTTAAGTATATTCTAAGGCTATGGTTACACTAGTGGGTTTTGCTGACAAAACCTATGGAGCGTTTATACACAAAATGGGATTTGTTGACAGTGTCTGGACAAAACACAGCACTTTCTTTGGCAGCCTTCTGACTCAAAGCTTTGAGGCATAATGCTGCTGTTGACAGATTCTGTTGACAAAAATGCTGTATGGCCACTCTGGAGGTCCTTCTCTCAACTGACAGGCCATCCACAACAATGGGCAGTCTGCTGTGCTTCCAGGTGCCTGTTTTGTCAAGAGAGCAGCCAAGCAGTCTGGCTGCTTTGTTGGCAGAGCTGAACACTCTCCCGACTGGCTTTTGTGTGGCCTCACTCTGTGAAAGAAGTTTTGTTGGGAAATCTCTTTTGACAGTGACTTCTGTTGACAGAGCGTTGTAGTGTAACCATAGCCTAAGTGTTTTTCTGAGTCTGGGCCTTTTGAGGGGTGACCATATTTCCTTGCACTAGTTAAAAATGCCATGAACAGCAAGACTCTGAATAAATATGGAGCAGGTGTTATCATTCTCATTCAGCACTGGGTTCTTAAACACTACTTTCAACACTTTTCTGAAGCTGTTAATTAAAATTGATATCCAAAACAAATAGTCTTGATTCTTTCATAATGTCACTTAGATCCTGTTAATCCTCTTAATTATTTCACTCCAGGTGGAATTTATGAAGGGATGATCCAACATCAAGTTAACAACTTATTTTTCCCCCAAAGTTCTAACATTTTTAATACCATGCTGCACTCCTTGTCTTCTAAAAATTAAACAGTTAGGATGGACATTTCTCTAATTTGTTATGACATTATGACAGAGGTAAATTCCCCTCACCTTCAGTACTTCGTTCCTTTACACTGACACCATTCCAAAAAAAGGTACAGGAAACTCAGTGATGGTATTCCGAATCATTGAAACGCACCCAAACGAGGACGTGAAAACGTTTACATTTGTAGAGATTAAAATAGATATAAATAAGAGATAATGTAAAAGTACACAAAGTAAGTATAGATCTCTGGGAGCTCCTGTTTACCTTGTTGTGCAAAAATGTTGCAAAATAAAATTGGTGACCAACAAATTAAAATGTGAGCAAAGGCAATGTACTTTTGAACTCAGACTGAACCTGCAGAACTCAATTTAATGATTGTTGAGGCAAAGAGCTTAATGGAGAGGCACGATTCCCTCCCCATTTTCTATTCTTCCCTCATGGGTGAGTCATTTTGCAGCTGGCCCATAATAGTGCTATAGTAAAGCCAAGGCCCTCTCCATTCCCTTCCTGTCATTCCTATGACCATTTCGTTAGGAGAGTAGTGGTTAAACAGCAACCCCCTATTACTGCTTCCCTGGACCCAAGGTCTGATGAGTGTGAGGTAAAAGGTAGTGCAGCCATTGCATAGCCCAAGAAACAGCCAATCTCTGTAAAAATTGTTGGTGTATAAATTGTTGATGATCTGGGTCTGCATAACATAATGCTAAAACTGCATAGAGATTGCAATACCTTTTGAAATAGAGCATCGCTAGACCGATTGAATTATATACATGCTTAAATATTAGCGCTTGTCAGATAACCTGAATGTCTTGTTCATAGAGGTGTCTGTACAACATTAATTAAAAATAAATAAATAAACAAATTAACATTGACGAGTTGCTGAGCTTGATCAACTTGCAACTTAATGAACATTATCTAATGATTTAATTGCTTTGCTACTAAGACAGATAGTTGCTCTTTTAATGTACGAACAATTTTCCTAGTTATTTAACAAAATTACAAAAATAAGTCTCTAGGTCTATATCTACACTGTCCCCAGAACTTCGAAAGGGGTATGATAATGAACCTAACTGAAAGATGCTAATGAGACACTTCCATGAATATGCACCATCTCATTAGCATAATGGCAGCCACAGCACTTCACACGTGCTGCTTTCGATCGCACATGGCTCGTCTAAACTGGGTCCTTTTCGAAAGGACCCCGCACGCTTCGAAATCCCCTTATTCCTATTCTTGGATTTCAAAGTGTGTAGGGGCCTTTCAAAAAGGACACCATGTAGACGAGGCACATGTGTTCGAAATCAGTGCTTTTGAAGTGCTGCGGCCGGCAGCATGCTAATGAGGCACTGCCAGGAATATGCAGCGCCTCATTAGCATCTTTCAATTAGGTTCATTATTATGCCTCTTTCGAAGTTCTGGGGATAGTGCAGAAATAGCTTAGGAGATATTGAAGACAGCTTGTGGTTTTGCTTTTGGTTGTAGAGGTTGGGGCACCTCCAGGTAAAATCCCCAAGCTCAGTGATTTTGCCAAAAAGGCAAATCAATGCTAAATAAATTAGTTTTATATACATATTAATGAGCTGCTTATTTCCGTAGTTACGATGGTAATTTAGGTTGAGAGTCCTAGCCTGAGACTGGGAAAAATATTGCTCTGTTATCTAGAAAACCTAAGATGAAATTTTCCATTTTTTTGCCAAATAGCAAAAATAACAAGGGAAACGCATCTGGTATAAGTCAACTCATCATAGGACTCAAAGCTAATGTTTCTTGGAAAGACAAGTCAGGTAGTCTCTCATTAATGTCACATAGCAGATTCTTAAAGACCACCACTCTGGCCATATGCAGATGGCTATCATGATCTGGATCTCTATATCACAAGTCCTAATAAAACCACCTTTCTTGCTTCACTGTGATCGGTCTCTTCTTTGTGTTCGTTGAAAAGCTGTTGTCTACTCCTGCTTCATTGGGCATAGGGGTTTCAAAGCTTGGTTTGCCTTCAGTGAAAGCCCAGTTTCACGTTCTGTCTAACATGGTAGTTTTTTAACCAGGCCTCCATCCTCCAGGTTACTGTAATCTTTGTACACTAATAGGAGATGGCATTTGTTATCCTTCTGGATGAATCCCAACATCCTGAAAAAACCTAAAAAACATGAGTTAAAACAAACAGAGCCTAGAGGGGAACGAAGATGTTTGTAACAGAAATCTTCTGGTACAATTCCTTACCAGGCACTATTTTAAAAAGAAACTGGTGATTTTGGGTGGGTTTAGAGATTGTATTCATTTTATGGAGAAGTATGTAAAACTACTACTGTCATAATCTTTTTATCCTTACCACTTTTTCATCCTTATAGAGTGAGCATCCTCACACCTGCTAATGCACCATTTTTGGAAGGCTGTTATGCACACAAGTGCGTCAGTAATCCTTACATTCCTACATGGAAAGATTGAATCTTCCTCCCTCTCTAGCAATGATCTGCTGCTTTCTGCATCCCACTGTGCAAAATGTCTGTCATGGAGAAGAATCAAAGAAAATTCTCTTACCTGCAGTTTTTTATTCTAGAAACTGCTACATCAGTCAGTTTAACAGCCCCTTGAAGATGTGCATTTTGTCCTTTTTTTAATCCCCTTGATAAGTGTTTTGCAAGAGAATAGGGTGTTCCTTGAATTTCGTGTTAAGGCTCTGCTGCAAATAATATAAGTTGAATCGTGCTTTTGAACTTTCATATAGATTAAGTATTTTTCAGCTTTGGAAGCTTTTGTTCTAGAAAGTTCTTCCTGAGGAGTCATACTGAGCCCAAGCTCAGAATGAAGGTCTGGCTTCCTCCAATAGCTGTGGAGACAGACAGCATGCCACTGTGAAAACTGTTGTGGAGTATCCTGTAATGAAAAATTACAGATAATGCAGAACTTTCCCTTTCTCAGGAATACAGAAAATGATTAACTTTATAGCTATAAATATCAAGAATTTGGCTACTTCTAACCTGCTTTGTACTTTCAAATAAGGGTACACAGCAGATGAGAGATATTGCACATCTATGGATCCTTCAGTAATGCAAGTAACGTTGCCTGATTTGTATAAATATTTAGATATGCATAGTGCAAGCATCATGCAGATGTCTACACTAAACCTGATGCAGTGGGGCAAACACTCCAAAAGGATAGTCTGAGAAGCTTTAGCATAAGTAGCTCTTTCTATAACTTCAGTTTATTAATTTAGCTTTTGTGTTGTAGATAAATTTGATGATACAGTTTGAACTTCTCTAGTCTGGCATACTCTGGTCTGACAAAAATCCATAATCTGGCATGATTTTTGTTAGCTAGATGTCCATTTATCACGGGTGTGGCCAAGTTTCATGCCATCCCATAAAATTTGTTTACAATCACAGGTCGTGTCTCTCAGTGTTCTGTGCTGGTATTTAGCACTAATGTACCCCTAAATGTGTTCTAAGAGCCCAGAGAGGTAGCTGTGTTGGTTTGTACTCCAACAAAACAAAGCAGCAGATGATTTATTCAGTGATGAGCTTTTGTGGGACAGACCCACTTCATCAGATCAGTTTCATTCTTGGATACTTGTGATATGTTAGTTCATGGATCTGATGAAGTGGGTCTGTCCCATGAAAGCTCATCGCTGAATAAATAATTTTGTTAGTCTTTAAATTGCTACACTTCTGCTGCTTTTTTTT
This sequence comes from Carettochelys insculpta, assembly GCF_033958435.1. Taxonomy (NCBI): domain Eukaryota; kingdom Metazoa; phylum Chordata; order Testudines; family Carettochelyidae; genus Carettochelys; species Carettochelys insculpta. Next base: position 38,281,692 of record NC_134147.1, read on the forward strand.
TTCCAAGAGCCCAGTAAGCTGTAGAAATGTTGGTAATGCTGCTAGATAATATTAACCTTCCATGATTTGACTGATTCTCTAGTTCAGCACTAGTCAGGTCCCGAGGGTGCCAGACTAAAGAGGTTCAACCTGTAGTAAGATACTATGTTTGCATGAAACAGAGAGGAATTTGTGTTATGTTTGAGGAATGCCTTGATAAAGAGGACATTTGAAAGTGTGTTCCTCACAGAAGGCTTGTCAATAGAAAGGTGCTGAGACAAAGAAACTGCATATCTTGTTTCAGTAGTTCTCCCTTGAATTTCCCTGGAATCTCATTGCTTAAAAGCACCACTTACTGTTCTTGTCTCAGCTTTGGGACTTTTCACCCCTCACTTCAGGGTTGCTCACCTAGCATCACATGGTCCTAAAAGAAGGCCTGGTCTTGAACTCTTGTTTTCACAGCTAGTATATGAAACAAAGGAAGCTCAGAACATTTTGCAAAGGATGGGACAAAATTAACTGTCAGATGTATACTGTGTGGCTAATTTTAACTCTTCATACAGAGTTTCACCCTTTATACTTATACATTAGTGACCTATAACAGTCTTGACATTAGCACCTGTTTTCATTTCTTATTGTAACGAGTCTTATGTATTACCCTGTGATGAAACTTTTGAGGAATATTAACCTGATGGTAATTACGTTACCAGAATGGGAGAACTGGCTTATATAAAGGGAATACCAACTGAAATCTTCACCCAGACTAATGGTCGCATGGTTAAGGGACTAGCCTGAAAATCCAGAGGTGTGGGTTCAGTTCTGAGCTGCCCCATACAGCATTAATTTCTCAGAGTGGTGTAACTGTATGGGAGTCAGCATCTCAACAGGAATTAATGAGACCCTTTCCAGCTCTGTACTAGAGTTGATTTTTTTTTTCATTAGAACGCATTGGGGGCTTGGGTCAGTTTTCATGTCTACAAATGAAACGCAAAATTGTTCCCAGAAGGCTACTGAGACAGAGTGCCCTAACTCTGGGTGCAAAGAAGCTGAAGGCAGCCAGGAGCCCAAATCATCCCGTTTCGTTTCTGCAAAAAGGAGATTTGTTTTTGAATACACCTCCTGTGAAACATTTTGTAGTTGCTGATATTTCATCTCAGTTTAAGATTTGTTTCCCCAAATCTTGATATATTTCATAGAAAATTATTTTTGTTTCTAGCCAGCTGCACTCAGCGGGTCACTTATAAAATAAGTAGAGCTCTGTAAATCTGCAGATACTCACTTTATATTTTCATGTATCTCTTTCCGCAAATACTCATGCAGATATCTGTGGCTCATTTTTGCAAATACAAATTTTGTATCCTCACAGGGCTCTAAAGATAGGAACATTCCCCTGCCTTTCCAAGGAGTTGTGAAGATAGATGTTAAATGCTTGTGAGGTACTCATTGATATGGGTCATAGAAATAACTATATATATCTATATAGTCTAAGGGTAAAGTCTTCAGAGGATCTAGGTAACTTAGGAGCCCATTGGCTCCTAAATCCTTTTTAAAAATGGATTGATGACTTTTCTGCCATTCAGCACTTTCAGAAATGTTATCCCAAATCTTTTTTTTTTTTAATTTTCCCACAGTGTGGTATTGTCTGTATGTGGAAAGAGGTAATTAACTTGAGCAGTGCACTTTTCATACCACTCCTTGTCCGGATGTTGATCTGAACCTTTTTATATGGACTTATAATTATTTTATGCTGAGGGATGCAGTAATGATGGGCTCTTGAGCTGTCTGGGTTAAGAAGTTAATAGTGACCCTATTCGTATTTTCTATGTGTGATACTCAGAAAAAGGTGTGAGGTAATTCACTTCTTAAAAATACAGCTGTCACCCAATAAGATGGAGTACATTAATAAGTTAAAAATAAAAGTACTTTTGATTTATCACTGACACCCATCTTCCAATGCCAAATTACTTGTCCCGTTCTTGTTAGCAGTCAATCAAAGCTAGACTGGACAAGTACATTGTGTACCAATTTTTTAAACTCAGGTCTTAGCAGAATATCAGAAGAGGGAGAATCAGCTTCCAAAAAGCCTTCTTTTTCCAGAAAAAGTAACAATTACAGAAAATCCAATAAATCGAGCAAGTTATGGTTTTGAGTCCTGGCAGTCCTATTTTAGTTATTTTTCAGCTGATTTCTGCAAATGGGAAGTCCAGGGTTTGTCTGTTGTGAGAGAAATAGCATGTATGAGAATAGAGATGTACATAAACTTTAATTATTTCTGTTTCAAGTGGAATTCAGATTAATAACTTGTCAAGTAACTTTTCTGCTTTTCAGTGGACGGGTACTAACAGACCAGGTTATGCCTTTTACCCAATTTCCTGGTAACAGCCTATTCACAGTTTCCTTTGTTTGCAAAGGAAGGGTATGACAGCTGTCATATAATATCTACATTTATTTCAAGAAATGCCAGAGGACACAGTGAGTGTGAATATTTCCTTTCTTTTGTTAGATAATTGGTTGTTTTTATTGTCCTTCTTAAGGCCGCCTTATGGCATGCCATAAGTTACCCAGAACCATTTATACTAGTTTCCTCACAACTTGCCTTGTGGTTTTTTTCCAGTTCCTGATATTTGGAGTGGTTCATGATACATGTTTGCAGCAAATGATATTTTAGGAAGACTACTTTGTCCAAGCAAGACTTTCCAGACTGATAATCAGTATAAAGCTGGCCCATTTCAGTGCAGTTGGGTCATGTTGTCTGGGTGCCAGGTGACAGTATGCACCTGAGAGCTGTAAGGTCCAATAAGCTAGAAAGATCAACCATAAAGATGAAGATAAAGGTGGAGGGAGGGCCTAGACTTTTGTGTCAGCTAAACATTCGCATACTGCAAGACTGATCAACTCTGATGAAGAAAGTCATGATGTTGACAGGCTACATAACCATAACTCATCTCCCAGTATCCAAAAAACACATAACATTATGATCTGGACGACGTCTGGTACTTGACTGCAGTTTCACTTCCCATTCCATGTGGAAGGACTATGAGAACTGGAGAGATCAGAGCCTTTTTATCTTATGTACCTTGTTTTGCCATTTTCTATGTTTGTCTTTTGTTTTTTATTATATGTCACAACTTTCTATTATTTTAAGATGTGAATATGCATAAATGTGTGTGCAATCACACATAGAAATCACAATAGGAGGTGTGAAAGAATAATCTTCTGCTTTTAAGTAGCCCTAAAATTTTGCCTCATATGTAACAGGGAAACCTTAGAAGAAAGTTTCAATTGGCTTTTTATGTTGTGATGTACATATAAGCAATAATTTGGTTTCTGTACTAAAATATTGAACCAGCTATATTTTGATTACACCAACATAGCCTTCATTTGGAGTTTAGAAATAAACAGCCAGCCATCTCTTTGGATTACCTGTTTTAAGTTTGTATTAATTTCATGATCTTACTAAACTGAATTTCCAATATTGGTGCTAATTTGAACTGAATTTGACTTCAGTTTGATACTATGTGAGTTAACCCTTAATTAGTTCAGTAATATTTTCATACCTAGTGATTATATTTTATTGATTTTATTTTCTCAGCTTTAATTGAATTTATTAAAAATACATTGAATCATATTTCTTTCAGTAACAAAGGTCAGAACCATGGAGAATCTATGGGCACCAGTTGATCAACATAGAAGCATAAGTCACTCTCTCTAAATTAACCCTTTTGTTCTGATACTGAACAGTATTTTTCAGTTTCTTTGGGCTTTCTTGTTATGTAGCAAAACCTCACTGGGTCCAGATTATTAAAGACATTGAAGCTGCAGTGGAGGACAGTTTATACTGGGAATGTAAGGCAAGCGGGAAGCCCAAACCATCCTACAGGTGGACAAAGAATGGAAATCCTCTCACACTAGAGGTAAAGTGATTTTTTTTTTGTTTGTCTTTTCTTTTTTGAAAAAATTAAGTCGTGAAATCAGGATTCGTACATATTAACTGCTTTGAATTAATTGAGGTCCGTGAAATTGACCAGTCCAGCAAAGCCCAAAAGATGACTTATGATAGAATTATACCTTACCTGCCCATGTTTCTGTCCAGAAAATAACACAGTATTTGTATCACCAGTACTGGAATGTGTTGTACTGCAAGCATGTTCAGTAGGAAGGGTGAACCCTCATAGTGATTTAGCAACACTTTACTGCATTTGGCAAATTAGTCTCCAGGTCTATGTCTGCACTACCAAGTTTTTTCAACAAAACTTATGTTGATGCCCAGAAGTCAACAAAACACAAATTGCCCCAGGGTGTTAAGATCACGTCTGCACTGGGGATGCCATCATGGACAGTGGGAACAATGCATTGTGGGTATGTTTTATCATAAGTCCTGTGAGGCTTGGTGTCCAGTTCTTGGACCCAGGTGATTGGGTAAGAATCTCAGCTGTATAGTAAGTTTCTAGTCTTTGTGGTTCTCGAATTCTAATCCTTAAGGGCTCAGACTAATGAAAGGAGCTTAATGTTTTTTTTGTTTTTAAAAAAAAAAAGTGTGGTTTCATGGGCCAAACTCATAATATTTGACTCATTGCCATTGGCAGTAGTGCATGTCACTAGGCATAATCACAAGTGACAAAGTTCAGCTCTGTGTCTGGATTTCCTTAGAGTGCAGGGAGGATTTGGACTCTGACTCAGGCCTTTCTCTCTCCAGCTGGCACCAATTTGTTTCATTAACACCATTACAGCATCATTCCCAAAGTATGGAGTTCAGCCCTGTGTAGAGGGCCTGTGCTCTGTACAAATCCCACTTAGGACCTCATGATTGGATTTATGCAAACTCTCTGCACATCAATGAAATCCACCCTTTGTATTTACTTCCTGTAAAACTTCATGTACTTTGAAGGTGTTTTTTTTCTTAATGTCCAGGGAAGGATCCAAACTGAAGGTGGTACACTTATAATTTCAAACCTAAATATGACTGATTCTGGAATATACCAGTGCATAGCTGAAAACAAACATGGAGTGATATACTCCAGTGCAGAGCTCAAGGTTATAGGTAAGATTAATTTTCCATTCTATGAGTGGGGGGATAATAACTTTTTGCCATTACTGTTGCAGCTAGTAACATACCCATAATCTCAAATTCTTAACTCACCTAGATGCTTTAAAAAATAAACATGTTTATCACAGCAGATATTTTATCCAGAGTGCCGAAGAGTTTACTCACCTGCTTCTAAAGGATTTGCTGGAAATAGCCACTGCATTTACAGGCTAATCATTCACTGCTTTAAAATGAGGACACACAGATACATTATTAATTGGGGGACAGCAGAGACAAAGGCTTGGATGCAAGCCCACAGATTAAAACTAATCACAGGTCTGGAAGCCCCATTGGCTTAGCACGTTAGTCAGTACTGTTGACCTTCTGCATCATGACTCTTGTATTCCCAGGAGAGAAATGTCATTTAAAAACAATAAGCTGATCGCATGTGCAACTGACCATCAGGATAAGGGTCTGTCCTTTTATGGTTCATGTGAGGTTTGCTCATGTGATGAACAAATGACAATCTGTGATTAGAATTAAATGCTGGACTTGCAAAGTGTCATGTGAATTCAAATATTTTCGTGATTTTTGCATGTTAGGCTGGGTAGGAGGATTTGGAAAATTAATTGGAATGAGGCTGATATAAAAAGGAACGTTTTCTGAAAACAGACTAGTTCCCTTCCAGTGATAAGGTTCAGAGTCAATCACTGAACCATTAACCTAGCCTAGGCCTCCTAAAAATTAGTTTTCAATTTAAAATTCCCTGATTAGCATTGTTCTATGTTATACTGCCGATATGTCATATGTCTATACTGAACTGTTATGCACTGCGTGCTTGCACAGTCCAAGTGGTTTCATAATCCTGAGGCCCAAGCTAGTGATTGGAATCAAGACAAGTCAGGAAATCCTCTGAGTTCTAATACAGGTCCTGGCACTGAATCCAAGTGGTCCTGAATTCTGAATCCCTTCAGCAAAGTCACCAAAGCTCTTGGAGAATATACTTAAAGTTATGCCCAGGCCTCAACATGACCAACTTCAGTGGGACTTAACCATTTGTTTATGTTCCAGTCACCTCAGTTAGACTGTATAACCAGCTTAAACCTCAGCATGTGCTTCAGTGCTTTGCAAAATTAAAGCCTTCACATTTGTGCCACAGTTTAAAAAAAAACAAAAAACCAAAAACCCCAAACCTCTGTCACAGGAGGACTGTTGGTTAATTAATGTTTGTAAATATACTTGGAACCTGAGGCATGCCATATACATTTTTAGTAATAGTATCATGACTATAATGTCAACCAGTTTTATGTCACTTTTCACATTTCATCTGTTTTAGCTTCTGCTCCAGATTTCTCCAAGAACCCAATGAAGAAATTGATTCAGGTTCAAATAGGCAGCACAGTAAATTTTGAGTGCAAGCCAAAAGCTTCTCCAAAGGCAGTTTGCTCCTGGAAGAAGGGAAGTGAGCTGCTGCAGGAAAATGAAAGGTATTATACCAATAATAGTGTATTTGTTTTAATCTTTTATTACAAGAATATTTGTTTATAAGCTGCAAATTCCTTTTTAAAGACAGCTATACCAGGGTGTCGCATTGAAATCCAAAGAGTACCAGAGCAAAACCTTATATTTGTTTTAAAAATTGATAATGGCACCTAACTTCTATATAGACTTTGTGCCAAGTGTACTGCTATTCCATCTGAAGATATTCTACTCTGACATGCAAGCATACAGCTTTCATTGAAGTCACTGGGCCAACTTCTGCTCTGTTTCACAGGAGTAATGGAACATAGACATTGGCCCAGGGTAGTAGCACCTTGGCAGGCCTGTGAGAGACTTGGAACTGTTCTGTGATTACAAAACCTGTAATGTAATGGGCAACTTCCAAATCCTTTAGACAAATCCCTCACAAGTAGAGGTTAAGAAAAAGAGGTTGGGAGTGAGTCACAGTGAGAATTTGGCTCAGAAATGAAAAAGAGAATAGAATAAATTGTCAATTTTCATTAAAGCAAATGGTTAGGTGTAAGGTGGCCTGGGGGTACCACATTAAGACCACAATTATTTAATGGATTTATTAATGATCTGGAAAAGAGACTGACCAAATCTGCAGCTGATACAAAATCAGGTTAGTCTATTATATCCAGATGGAGCTAATAAAGCCAGGCCATTTTGTTGAACTGTGGCAGATGAAAATCGCTGTTAAAAATGTAAGCTAGTACGTACTGGAACAGAAAACGTGAACTGGTCATAGACAATATTGTGTGGCAAATTTTAAGTGTAGTCACTTGGGGAAAATGTGGGAACCTCACTGTTCACAGCTCAGTGAAACAAATCTGCTCCATGTGCACTATCAAACAGAAAAACCCACCGTTTTATGGTGTGTACAGAACAGACTAGAAAACACTATACTTCTGTTACATAAGGTAATGTTGTTCGCTTACCTTGAATACTGTGTTCAGGTCTAATCACCTTTTTCATAAAAATTACACAACAGAAGGAAAAGTGGATGAGAGAGGGATGATGAAAATGATTAGAAGCACAGAAAAACGTCCATCTGAGCAGAGGCTGAAAAGATTAGGATGGCTTGATTTAGAGAAAAGCTAAATAAAATGGGTCAGAGTAGAGGTATGGTATAATGAATAGTGAGCAGAGGATTTCCAGGCACTTTTGTTTACCCAGTCTCATAATATAATGAAATTGAAAAGCAACAAATAGAAAACCAATAAAAGGAAATGCTCTATTAACACAGCACATGCTGAGCCTGTGGAGCTCCCTGCAATGCAATATCATTGAGATATTGCAGAATTTGATTAAAATTAGGGGTAGGATTTTTCAGAAGCATTTACCATTGACCTAACTCATCTCTCCTTGAAATCTCTGGTAAATCCCCACTGTGTCAAATACATGTCTAATGTTAACCTTCACAGTTTTTTTTTTTTTTTTTAAATTCTAGCTAATGTATAAAGAATGTGAACTCTCATGCTTTTGGGCAGAAACCAGTTAATGAGTTATGTCAAACCTTTGTCTGAGGGCAGCTAGTTCCATAATATCCTCCTGGCATCCTTTTTACAAGCAAATGGCACTTGTCTTGGTTGAGGGTAGGATGCTGGACTGGATGGAGCAATCATCTCATGCAGTGTGGCAGTAAACTTACGCAAACTTCCCTCTTTTCTGCAGGCAGAATTTAGCCTTAATTGGGAGTTGTATTTGTCTCTGTTATAGTGGGTCAGTCTGTCTGTCACAGTATGGGGGAGATAGCGTCTTCACCCATATTTGCCATTCCTGTTCATTGGTGGTATGGAGAGAATGGAAATATATTTATGGAATTTTAAGTTTCCAAGGTCTCTCATCACTTCAACGTCCTCCCTGCAGAATGTGTAAGTAAGGAGGCATTATTTTCTCATCATGTGACAAGTGGCCTTGCTCTCTGCATTCAGACTCAACAGAGTCGGGAATCATCAGCCTGGGAGCAACAGACCTAATATCTTACTGGTTTAGCAGGATGGACTGAACTAGTCCAGACACCAGATAAAGCTCATGAGTAAACAGAGTTCCTGATCTACATTTTTCAACCTATTCTGTTAAATCCTAACTCTGCATGCTTCAGTTGGGATCCCACTGTTGACCCACTCATAACTGTCTATGCAAGGGCTGACTTCTTTGTGTACGTTATCTGGATTTAAAAAAAAAACTGAAAGAATTAGCAGGGTTATTTAATGTATGTACATTCATATAGATTGAACTACTCTCATCCAGCACCTGACTGATGCGACACGAGAGAATTTGCCGGACCAGAGAAGGTCGATATTTTCAAACTGCATTACCAATACTTCCATTGGTTACTGGGCTCACAGAAGATATTTAGGGGTAAATTACAGCTAAATAACAGGTGATGGGTGCCTGCTGCACTCTACATAACATCACAGAGAGCAAGGGAGAAGCCTTCATTCGGGGGTGGGTGGTCGAGGCCGGCATGGGCTACCCACAGCTAGCCGCTGCCCCTAGCTGCCAGGCCCAGGAAAGGATCCATATCTGGAAGGCCCTGCACCAGTACTTTGACCAGGGGCCCCAGTGAGCACCACCCCGGCGGGCCTCCCGCACGCTTCTCTCGCTGAGCACTCGGCACACACGGGTTTGGGAAAAATAAAACAGTGTATTACAAACTACTAAAACTGTGGCTAGAACATATTTGTCAACAGAATAGTGGGGATAACTATATGCAGGATGGGGGGAATAACTAGTTACAGAGGTAGGGGGACCTAGGTGGCCCAGGCATTGGGCCATGACTCCAGGACAGGGGTGGAGTGCCGAAATCCCTGCCAGTTCTGGGTCCCATGCCTCCACTCATCCAGGGTCCCCAGAGGGGCTGGGTGGGTGTTCCTTTCCCAGGGGGCTCACAGGTGGGGCCACAGTGGGAGGGGCAGCGGAGTGGCAATGGGAGGGGGCAGCCAGGCCAGGAGCTCCCAGTACGAGCCTGCAATGTCTTTGAAGGTTCCCACAAAGTCCCCCCAGGCTGCCCAGTGCCAGGCAGCCTCCCCCTTCTTCAAACAGAGGCTCCACTTTGCCAGTTCCACTTGACACGGATGGAGGCAGCAGCGTAGGGGTCCTTGACCAACCGCCTCTGGTTCTTCCAAGAGTGGGTCCATCCCAGTGCTGGTGGTGCCTCCGCGAGGCTCTCCAGGACCACAAACATGGCGAGACTCTCCTGGCCCTCAGATGGTGTGGTTGTGGAAATGGGGTGAAGGGAGAAAAAAGCCATGAGTAATGACCCTGCCCTGTGGCCCATGCCCCCATACCCTGTCATTAAAAAAAAAAAAAAAAAAAAAAAAAAAAGAAGGAAGGGTTCTTTCAAAAAGCCTCATCTACACTGTAAATCTACATCTCATTTGCATTTTGAGTTCCCTCATCTGCATGCCTCTTTTGAAAGAGGAATGCAAGTGTAGACACAGCTGCAAATTTTAAATAGTTAACTGCTATTATGTGTTATTTCAAAATAAGCCATTCTGGAAAATCTCTTCTGAAATAGCTTATTTTCAATAAGGCTATTGTGTAGACATACCTTTAGTCTGTAGCCTCACAAATAACAAACAGTCCTGTGGCACCTTGAGCCCCTTGTGGAAGATTGTACAGACAGCAAATGGTTAACAATAATCACAGTAGGTAAGTAATTAAATTAGGGCGCGTTGATTTTTACACATTGTTGATGTTGCGGGGGGCGGTTATAATTAATTCATACTTTACTATGAAAACAGGCTGCTTTCTGCAATAGTTTAAAAAAAAAAGACCTCACTTAAGAACAGATATTCAGAAATTGTCAATGCAGTTTGCCTTTGCCAGGTCTTTTGTGTGTTCAGGTACAAAACTTGACACGCTGCAAGGTTCAGTACCGCTGGCTCTCTCTGTCCTGGACCAGCAGACACAGAGGTTCATTTGCTTTGTATTTCTTAAGCCTGGGGGAAGCACTGCTGTCCTCAGCATTCTGCCTTACATCTCACCATTTGCATGGGGCAGGTGCTCCAAGACATGATCACTGGCAGGAAGAAAAACCTTTGTGGGAGACTGAGTGAAAAGTAGGAAGAGTTTTAGGGCTCGCTGAGAGCCATGAAAAAAGGATGGGCTGTATAATCTGCTTGCGGATAACATTCTGGCATCAAACGTCCTCCACCGAGAGGGAATGTGGAGATGCACTTTTGAGGCCTGAGATGAGCACAGGAAGGCTGCCTTGATTTTTATGGGGTGGCTCAGAAGGCTGATTCCCATTTCTTGTATAGAACCTTGTTTACTGCTTGCTGCTGGCAAGCTATTGTGGTTTGGGAGAAAGCCCATGTAGTCCGATTCCTGTATACTGATGCTGTCACATTTTTATTGTGAAATTGATTAAATATTTTTACATGCAGAGAATTGGAACATAAATATTTTGTTGATGTGGCTCAGGATGTTAACTTTATTGTTTGTTACATATGCCAGAGTAGAAATGGATGAGAACCAAAAGCCCAGCTCCTAGGAGCATTGAAGAGTCAGCAGCTTTTTGATCTGTGCAATTCCGACTCCTCTCTTTACACTGGTCGTCTTTATGCTCAAGTCTAAAGGCTGGCAACTTAGGGTATCCAGGCACCTCCTTACGTAGATTCACACAGTCCCATGAATGTTCTTTGCTGGCTGAGGACCCACCTGGGATCATGATCTCCTTTCAAATCAATCTCTTCTCTTTTGCTTATGCTTTCCACATGCAATTTCCCATCATCATGAAACATCACAGCATCCTTTTGTCTTGTAAGTTTGTAACACAGTGCCACAGTATCCACCAAAATTTGTGAGACCCCTTCCTCATCTGGCATATTTCAACCATTTTATGTTTTCTATGCCTCCTTGCTCGTTTTTGTACAGCTCAGCTTTGCATGCATGAAGACTCAGAGACAGACCGCATTCTTATTAGAAAAAGACCCATTGATTTTTTTTTGGGGGGGCAGCCCTATATCGAGCACACAAAATGTCCTATCACCAAAAATCTATATTGTCTGCAAAGAGATGCCTGCCTAGATGAATGTACCTATTTGAAAACACAAATCATGGCTCTCAGATGTGAAAATTGAGTTCAGCTATTTCTAAAATGTAACCCAGAGTATCTACAGTTTTAGTTTTGGCAGCTTGCTATAAATGTCTACAGAATAAACATAATAAGCCAATAATGCTGGATTAATCTAATGAACTTGCCTTTAGAGTAGAATTGTGACTTCATTACTGTCTCCTGTGAATAATTGTAATTCAGGAATCTATTGCCGTTCATGAAAGGATTACCACTATGCACAAATGTAATTCAGGAAAGGTTTGCAATTAGTGGCACTTTTTCATTCACGCTCTTCAAATGAAGATGCCTTTACTAGAAAAAACAATAAAAAAAGATGACAATATCAGGGCTAGATTCTGCTTTTTGCCAAACTAGTGAGCTCAGGCGAGGCAAGCAGGGCAGACAAGCCAACCTAGATTCTGAGCCCAAGTCTAGTACTGTCCTTGTTCTTCAAATGCATGCCACTAGGTGCCTGTTGGGACTGGGAGCAGAAAGAGAAGGTGTGAAATAGACAAAACTTTAGCTGTGTCTCCACACTAGTTGGCAAGAAATTAGAAAGTGAGCTGGATCTTTCCCAAGGTTGCAGTAAGCTGTCTTCCCTTCCTGAGGCTGCTTAAGGTGGAGGACCAATTATGCACTTCTCCCCTGCCTGCTGCTGAGGACAAAGTCTTGTTATAACCCCTTATGGTAAAAAAAGAATCGAACAACTTTCCTTCAACCCGCCTCAGTTTGAATAGAACCTTGCCTGTGTTAATTTCACTGGGTCTTTTGTGTGGAAAAGAGGCAGCTTAATTTGAGTACAGAACTTGCCTGATGTCAAACTTACAATGGACCACATTCTATTGTTACAATGAGTAAATCTGGAGTGACATGATTAGTGTGAATAGTAATGCTGTTTTAAAGTTTTCAAAATGTTATAGTTGAATAATGTATTTTACTTTGGATGCTTTTGCCATATTCCCATTTTGAACATGGGAGATTTTTCACTTTGACATCATCGTTGCTTATATTTTTAAAGAGTTGTTGCTGCATTTTCAGCTCCTTGGAGATATAGAGAACACCTTGGAGGTTTAATTAAAAGAGCTAAAAACATCACAAAATTTAAAAGTTAATGCATGTCTTCTGTACTGAAGAAAACACTTGAAATGAGGGGAAACAAATAAATTCTTGTGAACCTCTAAAAAGGTGTGGATTTTTAGAGTGACTTGAATAAGGAATGCAAGGGGCTTGGAGTATTAGGTTGGGAAAAGTGTTCATGGGATATTTTTGAGGGAGGTCCTATCCTCTCATTAACCTCCTTCTTGCAAAGAAGATTCACAGATGAGCATCACTAACAGAGATATGCACTTCATTTCCTGAGAGAGGCTAGGCCAACCAATCACCCGTCCCACTAGCATCTCCCATTGGCTGGGTTAGGTGATTCCCAACTTAGAATTTTGGGTTTTGTCAGTTACCATCCAGGGAGTCTCTCTTTCTCTCCTAATGCATTGTACAGGGAGTCCAAGTGCTGAATTGAGACTTTGTGAATCATATTAAGTCCCTGTGATTTTTCTGGGTGCCTAAAACTTTGGCCATGTGACACTCAGTATCACAAAGCCTAAGCATCTCTTTTTCGTTCTAGGTGTAAGAGAATAGTGGAAAATTGCTTTCACCCACCTGTCTTGCAGAGTAAAATAGACACAGCATAATGCTGGTGAACATGCCATGGAATAAGAAACCATCTTCATATATTATTGGTTCATCCCCAGATGAACTGCTTCTTCTCAGATGTCAGAAAACACGCAAGTTACTACAGGCTTACATCCTCGCTTTCCACCCATCCCACACTTCACTGCACCTCCCAGATATGCCATTATCATGAAAAGTATCATGAATTGTTGGAGTTGAAAAATGAGAGGGAGCTATTTGGAATGCTAGTGACAGTGGTCAATAAGTGTCTACAAAAATTCTGCCCTCTAAAGAAATGTAGTCAATCAAAATGAAAGGAGAGAAATCAATTGATTTACTATCTCTCTCTTAAATTAACAACTGAACTGTCTGGGAAGCTGAGATTCTAGAAGAGACTCATGGTCAAGGTAAATAATCAGCTGAACTTAAACTCGCAGTGCAAATTTAAAAGTAAAAGGCCTAATGCTTGGTATATATCCTTGTTATATAAATAGGAATAGTGAGCAAAAACTGGGAGATTCCTCAGTTTTTCCTCTTAGACTTGCTTCCCATGGGACCTTACCTATGAACTCCTTGAATTTGCTAAAGTCTGCCTTTGTCTTCATTTTGCTGTTCTTCCTTCTATCATTCTTCAGAATCATGAACTCTATCATTTCCACCTAAGCTACCTTCCACTTTCAAATTCTCAACCAGTTTCTTCATGTTTGTTAAAATGAAATCTCAAATAGCCTCCCTACCAATAGCTTTCTTTACCTTCTGAAATAAAAAAATATCTCCAACACATTTTGAAATAAAAAATTATCTCCAACACATTCCAGGAAATTGTTGGATAATCTGTGCTCCAGTCTTATTGGCTACGTCTACACTAGCACACTACATCGAAGCAGCCTATTTCGAAGTTAGGACATCGAAATAGGCTACTTCGATGCGTATCATCTGCACATCCTCCAGGGCTGGTGCCATCAACGTTCAACGTCGAAGTAGCGATGGGGAACATCAAAAGGAGCCGCCCTGGAAGGAAATGCGGAGCGTCCACACACACAAGCGCTCCCCGTTGAAATAAGGGGCCAGCAAAGGCCCAAGCCACTCCCTTAAAGGGCCCCTCCCAGACACACTTGCCCTGCACAGCACAAGATCCACAGAGCCAACAACTGGTTGCAGACCCTGTGTATGTAGCACGGACCCCCAGCTGCAGCAGCAGCATCCAGAAGCCCTGGGCTAAGGGCTGCTGCATGCAGTGACCATGGAGCCCCGCAGGGGCTGGACAGAGCATCTCTCAACCCCTCAGCTGATGGCCGCCATGGAGGACCCCGCAATTTCGAAGTAGCAAGACGCGGATCGTCTACACACGCCCTACTTCGACGTTGAACGTCAAAGTAGGGCGCTATTCCCATGTCTCACCACCTAATGTCGATTTCAGCATCGAAATAGCACACAGCACGTGTTGACATGATGCGTGCTATTTCGACATTGTGCCGGCTACTTCGAAGTAGCCAGCTAGTGTAGACGTACCCATTATGTCCCAACAGATGTCTAAATACTTGATGTCCTCTATCACTAGCAAGCCCTTTGCTTTGAATAAAAAAGTAGTCCAGCAGCACTTTAAAGACTAACAAAATAATTTATTAGGTGAAGAGCTTTTGTGGGACAGACTGACTTCTTCTTTGAATGGTTATGTTAGTCCTTTTAAAAAAAACCTCATCCACCTCTTCTTGGTTAGGTGCTCTGTAATAGACCTGTACTGTGACATCACCCTTGTTTTTTTCCTCTTTTCACCTAATCCAGAGACTCTCAACAAATCTGTTTGCTAAGTCCATCTCAAACTCAGTCCAAATATGTACATTTTAATATATAAGGCAACACCTCCTCCCTTTTTTCCCCTTCCTGTACTTTCTGAGCAAGCTGTATCCTTCTACACCAATATTCCTATTATGTGTATTATCCCACCAAATCTCTGTGATGTGAATTATGTCATAGTTGTGTGTGTTTTACTCTCATTTCAAGTTCTTCCTGCTTATTTCCCATATCTTTTTTTCATTTGTATTCAGACAACTGCTTTAACAGGAGTGTTGTGAGCAAGACACCAGAAGTAATTTGTCCACTTTACTCAACTCTGATTAGGCCTCTACTGGATTATTGTGTCCAGTTCTGGGCACTACATTTCAAGCACGGTGTGGGGAAATTGGAGAAGGTCCAGAGAAGAGCAGCAAGAATGATTAATGTTCTGGAGAACATGAGCTATGAAGGAAGACTGAAAGAACTGGGCTTGTTTAGTATAGATGAGAGAAGACTTAGAAGGGACATGATAGAGATTTTCAAATGCCTAAAAGAAAGAGTACAAGAAGGAAGAAGAAAAATTGTTCTCCTTGGCCTTGGAGGATAGGTCAAGGAGCAATGGGCTTAAACTGCAGCAAGGGAGGTTTAAGTTGGACATTAGGAAAAAACTTCCTAACTGTCAGGGCGGTTAAACACTGGAATAAATTGCCTAGGGAGGTTGTGGAATCTCCATTGCTGGAGATATTTAAGAGCAGGTTAGGTAGACATCTGTCAGGGATGGTCTGGATGGTGCTTGGTCCTGCCCCTAAAGGGAGGCGATTGGACATGATGACCTCTCAAGGTCCCTTCCAGTTCTAGTGTTCTATTATTCTATGATTTTATGAGTCTAACTAATACACTGATTTGATTTTTTCCTTCACTTCTCTCTTGTTTCTCTCTTATCCCTGGTGGTATCGCCCAGCAGAGTTATTATAGTAAACTACCTTCTCTCCAGATATTTCGAGGCTCCTCCATACGAGAAGGAGTTAAAAAAAATCCCACCACAACAAGCAAGGCTATATGTTGTATATTGATGCTTTTATGAGAACTGACTGATTACATTTAACTTTCCCTGCTATACTTACTCTCATAAAATAAGCTAAAAAAATGTGTCATGCAATTGTGGGAAAGTGGTTTCAAATTAAGGTAAGTAAAATAATAGTTGAATTAATTTGATGAAGATCAGTAACTGGATTCATATTGGCTAGAATTTGAATGAAGTAGCTTTTATTTAAGTTTGGTCTATGGTTTAAAACTGTGATCTGAAAATTAATGTAATTGCATTTACTTACCAGTACATCAATATGTATGTAATTATGCTAGCTTTCTTTTTGAGTAATCTGCTTCAATTTAGCTAAAGTTTTAGCAAAAAAAAAATCTGTGCTGCCCTAGTTTCCTTCTGATCCTTTATGTTGAAGTGTTGTGTACAGGGAAAGTGATGCTTTTGTGTTTATTGTCATATCAATAGGGCCTAATTGGGTTGCTTTTATGCTAAATAAACTGATAAATACAAAACAAAAAAAGCCATTGTGATTTAGCTTTGTTGTTATGTTAGTGATAAAACATTGTGAAGACTAGCAAGATTGTGTTCACATACTGTCTCATTACTGGGTCCTGATTTCATGCTACTCTCCTGCCTGGGACTCTGAACAGGCAGAGGGTCCCCAGTACCAAATACTGAGCTTTAATCTTGTGTGGATTTGAATGAGGTAGTGGCATTCTAGTGGATAATGAGATGAAATTTAACTTAAAATGGCTAAAATACGCAGTTAGTGCTGGGCATGGTATATTTTTGAGCAGCTGCCTCAAGAGAGAGTTTCTGCAGCTAGAAATGTCCCAGTCCTTGAAATGTTGCATAACCACAGCTAACCCTATGCAGCTGCACTATCATAGTGCTGCTGTGAAGGTGCTCCTGCACTGATAAGAGAGCTTTTCCCGTTGGTGTAGTTAATCCACCTTTCTGGGGCTATGTCTAAACTACAGGCTTCTGTAAGGAGCCCAGAGGTCTCCAGACGGAAGTCTGCCATGGTGGGAGCGTCATGCCAATATCTCTGTCTTCCTCGTTCCATGAAGAAGAAGGGATGCCTCAGCAGAGGGGGTTATCCTGACATTTGGCCCTGTGTGGACTGGCCACACGTCAGGAAAGCGTCTCCCGACAGAACTTTCAGCAGGAGATACACAAATGCCTTGCGCAATTTGCGTATCTTTTGCTAACAGTTCTCAGCAATCTAGACATAGCATGAGCAGTGGTAGCAAAGTTGGGGCAAGAGGCTCTCCCATCAACATAGCATTGTGTACATAGTGGGAGGGGGCTAGGTGAGTATAACTATGTTGTACATGACTGTGGAATTTTGACTACTCCCAAGTGACGTTGTCAAACTGGTAAAGGTCTTGTGGGTAGGCCTGGCCTCACTGACCAAACTCCTTAGTTTAGAATCTCTCCCCCAGACTCCAGCTTCTGCTTCCTTTTCAGATGCAGAGAATGGAATGAGCACAGAGAGAAAGGGGGTCTTGCAGTGTTGGCCCCTTCTTTTATAGTCTTTCCCCTCCCCTTTGGGAAGGATTTCCAAGAGGGAGCAAGACAAGAGGAAATCTGTGGGAAAAGATGCTGTTTAGTTATGAAGATGGAGATTTTTGCCTGCACTCTTTCCTGTCAAATCCTAGCCACTTAGCAGTTAATGGTCCATCAGCCTTATTTACACCTTGCTGAGGCTCAGCTTGCCATTAGTCTTTGAGAAACTAGTTTAACCACTCCCCAGACTTACCTGGAAAACATAATTTTAGACTATGTCTGCATTATGGACTTTACAGTGGCACAGCTGCACCTTTGCACCTGCACTTGTGTCAGGTCGCCTCTGTAGCTACAATGTGCTTGAGTTCAAGCACTTAGGAAGAATTATAAATAGACTGCACATTTATATGAACATTAACTTTTATCAGTATGAGTTTTGGAAGGGTCATTTTATCTTGTGCTTCAGGACTTAAGCAAGTCTCTAGCTATTAGAGATCAAGATGACAACTACCGATAGAGGTAAATCACTAGTGATTTCTTATAGCTTTGTCTGGAGTGTCTGGAGACACAAAACCGGACTACATGGACTAATACAGTATGGTAATTCCTGTGTTGCCACCCTACCGTCCCATCTCCTGAATCATTACCATATTTTCCAGTAAAAAGCTGTGTCTCAGATTGTCTAATGAAGGGCATGGGCTAGCAGCCATCATTAAGCATATTCTCCTTCCTTCCCTGATATTTGGAGGATAAATCAATATTAAAGAGCCGTTTCTCGATCTATGGAGGCAGGAAGAGCTGTCATTTTTGCTTTTGTAAACAACAAACTCACCAATATTTAACACCAGGGGTTTGTTTATCAGTGAGACATAAAATTAGCCTCCATTTATGACTAGGCAAACTTGCACGTCTATAAACAAATGTACATATTTTTACTGTGCTCTGTCTTGTGCACTTGCAAAAGCAGAATATTATGGCACCAAGCGTGCATGAGCAGGTTTTTGAAAGTGGAAAGTGGAGTCTAAAAATTAGGACTGAGGCTTTCTCTATTGTGCTGTATTGAAATACACTCAAAATATGCAGAACACTAGAAAGCAGCCTCATATTTCATATATTATAAGCTAATAAGTAGAAATGTAGGTCACTTCTGGAAATCTACCCTGCTGGAAGGATATTTGTTTTGTTACAAAGTGTAGATTTCTGACACTTATATATAAGTGTAGATGGTCTAGAATTACAAGGAGGTGATGGTGGAAGTTAGCAGATACTTCATGGTCTGTTCTCCTCAAGTGAGCTGTATTTGCTGCCTTAGTAACTGGGAAAGTAAAGAACTGTTTTTAATTTACCAATAAAGATTTTATTTTGACAGTGCAGTTTTTCAGAAATTGATTTGTTTTGTTTAATTCTGAAAAATTATGTGATTCTTAAATATATCCAGTTTTAATAAGCGTGTCTCTTCATTATTTCAGACAAGCTCCACTGCAAATAGCTCAAACCACTGTAAATGTCATTTGTTTTCATTAAACAATATACTTTTTTTTTTATACTCTGATCTAATTTTCTCTTTTGTTTGATCTAAAGGCCTTGTCAACACTGGATTGTTCACCCCCTGGGATTACTACATCAGTGGAGCTACACTAATGCAAACTCTTAGTATAGGAGACATGGATTGTTAGAGTCCAACATTCAATAGAATGCTTCCAACCATGATTGTTAACATTCTAACAACACTTTCTCTTCAAGTGCTTATAACAATCTATCAAACAAGTGAATCATGTCTGTAACATGTTTAAAATTTGTTAATAGTTTATGGACCCTTAAGAACTGTATATGTGCCATCTAATATGCAGTGTAGCTAGCATGGCTGACAGCCTCTTTGGGCCCCAGGAAAAAGAAGAGTTGGGGTAGAAGGGTGGTGCTGAGAACAGGAAGTCCTCAGCATCGCCCAGACAATAACATTCCCGCTCTCTTCCCTGCACCGGTCTCGGGCAGTGATTTAAAGGGCCTGGAGCTCTGGCTGCTGCTGCTGCAGTAGCAGCAGTGATGACTGGGAGCCCTGGGTCCCTTTATATCACCATGTCCTGGGGAAGTTGCCCCCTTGCCCTACCTCCTCATTGACAGACCTGAGTGTGACCAGAAGGTACTTGCAATGGTGCAGCTTACTCCAGTTTCACAGCAAGTTCAAACACACTAATGCAAATAACTTTTTACCTGGGAGCAGTACATGCCATTGAAGGTTTACAGTTATATTCAGGTATCTGTCCCAAACATAGGTGCTGGTTCCATTGGTGCTCCAGGGCTGGTGCACCCACAAAAAAAATAGAGTGGGAGCTCAGCACCCACCTCCGATAGCTGTTTGATGGTTCTTCCAGTTAGCTGATCAGGGGCTTAAGGAGGGGATTTGAGGAGATCAGAGACAAGTGGGGACAGGAAGGGTACTCAGGGCAGGGGTAGCTTGAGGGTTGGAAGAGGAGCAGCAAACGCAAGGCCTTCGGAAAAGGGCAGAGTGGCAGTGGAGCACCCCTGGCCAAAAGTACAAGTTGGTGCGTATGGTCCCAGTCCACGTCCCCCATGCACAAATACATAGTCAAGCTCTCAGCAGTTTCAAGACTCTAGATTTATTTGTTATATTCTTTCTCCTAAATAAAATGGTGTAAATTTAAGCGAGCATACTGAAAACCTGACTCTCCATGTATTTGTTTAATATATGCTTTCTCCTTCTCCTTAACATCCTCTCATTACAGTCTTTTCTTTATATCTTTCTGCAAATTCATAAGTTATTTTCTCTTCCCATTTTTGTTGACGCTTTTCTGATCCTAAGTTTATTTTTAGACTACATCTGTCTTCCTGCTAGTATTTTGGACTTTGTTTGTTGGATCCATAAAGGGTTCCATAATAATTTAAATGCAGGAGATTTGTAAATAATATGGAAATGTCATTTACATATGGGGGCAGTTCATTATGTTTATTACTGTGTTCTAAACCCCTATGTCAGCGATGGATAACCTGTGACCTGTGGGCCAGATATGGCCCATTGAGATTCTATGTGTGACCCATGAGACATTTTGTTTACCATTGCCAGTTTCCACTGGTTTCCATCTGTGTAGGTTTTTTTCCTATCAGTATTATTAAAGTGACAGTCATGTAAAGCAAGAACATGTAAGTGAGGTGCAGGCTGATTGCACAGAACATTGACTGTAAGAGCCAGGTGCTCCCTCTTCAACCAAAGTGCTGCTACTGTTCAGAACACACATCCTGCAAATTCAAGGTACACGAGTGCAATTAGGAAAACTACCCTATCCTGACAAGTATCAGCGAGATAACCATGTTATTCTGTATCTTTGAGAACAATAAGAAGTCTTGTGGCACTTTACAGACTAACAGATATTTTGGAATATAAGCTTTCGTGGGCAAAGACCCATGCATCTGATGAAGCGGGTCTTTACCCACAAAAGCTTATGCTCCAAAATATCTGTTAGTCTATAAGATGCCTATCCTGGGAGACCATCTTAGTTATGACAATCTTGTGACCCACTGTGACAAATGAGGACCACTCATGCAGCCCACTCTCTAGCCTAGATTGCCCATTGCTGCCCTAATTGGAATAGTGATGAGGAGGGTTTGCAGACAAGAGGAGTTGTGGCTTGTGTAAATTGGGATAGCACTAATGTAAGGGAAACGAACCCGAGATAGCTGAATTAAAACACCTCCGCCACCTATTTTCACCATGGTATGTGAATATTTTTGTAGTGATGCAATATCTACACCAAATCAGATATGCCGAGTTTAACTAGAATACTATTCTTGCAGCAGCAATATGCAAACCAATCAGAAATAGGGTGATAATGTTTTCTCACTACAAGGTAAAAACTTAAGCTGATTATGAAATGATTGTTGTCTCAAACGGAACAAAATGAATGAAATGTACATTGTTTACTTTTTATGACAAATTTTCTTTATATTTTGATTTTTGGAGGGCTGGGGATAGGTGCTGTTGAAACACCGAAAAACCAAATTTAGAAATTGGCTTCAACCCATTTTATTCAGTTGCCATGAAATACTAGTTTTTTATTTCAAGTTTTTCAATGAACATTTGAAATTTTTCAACAAAAACTGACATTTTTGCATAAAAAATTCAATTTTCTCTTTTAAAAAAATCTCCTTTTTCTCTGGAAATGGGGACAAAGGGAAATTAACAATATTTTTAATCAGTTCTAGCCACAACATGTTCAGCCCTAGAAAACAGAGCCACAAGTGATCCTTCAGTTCCTTCCTCTTCCCCAACCCTCCAACGATGCCATGTGTCTTCTGTGATTGACCAGTATCATAATAATATAATCCTCTGGCTGCATAAGTGCTTATACAGTAAAACCTCAATTTTACAGGCCTCAGTTTAGTGGACTTTGGGACCAATGGATGTTCACCAGCCACCCATTGTTCCTGAAGTCCACTTAACCAGGTCCCATAAAATCCTAAATTCTTCCCCCCCCGCCCATGTCCCCCAAAAAGTATATTAGGAGACTTACCACTGCCACAGCCTGGAGGATCTGCCACCTCCTCCACCAGAGCCACCATGCATTCCTCCCACTGGGGGGCGGTGCATATATGGGCAGATGGCATTCGCGTACGTGCCTCATCCCTGGTGGGACGAGCAGTGGTGGCAGCTCCCTCCAAGCTACCGCAGTGGAGCCAGCAGCTCCAGCCACACGTGGCAGGACCCTCTGCTACAGCAAGGCTCTTCCTGCCATGCATAACGGGGCCCCCAGCCATGGCTGGGCCCCCGGTTGTTGCAGCAGGCTCCGGTGGCTCCTCTAGCAGAGGCAGTTCCAGTACAGGTGAGGTGCAGGTGTTTTTCGGGGGAGAGGAACTAGGGCTGAGGGAATCTGGCGAGAGTGGATGAGCAGTGAAGCCTCCAATTTAATGGACTTTGGGCTTGAACGGCCATCCCTCCCCCTCCATTAGTCCATTAAATCAAGGGTTTACTGTATGCCTCTTTCTGGAGCTGTCAGTGATACTGTTTTTGTGTAGGTGCATGAGATTTGCTGCAGCGGGAGGGTTGCCTTGACTATGCTTTCAGTGTGTGGGTTCTTAACCAAATCAGCCAGCAGCACAGCATCTGGTACATTCTACTGCCCAGTGAACAACACATAGTATATGGCTGACCACATATGGGAGGGGGGGTGAGAGTGTCTGCCACAGCAATAAATAAGCTTCTATCTGAATAGGTTAGTATTAATTATGACAGAGAGTAGACCTTGAGTGAAGGCAAATGGGAAAGCTTGTACTGGGGATGCATGTCAGCTCGCTGGAGTTAGAAACGAATTTTAAATTTTTGTCTTCTCAGCTTCATTGTGACGTTTTTGTTAATACACGAGAATGTTAAAATGATAAATTTAAACTCTAATTTTTCCAGGCATGTGTTTCCTTATGCATTGTGATCATCACACTTGGCTTTTAAACTGCCATGCATTAATCATAAGCACCTTTCTTATTTTTTACCCTGAACATCTGTCTTTGGGTTCTGTGTGTATACTCAAGCTAACAAAGCGGTGTCTCTTCTAATCCAAGGCTGCCTTGTTATTTATTCTACTAGTGGATAAACCTATTTATTTAATTGTTAACCTCATAGTATGTTGAAATATTCTCTCCTTTCCTGTGGTCTGAAAGAAGAGCATTCCTGAAACACATACCGCCACTGTAAATGGTTTTAATAGTTAGGTGGACAGTTGTTCCACTGAAGGTAAAGAGTTGTGTGACAACAGCAAGGAGTCTGGCTACGGTACTGTAGTCATGATCTGTGATCCCTGATAATTGTTCTTTTACAATCACAGCAGAGCTGAAAATAATAGAGTCCATCAAACCACAAGAAAAAGTTATATTTATTCACTCTATGGCAAATACTGCCTGAAACATGAGCGTCTGCGTTGCCTAGAAAACAATGGTTTATTACATGTATTTACAGGCTAACTAAACTCCTCATACGCTATAAATGTTGGTGCAACCCACTGAAAGAAGCACCTTTTAAGGGACCAATTCTGTTTCTAGTACGCAGCTGAAGCAGCCAGGTGGAGCTTTGAGAAGATCTTTCCTTTACATCTGCCATGCAGACCTTCTCTGTTCAAGCCAAGGAGTAGCAGCAGACCTCTGTGATTCAGTTTCAGGGCTACACTACCCCTCACAGCCATCTTGCTTCCTTTTCCAGGGTCCCCAGATAAACAACCAAACACACACCTCAGTAGAGAGCCCACACCCACCCCCCCATGGTGGTGGAGGGCTAAATAACTACCTTACATACGGACAACAGGAAATCAACTTCTCTCAGGCTCTGGAACCAGCTCTGGGGAATGGGCGAGAGTCTGGATTTTTCCCAAGGAAAACAAAGTGTTTTCTATTGCATGCAAGTGCAGAGGGCCAGATTCTTGCACTGCATATCATTACTGTATAGTCATTATATTTTAAAACACTGGTTTGGAGGTTGAGCTTTTTTGCAATGATGTTTGATTCATTTATTTCTTCTGCAAACCTATGATGCATTATTCATCTCTCCATCATTTGTAGAATAACATTATTAAAAGATGGAAGCCTGAGACTAGCTAATGTGACTAAATTAGATGCTGGAAGTTACACTTGCCTGGCAGAGAATCAGTTTGGAACAGCTAGTGGCACAACAAGCTTAATAGTTACAGGTATGTTTACGGTTTCTTTTTAAAGATTATTTGTAATGGCTCTGAAATGCAATAAACCCTGCAAGTAGAACCTACAAGAAACATGGGAGCTCAAAGTCTGGGCTTTAGTGGATTTATTATGTGTGATTGGAGGTAAAGAGGTTTATGTTTAAAAGTAGTTTAATAAAGATCAGCTCTGAATCTTTTTTTCTTCAAATTTAGAGAGGAAATATAGTAAAATATTCCCTAGACCACAGCACTCGGAGTAACATCATCTAGACACTACTTCTGGCTTACACACTGGCTCACTATCATCTAGGACAAAAAATTAAACCGTACTTCCTCAGTTTGTCTATCTGTATAAAGGATTTATTCTTGCTTGCCGTTCCAATCTGTCCTGAGAGTTAACTGATGTTTATAAGCACTCTGAAGCTGATTAATTTCTAAAAATATCACATTTTCTGTACTTCCTCAGTATATAGATCTTCCAACAATAATGCACAAACTTGCAGAATATTCAGCAGAAATCCCCAGTGTTGATCAGAGAGGAAGATTTTTTACTTTAATAATTAGCATTACATTTTCTATAGAACTGTACTTTTTTGCAGGCATTGCAATTTGTTGAGCACTCACTACAAAATACACGGCAAGTCACATTCAACTCTGAGCCACACAGAACTCCTATTAACATTAACAAGCTCTTGCAAAACTTCAGGAAAGAATTTGATCAATAATATTTACAATATATATTTTACTAATCTAAAGTGACTGCCACTGGTCAAGTGCATCAGATAGCATGTAAATATTTAAAACAACTTGGTAACCCAGAAAGGTTGGATAATTGCTGAGATGACTAAAATTACTATTTCTGCTCTTGATAGAGCCAACCAGGATAACTTTGGCACCTTCAAACATGGATGTTACTGTTGGAGAGAGTGTAATCTTGCCATGCCAAGTTCAACACGACCCACTGCTAGACATTAGCTTCACGTGGTATTTCAATGGAACGCTCACTGATTTTAAACGAGAAGCTTCTCATTTCGAGAAAGTAGGTGGGGTAAGTTGTGACCTTTTATTTCTCTGATTATAGGTGCATGTAGCTTAAAGACAAAGTTTACTTAGAGCAAAAACATCACACGGTTGTGACTTCAAGTTTGTTTTGTTTTATTTTTTTATTTAACATCATAACTAAAATACAACCAGTTCTTCTCCTCTTATGGCACATCTGCGCTGCAGCTGCGAGTATGGCTCTCACCTTGGATAGACAGATGCATGCTAGCTCTGCTTCAGCCAGCACACTAACAATAACAATGTATCTCAGCAGAACACATACCAGCTCAGGCCAGCCAGCTAGAACAAACCTGTTTGTATACCTTAAACACTTGCATACTTGGTTGACTAGCCTAGGCACCTGCCTGTGCAACCTCCAACGACACACCTATTTTTAAGATACTTTCCTGAGTGAAAGTGTTTCTGTCTCCCGTTGCCATTGCCAAAGGAGATCATTTGTTAGAAATTACATGCACATTGCTGCTATGCATATTCCGTAACACAAATCCTAGATACCTGAATCACAGGAATACAAATGAATTACAAATTTAAGAAAGTTATTTCCAGCCCACAACCACAACATCTCTTTAACTGCAGCAGAGGATCCAGTTAAATTGAAAAGAGGTAGTTTGGTACCAAGCGAAAATCTGTTTAAATGGATACTTCATGAGATGTATCCACTTTCTTTGCAGTGTTTTGGTGGATTGGTTTCCTCCAATGGTGCACAACTTTTATGTTTTAGTCTTTGCCACAGTCAATTACAAATCAACTGAACCATCAAATATATTTTTTTCTAAACACTGTTACTTTGATTCATAGCCATACATAGTGAAGTCTCCATTAATAACCATCAGAAGCCTCCTTGTATTCCATCCTTTTGTCTGAGAGGGTAGGTCTGCACAGCACAGCTATTTTGCAATAAGGTCTACACAATGCAACTGCTATTTCAAAATAAATGCAGGGTCATGTCAGCTGTTCTGAAGGATGTAGTGCAGTTAAATTGTCTGAAATTTCCCGCTTTCCAGTGCTCCTACTGAGATAGACTTCTGCAGCACTTCCTGCTCAGGGCTGTGGCACTAGAGGCAGTCTGGGCTGCTAATTGAGATAGTTGGCTCTTGTAAAATACTCTTCTGTCTTTTCAGACACTCGCTGAATGGTGTCAGTCTCTGATAGTTCAGCTTCCTGTCTAGTGTGCAAAGCAGTTGGTTCACTACCTGAACTGGCAGCCTGACACATCCCTGCTAAGCATCCCAAGCTCCTCTTTTTCTCCTGTGCACCTGGCTTCTTACATAATGCCAAGAGAAGCTTTCCAGCTGCAAGTTCCAGGCATAGGAAACACCCCTCACCTTGGCCTCTCCCTTTGGCTTGTTTTGGTGGGGAGCTGCCTAGCACTCTGCCACTTGTGAATCCTATTTGGAGGCACTGTTCTCTCGCCCATCAGTATACAGAGTTCAGCTGCCTCACTCCAGTTTGTGAATCCCATTAATAGCTTAGATGCCCAAGGTATCAGAACAGAATTTAAACACCTGCAGGTGTCCCATGTCAGCTGAGTTGGGTGCAGGGTTGTAAAACTGCAATCAAGGAGCTTGGGCTGGTGCTCTCCAAGAACTCTCCCATATTACAGGGTCCCAGAGCCCAGTCTCCAGCCTGAGCCCAAATGTCTAGACTGATTTTACAGCACTGTAGCCTGAGCCCTGCAAGCTCAAATCAGCTGTCATGGGCCAGATGCAGGTGGTTAATTACAGAGTGAACATACCCAAGGTAACCTGCCTGAGGTCACGCCCACAGTCTGTGGCAGTGCCAGGAACTGAACGCAGAACCCCTGAGCCTGTCCATTGCCAAGCTCCCTTATTTTTTCTGTCTGTCTAATGCATTCTTGGTATAGCCATCAGCATATTATCTAGGCCTTCGTGTAGGAAGGAGAGGGGTTATGTGCCTAAGTAAATATATTTATAATAAATGCTATTTAAGACAAACCCAATGCATTTAAAGCAACATTTCTGAGGAAAAAATCAGAATTTTAATCCAAACATAAAAGGTAAAGTTTTCCATAACTGACAAAGTCAGGTGATTGTACACACACCGCTTATCCTCAGCAGCTACCACTGGCCTCTCAGTAGGCGTATTAAAGTTCTGTTTGCTACAGCTCTGCCTGCTTCTGATTAAACCAATTGACCAGTTAGGTGTCCAACTCTCATTGAAAGTTACTGGAATTTAGGTACCTAACTGCTCTTTTGTTTCTGTGAAAATCTCCTCACAAGGCATTGCATTTCATCAGTGGACAAGAAATTGGGCCCATACACCCGCTGGCACGTGATTAAATGCAAGTGCATACAAGATAAATTAGCTTTCTTTTGGACAGCAGGAGACCTTTGTAAATCTGCACACTTTTTGTAAAAAGGTTTCTGGAATTTTGAGCTGGCCATTTTCATGTTGCGATGTGAATCCTCTAATTTTACAGCCCATTTGCTTGCCCTGCTGCAGCATATTATTTATTTACTGACTCAGTTTCAAATAAAGTGCCTCATTTATTAAAATTACAAAAGAAAGGTTAAATATCATTGATAAAACAAGCTCCTTCCAATGTACATTACTGCAGTGGTAGATGTGAACTGGTTGTAAAAGTGATTTTTTTTTTCAGTGAAAATTTCCAGCTTTCATTAGAAAGATAAATCAATAACCTAAAGTTTTGTTCAAAAACCAGCTGAAGAAGTGTTTGGTTTTTCAGGAAAAATTTTCAGTGGAAGGTGGCATTTTCACTGCATCAAACATCCCATTTTCCATTAAAGAGCAATTTTGATAGAAAATGTTCAGTCAGCCCTACTCCTTAAGGACTCATCCCAGTGATTTTTCATTGGCTAACCCATAATCTGCTATATATTCTAGAGAGCTGTCTGTCTGTCTGTTCAATAACTCCTTCAAAATGGCAAGAACTAGCACATGCAAATGTGGTGTACGGCACCCTCTTAAGCAAACAAGGGTTTGGTTGTGCCAGGAAAATGGGATTGCTTCTTGTAAAACCATATGGAAAAGATACAGAATGATCAGGCAGGGCCCCCACCTTTCCAGAACAGCCCCAGCCCTAAGCCTCCCACCCCAAGGTGCCCTGATGCTCCCCTCCCAAATTCATATGAGAACATTGCTTACTGTTCCTTTTTTCAGGACACAAAGGGAAAGTGCACAGTTTGCTGCATTCCTCTGTCTGGGGAGCATAGGGGGCCATGAATCTGGATGTTCCCCAACTGGGGGCCATGCACCTTCCCTTGACTGTGCCTGCTAGAGTTTCAGCAGCCATTGAGAGATGTGTCTCGCCTGACGCCAAGCTGCTGAGGTTACAGAGGACTGGGGTAGTTCTCTGTCCACAGGGCAGCCTATATACTAAACTCCTCAACTCAGCCCTGCCCCAGAGCAATGGTTTAAATGAAGAAAAATTAAAATGAATTTATATAAGGACTCAAGCAATGCTGGGTAAATCTTCTGGTAAAATATATAACTCTTTATTGGACTATTTGCCATAAGGAAACAGAGCCAGGAGAATGTATAGGAAACAGGAGTCTCTTTATTAATATTTGGACAAGGTGGGGCAATGGGGCTTTACTAATTGGAGATTAAAAAAGTTAACCCCAAGAGAAATTGTAGGTTAAACCCTTCAGTGAGCTACATGGAGACTTCTTAAAAATACCATAACACAAGCAAAAATGCCACCATTGCTTAATGGATTAAAAGAGGCAGTTACAGGCAAAAAAGATATTTTTAAAAAGTCAGGTCCTACTGGAGAAGAGACAGGAACATAAAATGGTAAGTCAAGAATTAATGGGGAAAATAGGCAGACCAAAAAAGAAAAAGGCCACCTGAAGCACAAAGCACAACTAGCAGAAGACACAGTTTTTTAGGTACATAAGAAGCATGCAGGTTGCCAAACAATGAATAGGGCTGCTGGATGGTCAGCAAGCCAAAGGTGCACTCAGTGAAGGCAAGGCCTTTATGGGGAACCTAAATGGATTCCCACACCTGAGCTGGTTTTAGGTGACACATCTGAGGAGCTTTCCCAGACTGAGATGTCAATAGAGGAGGTTTTAGAACAATTTGATAAATTAAACAATTTGTCACCGGGAGCAGATGATATTCACCTAAAAGTTTTCCAACAGCTCAAATATGAAATTGCAGAACTACTGAGTATGGTATAAAAGTCAAGCAGTCATGTAGCACTTTAAGGACTAACAAAATAACGTATTAGGTGATGAGCTTTCGTGGGGCAGACCTACTTCTTCAGATGTGGAATAAGCCATTTCCAGTGCAGCACTGGCGGTTTTATAACACAGAGATAAAAATAATTGAAATAAAAACTGACAACTCAGGTACATAGGGCTGAAAGGTGGGGCGAAGAGGGGAGCAAAATACTAAGTAATCTTAGGCTGGACACTTAGTATTTCACTCCCCTCCTCCTCACCCTTTCTCCCCACTTCAGTCCTATGTATCTGAGTTGTCAATTTTTATGTCAATTTATTTTTATCTCTGTGTTCTAAAACCATCAGTGTTGTACTGGAAATGGCCAATCTCCACATCTGAAGAAGTGGGTCTGCCCCACGAAAACTCATCACCTAATATGTTATTTTGTTTGTCTTTAAAGTGCTGTATGGCTGCTTGTTTGTTTTTTTAGAATACAGACTAACATGGTGACCTCTCTGCTACTAAGTGTGGTATGTCACTGTCACTGAAATCAGCCTCTGTAGCAGATGACCAAAAAATATCTAATATAATACCAAGATTTAAAGAAGTTTCCAGAGGCAACGATGGCTATTAAGGCCAGTAAGCTTAATATCAGTACCAGGCAAGTTGATAGAAAATATAGTAAAGAATAGAATTGTTGGGCACATGAACACGTACTGGGGAAGTCAGTTAGAATCCTTCGGGTGGAGGGCAGGATGTGGGGGGGCAACAAGGATATGGACTTGGTTGATCCAGTTGACGTGGTGTACTTAGACTTTCAGAAAGCTTTTGACAATGTCCCTCACCTTAAAGGCTTGTTAGCAAACTAGACAGTCATGGTGTAGGAGGGAAGGTCCTCTCATAGATCACTGACTGGTTACAAGACAGGAAACAAAGAGTAGAAACAAATGTTCAGTTTACGCAATGCAGAGAGGTAAATAGTAGTGTCCCCTGAGGTATCTGTACTGGGCCCAATGCTGATCAATATGTTCGTAAATGTCCTGGAAAAAGAGGGTGTCAGTGAAATGGCCAAGTTTCCAGATGGTATGCAATTATTCAATATTGTTATGTTGAAGTCCAAAACTGAGTGTGAAGTGTTGCAAAGTTATTTCTCAGAATTGGGTCACAAGGTAATAAAAAGGCAGATACGTATCAGAGGGGTAGCCCTGTTAGTCTGTATATGAAAAAACAAGAAGTCGTCCTGTGGCATCTTATAGACTAACAGATGTTTGGAACGTAAGGCAAAGACCCACTTTGTCAGATGCAACTGATGAAGTGGGTCTTTGTCCATGACAGCTTATGCTCCAAAAAATCTGTCAGTCTATAAGATGCCACAGGACTTCTCATTAAAATGGCAGATGCAATTTGTTGTTGATAAATGCAAAATAATGCACACTGAAAAACATAATTCCAGCTATGCATACAGAATGATGAGGTCTAAATTAGCTGTTGACATTCCAGATAAAGATCTTGTGTTATGAATACTTCTGCTGCATGTTGAACAGATGTTTTCATTGAAGTCAAAAAATCAAACAATGTCAGGCAGTATTGGGAAAGCTTTAAATAATAAGACAGCAAATGTCATAATGCCACCATCTAATCCATGGTACTCCCACACCTTGAATATTGTGTGCAGTTCTGATCACTCATCTCCAAAAAGATATATGAGTACTAGAAAGAGTACAGGGAAATGCAACAGAAGGATTAAGGTCCTCTGTCAGATCCCAACTGAGCTTAAACAGCCACTCCTGAAGCCCATCCCTTTCTTCATTGCTATTGATTCCCAAGCAGACTAGGTTCAAGCAACTGTGGATATGTCTACGCATATTGGAGTCATACATCCCAATTTGCCGTATAGACATGCCCTCAATATATTCTGAAGTATTGCAGTCAGTGTTAGCATTGTCTTGTAAATTCTTTTCCTGAAATGATTAACATCTGCATTCTGTTAGTGAACATAAAAATCACATTTATTTATTCCTACGCAGTAAGGGGAGCTATTAAAAATTTGCTATTATGTTGTGTTACACAAAGAGGTAGTGGGTGGTATTGCTGAGACCAGAATTTTGTAAAGCAAAGCTCTCATTCAAATCACCAGTGAAATTTCTTTTGACTTGAATAAAGCAGAAATAATTCCTGAGACACAAACTGGTAACAGTATTGCAAATTTATGTAAAACTTATTTTAGAGCCTTTTGTTTTAATAATGGACAGTCTCCCTAGAAACAAATGATCCTTGAAATATTGGGATCATAGTACAAATGCTAATGGTTGTGAACATAAAACAAACAACTCATGGAGTTTCATGTTCATTCATTCAGATTATAGTCTCAAAACAAGCTGATAGCAATGAGTGCCCACGTACATTTCCAAGTGACTTCGCCGTAAGTTCAATAAGGAGTTATAAACAACAGTCATCCAAAGCAGAGGTACTTCTCTCTTCTCCCACACATCATTAAATCACCAGCTGTGTGACCAATGTAACTGAAAGGACCCACCAGACAGGAATTACACTCTCAGAGGCATCACTCCTTTGCCTGACAAATGAATTTTAAAGCATGCCTGGAAGTTCAACAGATTTTAGGAAACAAAAGGAAACTTCTCAAGTCATTTGGTCTGTAGCTGTGAAAGGTGGTGTGCCTTCATTCTGTCGAAGGGCAATTTATTCAGAATAAAAGTCAGCTGGTCACCGCATGGGAGGAAGAGCTGGTGTATTAAACGGCACAGCTGTTGGGAAGTAGAGAATATGTACAGAAGAGTTTTGCAGTATAAAACACTCGGTTCTCACCAGCATACTCCCTCGTTAGTCATGCTTAATGTAGTCTGCACATGAGTACTTTCCTATAAAAATGCAGGTAGAGCAGAGTGGAGTGTTGTAGCAGTCTACCTAAGTATGACCTCAGTACTGCAGCATACTGAACAACTTTCCACAAGATTCTACGCTCTTATCTCCCATGGAAGTCAGTGGGAGGTGCGGGCACTGAACACCTTTCAGGATCCACTTTAAATGTGTGTAGTTCTTAAAAATATAGGACTGGAAGGGACCATAATCTAGTCCACCCCCAATCTGAGGCAGATTAAGTATACGTGGACTATTCTGTTCCTAAATTCTATTGATGTGGATTCCACAACATCCCTAAGTAATCTGTTCCATGCTTTAGCTATCCTTATAGTTAGAATTTTTTTTCTTAATACCTAACCTAAATCTCCTTTGCTGTAAACTAGTGACCTTCTGTGTATTCAGTGACTGTTATTGTGGTCCTACCTAGTCTTCTCTTCTGTTAGTCTGTAAGGTGCCACAGGACATCTCATGTGTCTACTTTCCACCTTTCCTCGCAGATCATTGTTTTTATAGTGTTGATGTTTACAATGACCTCATTGGCATATGTGTTTTTATTAAATGATCTCGCCATTCAGAACTACTCTGACTGGTTTGTTTCTGCCTGAGGCCTGGTTTCTGTCAATAATCATGGTAAACAAATGTATTATATTTTATTGGTGTTAGAGTTTTCAATCATGATTAATGAAAACACACAGGCAGTCTCTTTTTAAAGAACTCACAATCTAAATTAACAAGTCAAATGTGAGAGGAGAATCCAGAAACAAGGTCAAGTGAATGACATGGCCCGCAGTCACTTGGAAGATCAGTAGCAGCACCACAATTTAGACACTCGGTTCAGTGTCCTCATCAGTAGACCACATTACCTCTGTGAACATTTTTGACACTCCTGTAATAGTCACTGAATAGAAGGCCTTAAATTGTGAATTTTTCTAACAGCCAAATGATCCAAGGACGGCCTCTTGAAAAAATGTTCTGCAAGTGGTAGGAATTCTAAGCTATAACCAGACTGAGACGGTGGGGGCAGGTTCTTGTTTTGGCTCCATCAGTTTAAATCCAGCATAGTTCCCTTGAAAGTCATTGTGATCCTAGATTGACCTCAGTATTACTGAAGCTAAATTCTAACTCAGGACACTCCCCTCTTGGGATGGTGGGATATGAAATGTTGTACAAGGAGTTACTCAGCAGTTGGAAAATATGGGTGTCTTCCAAAGAATCCAAAGAGAAAGAGTTCATCCAAATACCAGCAGCTACTCTTGCTGCAGGATCGAACCCTAAAGCATCACTGTAGAAATGCATATGAAGTTGGAAACCTAAGACTTTCCAGTGCATTTTGAAATTGCAACCATCAATCAAGACTCAGATCTGCCCTGTCCACAACATAGGAGAAAATCAATGTAAAGCAAATGCATACAGTGCTGCCTGAGGAAAGAAGATGGCACTGTGGATAAAATGCTTAGTTAAATCTGAAAATAACACCAAACAAATCTTAAAATCATGGAAATTCAGCCAAAGCGATACACATGCACAACTCCTTTTAAAAAATGTATTGATATGATATAAAATATGGGACGCCTACTATAGAAAATCTGTAGAAGGGGAAAAATAGCTTTGTGATTCTCACCTACAATCTTATGTGTAAGGACATGATGGTTTTTGATGAAGGTGGCAGAAAAGTTAACTCTAAAACCAGTTCAGTCTTGCATTATCATATGCTGTTTTATTTACATACGTACAGACGAAGCTGCATTTCTTCATACCAATTTCACTTCTGTACCTTTCTGTCCTATTAGAATTTCTGCTGCACAAGCCACAAATAAGAGGTTCTTTTACTCAGGCAACTACATTAATGTAGTGAGATTAGTGAATCACATGTAGAATTGTGGGAATGTCTGAGCAGGTCTTGACAGCAGAACTACAGAGGACTTCCTGTGCTGCTGCAGATTTGCTGACACCCAAACCCTGCAGGAGCAGAGGGGACTCTGGGCTTCACGAAGGCAGAGCAGAAACCCATTGCCCAAGAAAGCAAAGCGGAAGAGGAGACCATGGTCACAGAGAACTGCCAAGAGGCTCCTGCCTCATCCAAACGGTCCTAATAAAATCAGGATTCCCTATTCTATTTGTATGGTTGGAAGTATAGTGTATACCAGGACAATCCCCTGCATTGTACATGCTCTCAACCTTATGGAGATCACCAGATGTATCTGAGGGGAAGAAGGAAGTAAAAGTAAGTTGAGAAGCACTGTAAGTGGATGACATGCAACTTTCCACAATCCTGTCATACTGATGTCCCAACCAGGAGCACACACCTCTTTTCTACACCTTAACTTTATAACCCCCACACATCCAATACCATATTTGACTTAAGTCTTGGCTCCTTTTGCATATTCATCATTCCAAGGAACCATAATTATCATTCTGATGGTTAAAATAAGTTATTACATTCATTAATATTTCCAACATGTTAATGTGGTTAAATTGATGGGTACATATTCAAGAAATCCCCTAGAACTGTTATTTCATGCTTAAATAGACCTTTTGTGGATCACTTGTTTGTCACAAGCAGTGTCATCTCTAAGATGTGCATAATGCAGCTGTTCAGGGGAGACTCATGTGCCCATCACTGGATTAGCAAACCACCCACAGCAAGTTTTTTTGTTTCTACTGATGGTGCACATTCATACATGCCTCAGTGCATGTAAAACCTTTATTCCACACATGAATGAAAAATATCCATACATGGATGGAAAAGATTAGAGGGAACATTAATCACAAGATGCATATTGCTAAGTCATCTAACCCTAGGACAAGCAGTATAGGCTGCCTGAGTAGGCCTTATAGTCTTGCAAAGCCTGTAACTAATATTTTTGACAATTTTCTGTTTTCCCCAATCTACGTTACAGGTATAGCTGCTTTCCTTATTGACATTTTTAGGATTTCTTAACATAAATTAGATATGCTTTTCAGACACAATTTCTAACAATCAGTTCAAGGCTATGTCTACACTAGCCAAAAACTTCGAAATGGTCATGCAAATGGCCATTTCGAAGTTTACTAATGAAGTGCTGAAATACATATTCAGCGCCTGATTAGCATGCGGGCTGCTGCGGCACTTTGAAATCGACATGGCTCGCTGCCGCGCACTCGTCCAGACGGGGCTCCTTTTCAAAAGGCCCCCGGATACTTTGAAGTCCCCTTATTCCCATCTGCTCATAGGAATAAGGAGACTTCGAAGTAGCTGGGGTCCTTTTGAAAAGGAGCCCCGTCTGGACAAGCCGCGCGGCTGCGAGCCACATCAATTTCGAAGTGCCGTGGCCGCCCGCATGCTAATCAAGCGCTGAATATGTATTGTTTTTGGCTAGTGTACACACAGCCCAAGAGATCCAAAGTCAAAAGAAGACAAGCTAGTTATAATTCTATGAGCACTTTTTTCTCCTCCTTACAAAGCAGTTGTACATTGGAAATACCAGGCATTTTGAACAGCATGTTTATTAGTTTATAGATCATGATCCTTGCCTTAGATTAACAACTAAATAAAAACTTGATATATTCAACAGAGTGCATCAGGAGACTTAATGATTAGGAACATCCAGCTGAAACACAGTGGAAAATATGTTTGCATGGTGAAGACAGAAGTAGACAGCGTATCATCGGCAGCAGATCTGATCGTTCGAGGTAGGCTTTGGCTTTTATTTTATTGATCTTATTTTCTGATGACTTCCCTAGCTAACACCATGAAATACAGATTTGCAGTGTACACATGTGTAAACGAGGAATGGGAGAGTGAACATATAAATTCTCATTACTGATTAGGCAGCTGAACTTCATGCAAAAAAACAAGTACAATACAGTGAAAAACTCAAAAATCTGTGTCCATTCAGTGTATTTTGAAATGTGCTGGATATTTTATAGTCGTAGCTGAACTGTTGAGCATTTTGTCGCCAACCCCATGGGGCAGGGCCAGTCTTTTTCTTCTGCTTGGGCAGCACCCAGCACAATGAGTGCATGACTAGGGCTCTAAAGTGCTACCTCTATAATAACAGTTTCCTCCACTGTTGTGTGTGAAGTAGAAGCAGCATCTTTCTCAGGGTTCCACTGAAATCAGGATTTTCCAGCCTGCAACAGGAAGCTTTCCTGACTGAGTAGCTGTCCAGGGTGCTGATCTGATGAGCTACCATGTGTAGTACAATACACGGTTTCAGTAACAAATTGGAGGACTACAGAGCCACATTAGTAAAATAAAGTCAAACATCAAAAATGAAAGAAAAAGGCATTGTTGCATTTGGAAAGGTGGAAAAATCCCACTGAACAAAGATCTCTGGGGGGGGAAAAAAAACTATGATCTGTGTCATAGTGTTACTATTACTATTTCAGAACTTGGTTTTCACAGCTGTAAACCACCAGATTGACATTCAGGAAATATGAAAACTGGTATTTTTATTGAAAGCTCAATTGTTTTATTCCCCCACAGTGCTTGTAAAATATGAATCAGTTGGGGACGTTTGTGCTACCAGTGTCTCAATCTGATTTCCAATTGTATTAGGCTCCCCTGGACCTCCTGAACATGTAAGAGTGGATGAAATAACAGATACCACAGCTCAGCTCTCTTGGCAAGAAGGTGCAGATAATCACAGCCCAGTCACTACTTATACCATTCAGGCAAGAACACCATTTTCAGTGGGTTGGCAGAGAGTTACAACAGGTAAAAGGAGCAATCTTATTCTAGTGCCTGTATCCATTTGAAATGGTCATTTAAAGGAAGGTAGAAGTTCCTAATGCCCCACAATTTTGTTGTGTAGTTCCTGATGTCATCAGTGGAAACACTTACACGGCCACAGTAGTGGATTTAAATCCTTGGGTTGAATATGAATTTCGTGTCGTTGCCAATAACAAAATTGGAGGTGGAGAACCTAGTTTACCCTCAGAAAAAGTAAGAACTGAAGAGGCAGGTTAGTGGGTTTTTGTTTGTTTTTTATTTGTTTTATAATTAAAATGCCTTGGCTACAAAACAGCATTCCAGCTTATAATCCTAGTCAAACAAATTTTGAACTACTGTCCAATATAAAGGCATGTAACTAATTTGTTTGTGATTTTTTTCCGTGCTGCTGGAGAGGTGGTGTTGCTCCACTGTTGTTATCAACAAAACATCACAATACAGGCTACAGCATGCTGAGATTTCATGTTCAGTCAGCTATGCAGAGGCTACAGATTTCAATAGCTATAGAGGAGATTTCTTTATTTTATTAAATAAAAGAGTAGAACAGAGCAAGTTTCCACATGCATTGTTTCACATCTGCAGGTCAATCAGAAGAAAACATAATTTATACTAGACAGTAACAAGTTGCTGTCACATTGCAGCCTGGAAGCCATGCCTTCCTCATGCATTTAATGCTCTGCCATTAGTGCTATTGAACACTCATAGGTGATGGATAACAAAGCACACTCTCTAGTACTCCCATGCCGATTTTAATCACTACTGGATGGAATTGCTAGAGAAGGTCACTAAATAGTTGCATTTTCTCCAAAGCACTGAAGCATTAAATAAGTCTTTACAGAAAACAAAAGAGAGAATACAAAGTACCAGTCTATAAAATTGCTCGATCCAACAAGCCCTGTTTTTAGTGCTCGAGAAACACAAGGGGACTTGAGTATAAGTGAAATGTGGGTTTTCCTTTGCATACAGCATCATAAATATTTAGAGTATACAAAGAGTTGGAGTATAAAGCATGTGTGCATGACTATCAGAAGTATTTTTTTGCTCAGGACGTGGGACAGGGGCTATTCAATAATCAGCATTCTCATGAATCTAAGTCTGTTATGCCAGAAAGGTTACTGCTGATTTGTTTGTCATGGGCTTATGTATACGTTATACAGGTTGAACCTCTCTAATATGGAACTCTCTTGTCTGGCAACATCTGTAATACAGCACGACATATTTTAGTTTGCCTGACAACCACCTATCATGGGTATGGCTAAATTTTCAACAGTCCCATAAAGTTTGCTCACAGCCACAAGTCCTGGCTCTCAGTGTTCTGTGCTATTATTTAGATGTAATTTACCCTTAAATGTCTGCTAAGAGGCCAGTAAAGAGTGGAATTGTTGGTAATGCTGCTATACAATACTGACCTCTCATTGTCCAACAGATTCTCTCATCTGGCACCATTCAGGTCCTGAAGGTGCTGGACTAGAGAGAGCTTCAACCTGTACTTTTCTCATTCATAGACCAAGTGAGTTCAGTTAGTTTTGCCACTTTTGCTTTTTCTTCTTTTCTGATCTTGATGTACCTGGTAAGGATAAGACATGTCTCAGTAGAATATATTAATTCATTCCAATAAGGTGGTAGTTGCCTAAGGAAGAGCATTATGCAAGTGATCTGTGTGGCATACTTAGCATGAGAGCTTGGAGTAGGTCTCAGGTTGTTTGGGGACAAGCAACATGAGCGGAAGAACAGTTCATTGCTTCTGAGGGTTGCACCCACACAACTGTGTAGAAACAACTGCCCTGTTTCAAGCAGTGAAGTTGAGTAAAATGCCAAGTTCCCTTCAAATCATAGATTAGTGTCATACAATGCCATCTATTTAGTATTTGCCTGTATATTTATCTAAACCATGCTTCTTCCTCACAGTTCCTGAAATACCCCCATCTGAAGTAAGCGGAGGAGGAGGCAGCAGGTCTGAACTGGTGATAACATGGGATGTAAGTTTTGGCAAGAGATTTTCTTGAAAGAATTATTGTTTTCATTCAGATTTCTGCCCAGAGAACTCCTTGCAGTCAGCAACAACTCACCTAGGACAGATGAGTGTGTATCCATTCTATAAAATGAGCTGGGCTTGTTTCTTTCCCAGCTTCACTTCTACTAGTTACTGTCCTGGAAGAGAATCAACAGAAAATACGAGACCGTTCCTGGCTTGGCACATGTGGTAAGAGAAGTGTAAAAACATACTGTTGAAGAGTCAGGCAGAAGAATTATGCCTTTAATTTGTCCACTTCCAGTGGCACTCTGGATCTTCTCTTTAATTCTGCTAGGTTTGGAGTTCCCATGCTGGCATGTAGGAGTTAAGAACACAGCCTGGTAATACTTTGTATTAAGGGTTCCAGTTATAAATCATTCATAGAAGGTTTAATAAATCTTATAAACTTGTGACATTCAGAAGTACTATGTGTTGTGGCTACTCATCACTTCAGTAGGTGTTAAATAGTTCTAACCCCCAGTAGTAATCAATGTGCTGTCTTAATGAACTTAACATATATCAGTTATTTACCTCTTCATGAATAGTTTATAAATGGAATCTTAATATAAAAATTGACCATTCTTTTTTAGTTTTTGCTCAGTGTCTGACAATCCAATTTACTTAGCAAAAAGGCAGTGTACTTGTTAAAGGCAAGCTTACAGTACAAATTGTGAGATAGCCTCAGGGGAACAGTCTTTGATATACAATTCATAAACCATGTACTTCTGTGTTTCTTTTTGCTCAGCCTGTTCCTGAGGAATTACAAAATGGTGAAGGATTTGGCTATGTTGTCGCTTTCCGACCTCTTGGCATTACGACGTGGATACAGACTGTGGTCACATCTCCTGATACGCCACGATATGTCTTTAGAAATGAAAGCATCCTGCCATTTTCACCATATGAAGTCAAAGTTGGTGTATATAATAATAAAGGAGAAGGGCCATTTAGCCCAGTAACCACAGTATATTCTGCTGAAGAGGGTATGTGTTTGACTCGTCTCTTGCATGCCTATCTTAATGCATGTTTGATGTATTAATATTACAACAGCTGAATGAATATTTGCTTAGCAGATATCAGCAAGGCTACTTTCAATTAAAAGGCTTGTTGGCATTTATATTTTCCTTGTTTCCCAGTGGTACTGTTCTCTTACATTTTCCTTTCCAAATACAGAGCCAACCATAGCACCTTCTGGTGTCTCTGCAAAAAGCCTGTCATCTTCAGTAATTGAAGTTTCCTGGAATGCCATTCCTTGGAAAATAAGTAGTGGACGATTACTGGGTTATGAGGTAAGTCTCTTTAAATCTGCGCCTTCCACTAAGGTAGAGTGGCCATACGTATGTTTAATTTCCTAGTTATTTACTGGAGGGTCAGCAGTCATGTAATATGCTCAAATAATAATCTGAATATAACAGTAGGGATATATTACTGGCCATCTGACCAGGATGATGATGATGTCTGTGAAATACTCAGGGAGATTGGAGATGGTATAAAAATAGAAAACTGAAGAATAATGGAGGGAGTCCAGCTATACTCATATTGACTGGGTATATGTAATTTCAGGGTGGGAGGCAGACATAACATTTCTAAAAGGCTAACAATTTCATTATGGCATACGCTTTTATGTGTTGCTGTAATAAAAACGTTAGTCTTTAAGTTGTCTTTGGACTCCATGTTGTTTTGCTAAAATAGACTAACATGACTACCTCTGAAACCTGTCATAAAGTTTCCAGACACCATTAATGACTACCACCTGAAGCAGCTAGTCCTGCAACCCACATGGAGAAAGGCATTTCTTGACTTGGCACAGGATCTGGTCCAAGGTGTATCTGGGGCAACTCATATTGAGTAATTTGGTTATAGCGATCATAATCTTAATAAAAATGTATAATCCTTGTGGTGGGAACCCACAACAGTAGCAGTTAATTTCAGAAAGGGAAACTATACAAAAATAAGGAAACTAGTTTGTGATGAGGTTCCAGCACCACAGTGGACTCTGAAAAGTTAATGCATTCTTAGGGAGGCTGCATAGGAAACAGCCGGTCACAGAAGGGCTTATAGGAGCAGCCACTCAGAACACGGCTGGCCCACATAAGAAAGGCTGCAGAGCAGCTTCAGTCAGTCCCTGGAGCTGGAGGAGGACTGGCTGCCCCGCAACCAGAGGACATCAAGCCACCCAGGACAGAGTAGTGCTACAGGTAGAGGCTCAGGAGCTAAAGGCAGCTTCTGGTAGCTGCAGGAATCTGCAGGCTAATGCCCTAAGGCGAGGGTAAAGAGGGTACTGGGGCTGTGGGGAAGTGGTCCAGGGAGATCAACAGAGAAGTCATAGGGGACGCAGCAAGCAGCAGCCATTTTAAGGGTTCCTGGGCCAGGACCAGAGCAGTAGCGTGGCTTGGGTCCTCCCCTCATCCCTTTGCCGGCGGGGAGCACAGAATGCAGCACAGCCAGAGGGGTCTGTGTCAGGAAGAGGAAGTTGTGGTTCTGGGAATGACATGGGTCCCTGAAGCAGATGTGAT
The DNA here is from genome assembly GCF_033958435.1 of Carettochelys insculpta. Taxonomy (NCBI): domain Eukaryota; kingdom Metazoa; phylum Chordata; order Testudines; family Carettochelyidae; genus Carettochelys; species Carettochelys insculpta. The sequence continues at coordinate 38,323,263 of NC_134147.1, forward strand.
GGCAGTGAAACATCACTAGAAGAGTGTACACTGGCATACTGAGCTAATCTCAGGAGAAGGCGCCAGGGTGAAGTCTTGCCCCATAAATTAAACTTGTGCATCAGTCATCACAAATGTGAAGGAAAGTGCATGAGATTATCCTTTTCAGGTGCCAAATCTAAAGAACTGGCCCATATTCAGCTGCTGATAGAGGAGGTTTCTAAAAGTAATAAATCACCATGATCAGGTGATATTCAGCCAAGAGTTCTGACGGAAATCAAATATGAAATTGCAGGTCCACCAAGTGTGGTATGTAAACTGTCACTTAAAGCAGCTTCTGCACCACATGACTAGAGGATAGCTAATGTAATGTCAATTGATTCTTTTAATACGAAGACTGTAGAGGTTTCCTGGCAATTACAGGCCCATAAGTTTAATTTCAATATGAGCCAAAAGGTTTGAAATTGTATTAAAGAACAGAACTATCAGACACATAAATGGACAAAAGTTGCTGGAAAAGAGTCAGCATGGCTTTCTTAAAGAGAAATCATGTCACACACATCTATTAGAATTATTTGGGAAGGGGCCAACAGACGAGTAGACAAAAGTGGTCCAGTGGATATAGTGTACTTGGACTTTCAGAAAGCTCTTAGCATGGTGTCTAAACAAAGGCTTTTAAATGAAGCAAGTAGTCATGGGATAAGAGGAGATCTCTCATGGTTAAGTAGCTGATTAAAAGATGAGGTAGGAATAAATGGTCAGAATGGCAAGAAGTAAATAGCACTGTCCCTCAGGGATCTGCATTGGGACCAGTGCTATTCAACATATTCACAAATGATCTGGAAAAATGGGTAGACAGTGAGTTGGCAAAATTATAAGACAATACAAAATTACGCAAGATGGTTAAGTCCAAAACAGACATGGAAAGAGTTTTCAGAAAACTAGGTGAAAAGGCAACAAATTAGCAGAGGAAATTCAGTGTTGTTAACCGCAAAGTAATGCACATTGGAAAACATAATCCCAACTGCATATGGAATGATTGAGTCTAAGTTAGCTTTTATCATTGAAGAAAGAGTTCTTGATGTCTCTGAAAACTTACCTTGAATATGCAGCAGCAATCAAAAAAGATAACAGAATGTTGGGAACCATTGGGAAGGGTTTGCATACGACACTAAATATCATAATGCCACTATATAAATCCATGGTACTTCATCTAGTTCTGGTCGCCCTTTCTGAAAAATTGAAATGGAAAAAGTGCAGAAAGTGGTAACAAAAATGACTCGGGTATAGAACATCTTCCATATGAGGAGAGGTTAATAACACTTGACCTATTCATCTTAGAAAAGAGACAACCAATGGGGGGTGTAGGATAGAGGTCTATAAAATCTTGAATGGGGTGAAGAAGGAAATGTTACATACCCTTCACATAACACAAGATGTAGGAGTCACCAAAGAAAATTAGTAGGCAATAGATTTAAACCTAATGTAAGGATGTATTTCTTCACCAAATCCAGTTAACCTGCGGAACTCATTTCCAGGGGAAGTTTTGAGGCCCTAAACTATAACTGAGCTCAAAAAAGAATTATGTAAATTTGTGGAGGATAGGCTGTCAGCCAAGATGACCGGAAATGTAAGCCTAGATGCTAGATGTCCCAGAGCTTCAGACTGTCAGAAGCTGGGCATGAATGACAAGGAATGAATCACACATTAATTAGTCTGTTTTGTTTATGCCTCAGAAGCCTCTGCTATTAGCTGGTGTCAGAAGACTGAATACTAAGCTGGATGGACCATTGGTCTGGCTCAATAGAGCCATTCTTATGGCTGAAACCAGCTTCTTCATTAAGAGCCCTTTATCTGAAAATAAGGAACACAGGTATCCCAAGGTTTCTTCTTTCCACATAGATTTTATTCTAAATCAGATTACGTTAGGATTTACTTTATGCTTCTGGGTCTAAATGAGCATAATGCTGTTATCACAGACAATCTTAGTATTGGGAAAGAAAGAACAAAATAGTCAGATTTTTGCACAGACTTTGTGTGTTGCCTTGTTTGCTGCACTGCAAAAGACCAGTTACCACAAGCTCACTAAAACTGCAGCCAGAATGGGAACTTCTGGCAGTCCATGCTTGCTGCTGTTGTGTATGTCCATTCCTGATACCTGATGTGTTTCCTGCTCATCACAGAATGCTTGTCTGACCAATACAAATGTCTAGTCAGGACTGTCCCTATTGAAATGAGGGGCTGCTACAACTCCTCTCCCTCTTCTCCAAGCTCCTTCTCCATTCCACTCCTTCCTGCAAGCTGCTGCCCCCTTCTCTTCCAAGCAAAACTGGGAGCCAGCAAGGCAGAGAGAAGCCAGTAGCACTGTCATTTCTCCCTGAAGTGCAGGGCTGGGGCAACCACCCTGAACCATCCTCTGGATGGGACAGCTCTGTTTCTAGTTACCTTGCAATACTAAAGCTCTACAAATATTTGACTGATTTCATCTGTATATATCAGATTATACATACTGCCTTGGAGAAGAATGTATACATTGCAGGTACTGATATTTTCAGCTGACATTGAAATTCAAGGGCAGGATAAACCAGCCTCCCCACCACGCCATTTCTGATAGCAAAATATATCCCCCATAATATTTCTGAGTCTGCAAGGTAGAGAGAAGCTGAGTAACGGCTGGGCCCACGTTCCACAGCAGGGCTGTCCTTCCTGTTATTTAGATGCCCAATATAGTAGTCCAGCCGCTCTGAGATGACCATCCTAAGGAAGTAGAAATAGCAGAGGCTGGTATCCCAGACTCAGACTTGACAAAACATTTGTACCATCCTGTCCTGGGTGTGAGTCCATATTAAAACAGATATATCTGTGGTGTCTGTATATGTACATATGTAAGGAGATCAAAGTCCAGTGACGCTGTAGGCCAGAGCCTGATCACTCTTCTAATTGCTAATGCAATTGTTAGGAGAGCCAATCAGCTGAAAAGCTGGCTTAGCTATCTCCCTGAGAATTCCTCAGCAAGAGAAAGAAGTTGTGAATAGCTAATCCACATACCAGGTGTTTCATTTGTGAGAATGGGGCTTTGGTTCCTCAGCCTGCCAGATGTTAATTAGAGCAACATTCAGGGATGCCAAGAGTTGGGCTGGTTCCCAGCTGGCCTCAGTATCTATGAGGTACAAAAGGTTGCATACAGACACTGTGGTGCCTTCTCCCCTGATGTTTTACTAGTCACAGCTCAGACGCAGATGAGCTGATAGAAGACCACTAAATTTTTTCTCATCTTTTGAAAAACAAATTTTCTTGAAAATCTGGATCAGTTCTAGCTGACACTATAGAACATAAGAACAGCCATGTTGGGTCTGATGAAAGGTCCATCTACCCAGTATCCTGTCTTCTGATACTGACCAATCCCAAGTGCTCCAGAAGAAATTAACAGAGAAGGAAATCCTCAAGTAATCATTCTCTATTGCTCTTTCCCAGCTTCTGGCGAACTGAAGCTAGGGATGCTGATGTCCAATGTATAGTCTCCGCGTCGTAGAGAATTTTCTTTTCTCTCTTTGACTAAGCTTGATGTCTCTTAGAGAACCCATCAGAACCAGTATTTATAGTTTCCCTGTAATGGTCATCATGGCTTTCTCTCTGTCTCAATCTTATATTTTTCAGAATGACAGCTTTTAATTCCCAAAGGAAATTTGTGAGATACAGTATTCTAATGAATTTAATGTGTGTTACATTATTGTTTCTTTATTCATGTTAATTGTGCTTGTTATGATGGTGTTGAAGGGCCAAGAATGGGGCTCCACTATGACAGGTGCTGTGGAAACACCAAATAGAAGACAGCCCCTGTCCTGAAGTGTTTTCAATAGATGAGGCAAACACAGGGTGGAAGGAAGAGTAACGCACACAAGCAGAGAAACAAGATGTTGACAGCAAACTCCATATTAGTTGAATAGTAACAGAGAGGAAGCCATGGTAGTCTATACACTGTCAAAACAAAAAGCAGTCAAGTAGCACTTTAAAGACTAGCAAAATAGTTTATTAGGTGGGCTTTCATGGGACAGACCCACTTCTTTTGAGTCTGTTCTGGTCTGGCTATGGTCTGAAGAAGTGGGTCTGTCCCACGAAAGCTCACCTAATAAACTATTTTGCTAGTCTTTAAAGTGCTACTTGACTTTTTGTTTCCATATTAGTTGTGTGATTTTGGAGGTTGCAGGGCCTAGTTAGGATGGAAAGAAAAGTGGGAAGAGAAGAGATTGAAGAGAAAG